>NW_006921590.1:24054796-24058284 GCF_000298275.1 Orycteropus afer afer
CTAACCCTCTGGTTTATACTTTATTCTTTCTCATTATTTTAGAGGAGTCTCTTGAAGGAGAGGAAGTAAATGCTTACACCTTTTGTGGTGGATTGCTTGATGTGGCCCTTCTAGCCATTGTCCTCCATTTTGTGATGTATTATAAATCCTGTAATTCATGCCTGTTTAGGGTGGTGTGGTTGTTAAGGTCATGTGTCAACTTGGCTGGGCAGCTGGTGCAGTAGTTATTCCCTATAATGACTGGCAATCAACTCTGTGGTAGAATTTGCCATGAGAAACTGAATAGCTGCTTTTAAACTCCTGATTGTTAAAGTCACCCAAGTCAGGCAGCAGACCATGCAGAGTGTGGTAGGCTATGTTAAGGATTTGGGTTTCTTTAGTACTTGTAATTATTGTGCTTCTTCTGTACTGTTATTATTTTAGTATTTTTTATTTTTTTAGCACAGTTTGGAATTACTAAATAATGATGAAATAATACATAGTATGATTAACTAGCCAAATATATAGGGAAAATTAGATTACTAAAATCCCAATCTATATGCTGAGAAAGTAATCTGAGAAGCTGGACTATATGAAGAACAATGTGGCATCAGGAATAGAGAAAGACACATTAACAACCAGCAATAGGCAGATGGCACAACCCTGCTGAAAGTGAAAAAGACTTGAAGCACTTCCTGATGAAGATCAAAGACTTCAGCCTTCAGTATGGATTATGCTGCAACATAAAGAAAACAAAAATCCTCACAACTGGACCAATAAGCTACATCATGATAAACAGAAAAAAGATTAAAGTTGTGAAGGATTTCATTTTACTTGGATCCACAATCAACACCCATGAAAGCAGTAGTAAAGAAATCAGGTGTCATATTGCACTGGAAAAATATGCTGCAAAAGACCTTTTTAAAGTATTAGAAATCAAAGACATCATCTTGAAGATTAAGATGCACCTGACCAAGCCATGGTACTTTTTTGTTTGTTTGTTTTTATTGTGATTTGGGTGAAAGTTTACAGAGCAAATTTATTTTCCATGCAGCAGTTCATACACATTTTGTTTCATGACATTAACCATAATTTCCCACAATGTAACAGTTCTCTTCCCACTTCCTCTCTGTAATTACCTCTTCCCTGTGTCTGTCTTTCCTATGCATTCCTGTCTCCTGAGTTATCTCCCTGTGCAAATACTGCCCTTCTGTTCTCCCATGCTTGATTGTTCTAAGGAGTGTATCTACCTGCAGTAAATGTTTACCCTATATGCCTGTCTATTGTTTGGCTGGAAACCACAGGAATGAGTTCAATTCCAGATCTGAAGTGTAATGAAGGGCCTCACCAGGGGTCTCATCCTGTAGTCTCAGGGGTCTCACCAGGCTCTATCAGATCAGTAAAATGGTCTTTATTTTTTTGTTTTGAGTTTTGTTCCATATTGTTCTTCCACTCTATCTGGGATCTCCTGCACTGATCCCTTTCCAAGTGGTTGGCAGTGGTAGCCAGGCACTGTCTAGTTCTTCTGGTCTCATGGTTTCATGGTCATATAGGCTTAGGTTCACATAGTGCACTAGTCCCATGGACTAATTGTTTCCATGAGTCTTTGATTTTCTTCATTCATCTTTGCTCCGTATGAGGAGAGACCATTTGCTACATCTTGGATGGCCACTTGCAAACTTTTAAGAACCAAGTCACTACTCACCAAAGTGGGATGTAGAACAGTGTTTTTGTGTAGTATGTTTTGCCAATTGAACTTGATGTTCCCTGTGACCATGGTCCTGAGTCCACAGATCCAACAACTTGCTCCATCAGGGTGGTTGATTGTGCCTAAGAAATTATTATAACTTTGCCTCCTATTAGTTCTATTTATATGGACATTCATACTCTAAAAAAGCTCACTGCCATTGACTCAATTAAACTCATAGCGACCCCTTCTTGGGTTTCTGAGGCAGTATCTTCATGGAAGTAGATTGCCAATCTTCCTTCTGAGGAGTGGCTGGTGGGTTTAAACTGCCTGCCTTCTGGTTAGCAGTCAAATGCCTTAGGCACTATGCCACCAGAGCTCCCAACATTCATACAGCACATACAAATACATATGTAGAAATATTGTCTACCAACCGTATATATAGTCATGAGTATATTCCCTTTTGCCTAGACATACCTGATCATTTAGCCTATCCACCCATCTCTTTACCCATAGATTAGTGTTTGTTATCATTGATAAGCCATGGTATTTTTAATAGTCTCCTATGCATGGGGGAGCTAGACAATGTATAGGGAAAATTGCAAAAGAATTGATGCATCCAAAATTGTGGTGTTGGCAAAGAATTTTGAATACACTGTGGAGTGCTAGAAAAACTTGCATAAAATAGCAATCACAGCAGTCTTCAAGGATGCTGGGGCTCCCTTCACAAATTTGTTCCTCACTGTGGTGGTAAAGGGAGCGCTAGTGGTGTAGAGCATAAGGCATTTGACTGCTAACCAGGAGGCTGGTGGTTCAAACCCACCAGTTACTCCTCAGAAGGAAGATTGGGCAATCTACTTTTGTATTGATATTGCCTCGGAAACCCATGGAGGGGTCGCTATGAATTGGATCTGACTCAATGGCAGTAAGTTGTTTTGTTTGTTTGTTTAGCAGTGGTAAGAGGTTTATCCTCTGGGCATGCCATGTGTGGGTCTGTGGGTCTAATCTGATAAATCCATTCTAATGTGATAATTTACCTAAGCCTTTGGATACCTTCTTTTACATGATACCAAGGCAGATATGGTACTACAACTTGAATTACTGTGTTTTTTAATTATCTTCAGCAAGATTTTACTTGTGTGTGATATTAATGGTATCGTTCGATAATTTTCACATTCTGTTGGATCACCTTTCTTTGGAATGGGTACAAATATGTATCTCTTCCAGTCAGTTGGCCAAGTAGCTGTCTTCCAAATTTCTTGGCATAGGTGAGTGAGTGCCTCCAGCACAGTATCCGTTTGTTGAAATATCTCAATGTAAATTAATTCCTGAAACTTTGTTTTTTGCCAGTTCCTTCAGTGCGGCTTCAACTTCTTACTTCAATACCATTTGGTGCTTGATCATATGCTACCTCCTGAAATGGATGAACATCAACCAACTCTTTTTGGTACAGTGACTCTGTGTATTCCTTTCATCTTCCTTTGATGTTTCCTGCATAATTCAGTATTTTACACATAGAATCTTTCAATATTGCAACTTGAGGCTTGAATTTTTTTTTTCTGTTCTTTCAGCTTGAGAAAAGCTGAACATGTTGAGATATATATAGCTTTCTAAGAGTTTAAGGAAATCATAAGCAGAAACAAGGAAAACATAGACAATAGCCTTGAAGAATTCAGGAAAATCAAACGAGCAAAATGACAAAATAAATAGACAATTAGAAATCATACAAAAACAGCAATTAGAAATGCAGAAGATGATCATTAAAATTACAGAGATAGATAACACATTGGAAGAGTTGAATAAAACTGGTGGAAGAATTCAT
>NW_006921590.1:24058517-24062421 GCF_000298275.1 Orycteropus afer afer
ATTTCATTCAGGATATACCCAAAGAGAAAATCACCAAGACAGCATAATCAAATTTGCCAAAATCAAAAACTAAGAAAGAATTGTGATAGCATCTTGGGGAAAAAAAAAAAAGTTACCTACAAAGGGCAACCAATAAGACTAAACTCTGATTTCTCAGCAGAAACCATGCAGGCAGGAAGGCAATGAGATGACATATTCAAAATATTGAAGGAAAAGAATTGCTAACCAAGAATTATATATCCTGCAAAACTGTCCCTTAATTATGATGGTGATATTAGGACATTCCCAGACAAACAGAAGTTAAAGGAATTTGTAAACCAACCCTACCAGAAATGCTAAAAGGAGTGCTTCCAACAAAAAACCAACAATAGAAGATAAGAATTTAAGAATAAAACACATGACAACACCACCCAGAAACAGGGAAAAGAATTCTCAAATCAAAAATAATCTTACATAATAGAAAATAGAGAAACAGAGGAGTCAATCGGTAATCAAGAACAACTATAATGCAAACAGAGTGAGTAAATGGTATAATTACAATACTTCCACATGAAGAGGAAATCAGGATGATTTCAATATAGAACAGGCTTCCAAACCTTGAGAGATAAAAATTTGCTACAGGATAACTGCAAAGAAAATCAATAAGGCTTCTAACCAAAATAAGAAAGAAGAAAATTACAAGGACTTTGTAAACACAAAATCAAAAATAATGACGAAAAAGGAAAGAAAACTTAATAACCGAATGAATTCAGCCCCCAAAAATTCAGAACAAAGAAACCATTAACACCACAATGAAAAAATAAAGAGAATGATAGCAGTAAATTCATGCCTATTATTAATTTTACTGAATGTGAATGGAATGGATTAAATGTATCAGTCAAAAGAAAGAGAGTGGCAGATAGGATAAGAAAACAAAACCCATCAGTATTCTGCCTATAAGAGGCTCACCTTAGACACAGAGATAAAAATAAATAAAAAATCAAGGGATGGAAAAAATATATCAAGTTAATGGCAACCAAAAAAAAGCAGGAGTGACAATATTAATTTCTGATAAAATAGACTTCAAGGCGAAAACCAGTGTAAGGGACAGGGAAAGGTATTATATGATGATAAAAGGGCCAATTGACCAAGAGGATATAACCATACTAAATATCTATGCACCCAATGAAAGTGCACCAAAATACATAAAGCAAACATTAACTGAATTGAAAGGAGAAATAAGACAAGTCTACAATAGAAGTAGGAGTCTGTAACACACCACTTCCAATGAAAGACAGAACAACAAGAAAAAAATTCAACAAAGATACAGAAGATCTCAACAACACAAATGAAAAACTCTACCTGATAGATATGTATAGAACATGCCACCCAACAGAAACACAATACACATTCTTTTCCAAGGCACATGTATCAGTCTCCAGAATAGACCATATGCCAGGCCATGAAACAAGCCTCAATAAATTTAAAAACATCAAAATACTACAAAGCATCTTCTCAGATCACAATGCTATAGAATTAGAAATCAATAATAGGAAGACTAGGGAAAAGAAAAATCAAATAAATGGATACTGAATAATACTCTGCTCAAAAACTACTGGGTAACTGAAGAAATAAAATGTGAAATAAAGAAAATCCTAGAAACAAATGAGAATGAATATACAACATTCCCAAATCTTTGGGATGCAGTGAAAACTGTACTTAGAAGTCAATTTACAGCAATAAATGCACACATCAAAAAAGAAAAAAGAACCAAATCAACACCTTAACCTAACAACTCCAACAATTTGAAAAAGAGCAACAAAAGAAGCCTGCAGTCTCCAGAAGAAAGGAAATAGTAAAGATAAGAACAGAAGTAAATGAAGCAGAAAACAGAAAAACAATAGAAAAAAATCAGCAAGACTAGAAACTTGTTCTTGGAAAAGAATAACAAAATTGACAAACCACTGGCAAATCTAACTGAGGAAAAGAAAGAGAAGATGCAAATAACACAAATAATAAATGAAATGGGTGACATCATAATAGAACCAACAGAAATAAAAAAGTATAACAGAATACTATGAAGAACTGTACTCCAACAAATTAAAAAACCTAGTAGAGATGGAGAAATTTCTAGAAACACAAGACCTACTTAAACAAACACAGACTGAAGTAGACAACTTGAAGAGACCCATAACAAAAGAAGAAATTGAACAGGTCATAAAAACAGTCCTTGCTTAGACAGTTTCACTGGAGAATTCTGTCAAGTGATCAGAGAAGAGCTGATACCTATCCTACTCAAACTGTTCCAGAATGTAGAAAAGGATGGAATACTCCCAATTTCATTCTATGAAGCAAGCGTAACCCTGATATCAAAGCCAGGTAAAGACACCATTAAAAAGGAAAATCACAGACCAATATTCCTCATGAATATAGACACAAAAATCTTCAACAAAATCCCAGCAATAGAATCCAACACTATAACAAAAAAATAATACACCATGACCAAGTGGGGTTCACACCAGGTATGCAAGGATGGCTTGACATTGCAAAAACAACATAATCCATCACATAAATAAAACAAAGGAAAATAACCACATGATCATGTCAAAATGCAAAAAAGGCATTTGATAAAACCCAACACCCACTCTTGATAAAAACTCTCAGCAAAATAAGAATAGAAGGGAAAATTCTATTAACATAATAAGGGGCATATATGCAAAACCAACAGCCAACACTATTGTCAGTGTAGAGAGACTCAAACCATTCCCCTTGTGAACGGGACCTGGACAAACAAGGATGCCCTGAAATACCACTTCTTTTTAACATTGTAGTAGAGGTTCTAGCCAGGGCAATAAGGCAAGAAAGGGAAATAAAACATATCCAAATTGGCAAAGAGAAGTAAAACCATCTTGATTTGCAGATGACATGATCTTGTACATGGAAAACAAGAAAACTACTGGAACTAGTTGAAAGATTCAGCAAAGTGGCAGGATAAAAGATGAACACACAAAAATCAGTTGGATTTCTCTATGTTAACAAAGACATTTCTGAAAAGGAAATAAGAAAAACAATACTATTTACAATTGTTGTTGTTATTATGTGCCGTCAAGTCATCTCTGACTCATAGTGACTGTGGTGGTTAAGTTTGTGTGACAACTTGGCTGGACCTGGTTGAGTGGCTGGGCAGCTGGTGGTAGTTATTCTCCATGATGAGAGTGGCAATCAGTTCCATGGTGGGACCTACCACAAGCAGCTGAGTAGTTGCTTTAGGGACATAATCTGCTTCCCATATATAAGAAACAGCTTTGGCAATGGTCCCTAGCTTATGGCACACACGAACCCTGTATGTAGCTGTGTCATTGTTCAGTAGCCTGCTGTGTTCTGCCCATCTTGGGACTTCCAGTGGACTTGAATCAATGGCCTGCCATGTAGTTTGGTAACATTGGGACTGTGGCTTTTTACTTGTCAACCCTGGGTTTGTCAGCCTTAGCAGCCAGCAGCTGAGTGAAGAAAAGCCTCCAGCTTCAGTGGGCTGGGAGCAGGAGGCAGAGCTGCAATTCAGAGTTGAGGGGCATTCACACAGCCCCTAGAACCTGGAGATTTGCATTCAGACTTAAAGCCTCCAAATTGTAAGAATAAACTGTTTGTTAAAGCCATCCATTTGTGGTGTATTCCTGTCAGAGCGGCACTAAGTAACTGAAACAACGACCTTATGTACAATAGAACAAAATACTCCCTGGTCCTGTGCCAGCCTCACAGTCCCTACTATACGTGAGCTCATCGCTGCAGCCACTGTGTCAGTCCATCTTGTTGAGGGCCTTCTCCTCCTTTGTTGACCCTCCACTTTACCAAGCATGACATCCTTCTCCAGAGAATAGTGCCTTCTGACAACATGACCAAGGTAGGTGAGACAAAATCCAGCCAT
>NW_006921590.1:24062521-24068877 GCF_000298275.1 Orycteropus afer afer
TTCCAAGGAGCATTCCAGCTGCACTTCTTCCAGGACAGATTTGTTAGTTCTTTTAGCAGTCCATGGTACTTTCAGCATTCTTTGCCAACACCACAACTGAAAAGCATCAACTCTTCTTCAGTCTTCCTTATTCATTGTCCAGCTCTCATGTGCATATGAGGTGACTGAAAATACCATGGCTTGGGTTAGGTGCATCTTAGTCTTCAAGGAGATAACTGCTCTTCAGCACTTGATGTCTTGACTGCTGCTTCCATTGACATTGGTTGTAGAACCAAGTAATATAAAGTCTTTGACAACTTCAACTCTTTTCTCCATTTATTGTGATGCTGCTTATTGGTCTGGTTGTGAGAATTTTTGTTTTCTTTATATTGAGGTGTAATCAATACTGCAGACTGCAGTCCTTAATCTTCATCAGCAAGTGTTCCAAGTCATCCTCACTTTCAGCATGCAAAGTTGTGTCGTCTGTGTATCTCAGGTTGTTTATCCTAATGCCACATTCTTCATATAATCTAGCTTCTCAGATTATTTGCTCAGCATACAGATTGAATAAGTATGGTGAAAAGATACAACCCTGAGACACTCCTTTCCTGATTTTAAACCATGCAGTATCCCCCTTGTTCTGTTTGATCAACAGCCTCCTGGTCTATGTACAGGTTCCTCATGAGTACAATTAAGTGTTCTGGTATTCTAATTCTTCTCAATGATATCCACAATTTGTTATGATCCACACAATCAAATGCTTTTGTGTAGTCGATAAAACACAAAGAAACATCTTTCTGGTATTCTTTGCTTTAAGCCAAGATCCATCTAACATCAGCTATGATATTCCTCACTCCATGTCCCCTTCTGAATCCAGCTTGTATTTCTGGAAGTTCCCTATCAATATACTGCTGAAACCATTTTTGAATTATCTTCAGTAAGATTTTACTTTTGTGTGTTATCAGTGATATTGTTTGATAATTTCCACATTCTGTGGGATCACCTTTATTTGGAATGGGTACAAATATGGATCTTTTCCAGTCAGTTGGCCAAGTAGCTGTCTTCCAAATCTCTTGGCATAGCTGAATGATGTCTCCAGTACAGCATCCATTTGTTGAAACATTTCAGTGGGTATTCTGTCAATTCCTGGAACCTTGTTTTTCACCAATTCCTTCAGTGCAGCTTCAACTTCTTCCTTCAATACCACTGGCTCTTGATCGTATGCCACCTCTTGAAATGGATAATCATCTACCAGTTCTTTTTGGTATAGTGACTCTGTGTATTCCATCCATCTTCTTTTGATGTTTTCTTCATCATTCAACATATTGCCCATGGAATCTTTCAATATTTCAATTTGAGACTTAAATTTTTTCCTCAGTTTTTTCAGTTTGAGAAATACTGAGTGTGTTCTCTTTTAGTTTTCTAACTCCAGGTCTTTGCATATTCCATTATAATAATTGACTTTGTGTTCTCGAGCTGCTCTTTGAAATATGTTCAGGTCTTTTAACCTGTTGATTCTTCCACCCACTTTAGCTACTCTCCATTCAAGGGCAAGTCTCAGAGTCTCTTCTGACACCATTTTGCTCTTTCCTTCCCTTCTTGTCTTTTAAATGACCTTTTGCCTTCTTCATGGATGATGTTTTTGATGTCGTCCCACAGTTCCTCTGGTTTTTGGTCACTGGGGGGGTGGTTTCAGTGTGTCAAATCTCTTCTTTAGATGGTCTCTAAATTTAGGAAGGATATAGTCAAGGTCATATTTTGGCTTTCATGGACTTGTTTTAATTGTTTTCAGCTTCAACTTGAACTTACATATGAACAGTTGATGGTCTGTTCCACAGTCAACTCCTGGCCTTGCTTTGGCTGAAGATATTGAGCTTCTCCATTATCTCTTGCCACAGATGTAGTCAATCTGATTCTTGTGTACTCCGTCTGGTGAAGTCTAGATATATAGCCACCATTTGTGTTGTTGAAAAAAGGTATTTGCAATGAATAAGTTGTTAGTCTTGCAAAATTCTATCATGCGATCTCCAGCATCATTTTTATCACCAAGGCCATATTTTTCCAAATACCTGTGATTCTTCTTTGTTTCCAACTTTTGCATTGCAATTACCAGTGAATTAACACATCTTGATTGCATGTTTGGTCAATTTCAGACTGCAGAAGTGGTAAAAAAATCTTCAGTTTCCTCATATTTAGCTTTGGTGGTTGATGTGTAAATTTGAATAATGGTAGTATTATTAACTGGCCTTCCTCATAGGCATATGGATAGTATCCTATCACTGACAGCATTGTATTTCAGGATAGATCTTGATACATTCTTTGTGATGATGAATGCCACACCATTCTTCTTCAATTTGTCATTCCTGGCATAGTAGATCATATGCTCATCTGATTCAAAATGGCCCAAACCAGTCCATTTTAGCTCACTAATGCTTAGAATGTCAATCTTTATGCATTCCATTTCATTTTTGACACCTTCCAATTTTCCTAGATTCATACTTTGTACATTCCATGTTCTGATTATTAATGCATGTTTGCAGCTGTTTCTTCTCATCTTGAGACATGCCACATCAGCAAATGCAGGTCTTGAAAGCTTTACTTTTTCCACACCCTTAAGGTCAGCTCTACTCTGAGGAGGCAGCTCTTCCCCAGTCATATTTTGAGTGCCTTCTGACCTGAGAGGCTCATCTTCTGGCACTATATCACACAATGTTTCAAGGCTATTCATAAAGTTTTCCTGTAATATATCAGACAGTGTTTAACTGCTATTCATTGAGAAGTGGATGGCCTTTTCTTTCTTCTGAGTCTGTCTTTGTCTGGAAGCTCGACTGAAACCTGTACATCATGGGTACCCCTCCTGGTATTTGAAACTCTGGTGGCATAGCCTCCAGCTTCACAGCAACACTCAAGCCACCACAAAATGAGAAACTGATAGACAAGTTTGTCTCCCTAGGCTGTTCCAAACAACTTGCCCATTTCCTGGTCTTCCCTGCCCTGCTCACTTACCTGGCCTGTCCCTGGGGCACAAACACTCACCTTCTGCTGGTCCTGTGGCTGGCTTATAGCTGCCTGCCCCTGGGGTGGCTCCACATACACAAACACTTGCCTTCCACTGGTCCTGGGGCTGGGTTACTGCCCTGTTTACAATATGCCAAAACCAAACTCACTGCCATTGAGTTGGATCCAACTCATAGTGACTCCTCCTTGGTTTCTGAGGTAGTATCACTACAGAAGTAGATTGCCCAATCTTCATTTTGAGGAGTGGCTGGTGGGTTTGAACTGCCAGCCTACTGGTTAACAGTCAAATGCCTGAGGCATTACACCACCTAAATCTTACCAGGGACACAAGATTCATACAAAGAAAACTATAAAACACCACTGCAATAAACTGTAGCAGACCTGCATAAATTAAAGACAAGCTATGCTCATGGATAGGAAGACTAAACATTGTGGAAATATCAATACTACTCAAAGCAATCTATTTTTTCAATGCAATCCTGATACAAAAAAAAAAAAAAAAAAAAAAAAACAAACCAAACTAATCACTAGTTTTATATGGAAAGGAAAGAGAGCTCAGATTAGCAAAGTGCTACTGAAGAAGAAAAACTAAGTAGGATGCCTCACATTCCTTGATCTCAAAAACTATTATACAGCTGCAGTAGTCAAAACAGCCTAGTATTGGTACAATGATAGACACATAGACCAGTGGAACAGAATTGAGCATCCAGAAATAGATCCATCCACTTATAAACAGCTGATATTTAACAAAGGGCCAAAACCCATTAAATGGGAGGAGTGATAGCCTCTTTAACAGATGGTGCTGGCAAAACTGGATATCCATTTTCAGAAAAATGAAACAAGATCCATACCTCCCATCATACACAAAAATGAACTCAAGATGAATCAAAGACCTAAATATAAAACCCAAAACTATATAGTTTATCAAGGATAAAATAGGAACAAACTTTGGGACCCTAATTTATGGCATAAATAGACTATCAAGCATAACTCACAATGCACAGACAGCAGAAGATAGACTAGATAATTGAGATCTTCTAAAAATTAAATTGTTACACACATTGTTTTGGTTACCTAGTGCTACTCTGACAGGAATACACCACAAATGGGATGACTTTCACAAGCAAGGGTTTATTCTCTTACAGTTTCGGAGGCTAGAAGTTCGAGTTCAATGTGCCAGGCTCTGGGGGCTGGGTGAAAGCCCTTCTACCCCAGGCTTCAGCTCTGTCTCCTGCTACTGGCCCACTGGAGCTAGAGGCTTTTCTTTACTCAGACAACTGCTGGCTGCTTAGACTGACAAACCCAAGGTCGACAGGTAAAAAGGCGTAGTCCCAATGTTACCACACAGCATGGCAGGCTAGTAATTCAAGTCCAGAAAAAGTCTCAAGATTGGCAGGGCATGGCAGGCTGCTGAACAACAACTTGGCTACATGCAGGGTTCAAGTGTGCCAAAAACCTGTAGACCATTCCCAAAGCTTCTCATATATGAGAGGCAGACCACATCCCTAAGGCAGCAACTCAAGTGCTAATGGCAGATTCCACCTTAGAGTTGATTGCCAGTCTCATCATGGGGAAGAGCTACCACCAGCTGCCCAGCCACTCAAAACCAGGCCCAGCCAAGGTGACACATAACCTTAACTACCACACACATCAAAAAACATCTCCAAAAGAGTAGAAAAAGAACCTATAGGTTGGGAAAAAATATTTGGCAAAGATACATCCGACAACCCTCAACATCAAAAACAAACAATCCAATTCTCATTGGACAAAGGACATGAACAGGCACTTCACCAAAGAAGATATTCAAACTGCCAATAAACACATAAGAAAATGCTTGCAGTCATTAGGCTTTAGAGAGATGGAAATCAAAACAACAATGAGATCATCTCACCCCAGCGAGAATAGCAAAGTTCAACAAGACAGAAAACAGAAAATGCTGGCAAGGATGTGGTAGGACTGTAAAATGGTACAACCACTGTGGAAAACAGTATGGCATTTACTTTAAAAGTTGGAAATAGAAATGCCATTTGATCCAGAAATCCCGCTACTTGGAATATATCTAAGAGTTGAGATCCAGGACATGAATAGATGTAGGTACACCCATGTTCATTGCAGCACTATTCACGAGAACCAAGAGGTGGAAACGACCTAAGTGCTCATCAACAGATGAATGGATAACAAAACTATGGTACATACACACAACGGATTGCTATGAGACATTAAAAAATAACAAAGGATCCAAGAATATCCTCAATATGTGAATGAACTTGGAGGACATTATGCTGAGGGAGAGTCAATCACAGATGGACAACTATTGTATGAGTCCATTATTATAAAAATTCAAGTCAAGGTTTACATAGGGAAGGAATTTTTTTTGTTGTTGTTTACCAGGGATGGAATGGAAGGGGAGGGAAAATGGCTGGCTAGTTAAGAGACATGATGATTTGGGTTAAGGGAAAGGCAATATAACAAAATGGTGTGACCAGTACAATGTCACTAAGAAAAAGGAAGAGATGGAGAGATGCACAAGAGGTACAGAAAGCAAAGGTAAACATTACCACATACACAATACTGCATTATCAGTAATAACAAACATTATTGTACAGGTGGATACATAGGTAGACAGGCAAGAATATCAGATGAGGTCAGGTGAACTGGAATATACTCATGACCATACATAGGTTTGGCAGATGATATTCCTACATAATTATTTGTATGTGCTATAAAAATGTCCATATACTTTAACGAGCTAACAGGGGACAAAGTTTGGATAACTTCTTAGTCATAACCAAGCATTTTAAAGGAGTAAGTTGCTGGGCCCGCAGGCTTGGGACCATGGTTGAGGGGACATCAAACTCAATTGGCACAACTTAGTACACAAAAATATTATTCAACATCCTACACTGGTGAGTAGTGATTGGGATCTTTGTTGTTGTTGTTGTTGTTATGTGCCATCGATCTTAGAAGCTTGCAAATGGCTATCTAAGGTGCAACTATTGGCCTTTCCTAGTTCATAGCAAAGAAAAGTGAAGAAAATCAAAGGCATATGGAAACAATTAGTCCAAGGGACTAATGGACTTTGGAGACCTCAGCCTACATGACCCTGAGACCAGAAGAACTAGATGGTGTTCAGCTACTAATGCCAAACACTCGGAAAGGGATCAAAACTGGAGACCCTGGATAGAGTGGAAGAAAAAATGTGGAACAAAATTCAAAATCAAAGGAGACCAGAATTCCTGGCCCGACAAAGACGGGTGAAACCCTGGAGACTATGTTGTTGTTGTTGTTAAGTGCCGTCGAGTCGTTTCCGACTCATAGCGACCCCATGCACAGCAGAACGAAACACTGCCCGATCCCGC
>NW_006921590.1:24087214-24088473 GCF_000298275.1 Orycteropus afer afer
GCCACAGGGAAGGAACTGCCTTTGCAATTATTAACATGATCCACTGTATCCTTGAGCACTGCCATTTCAAAGCCATGGAGCCAGGGTCAAGAGTGTTGGCTAGAACAAGCCTTGAACCTCCCACCACTCCTTTCTAAGTCTAAAGCAGCAGTTCTTCAACTGTGGCTTCTGGGCCAGTAGTATAAGCACTATCTGAGAACCTGCCAGAAATATAGATGCCCAGGCCCCACCCAGAACTAAACACTAGACATGGAGGAACCCCGTAATCTGTGTATGCCCAGGCCTCCAGGTGATTCTGATGCTGCTGAAGTGTGAGAATCACTGTTCCAGGCTGGTTTCCCATCTCTTCCCCTTGACTGTACCTAAAACATTGGAATTCTCCTGATATATTGCACCACTGTACTTAGTGCCTCACTCATGCTACCTAGAAGTGGCAGAAGAATTAGGAGCTCATGGGACAAACCTTTGAACAATGGGAGAAGAAGCTGGTGAATACATTCTTCTCCCTTTTACCACCCTAGAAATTGTCCTAAAATTGAGCAGTGTTTACACTGTGTTGTGTAGGGGTTCCATGGAATTAATCAAATCAAGCACACAAACAGCCAATTCAAAAACTTCCTTGTATATGTTCTCTCTTCTTTCCTGCCTCATAACCATCATACCTCAATCCAGCACCCAGGGGTTATACTCCCTAATAGCATATGAGCCTGCCTTCAGGGGAACGCAGACTGAGACACGTAATATTCAAACAGTATTCAAGTGTACTGAACAATATGTGAAAATTCCCCTTCAGAAATGACCCTATCACTTCCACCAGCCTTCCCCCACACTTCCCACTCCCCTTCCCAGATGTAACCATTGTCAATAGTGTATACATATCTTTCTATTCCCCTCTTTATGCACTTATAGAAATAGCACCATCCTGTGGAATCATTCCTACTAAATGGCAGGGAGACCTTCGGGCTTACCCTCTTTTCAGGTTTCTTAGATTTTCAGCCTTTCAGTTTCCACCAGAGTATGGGGCTCCCAAGCTGTGGTCTTTCTTGCAAGCCTGTGAAGCATAGAGTACACACACACACATGTAATTTATTGAATCCTCACAATAGTCTTATGGGGTTGGTAGCATTATTACTTCCATTTTATAATGAAGACACTTTTTTTTTTTTTTTTTTTTAGTTGTGATTTGGGTGAAAGTTTACAGAACAAATTCACTTTCCATAAAGCAGCTCACATACACTTTGTCTCATGACATTGACTAC
>NW_006921590.1:24091038-24100928 GCF_000298275.1 Orycteropus afer afer
AAAAAAAAAAAAAATCCTCCCAATTGGACTAAAAAACAACATCATGATAAATGGAGAAAAGATTGAAGTTGTCAAGAATTTCATTTTACTTGGGTCCATAATCAACACCATGGAAGCAGCAGTGAAGACAGCAAATGACATATTACACTTTGCAAATCTGGTGCAAAAGACCTCTTTAAAGTGTTAAAAAGCAAAGACATTACTTTGAGGACTAAAGTGTGCCTGAATCAAGCCATGGTATTTTCATTTGCCTCATATTCATGTGAAAGCTGGACAATGAATAAGGGACACTAAAGAAAAATTGATGTCATTGAATTACGATGTTGATGAAGAATATTGAATACACCATGGACAACCAGAAGCATGAACAAATCTCTCTTGGAAGAACTACAGCCAGAATGCTCCTTAGAAGTGAGTATGGCAAGACTTCATCCTGTACTGGATATGTTATCAGGAGGGACCAGTCCTTGGAGAAGGACATCATGCTTGGCAAAATAGAGGGTCAAAAAAAAGGAGGAAGACCCTCAATGAGATAGATTGACACATGCTGCAACAATGGTCTCAAACATCGCAATGATTGTGAGGATGGAGTAGGACCAGATACTGTTTTATTCTGTTGTACATAGGGTTGCTATGAGTTGGAACTAACTTTATGGCACCTAATAACAACAGCAACAACATATTACCAAGCTGAAGCAGAGTAGTGGCAAATGGTGCATTTGTGCATTTATCTGTGACATGGGAAATTTAAATGTCACCACAGACTATATTTCATATATGTGAAGCACATATAACAGTGCCTAGCACATAATGTTGTAAGGTGTTGTTCCATTGACAAACCACCTTAAGTTTAGTGGGATAAAAATCACTAATTACACTCATGGATTTGGTTGGTCAGGAATATGGAAAGTCCACAGCAGGGCCAGCTTATCTCTGCTCCACAATATCCAGGGCCTCAACCAAGAATGACAGCCTTCTGGTCTATGTACAGGTTCCTCATGAGCACAATTAAGTATTCTGGAATTCCTGTTCTTCTCAATGTTATTCATAATTTGTTATGATCCACACAGTCAAATACTTTTGCACAGTCAATAAAACACAAGTAAACATTTCTCTAGTATTCTTTGCTTTCAGCCAAGATCCATCTGACTTCAGCAATGATATCCCTCATTCCATGTCCTCTTCTGAATCTGGCTTGCATTTCTGGAAATTTTCTGTCAATATACTGCTGCAACCGTTTTTGAATTATCTTCAGTGTGATTTTACCTGCATGTGATATTAATGATATTGTTTGATAATTTCCACATTCTGTGGGATCACCTTTCTTTGGCACAGGTACAAATATGGATCTCTTCCAGTCTGTTGTCCAGGTAGCTGTCTTTCAGATTTCTTGGCATAGATGAGTAAGTGCCTCCAGTGCAGCATCCATTTGTTGGAGCATCTCAACAGCTATTCCGTCAATTCCTGGAGCTTTATTTTTTGCCTATTTCTTCAGTGCAGTTTCGACTTCTTCCTTCAGTACCATTGGTGCTTGATCATATTCCACCTTCTGAAATGGATGAACATCAACCAATTCTTTTGGTACAGTGACTCTGTGTATTCCTTCCATCTTCTTTTGATGTTTCCTGCATCATTCCATATTTTGCCCATAGAGTCTTTCAGTATTGCAACTCAAGGCTTGCATTTTTTCTTCATTTCTTTCAGCTTGAGAAATGCCAAGCATGTTCTTCACTTTTGGTTTTCTAACTCCAGGTCTTTGTACATTTCATTATAATAATTGACTTTGTCTTCTCAAGCTGCTCTTTGAAATTTTTGTTCAGCTCTTTTGTCTTGTCATTTCTTCCATTTGCTTTAGCTATTCTCTGTTCAAGAGCAAGTTTCAGAGTCTCTTCTGACATCCATTTTGGTCTTTTCTTCCTTTCCTGCTTTTTAATGACCTTTTGCTTTCTTCCTGTAGGATGTTCTTGATGGTATCCCACAATTCCTCTCATTTTCAGTCACTGGTGTTTAGTACATCTTTAGATGGCCTGAATTATATGGGATATAATGAAGGTCATATTTTGGCTCTCATGGAGTTTTTAAAATTGTCTTCAGCTTCAACTTGAACTTGAGTATGAGCAGTTGAAGTTCTGTTCCACAGTCAGCTCCTGGCCTAGTTTTGGCTGAAGATACTGAGCTTCTCCATCACCTTTTTCCACAGATGTAGTTGATCTGATTCCTATGTATTCCATCTGATGAAGTCTACATGTATAGCTGCTATTTATGTTGTAGACAAAAGTGTTTGCAATGAGTAAGTCATTGGTCTTGCAAAATTCTCTCATGTGATCTCCAGCATCATTTTTATTACCAAGGCCATATTTTCCAACTACTGGTGATTCTTCTTTGTTTCCAACTTTTGCATTCCAATCACCAGAAATAATCAATGCATCTTGATTGTATGTTTGGTCAATTTCAGACTGCAGAAGTTGGTAAAAATTTTCAATTATCTTGACTTTAGCTTTGGTGGTTGGTGCATAAGTTTGAATAATGGTAGTATTAACTGATCTTCCTTGTAGGCATATGGATATTATCTTCTCATTGACAACATTGTACTTCAGGATAGATCTTGAAGCATTTTTTTTGTGACTATGAATGCCATGCCATTCCTCTTCAATTTGTCATTCCTAGCATAGTAGATCATATGGTTGTTTGATTCAAAATGGCAAAACCAGTCCATTTCACCTCACTAATGCCGGATGTCAATGCTTATGTGTTCCATTTCATTTTTGACAACTTCCAATATTCCTAGATTCATATTTTGTGCGTTCCATGTTCTGATTATCAGTGTATGTTTGCAGCTGTTTCTTCCAATTTTGAGTCATGCCACATTAGCAAATGGAAGTCCCAAAACCTTTACTCCATCCACATCATTAAGGGGTACTGTACTTTGAGGAGGCAGCTGGTAATGATGGTATGAGGAGTGATGTGGATGATGGGGGTATTGGTAGTGGTGCTGGAGGTGATAGTGGTAGAGATGGTGGTGATTGTGATGATGGTAATGGTTATGATATCATGGGGAGTGGTAGTGATAGTGATGGTGGAGGTGGTAGTAGTGGCTTTTGTGCCTGATAATGGTCTTTTTGTAGTGATTGTAGTGGTGATGATGATATGGTAATGGTTGTGATAGTGGTGGTTATAATGATAGTGATGTTAGTAGTGATAAATGTGGTGGTGGTGGTGGTGATGGTGATGGTGATAGTGGTGATCATGGTAATGATGATGATTATGGTAAGAGTGGAATGAGGGGTGGATAGTGTGGTGGCAGAGGTGATGGTGGTGATGATTGTGATGGTGATGGTGGTAGAGGTGGTGCTGTTAGTGTTGGTGGTAGTGGATTGAGTGCAGGTAGTTATTTTGGCATCTCAAGGGACATAAATGGAAGAAATAGAACATAATATCAGGATTGATTTTCTTGAACTGGTCATCAGTGTGGGTCATGGGAACTTCCCACTGCTTTCTCCTGGGATCTTCTGAGTGACTGGGTAGAATGTTGTTCAGAATTGTCTGTCTGAGACAGAAAGGAAGAATTTGTTTTGGGCTCTGAGTTCAAGGGTACTATGAGGGTATATACACTCATGTGTGAGATTGGTAAGTTCCCCACAGTTTTATCCCATGTCTTAGAGAAGCCCCAGTACAGAAACTGAGAGATACACAGTACAGCTGAGGCAAACTGCTGTCATGTTATACCTGTATAAGCCAGGCTTCACATATTCATATCTGATACACATAGCTTTTAGGTAATAGAGCAGGGATTTACACCAAGCCTGTCTCTGGTAGCATAGTGCCTAAGGCACTTGACTGCTAACCAGAAGGCTGGCGGTTCAAAACCACCAGCCACTTCTCAGAAGGAAGATGGGGCAATCTATTTCCGTAGTGATACTGCCTCAGAAACCCAAGGAGGGGTCACTATAAGTTGGTGCCGACTAGACGTCACATAACAACAATCACATTCCCAAGTCCATGTTCATTCTGTTCTCTCAAGAAGTCAAGAAAAAGGTCCAAATAAAATTGTCATAGCTATTTATGAGTGAAAATACCAAATTCCAACCAATTGGCTGATGCTAAAGCTCAGTTTCTTATTAGGTGCTGTGGCTACATTTGTCACTTTCTGGTATCCACAAGCACTTAGCATGCCTTGTTTTGTACTTCGCACGTGCTTACAGTGGCCTCTAGATGGTGCTAGCACATTTTTGGCTGCTTTGAGGAGGCAAAGGTGTGTGTGGGCTATTAGACATGTCAGAGTGGAGGAAGCAATCTGGCAACCATCAAGTTCTTTATTAATAGAGCAAGTAACACTTATGAGCCCTTAATAAATTGAATTCTAAAATAACCTTTAGAACATCATGCTAAAATAAATAGCAGCTTTTAATTCCCTACTGCTGTCTTTCTATAAAGATGTTCTCTCAATTAAAATAAAAAACCTACAGTCACCAGCTTCTTCAGGCAGGGTGCATTTAGAAGTTTCTCTGACTTGCAGACCTCTAGAGCAGTCTATCTTGAACTGTGAAGTAAGGTTTACCTGCAGGAGAATCTCTTTGGGTGTTAGTTGCAATGCAGATTCTTCCCAGACCCATTGTATCAGCATCACCAGGAATCTACATTTTTACTCACACACTATAGGGTTTTTATTGATTATTAATATTATTTTTAAATTCATTTTTATTGTGTTTTAGGTGCAAATTTACAGAGCAGAGTTTGTTTTACATTCAACATTTCATGTACATTTGGTTTCACTCCCCAACCCACTCTGCTCTCCTCCTTTCCCAGTATCCCCCTGCCCCCTGCCCCATGCCCCTCATAGTTATGCACTCCTGTGTGTCATATATTTCCTCCATGCCAGTGTTGCCCCTCTGGTGCCCTGTGGTCAATTGTTCCAAGGTATGCATCTCCATAGGGTGTGTGGGTGCGTCAGTCACCCTGGGTTGAGTGGTCTGCCTGTACATCTTGTTTGCTATTGGGCTGAGAGTCAGCCCCTGGGAGTGAGTTTTATTCCAGGCCCAAAGTGTATCCCCAGGCCATACCCCTGGGGGTCCCACCAGACTCCATCTGACCTGTAATACTGGTCCTTATTGTGTTTTTGGCTTTTGTTCCTCATTTTTCTTCCCTCTCTATCCAGGATCTCCAGTTTTTATCCTTTCCCGAATGGTTGGCATTGGTAGCCAAGCACCATCTAGTTCTTCTGGTCTCAAGGTCCATCATGTCTTAGGGCTGATACACACTATAGGATTTTTAATGCAATCTGGTTTCTGACTGTATATTTCAACCCTAGATTATTTTCCTCATCAGGCTCTGCAGGGCTGGCTCTTCAGGAGTCTTAACTTTAGTCTCCCTTGTCTACTAGATACTAAAACTCTGTGAAATGAGTTATAGCTGCTAAAATTGATCAGCTGCAGTTTTAACTCTGCTCCTCAGCATCTTTTCTAAAAATTCATGATAAGTCAGGGTTGGTTGCCAGCTTATCCACCTAATCCTTATGTTTAATACACCTCTAAGTACTTATTGCAGATGAAAAACTGAGGCACAAAGAAGAGAAGTAACCTAGATTCAAAAGCTAGCATGCAGTATGCTCTTTCCTCTACACCAGTCGTTCTTACACTATGGTCCCCAGACCAGCAGCATCACTATTACCTGGGAGCTTGTTAGAAATGTAAATTCTTGAGTCCCATCCCAAGCATACTGAGCTAGAAACCCTGGGAGTGGGACCCAAAAATCTGTTTAAAGCCCACCAAGTGATTCTGATACACACTAACTTTTGAGAACTACTGAAAGAGAGAGTTTACCAAGTCACAGACAACCAAATATTAAGTTGGATCTTAAAGCTCCTAACTACCAAAGCTTTTGGGAAATGGAAAAGTATAATGGGCTGGAGCACCTGTAGGAACTTCTTAGAAGAGTTAGATGTAGATGTAGACCCAGAAGGATGGAATCAGGAAAGGTGGAGGGGTATGAATAAAATATAAATTGGGAGCTTGTTTGTTGATAGTTGCTATCGAGTCAACTCTAACTCATGGCGACCTTATGTACAACTGAATGAAACATTGCCTGGTCACTGTTGTTGTTGTTGTTGTTATGTGCCGTCGAGTCGGCCCCGACTCATAGCGACCCCTCCTTGGGTTTCCGAGGCAGTATCACTACGAAAGTAGGATTTCCCAACCTTCCTTCCGAGGAGTGGCTGGTGGGTTTGAACCGCCAGCCGTCTGGTTAGCAGGCAAGTGTCTTAGCCACTATGCTACCAGAGCTCCTACTAGCATGTTGGATTCCATCATTGTGGCTACTGTGCCAATTCATTTCACTGAGGGTTTCCTTTGTCCTTTTTGGCCCTCTGCTTTACCAAACATGAGGCCGTCCTCTGTCTATTACTCTCTCCTAGTGATGTGTCCAAAGGAGCCTTGGTGACACAGTGGGTAAAGGGCTTAGTTGCTAACTGAGAGGTCAGTGTTTCAAACCATCTCTGTGGGAAAAGTCTGCTTCCATAAAGATTTACAGCCTTGAAGACACTTTAAGGCAGTTCTATTCTGTCCTATGGGGTTGCTATGTTTTAGAATAGACCATACAGCAGTGGGTTTGGTTTGGTTACTTTGTTGCCACATCCAGAAGAAGTAAGTCAGACAGTAAATACTCTTTTGTGATCCATAGGGTTTTCATTCAGAAGTAGATCACAAGTCTTTCATCCTGTTCTGTTTTAGTCTGGAAGCTCTATTGAAACCTCTTCATCATGGGTGACCCTACTGGTCTCTGAAATACCAGAGGTACAGCTTCTAGTATCACAACAACATACAAGCCACCACAGTATGACAAACTCACAGATGGGTAGTGGAAATTGGGAGGAATAGTGCACAAAAAGAATGATGGGGGGGTGGATATGGTTTATGCTGAAGTGTTAACATACTGAATGAAGTCAGGCAGAAAATTGGGAAAGAGTGATGCTTCATAATAAGTTATTTATAGGTGTTTGGACTTGTAATGAGCAATATGAGCTGTTAGAAGTGTCTGAACAGGTGAGTGACCCATTTAGCTTAAGAAATTAGAAGAGTTTGCTGAGATGGAGGATTTTCTGAGCATTCATATTTCAGTTTTTTAAAAAAGTAAATTTCAAATGCAAGAGTGTAGACATGTACCTGTATTTGTGTGTGAATGTATTTTGTATGTGTCAGGCACTGAATGGGGCACCTCCTTTCATGAATGACTCCCTCTATTAACACTTGTGAAGAACTGGGGTGTGGCTATCAATGTCTGCCACTTGGAAAGGGGTCAAATCTGAAGATCCTGGATAGAGTGGGAGGAAAAATGTGGAACAAAATTCAAAAACACAAAAATGACCAGAATCACTGGTTGGAAAGAGAGTGGTGAAACCCCTGAGACTATGGTCCTGGGTTACCCTTCGGGCCTAGAAATGGACTCACTTACATGGATTGGCTCTCAGCCTGACAGTAGAAAGACCTACATACAGACCATCTACCCCAGGTTGATGTACCCACCTACTCTAGGGAGATGCACCCCTTGGATCAATCAGCCATGAGACACTGAAGGCATAGAACTGAATTTGCATAGAGAGAAAGCTGGACAGATAGGAATGCATAGATAAGAAGGGCACAGGGAGG
Source organism: Orycteropus afer afer (assembly GCF_000298275.1). Classification (NCBI taxonomy): domain Eukaryota; kingdom Metazoa; phylum Chordata; class Mammalia; order Tubulidentata; family Orycteropodidae; genus Orycteropus; species Orycteropus afer. Next base: position 24,098,679 of record NW_006921590.1, read on the forward strand.
GGTGGTTATTTGGAGGAGAGTTTTTTATGGTTGGGGAAGGTAATCAGGGCATGAAATCAGATATGCACAAACTGTTGAATGTAAAACAAGTTTGCTTTGTAAATTTGCACCCAAAGCACAATAAAAACAATAAAAGTAATTAAAAAAAAAAAAAAAAAGGAACCAGGGAGTGGCTAGGAGACTGGCTAACTTGCCAACAAAGAATTTTTGTTTATTTTCTATGCCCATCCCCTTTTTTGGGGCAATAAAGGGACATTCTGCTCAATATTAACCTTTATTCTTCTCAGTCTTGCAGCTGTCCTCACTCAATGTTGGCAAAAATAGAAATGAAGGAAATCTGTACTGAGATTCAGTGTCTTGGGCTTTCTTAAGAAGATAGGCAAACTGATGCTTGTTTGGATTACACACTGCTAGAATAATTTCATTTTCTAAGGAAATGTTCAGTACAAATATTAACCTCATGTTCTTTCTTCTTCAAAGAATTGCATGAAATCATCTTACATGTTATTTCTAATAGGAAACATCTTATAATGAAATATTTTCTTATATTAATGCAGTGGTTTGGAAATGTAGAGAGACCAGATATTGTCAAATGAAAGCATATATCTTTATTAAAGACTGAGTTATACTACTACAAGCTACAGATCAGGATATGGGGGTCAGGTAAAACTGATTTTCAATTTCAGGTCCCCTACTTATTAGCCACTCCTCGGAAGGAAGGTTGGACAATCTACTTCCATAGAGATACTGCCTCGGAAACCCAAGGAGGGGTCGCTATGAGTCGAGTCCGACTTGACGGCACATAATAACAACAACAACAACAACTTAATAGCTAGGAGTCACTAGGTGGCACAAATGGTTTATGCTCAACTACTAAGCTAAATTTGGTGGTTCAAACCCACCCAGTGGTGCCATGGAAGAAAGGCCTGGCAGTCTGATCTGAAAGGCCACAGTCTTAAAAATCATATAGTACTAGATGGGGCTTGCCTACCACTGTTAACCACTTGGAAAGGGATCAGTACCTGAGATCTTGGAAGGTGGGAGAACAATGTGGAACAATATTCAAACTCTAGTATCACATGTTTATTGGTCTGATAGAGCCTGGTGAGACCTCCAAGACTATGGCCTCTGTTATGTTATGTGCCGTCGAGTCGGCCCCGACTCATAGTGACCCCTCCTTGGGTTTCCGAGGCAGTATCACTACAGAAGTAGGATTGCCCAACCTTCCTTCCGAGGAGTGGCTGGTGGGTTTGAACCACCAGCTTTCTGGTTAGCAGTCAAGTGCTTTAGCCACTATGCTACCTCTAGCTACCCTTAAGATCTGGCATTGAACTCACTCCCGTGGCTTCCAGCCAAACAATAGACAGGCATATAGGGTGAACATTTATAGCAAGTAGAGACACTCCTTAGAACGATCAATCATGGGAGAACAGAAGGGCAGTTTGCACAGGGAGCTAGTTCAGGGGGCAGGAATGAATAGGAAAGAAGGACACAAGATAGAGGTAACCACAGGGAGGCAGTGGGAAGAGAGCTGTTACATTGTGGGGAATTATGGTTAATGTCATGAAACAAAATGTGTATGAACTGCTACACAGAAAATGAATTTGCTTTGTAAACCTTCACCCAAATCACAATAAAAACTAAAAAACAAAACAAAACGTATGGAGGGCAGTTCTTCTTGGCACACATGGAGTTGCCGTGAGTTGGAATCGAGTTCATAGCAAATGGTTTGGTTTTTGGTTTACTTACCACTGTGTGGCCTTGGGCAAGTCTATTTCTCCAAACCTCGGGGGAAACAGAAATAATAACCTTAGAGAGTTGGTGAAAGGATTAGAAATAATGTATGTAAAACCAAACCTAATCCACTGCCTTCAAGGAGATTCCAACTCACAGCAACCCCCATTGGGTTTCCAAGGCTGTAAATCTTTACAGAAGCAGATTGCCTCATCTTCCTCCCATGGAACAGCTAGTGGGTCTGAACCACCGACCTTCTGGTTAGCAGCCAATTGTCTTAGCCACTATACCACTAGAGCTTAAGCAGGTAGCAACTAGTAAAAATAGGACTCTCTAGTTCTAGTGTGTCTTATAGGATCACTATGAGTAGGAACCAGGAATCAACTTGATGGCACACAACCACAACAACAATAATATACTTAATAATTTTGTTGTCTTCTTAAATTGAGAAAATGCCTGTGTTGGATTGGGTTCTCTAGAGAAACACAAAAACCAGCAAAGTATATATATATATAT
>NW_006921590.1:24107803-24123808 GCF_000298275.1 Orycteropus afer afer
AGAACTCAGTCATGTGATCCATCATGGGAACCACCACTCACAACTGGAGTCCAGCCAAGTTGACACATCTTCAACTATCACAATGCCCTTATTATTATTATTATTTTTTTAGTGGAAACACTGGCCTTGCTTTTTTTTCATTCTCCTACAGTGTTCAAGATGACGTCTACTGATCTGGTTTGACCACATCTGTAGGATAAATTCCCCAAAGTAGAATTGCTTAATCTAAGAGTATATGCATTTTTAATTTTGATAAAGTTTTCTAATTTATTGCTATGCCCAACTTTCCTTCTGAGGGCTGGCTGGTGGGTTTGAACCTCCAGCCTTCTGATTAGCGGTCATCCGACAAGCAAGGTATATGAGTTAGACCCATGTTCTTTGACTACTGCTAAATAACATCTTTTTTTGTGGAAATGAAAAAACATGTCCCTAAATTCTATTTAGAACACCCATTGAGAGGTGTTGTCTATGTCCCTTCTCTTTGAATCTGCATGGGCTTGTGACCACTTCAATATATAGTTATAGCAGAAGTGATGCTATATGACTTCTGAGGCTACATCATGAAAGGACAGGTAGCTTCCACATGGTTCTCTTGGGACTCTTACTCTGCAGAAAACAGCAGCTGTGAAAGAAATCAACTGATCTGAGATTGCCACATTGGAGAGGCCCCATGTAAGGACTGCAGTTGACAGCTCATCTGAGCTCCCATCTCAGAAAGGGTTCACTGTGAGTTGTATGCATGACACATCTTTGATGTCCGGTCTAGTGGAAACTTTAAATGGCTGCAGCTACAGCTGACATTTGACTACAGCTGCCTGAGAGACCCCCAAGAGAGAAAACTGCCAGCCAAACCCTTCCTGAGTTCCTTCTGACCCACATAATCATGTGTAAAATAAACGGTAGTCTTAAACATCTAAGTTTTGGGGTAATTTTTCATGCAATAATAACCTGGATACTTCTGTACCGTTGTTCTCAAACTTTTTTTTTCAGTCTTCCCAGAAAACCTTTCAAATGAGGTTCTATACCTGTTGGTGCAACAGTTAAGTGCTCAGCTACCAACTGAAAGGTTAGCAGTTCAAACCCACCCAATGGCTCCATGGGAGAAAAGACCTGGTGATCCTTAAAGAGTACAGTCCAGAAAGCCCCATAGGGCAGTTCTCCTCTATCATGTTGGGTTACTTTGAGTCAAAATCAACTTGACGGCACCCAACAACAACAAAAACATCATAGGCTTAAAGCAAAAAAAACCCAAACTCACTGACATCAAGTCGAATTTGACTCATAGCAACCCCCTTTGGGTTTCCAAGGTGGTAAATCCTATGAAAGTAGATTGCCCAGTCCTCTTTCCACAGAGTAGCTGGCAGTCAAATGCCTTAGGCATTACACCACCATAGCTCCTTATCATAGGCTTGTTGTTGTTGTTAAGTGCCGTTGAATCAGACCCGACTCATAGCAAACCCTCCTTGGGTTTCTGAGGCAGAACCTCATGGAAGTAGATTGCCCAACTTGCCTTCCGAGGAGTGGCTGGTGGGTTTGAACCACCAGCCTTCTGGTTAGCAGTCAAGTGCCTTAGGCACTACACTACTAGAGCTCCTTACTAGGGTTAAATGTAGTTTCTAGCTCACTTGTCTTACCTCGAGTCTTCTGTGACCCACGAAAAATAGAAAGTAACTAAGGATGGCATTAGTATAGAAGCAACCTTGAATCAGTGTGGGGTCCAGAATACGTGTGTTATAACCCCTCTGGTGATTTCAATACACACTCACATTTGAGAATCATGGCTCCAGGATGCAAGAGAGCAAGTACTTTGCCTGTTCATTTGCTGCTGTATCCCCAGAACTTAGAACAGTATCTAACCTAAAGTAGGAGCTCTATAAATAGTTGTTGCATGAGTGCTGAATAAATTTACTGGGTGCTTTCCAAGTACAATATATTCTTAAAGTGCTTTACAAGTATTAATTCACTTTATCTTCAATTCAGTGCTATGAATTAAGTACTACGGTTATCCTATTTTACAGTTGAGGAACCTGTGACACAGAGACCAAGTAACTAGCCCAAATTCTCACAGTTAGGAAGCGGTGAAGTCAGGAACTCAGCACTCATGTCTTTAGCCACAGGTGGTATCTTATGTCTCAACAGGACTAGTGGTCTCCAGAAGTGTCGGGTTTTCTCAGCCTTCCAGATAGGGGGAGCTTTCAATTATAGAAAATAACTGAGGGGAGGTTTCAGTTGAGGGCTGAAGGGACATTGTGCCAGGCAGCAGGAGACACAGGTTCAGTTCTTTTCTCTCACTTCCCGGTTGTGCAACACTAGCAAGCTATTTAAACTCTCTGACCCTCAATTGCTCCATCTGTGAAATGGACCTGAAGCCAGAGATATAGAAGTTTGAAACAGGATGTGTTTTTAAAGACCATGACTGCAACTAGGTCATACTGTGTTGAAGCAGACCCTCTTAGTGCCCCACGTTACATTCTCTAGGACCATCTCTGACTTCAGCGGCAGCTGTGGTGGAGAGTCCTGAGGGTGGTCAGAAATCCCTCCCCCTGACAAAGTGCCCCCTAAGGTGTGTGTCCCTATGTCTTCCTTCTTCTTAATCTAAAGCTTTTGCTAATGCTAAGGGAACCCATTGGACCTACTAGTAAGCTTGTCCTGGAAATCCAGGGGAGTTGGGGTCCTTGGGAACATCTTTCAACTAATGGGGAGCAAGAATCAAAGATAAATGCCCCAGCCTTCCAGTTTTGAGGTGGACAGTTTGAGCTGGCATTCTGTACACTTGTCAGGAGGTTGCAGTGGGCTCTAGCTCCCTTTGCTCATAGCAGTGATGATCTTCAGAACAGTCTTATTTCAGCATTCTCCATCACTTGTACTTCCAAATAAATCACCTGTCTCCAAGTCCCTGTTGTCTAACACTCTGCTTTAACTAAGACGCCTGCTGCTGTTATTTGCTGTTTGTTCAGTTGGCTTTGACTTATGGCAACCTCATGTATAACAGAAGGAAATGATGTCCAGTCCTGCGTCATCTCTGTACTTAGCAATTGTTTTCTAACTGAGGGTTTTCTTTGTTTTTGTTGGCCATCTGCTAGTTACCTACTGCTGCCATAACATAATAGAAATATGACATATTTATTTTCTCACAGTTCTGAAGCTAAAAGTCCAAATCTGGGTCTCGGCTTTATGGATCTTTTCCTTGTTGGTAGTTCCCGGTGTTCCTTGGTTCCTTGCCTTGTAGATGGTCCTCACATGGTGTCTGTCTTCCTTTGCAGTATTTGAAGAAGAATGTGGCTCAGGAATGGAGGCAGTCTCATTAACAACCTGTGATATGCAGATGACACAACATTCCTTGCTGAAAGCAAAGAAAACTTGAAGTTCTTACTGATGAAGATCAAAGACTACAGTCCTCAACAGAAAGAAAACAAAAATCTTCACAACTGGATCAACATGCAAAATCATGATAAATGGAGAAAAGACTGCAGTTGATAAGGATTTCATTTTCACTGGATTCACAATCAATACCCATGGAAGCAGCAGTCAAGAAATCAAATGACATGTTGTATTGAGCAATCTGTTGCAAAAGCCCTCTTTAACAAGTTAAAAAAGCAAAGATATCACCTTGAGACAAAGTGTTCCTGGCCCAGGCCATGGTATTTTCAATCGCATTTCATTGCATTTCACCAAAGAAGAATTGATGCTTTTGAATTATGGTGTTAGTGAAGAAAAGTGAATATACTATGGACTGCCAGAAGAATAAACAAATTTGTCTTGAAGAAGTACAGCCAGAATGCTCCTTAGAAGTGAGGATGGCAAGACTTCATCTTCTATACTTTGGAGATGTTATCAGGAGGGAGCAGTCCCTGGAGAAGGACATCATACTTGGAAAAGTAGAGCGTCAGCAAAAAAGAGAAAGATCCTCAAAGAGATGAATTGACACAATGGTTACAACGGGCTCAAACACAGCAACAATTGTGAGGATGGTGCAGGACTGGGCAATGTTCTGTTTTTTTGTACATAGGGTAGCTATGAGTTGGAACTGACTTGATGGTACATAACAACAAGACCATTGACCAATAATCTTGAGACCATTAATTTGTGTTATAAGAAACTGTATCGATTAGAAGAATGTTAGTCATCCTTGCATGAGTTCTGTCCAAATAAATAATAAACATATGACTTCAATGAATTAAGACACAAAGATTCTCTTTCCCCACAGTGGCTCAGGACTTGTGTTCCTCTAGCCTGATGAAGTTGTGTAACACAAAATTACTGAACATTCTGGGTACAGTCTTGAAAATAATGATATTATTTGCAAGATCAAAAAGCCCAAGTATTAGCTGTACAAAGGTTAGCTGTTTTTTTTTGGCTTATGTTTCTGAATGCCTTCTTGGTCTGCTCTTTATCATGGATGCAGAACTCTTGCCTCTTCAGGGAACATAGCTTTTGGGATTAGCCTTGGATTCCAAGAGGCCAGGCCTGTGCCACTCCCACTGTGAATACTTGGTCAGCATTAGTTGGTGACAGCTGGGCATCTCCCCCATCTCTCTAGGGACCCTGAGCTTGTGGGTGGGGATAAAGGGTATGGTTTCAAGATCCCTGATACCATCATCTGACTCCAAATGAGGAAATCCTTTATGTTTCTGTGTTTATGGGGGATAAAGGAGGAGGAACAGAACTGTTTGGTCTCCATCCATCTCTTCTAGCTTCCAGGTCAGGAGGAAGGAGGAATTTGAGTGGGTGATGAGACTGATGTTATGTCCATTAAGAACGCTAAGCAGTGTTCTTTCTGAGGGGTCTCATGCTGGCTCATGGGCTTGACAATTATCCTTCTTACTGGCTGCCACTATCTTATCTCCCAAAGATCACACAAACATATTCTGAATCACAGACATCTATTGCCTCATTTCCTTTCTTGCGTTTTCATACCTTTGAAGGGCTTCTTTCTGAGAGGTGGCTTGCATCTGTGAGTCTACAAGAGCCTGGTTTTTGTATAATTCTAGTTGAATACAGTAAGTCACAAACATGACTAGGTTTCCTGAGTCATTCTCATAGGTATTAGTAAGTGTCTTAACATTTTTGAGCAGTATTACTGTAACCACGTCTGTAGTAATTCCTGAGTTTAGCACCAAATCTCTTTCCGGCCTTAAAATTACCCCTTCCCTGGCTCCTCAATAATCCATTTCTTTCTGAAATCACTCTTAACTTAATCTTTTATGTAAACTTCCAGGCTTTGGTAGGCTCCGAATAGTATTAATTCCTTGGTTCCCAGTATCTCTGACTGCTTTCCTTTCCTACTTTTCTGGGAACATTCCTTCATCCTCTGCCCTCTGCCCTCTCATCAGTGCGAATGAAAATGGATACACTCTTATTTGAGGCAGTTTTCAGAAGAAAGAAGAGAGAGAATATAAAGAGAGTAGAATGAGCAGTTGTGATCAGTTCTCTGTTATTTGCTTATGTTTCCCTTGAGCAAATTGCTTCCCCTTGTTTTGCTTTTTGAACCTCATTTTTTTTTTCTGCAAAATAATGAGGTTTGACTAGATTATTTGTTAGTTCCTTTTCAGGGCTAATTTCTGTGAATGTATGAACATTTGCTGCAGCTGGGTATTATATTTGGCTCTCGGATTCTTGGTAGAGAAAGAAAACAAGATGGAACCCTCATCCATTGCTAGTGGGAAGGTAAAATGGTACAGCCCTATGGAAAACAGTATGGCAGTTTCTCAAAAAGTTAAACATAAAGCTACCATATGACCCAGCACTAAGATATATTCTACACCTGGGAATATACTCAAAAGACTTGAAAAGAGGACTCAACTAGATACTTGTATACCAATGTTCATTGCAGTATTATTCACAATAGCCAAAAGGTAGAAACAACCTAAGTGTCCATCAACAAATGAATGGATAGAAACAATTAATCTAAGGGACTAGTAGACCATGTGAACCTCAGTCTCAAAACCAAAACAACCTACTGCCACCGCCACAAAAAGCAGGTGAATGGATAAATAAAATGTGATGCATACATATGATGGAATACTACTCCATCATAAAGAGAAATTTGCTCCTGATACGTGCTACAACATGGATGAAACTTAAAACAATTATGCTAAGTGTAATAAATAAAAATACCAAACCCACTGCCATCATGTTGATTCCACCTCATAGACTGTAGTAAGGCAGTTGTCAAAGGACAAATATTGTATGATCCACCTCATATGAAATATCAACAATAGGTAAATGCTTAGAGACAGAAAGTAGATTAATGGTTACTAGGAGGCTAGGGGAATGAGTAGAAGGGGGAATTATTGCTTATGGATACTGAATTTCTATTTGGGGCAATGAAAAATTTTAGGAAATGAATAGTGGTGATGGCTGTATAACGTGGTGAATATAATTACTGTTACTGAATTGTACACTTAAAAAGGTTTAAATGGTAAATGTTCATATATATATATCTATATATATATATATACACACATATACAACTATAATAAAATCATTGGAAAAAAGAAAATAAGAAAAGCTGTTGAATTAGATGGTGTTCACTGTCTGTCAGAAAGAAGTGCAGGCATATATCTTCAGAGTTAGAATAAAATTCAAATAAGAGAGTGCAATATGGGACCCTGAAGAAAATTGTAATTGTGTCTATGCAAGAGTCATAGTGATGACTCTGGGCTGCAAATGACTAAAATTAAAATTGAGCTAGCTTAAGCTCTGAGCCAGAATCCACTAGAGGGCACAAAGCAACAATAAGCAAAAAAGATAATATACTGACTCTTGGAGAGAAAAAAAAGTGGAAAGGGCAGCATTAGACCTACATTCAAGTACCTGAACCATCTCAGGATTTCATCTTTGCTTTCCTCTGTGCTTTGGGGTCACTGCCTCAGGCTGGCTGTCCCACAAAGCTAAAACCACTACAGGAGGTTGGTGGGTCTGAACCATCAACCTTCTGATTAGCAGTCAGATGCCTTACATTAATTACTCAGCATTACATCTCTAAAGCCTCATAATCAGAGATGTTAGAATAAACCCTAAGGAAGGAAGGACTCCTATTGGCCAGGCTTGGGCCACATGCTAATTCCGGGGTCAATCATTGCAGCCTGGGATGAGCCCTGTGGTTGACAGCTTCCACTGGTGGAATGGAGCAGTTTCCCATAAGGTTGGTGGAGGTGGGTGGTTAACATTAACTTTTGTGTCCTAGGGCTGCCATAACAAACTACCACTAAGTAGGTGACTTTAAAGAGCAAAAATTTATTAACTCACAATTCTGGAGGCTAAAAGTCCAAATCCAGATCTTGGCCATATCAATTCCTTCTGTGGGTGTCTCTCCTAATTTCTGGTGGTGCTGTTAAAGCATTGGTTTGCTAACCAAAAGGTCACCTGTTCAAACCCACCAGCCACTCCACTGGAGAAAGATGAGACAGTCTGCTTCCATAAAGACTTACCGCCCTGGAAACCCTATGGGGGAAGTTCTACTCTGTCCTATAGGGTCGCTATGAGTCTGAATTGACTTGATGGCAGTGGGGTTTTTTTTTCCCCCACCAGCTATCTTGGCGTTTCTTTGCTGCTTATAGACACATCTGCCTCTGTTGTCACATGGCATCTCCCTCTGTGTGAGTGGCTCTCTCTCTCCTTTATAAACTATTACCCAGAAGAGATTAGGTTTAGGGCCCACCTTACTTCTGTCTGATCTCATTAATTTAACAAAAGAAAAACCTCATTTCCAAATTGGGTCATATTTACAGGCAGAGAGGTTAAATTTCAAAGTATATTTTTTGGGGACACAATTCAATCCAAACATCATGCCAGGTTACATAAATGACTGTGTCGTCCTGTCCTGGTTGCTCCCTTTGCTCCTTCTACTCTAGGCTAAGTTTGACCATATAAATTTGCCTTTCTTAAAAGTCTACTATACCCATGAGGCATCTAGGTCATTTAAATTTTTCTACTTAGCCCCTTATTGAAGTTCACCTGCCCATTCTTTTCTCAGTGCCTATCTCTAAGTGCTTTCAAGGCAATGACTAGCAACCTCGATAAATTAATCTTTCTATAGAAAGAAGCCCTGGTGGCACAGCACTCACAAAAAAACTAAACCCACTGCTGTTGAGTCGATTCTGACTCATAGCGACCCCTACTGGGTTTCCAAGGTGGTGAATCCATGGTGGAAGTGGATTGCCCAGTCTTGCTTCCGTGGAGTGGCTGGTGGGTTTGAACCACCAACCTTCTGGTTAATAGTCAGATACCTTAGGCACTATGCTACCAGAGCTCCTTGATGGCACAGTACTTGGCTGCTAATCAAAAGGTCAGTGGTTTTAATCCACCCAGCAGCTCTGCAGGAGAAAGATCTGACAATCTGCTTGTGTACAGATTACAGCCATGAAAACCGTATGGGGCAGTTCTACTCTGTCACCTGGGGTCGCTATGAGTCAAAAGTGGACTTGACAGCACATAACAACAACAGCAGAAAATTGGCTAGAGGTCATAGAGTCCATTCTTATACAGACCACAAAGGACACACCAGAACCAAAGCAAATTAACTTGCTTTAGCAAGGGGGACCATATACCAAGGGCACCCAGGGTGCCTCATTAGACAAAGAAAGACACAGGCTTATTATAGAATTTGAGGCAAGGGTGGGGTTTAGGTAAATTTAAAAAGCAGTGTGTGGCAGCTCAAAGTAAAGCAGGCTTTATGTAAAAGGGTTGACATAAGGCTTGGGCTGAGATGAGAACTCAGAGTTCTATTTATTTGGAAACTATAAAGTTACTATAAGTGTGGAATGTTGTGTCTAAAACTCTTATCTGAAGCTTCCTCCATATCTCTTGGAAATTGAGGCTGTTTCTCTGTATTGAAATGACTTCGATCCTCTAGGCAACAATGAGGTGTTTCATTCTCACTAAATATGATTTCAAACATCTGTACTCTGACAGCCTAAGATTTTCAAGAACAAGGTTTCTCATGTCTTACTGTTAATTAACAAAACTTTGTATTTTTAAATAGATTCACAGGGAAGATTCTTCCCCCTGTCAGATATGCAGTAGATCAGGGTCCCTCTAGGGATAATGGCTTGGCCTCTGTAGTGTAATATCAAGGAATGAGTGAAGGTAGAAATACCAGGTCCTTTACAAGGAGACATTGGAGAAGGTCTTTTGGAGGTTAGCGTATTATGGCAATTATTTGCTCATTTATCCATTCTGCAGGTATTCACTGAGCTCATGCTGTGTGCCAATCATTGTAAACAAGACTTCTACCTTTGAGCACCCACAATTCAGTAAGGAAAATAACATGGAAAGAAAGAAACCCAGTGTGCCATGAGGGATAGAGTGGATTTTGGCTAAGGCTTTGTGAGAGCAGAGAGCAAGGCGTTGTGAACTCTGAGCTGAGTTTGGTCTCACTCCTGGTGGGAACAGTCAGTAGGAGGGGGAAGCAGAGATTTTGAGGTGAGCAGATTGTCTTTTGAAGAAATTGACAAGTACAGCACACACTGTTGCAGCCCTTCCCAAGTTTCCTCCATGAATTTCTATGCTCACCTGCAGCTGTGTAGACAGTGGCTAAGCACACATACAACCTCCCATTGCAAAAGTCCAGCCCTCCAGCTTCTCTGCCTATAAACCGGGCAGCTTGGACAAGCCAGGGATTTAATTCTCCCAAGGGCAACTGTCACCACAGAGGGATGGTTGTTGTTATTGGGTGCCATCAAGTCAATTTTGACTCATTGTGACCACATGTGATAGAGTAGAACTGCCCCATAGGGTTTCCTAGGCTATAATCTTTATGCAAGCAGATTGCCAAGTGTTTCTCCCTCAGAGCCACTGAGTAGATTCAAACCACTGACCTTTTAGTTAGTAGCTGAGTGCTTAACCCTTATACTATCAGAGCTCCTTGAAGAGATGGTAGTCAGTGAATGAATCCCAACTGTTCCTCAGTGGGACAGTTCTAGGGTTTATCCTACATAGTGCCACAGAGGGCTCCAGGGGAATTGAATCCCAGTTGTCTAAAGAGGTAACACATTCTTTAAGGAACACTTTTTGGCTTTTCATCCTTCTTGATTTTACTTCTCATATTCCTTCCCTTACTTCCTGGGATCACTTTCCAAATAAATTACCTACATCCAAGTCCTTGTTAAGGAGTTCTGGTGGTGCAGTGGTTAAAGTGAAGTGCTGCTAATTGAAAGGTCAGCAGTTCAACACTAGCCTCTCCACGGGAGAAAGATGTGGCAGTCTGCTTCTGCAAAGATTATAGCCTTGGGAACACTGGGAGGCAGTTTTACTCTGCCTTATAGGGTTACTGGGAGCTCTGGTAGCATAGTGGCTAAGGCACTTGACTGCTAACCAGAAGGCTGGCAGTTCAAACCCACCAGCCACTCCTCGGAAGGAAGATGGGGCAATCTACTTCCATAGTGATACTGCCTCAGAAACCCAAGGAAGGGTCGCTATGAGTCAGGTCTGACTCGATGGCACATAACAACAACAACAACATAGGGTTACTGGTGGTGTAGTGCCTAAAGCATTTGACTGCTAACCATAAGCCTGGCAGTTCAAACCCACCAGCTACTCCTCGGAAGGAAGGTTGGACAATCTACTTCCGTAGTGATATTGCCTCAGAAACCCAAGGAGGGGTCGCTATGAGGTGGATCTGACTCTATAGCAATGCATTTATAGGGTTACTAGGGAACCCTGGTGGCGTAGTGCCTAAGGCATTTGACTGCTAACCTGAAGACTGGTGGTTCAAACCCACCAGCCACTCCTCAGAAGGAAGAATGGGCAATCTGCTTCCGTAGTGATACTGGCTCGGAAACCTAAGGAGGGGTTGCTATGAGTAGAATCAATTCGACAGCAGTGAGTTTATTTTATTTATTTATTTAATAGGGTTACTATGAGCCAGAATGGACTTGAGGGCAGTGTCTTTTAGTTTTGGTTTTGAAAGTCCTTGTTGCAGAGTCAGCTTTTGAAGAAACCCAAACTAAGAGAACCGGTTCTGTGCTGTGAGAGAACAGCATGCAAGCACAAGCAGGGAAGATGGCTTGAAGGTCAAGGGGAAGCTACAGAGGAGAGACAAATGTTGGATCCTCTGAGGTAGTACAAGTGAGGACTTTAATACTTAACCAGGGTCAGTTTTAGAGTTCAAGATTTGAGTTGAAAGTCATCTTGGGGTCTCAGCTACTTCCAGAGATCCCTGGGAGAATAAGAAGGAGACTAGAGGAAGGACATGGTGCTGGATTGGTTAGAGGGGAGTCAGAGGGGAGAGTATGTCTTCCTGAACACAAGGAAGAAACAAAAAACTGAAAGCAACAGTTGGTATGAAAATACCTGAGCTTAACTGTGCTGAAGAATTTACACAAAAGAGCTGGATTATTTGCCTTAGAGGATCAAAACATTTAATGAGTACTTGCTGCTTCTCAGCTACATTTTAACTGACTATATATCTCCTAAGGCATTTGACTGCTAACCAGAAGGCTGGTGGTTCAAACCCACCAGCTACTCCTCGGAAAGAAGGTTGGGCAGTCTACTTTGATAGAGATACTGCCTCAGAAACCCAAAGAGGGATCGCTATGACTTGGATCTGATTCCAACGCAGTGTGTTGCATTTTTTTTAATCCTTCGTGTGTTGTTAGTATTTTGCCCATAGAGTCTTTCAATATTGCAACTTGAAGCTTGAATTTTTTCCTTTAGTTCTTTCAGCTTGAGAAATGCTGAGAGTGTTCTTCCCTTTTGGTTTTCTAATTTCAGGTCTTTGCACACTTCATTATAATACTTTGTTTTCTTAAGTCACTCTTTGAAATCTGTTCAGTTCTTCTATTTCATCATTTCATCCATTCATTTCAACTGCTTTCCATTGAAGAGCAAGTAAACAGTGAACTAGCCTATCATTTTGGAGGTCATCTGGGTCTGGGAAGCTCTCTAGGTTTTCTGTCAAATTTAACAATTATGGAAAAACACAGAGAAGTATGAATACAACTGTATTAATGATAGAATGTACTTCTACAGTTTATTTTGGGAAGCATCATTGATCCTATTTCCTAGAATACTTATGCCAGAAACTAAATAATGCTGCATTCCAAGTATGGGCCTGTAGATTTTAAGATAGTGGTGATAACTCCTTGGAGAGATCAATCATGGGAGAATACAGGGGTTTTGTATGCACAGGGAGACAGCTTTTGGGGGCAGGAGTGCAGGGGAAGGAAGGACACAGGGAAAAGGTGGCTATGGGGAGGAAGTGGGAGGAGAACTGTTGCATTGTGGGAGATTGCAGCCAATGTCATAAGATAAAGTCTGTGTGAGCTGCTGTATGGAAAGTAAATTTGCTCTGTAAACTTTCACCCAAAAGACAATAAAGATTAAAAAAAAAAAAAAAAGATAGTGGTGATAAACATGTATGCAGAGTATAATGGAGAAGTTTGTTGCCACCCAATCCACCACTTTCCCCGTTTTTATAGTAACAGAGTTGAGCTGCCACATGGCTTCCTTGCTGGGTGTTAAATTTCAAGCACTCCTTGCAGCTGGGTGTGGCTAAGGGACCAAACTATGAAATGTGAGTGAAAGTGATATGAGCAACTTCTGCCTCACTTGCTCAAGAGGAAGTCTTTACCCATGAGCTTAGCTCTTTCACCCTTCTGACTGGATACCACTGTGATACCTGGAGAATCTTAGATACTCTGTGTTGAATATGTAATGTCCTCCTTAGACTGGAACCCTGAATGACTGTGTGGAGGAAAGCCTTCTGGCAATATTGAGGATTCTATAGTTAAAATACTAAGATTCAAGAAGCATCAAAAGAAGATGGAAGAAATACACAGAGTCACAATGTCATTCAACAATCCATATACATTCTATTTTGACATTTACTCTAATCCCCACACTCTAACAGTATTCTTCCCACTTCCTCCCTGTACCCACTACTTCTCACTTCCTCCCTGCCCTACTCCTTTCCTTCCTTCTTCATTCTCATCCCCTCCCACCTTCCTAGCTCTATTGCTGGGTAAATGCTGTCCTCTTGATCTCATATACTTAATTGTTGTGATGAGTGCATACCCTCCTGATATTACTGTTCACTTTATAGGTCTGTCTATCATTTGGCCACCAGCTGAGTCACAGGGGGTAAGTACAGCTCCTAGCTTGAAAGGTGTTTAATGGTTATAGTCTCAGAAGTTCCACCAGCCTTCATCAGACCAGTAAGCCTTGTCTTTGAGAGGCTCATCTTCCAGCACTATACCAGACAGTGTTCTGCTGCTATTCATAAGGTTTTCCCAGCCAATTTTTGTTTTTTAGAAGTAGATCACCGGGCCCTCTTTCCTAGTTGGTCTTAGTGTGGAAACTCCACTGAAAGCTTTCCACCATGGATGACCCTGTTGGTATTTGAAATGCTGGTGGCATAGCTTCCAGCATCATAGCAACACCCAAGCCACCCCAGTACAATAATCTGGCAGAAGAGTGGTGGCATCAATTCCTGGAGCCTTGTTCTTTTTTTAAAAAAATTTTTTATTGTGATTTGGATGAAAGTTTACAGAGCAAATTCATTTTCCATACAACAGTTCACATACACTTTGTCCCATGACATTGATTGCAATTTCCCACCATGCAATAGCTCCTCTCCCACTTTCTCCCCATAGTTACTCTTTCCTGTGTCCTTCCTTCCAATGCACTCCTGCTCCCCAAGCTGTCTCCCTGTGCATACACAGCCCTTCTGTTCTCCCATGATTGATCTCTCCAAGGAGTCTATCTACCTTATGTAAATGCTCATATGCCTGTCTTGTTTGGCTGGACCCACAGGAATGGGTTCAGTTCCAGACCTGAAGGGCAGCTAGAGGCCATAGTCTCAGTCATTCCATCAAGCTCTATCAGACCAGCAAACCTGGTCTCCTTTTTTTTTTTTTTTCAAATGATTTTGAGTTTTTTTTCCATGTTGTTTTCCCACTCTATCTAGAATCTCCTACATAGATCCCTCTCTGAGTGGTTGACCATGGTAGCCAGTCACCATCTAATTCTTCTGGTCTTATAGTCATAAAGGCTGAGGATCTCATGGTGTACCAGTCCCTTGGACTAATTGTTTCCATGCATCTTTGGTTTTCTTCATTCTTTGCTCTGGATGAAGAGAGACCCATCATTGCATCTAGATGGCTGCTTGAAAGCTTTTAAGATCCCAGTCACTACTCGCCAGAGTAGGATATGGAACAATGTTTTGTGTAGTATGTTATGCCAATTGAGCTTGATGTCCAGTACTACTATGGACCTGAGCCCACAGGTCCAACTACTCACTCCCTCCAAGTGGCTGGCTATGGCCAAGAAGTGACTACAACCTTTTTTCCTTTGGTTCTTTCAGTTTGAGAAATGCTGAGAGTGTTCTTCCCTTTTGGTTTTCTAACTTCAGGTCTTTGCAAATTTCACTACAATACTTTGTTTTCTTAAGTCACTCTTTGAAATCTGTCCAGCTCTTTTATTTCATCATTTCATCCATTCATTTTAACTGATTTCCATTGAAGAGCAAGTTTCAGAATCTCTCTGACATCCATTTTGGTCTTTTCTTTCTTTTTATGCATACTTACATATAAATACTTACATTTTGTTTGACCCCATCCTGATCCCAACTCTGCTTGGTGTGGGGTTATTTAGAGCATTTAAGATGAAGGCATACAGTTGAGCTTTACTCTCTCTGGGTTAAGATCATAAACGTGAACAGTGTTTGTCATGGTTCAGTTCCTTAATTTGTGGCTTCATCTCTCTATCCATCCATCTCTCCATTATACACCATGATGTTGAGACCTAATATGTGCAAAACTCTTTGCTAGAGGACACTGAGAGATTGTGAATGATACAAAGATGTAGTCCCTCCTCTCAAGAAACATACAGGCTAGAAATATGAGATGGATACTAAAACAGGTGGTTGACATACAGATAATTATAATGGATATTTATTATAGGAAATTTTAATTAAAATTGAAAAGACTGATTGAACTTACATTGCTTTATTATTCATGTTGTTTTTGAGAATGCTCTTCCTGATGAGACTTTGGATTCTATTTTGAGACCAGTGTTTACAGAGAGAATTGCCATTTGCATGTAAAGCATAAGTGAGCACAATCAGTGTGTCAGTCACCATAAACACAGCCTTGGCTCCTCCTCCTGCCCCCCTTCCATCACCCCAAGAGAGTATTAAACACTGGAAATGCTGATGTGTCATTGTGCCCTTGAGCCTTTCTGCACTCTAGGGAATTCCAGAGGCTCAAACAATTTCTTAAGGAATGAAGACAGGAAGGAGAAATTGAAAGGACCAGCTTGAAAAGTTTTGGCAGGTAGGAGGAAATTCCTATTCCATGGGATAGCTTTATTAGTGGGCACTCTAAAATTTGTTTCTACTCATTTATGCAAATGCCTCTGTTCTCCTTCATTCACAGGCTGAGAGAGGTAGAGACACAGGACAGAAGGCAGACAGAGGAGAAAGCAGTAGAGAGTGAAAGAGATCTCAACTAGCAAAGAGAAGGAGAGGCAAGGTGGCATGGAGGGGCAAAGACACAGAGGAAAAGCATCAACAATGTCTCAGTTAGATATACGGAGAAAGAAAAACCAACAAAAAAAGGAATCCCCTAAGATGAAAAATATGATAAAAAGTGAAACTCTGAAACTTTTATTGAGCAGAAAGATGTGAAATATTTTGAGATGCACTCAGAATTTTCCATCTGTGTGGAAAGGGGAAACTGACGTATGCTATGGGGACTCAAGCATGTTTCCTGAATTATCTCAATGATACAAAACATAGGGAGAGAAATGGAGATGAATGCTGGAATGGTGTATCCCAAAGGAAGAGGAAAACGCTAAAGATTTAGTGAATAAACAGACTTAGTGAAGGTAAACAAACTCATATGAAAAATGATTCTTCTACTCAGTATTCCCAGGGGCAATGGGGGCAATTTTGATTTAGGACCAGTAGTTGTTTTCCTCTGTCTAGCATGCTAAAATTCATACAATTTGATTTCCATCTTCCTACTAGGTTAAATCGGAAGGAAGGTTGGGCAATCCTACTTC
>NW_006921590.1:24124393-24131360 GCF_000298275.1 Orycteropus afer afer
CGGAAGGAAGGTTGGGCAATCCTACTTCCGTAGTGATACTGCCTCGGAAACCCAAGGAGGGGTCGCTATGAGTCGGGTTTGACTCGTCGGCACATAACAACAACAACAATATTTATGAAAACTTTCAAACATATAGCAAAATTGAAAGAATTTTATAGAGAATACATGTTTAATCTACAATGTAGATTCTCCCACTGCCATTACACTATAGGTTTACTACATATTCATCCCTCTGTCCATCAGTCCATCTTTAAATCACAGTATAACCAAACCAAACCAAACCCACTGGCATCAAGTCAATTCTGACTCATTGTGACCCGTACTGGGTTTCTGAGGAGTAAATCTTTATGGAAGTAGATTGGCCTATCTTCCTTCCATGGAGTGGCTGGTGGGTTTGAACCGCCAACCTTCTGGATAGCAGTCAAATGCCTTAGGCATTGCACCACCAGAGCTCTTCTCCCTAAATACACAGCATGCATATCATTAACTAGAGTTCAAGAAAATGATCATTTTTATAAAGCACTTTAAGAAAAGTTAATATAAAAATGATTAGAATTAAATTTTATGTGCAATTTTTAGACAACTGGGATTGATATTTCTACATTTAAATTCAAGGAGAAGACATAGACATGGTGAAAGCTATTAAGGATGACTTGTTGGGTGAAAGAATCAAATATTGATTGAAAATTATTCCACAGGGTTCACGGGAGAAAAAGCCATCACCTTTTTGTTTTCTTTTATATTGATTTTTAGAGGCTAAGAAATAGGCCCAGAGAATACAAAATACAGAAGAGCCTTCTTATTTCAGCCCCTGAGTGTGTAGCCTATGGGTCTTTGAAAATGGTCTACCATCACAGAATTCTGTCTGTTAGTTCCTGACTCACAGGAATGGGCTTTGAAAGGCTTGTGGATTTGCCATTGGCCAGGATTATTGGCTACTTTCGCACATTTTGCAGAAACATTAAATATGGCACTTCAAAGAATCTCTAGGAAGTGAAATGATGAGTAATATCTGGTGATATTGTTGCCTTGGACCTAAAACCATGATGATTCTTTTTAAAAAACTTATGCAAGAAATGGTTTTGCCCAAGCTTCTAATCTAATCTTGGGTTTTATGTTTGAGCAACTCAATATCTAAATGAATTTTTGTGGCTGTGAGTTTTAGAAGATTCTTCATTCTGACTGCATTTCTCCCTGCCTCTTTGAATGTGGGTTTCAGTCACAGACTGGCTGCATTTCAGATTTCTCAGAGATCTTAACTCAAGTCTCCTTCAAATACTGTGTCCATCATCCACTTTCTCTAGTTCCCCAAGTGTACCAAATATTTAGTTTTATGTTGTTTGTTCTAATTTTATTTTTAATATAAATGAATTAGAAATATAATTGTAATTAAAATTTTAGAGAGTCCTAGGAGCTCTGGTAGCATAGTGGCTAAGACACTTGCCTGCTAACCAGACGGCTGGCGGTTCAAACCCACCAGCCACTCCTCGGAAGGAAGGTTGGGCAATCCTACTTCCGTAGTGATACTGCCTCGGAAACCCAAGGAGGGGTCGCTATGAGTCGGGGCCGACTCGACGGCACATAACAACAACAACAACAACATTGGCTTTGAGACCCTATTTACCAAAATAATGGCCTAGGGGCACACATCTTCCCAAGAATCTCTCTAAATTTTTGTGTAGAACATTCTATCTTAAGAATAGAAAGACACCCTCCTCCCTTTTTTTTCCTGAATGAATGAATTTGTGCAAAAAATATTTATAAAGCACTTACTAGGCACCAGACACTGGGGATACATCATGGAAAACAAAACAATTCTTTGTAGGTCTATATTCTAGCTGAAGATTAGGAGTGTGAGAAGAGATCATTAATAATAATCATGATGAGCTTTATATAACATGTTATGAGAGTGCTGCAAAAAAGAAAAAGCAGAGCAGGGTAATGGGATCAGGTATGCTGGGAACATGAAGGTGGGTAGCAATTTTAAGTAGGATGATCAGGGCAGGCCTCACTGAGAAAGTCACATTAGAGCAGACTCGAAGAAATGGTGGGAATTAGCCATGTGAACATATGGAGAAGAGTGGGAGCTCTGGTAGCATAGTGCCTAAGGTATTTGACTACTAACCAGAAGGCTGGAGGTTCAAACCCACTAGCCACTCCTCAGAAGGAAGACTGGGCAATCTACTTCTATAGAGGTATCACCTTGGAAACCCAAGGAGACTCTCTGGCAGTAAGTTTGTTTTGGTTTATTTCAGGAGGCAACAACAAGTGTAAATCTTTGAAGAGAGAATGTATCTGGCTTATTTGAAGAATAATAAGTAGGCCAAAGTGATGAAAATATAACAAGTGAGTGTGAGCTTGGAAGACAAGTCAGAGAAAACTGAGGGTCAGATCATATAGGGTCTTGTAGCCTTTTTAATCTTTTTCTCTGAGTGAATCAGGGAGCTGTGGGAGGGATTTGAATAGAGATGACTTTTTTTAAAAGTTTTTATTGTGATTTAGGTGAAAGTTTACAGAACAAATTCATTTTCCTTATAGCAGTTCACAAACACTTTGTCTCATGACCATTGACTACAATTTCTCACAATGCAACAGCTCTTTTCCTATTTCCTGCCCATAGTTACCTCTTACCTGTGTCCCTCCCATGCATTCCTGCCCCAGAGCCATCTCCCTGTGCATACACAGCCCTTCTATTCTCCCATAATTGATCTCTCCAAGAAGTGTATCTACCTAATGTAAATGTTCAGCTCATATGCATGTCTTTTGTTTAGCTGAAAGCCACAGGAGTGGGTTCAATTCCAGATCTGAAGGGCAGCTAGGTGCCATAGTCTCAGGGATTCCTCTAGGCCCTATCAGACCAGCAAACCTGGTCCCTCTTTTTTTATTTTTTACTTTTATGATTTTGAATTTTGTTCCACATTGTTCTTCCACTCTATCCAGGATGTCCTACATAGATCCCCCTCTGAGTGGTTGACAGTGGTAGCCGGGCACCATCCAGTTCTTTTGATCTCATGGTCATGGAGGCTGAGGATCGCAAGGGGTACCAGTCCCTTGGACTAATTGCTTCCATGCATGAATAGAGATGACTTTGGTTTTAAAAGAATTTTCCTGATGTATGTTGAGAATGGACTTCAAGGAGAAAGGTTAGAAGAGGGAGACATGTTAGGATGTTGTTTGAATAATCCAGGCAAGAGATGCTGGTGGCTTGGGCCAGGTTGTTTGCAGTAGATATGGTCAGAGGTGGTTGGTTTCTAGATACACAGCTTTGAACAGGATTTCCTGACAGGCTGAATATAGGCTGTCCAAGAGAGAAGGGAGTCAAGGATAACTCCATGGTTTTTGGTCTGAGTAACTAAAAGTTTGTAGTTGTCATCACCTGGGAGGAATGAAAGGAGAGAGGCAAGGAAGGAAAAAGGAGAAGGAAGGAGAAAGTGGGGGAAGGAAGGAAGAAGAGAAGAAGGGAACTGTTCTAGGAGTTGAGTAGATATAAATGATGAAAACTCACTCTTAAAGAATTCCACCTATTCAGAGATAAAAGTGCACAAGTTTCAGAGGAAGAACAGAACAGGGAATGATTTGCCATCAGGTATGGGTTGGGGAGGTAACATCTGAGCTGGCTTGTGAAAGGTGAGTATGCCAGGTCTGTTGTATGTGTGGGTATGTACACACATGTGCACATGCATGGTGTTGGGGAGTGATATGCAGCCTTCTAGGCAGAAGGAATGAATAAATGAAATATTCTGAATGAGTGAATACTCCAAAATATTCTACAAAGCCTAAGTGAACTTGGCAACACACACTGTCTGATAATTATGTGACCTTCACGAGATTTTGTAATGTAGTCAATATATCTTGCAATCTGTATAAAAATTATCTTTATGGGGGCCAGTTGGTTTATATTGCTGCATTAGTGGATGTTTATTCCACTTTTATTAAAAAATATAATTGCATTACTTAAGATATTCAAAAGAGATAAACAGAATAGTTCAATGCACACAGTCATTTCAAGCTGAGGTCCTGGAGATGAAGTAAAAGATTTGACTCAAGGAACACTGACAGCAAGTTTTAAAGAGACTGTTTCACTCAATTTACCACATTGCCAGCCAGCTTGGGGTCACACGTGGTATCTGGCTTGTTTGCCTTCTGGAGCTTCCTGTTGCTATGATACACTGTCTAGTAAGAAAGCCAAAAATCTAGTGCTTAAAATAACTCAATTAAAGTGACCAGGAAAAGAAAGGCCCAAATATAACACTGTTTTCAGGTTGGGAGAATATAGTATAAATAGAAAATTGAAAAAAATGTGTTAAATTAATTTTGCACATTTGCATTGGATCTTTCATCCAGATTGTTTGAAGCATTTGTTGTCTTCTAAGTCATGTATATATTAAGAAAATATTTATTAACTTGTCATCTATCCGCCTCCTCACCCACTTGATAATAGACACTTGATTGTATCCATGTGGAGCTAGAGATGCTGTTGAAAGGAAGTAGAGCAGATAGTTGCCTGGGCAGAAGGCATTTTAAATGCATTGCAGAGTGGTTTTTAAAGAGTTCTTCCTTAGGCCAGCTCAACATGCAAATTCTCCAGCCCCACCCAGACTGACTGAAATAGAAGCCCTGGAGGTGGGCTCTGGAAGCTATGTTTTCCCGGGTCCTCTGGGTGATTTTGATGCACACTCAAGATTGAGAACCATTGACATAGAACATTAAGACACATAGACAAAAAACCCCAAGCCCATTGCTCTCATGTCCATTCTGACTTATGGTGACCCCATGTGTGTCAATAGAACTCCTCCTTAGAGTTTTCTTGGGTAGCAGATCACCAGGCCTTTCTTCCATGATGTCACTGGGTGAATTCAAACTACCAACCTTTAGGCTAGTTGTTTGCAATGAACAAGTCGTTGGTCTTGCAAAATTCTACCATACAAGTTCCAGCATTATTTCTGTCACCAAGGCCAAATTTTCCAACTACCGGTGATTCTTCTTTGTTTCCAACTTTTGCATTCCAGTCACCAGTGATAATTAACACATCCTGATTGCATGTTTGGTTAATTTCAGACTGTAGAAGCTGATAAAATTCTTCAATTTCCTCATCTTTGGCTTTGGTGGTTGGGGCATAAATTTGAATAACAGTCATATTGACGGATCTTCCTTGTAGGCGTATGGATATTATTCTATCACTGACAGCATTGTACTTCAGGACAGATCTTGAAACATCCATTGTGATGATGAATGCCATGCCATTCCTTTTCAAACTGTCATTCCCGGCATAGTAGCTTATATGGTCGTCTGATTCAAAATGGCCAAAACCAGTCCATTTCAGCTCACTAATGCCGAGGATATCAATCTTTATGCGTTCCAATTCCTTTTTGACAGCTTCCAATTTTCCTAGATTCATACTTCGTACATTCCATGTTCTGATGATTAATGGATGTCTGCGGCTGTTTCTCTTCAATTTGAGTGGTGCCACATCAGCAAATGAAGGTCTCGAAAGCTTTCTCTTTTCCATATGAGTAAGGCTGGGTTTACTCAGATGTTGCAGCTCTTTCCCAGTCCTATTTTGCGAGCCTTTTAGCCTAAACGGACTATTCCTAAAGTTGCGCAGTAATGTACCAAACAGTGTTTCTTTGCTATTCATAAGGTTTTCCCTGGCCAATTCTTTGAGAAGTGGATGGCCTCTTCCTTCTTCCTAGGCTGTCTCAGTCTATAAGCTGGGCTGTTACCTGTGCACCAGGTGCATCTCGCTGGGTTTTAAACACCAGAGGCTCAGCCTCAAAACTCACGTCTACATGTCACAACAGTAGGACAAACCGACAGACAAGTTTGTCCTGTTGTTGGAGACCTCTCGTACCACCCCCACCTGGGTCCCTGTGGCTGACTATTCCTCTGTCTGGCTTCCTGGCTTTTAATCCCCTTTCTCCTGCTCTTCCGGCCTGCTACTCTGGGCGTCCCTGCGTTGTCTCTCCTCACCTGTAACCCTGGGGCTGACCGCTCTTCTGTTAGGCTTGTAGTGGAGAGCAAACCATTTGTCTTATCAGTCATGGAATATTTTTTATTTAATATTTGAGAGGTCCACAGCAGAACAGAAGCCTTGAAGGAGACAGAGACATAAAACATTGCTAGTTTAATTCATTGCAGTTAAGGTGGTCTATGGTTTAAGATGGGAGCTCTGGTAGCATAGTGCCTAAGGCACTTGACTGCTAACCAGGAGGCTGGCGGTTCAAACCCACCAGCCACTCCTTGGAAGGAAGGTTGGGCAATCCTACTTCCGTAATGATAACTGCCTCAGAAACCCAAGGAGGGGTCGCTAGGAGTCGGGGCCAACTCGATGGCAATAACAACAACAACAACATGGTTTAAGACTGAGAAACTCTACCCAGGCCCCTTCTTCTACCCCACCCTCTCAGTTCAGACATTTCAGAAAACCAAGGGTCTCCATTAGACTTATCACAGCTTAAGAGTTTATATAGCACACCTAAGGAAGGAAGGCTTCAGCGAATCCCCAGCACTCCAAAATCTTAGTTTTCCTTTTCTTGTTGTTGTTGTATGTTGTCAAGTTGATTCTGACTCATCGTGACCCTGTAGGACAGAGTAGAACTGCTCCTTAGTGTTTCATAGCCTGTATTATTTGCAGAAGCAGATAGATATGTCTTTCTTCCCATGGAGCCCTTGGTGAGTTCAAGCCACTGAACTTTCAGTTAGCTACCAAGTACTTAATCACTGTACTACCAGGTCTCCTTTGTGTCTCCTTATCCTGATCACTCTCCTATGTCCTTTCCTTGTTCTTCTTCCTGGGACCCTCTCCATTTGTTCATCTGCAAATTTCTACCCCTCCTTGAGGTCTCAGTTCCAGTATCATCTCTGTGTGAAGGTGTGTTAGATTGGGTTCTCTAGAGAAACACAAAAAACCAGCAAGGTATGTATATATACTTAGAGAGAGAGAGAGAGAGAGAGAGAGAGAGAGAGA
>NW_006921590.1:24131680-24136223 GCF_000298275.1 Orycteropus afer afer
GGTTCCAATTCTTTAAGGAAGGAATGCCGTTCTTCCAGATTGTCCTTGGATATCATTGCAAGCAGGCCACACCCCTAGGGAAACTCCCCTTGGGCAGACTGGCCACTCAGAACTCAGTCATCTGATCCCATCATGGGAACAACCACACAGAACTGGGGTCCAGCCAAGTTGACACACAGCTCCAACTATCACAGAAGGCTTCACCCATTCGAAGAGAGATTTCTCTAATATTTTGCTCACCTCATGATATTTCAATGCATCCATCTCCTTCTCCACTAGACTTCAAGTTCTGGAGAAAGGAATTGTTCCTTTTTGTCTGGTGTTAATGCCTGATATCATTCGCATGTCTCTTTATATTCCTTTAGTCTGAATCATTTCTCAGCTTTGCTTTGTCTTTCGTGACATTAATATTTTTGAGACATATAGGCCAATCGTTTTATAGACTGTCCCTAAGTTTTGGTTTGTATGATGCTTTCCTCATTATTAGATTTAGGTTATGGATTTTTTTGAGGAATACCATATAGGTGATGTTGAGTTTTCTAATGCATGACATCAGGAAGTACAGACATGGTTGATTCCTTTATTGTGGATGCTAGTTTTGTTAACTTGGTTAAGTGGTTCCCCAATATTCTCCATTGTAAAGGCAATATTTGGGCCTTTGTAATTTCTAAGTAATTTGGAAGGAGATACTTTGAGAGTATATTAATATGCTGCTCCCCAGTGAATTTTACCCAAGGATTTTAGCATCCCTTGATAATTCTTAGCAAGCCCTGGTGGCACAGTGTTAAAGCACTCGGCTACTAACCAAAAGGTTGGTGGTTCAGCCACTCTGCATGAGAAAGATGAGATGGTCTGCTTCTGTAAAGATTTACAGCCTTGGAAATCCTATGGGGCAATTCTGCTCTGTCTTATAGGGTCATTAGGAGTCAGGATCAACTCGATGGCAGTGGATTTGGTTTTCTGTTGTTTTTCATTCTTCCCTGAATAAATTATTAGTATTGTGGTTGCAAAGGACCTCTGATAGCGCAGTGTTTAAAGCATTTGTCTGCTAACCAAAAGGTTGACGTTTCAAACTCACCAGCTGCTCCACTCAAGAAAGATGTGGCAGTCTGCTTCTATAAAGATTTATAGCTTTGGGAATCCTGTGGGGCACTTCTACTCTGTCCTATAGGGTCACTGTGAGTCAGAATTGACTCAATGGCAGTGGGTTTTGGATTATGATTGTAACTATGGAGCAGTTCTGCTCTGTACATGTGGGGTTGTCACAAACTGGAATTGACTCTAAGGCAACTAATAACAACAAATTACAGTTGAAAATTTTTTCATTGAATAAATGAATCCTGAGGAATTGATCAAACTCATTGCTTTCAAAACATTTCCAATGTATGGTGACCTCGTGTGTTATGGAGTAGAACTGCTCTAGAGATTTTTCTTGGTTGTCATCTTCAAAGAAGCAGATTAGTAGGCTTTCTTTTGTGGTGCCACTGGGTGGATTCAAACTACCAATCCTTAGGTTAGTAGTTGCACAAAAACAGTTTGAGCCACTCAAGGACCTTCTACAAATATTTCTAGTGAGTTAACTTTGAGCAACACACTGTAAGAAAAGTCTTTACCTATCCCCAACCCATTAGAGTGATTTTCAGAAAGAATCAGTAACCTCTTCTATCCCTAGGAGCATAGTGCCTAAGGCACTTGACTGCTAACCAGAAGGCTGGCCGTTCAAACCCACCAAACACTCCTTGGAAGGGAGGTTGGGCAATTTACTTCCGTAGTGATACCACCTCGGAAACCCAAGGAGGGGCCACTATGACTTGGATCCGACTTGACAGCATATAACAACATACAATCCCTATTTGATCATACTTCATACAATGGCTTCATTTCTCGCCTCCACAGAGAGCCCTGCATGTTCCAATGCAAGACTCCTATAGTAGCTTAAATCAGATATAAACATCTTCATGAAACAGTATTTATAATGTAGAATATTAAGTCTTTAATCTATACACATTTTTCTCTTCATTGACATAACACACACACACACATGCACAGCTGCAATATATTTATAAACTTTTGACTTTCCCTCTAGATTTCCATAAACAGCTGTAGTGCTTTATTTATAACTAGTTAAAAAATATTTTCTGTTTTTCATGACTAATTGTATAAGCAATAATAATTAGGACATAATGGAATATGATTTTTTTCTCATCTAAATTTACCCACCCAATAATTTAAAGAATGAAGTGCAGTCTTTTATCATTATAATCATCATCATATGATATGGTCATATGGGAATTTATTTTGCATATTTTTCCTGACACTTCCAGACTCTCAAGTTCTTTACCATGGTATTACTCTTAACCTGTTAGAAGCATCTATTCTTTAAGAGTCATATATTCTTTTTTTTTATTTTATTTTAAATAATTGGCTGAAAGTTTGTTGGAGAATAAGGAGCTCTGGTAGCACAGTGCCTAAGGCTTTTGACTGCTAACCAGAAGGTTGGTGGTTCAGACCCACCAGCCACACGGTGGAAGCAAGACTGGGCAACCTACTTCCATAAAGATTTACTGCCTTGGAAACCCAAAGAGGGTTGCTATGAGTGGAATCGACTCAATGGCAGTGAGTTTGATTTTTGTTGTTGTTGTTGTTGTTGGGGAATAGGATGTTGATACTCTTAACTTCTCTCCCCTCAAATTACATATATGACTCTTTGAGGAGACATTAGAGAGAGGCTGATGTAGAAAATGAGGAATAGAGAAATCAAATGATACAATCTGTTTATTGGAAACACACTGGATCAATACCCTGGGAAATGTTTGCAATATAGTGCACAATATAGGAGGTGTCTCAAATTGGTGCTAAGTCCTCTAGAGTCATCATAGAAACCCAGAAAGGTAAAATGGCTTGCTCAGGTCCACAGAGCAAATGGGCAAGCTGAAACCAGAATCAAGGCCTATGGGCTTCTTTTGAAATAATGACTTTCTGCAATATTTTCCATTGGTAAAACAATAAAATAGATGTGGTTATCACACGTCCTCCTTCCTCGAGACACTCCTGAGGGGTAAATTAAACATGCACAGTAAAAAGGTGTTTCCTTAGGGAAGCAGGGTTGGCACACTTACACTTCCTAGAAAAGGCACTCAATTGTTAGGTCTGCTATTTGCTGGGCATGGTGACAGTCATTTCCACACAATAGTCTGTTTAAAGGGTGCAGGACTGGGAAGTGATTTAGACCTGGTACAGATTCTGGCTTAAACTCTTTGATAAATTTAGAGAATGCACTTTTAAATTGAATAAGAAACAAATTTCTTATTGTTTCAGTGTATAAAATTTCTTTTTTTTTAGATGTGAGATTTTTTTTTTCTTTTTCTTATTTAACTTTATTTTCATTTATAAAGAGAAGGAAAGGACAGAAGGCAAGTATACTTAGAAGTTTTTAGTTAAATTTAAATTAACTTAGTGGCTGACATGCATAGAAAACAAAAATATTATACCTTCACAATGTCATATTTCAATGAAATCATCAGTGTATAAAATTTCTTTTCTCAAACAGATTATTCAGTTCTTTAAGTGTGAAAGTAATGTTTTCAATTCCATTCTCTGCAGCGCCTAACAGTGTTCTGGACACAAAATGGTGCTCTTTGAAGACCTAATTTGTGGATAAAGGAATTCAAGGAATTCTTTGAAGACCTAATTTGTGGATAAAGGAATTCCGTTTTACCAACGGAAAATATTGCAGAAATATTTTTTTCCAGGGACAGTTCCTTGCAGGTCTTCATTTTACATAGGTGGACTCTGAGGAGTTGACTGACCATCTGGCTTTGAAGATTTTCATTGAAGAGTTGGAAACATATTTGAGATCTAGTCAGGTGCTGGATCTGGAGTCAGGTCACCTGAGGAAGGGTCTGGCTTTGTTAGTACATGACTATGTGGCCCTGGTATGCTACTTAATCTTTCTTGGACTCAATTCCTTCATTTCCAGCAACAAAATGAACAGACTAAGTCCTGCCTGCCTATTCTTTCCCAGATTTGGGGTAAGGAACACAGAAATAGCATAGTAACTTTCAAAGCAGCAATGAATCGAAAGTGAAGATTAAATGAAGCAAACAAATTAAATCAAGCAATCTAAATTAAATAAAACCATACAAAATAACTGTTTTATTAATATACGTTGCAAAGATTAAGTGTTCTTCTACGTCTACAGATTCTGAGTTCCAAATTAGAGGAATTCTCTTTCACATATGGGTTTTAAGAAGACATTATTTAACAAACAATTGAATCAAGCTTTCTATATGACAAGTATGGATAAGCTTTTTACAATAAAGAACTCATTTAATCTTCATAACACCTCTGTGAGGTAGAGGCTATTACTGCCACCTATTTTATAAATGGGGAAACTGAGGCACAAAAAGTGAAGCAACTTGACCAAGATCAATTTTTTTAAAAAATTGTGATTTGGGTGAAAATTTACAGAGCAAATTCACTTTCCATACAGCAGTTCACATACACTTTGTCTCATGACATTGACCACAATTTACCACAATGC
>NW_006921590.1:24136753-24147424 GCF_000298275.1 Orycteropus afer afer
AAAAAAAAAAAAAACCCAAACTCACTGCCGTCCAGTAAATTCGACTCATAGCGACCCCTCCTTGAGTTTCCAAGATGGAATCTCTACGGAAGTAGATTGCCCAGTCTTCCTTCTGAGTAGTTGCTGGTGAGTTTGAACCACAAGCCTCCTGGTTAGCAGTCAAATGCCTTAGACTCCCTGTTCCACCTGGAACATGTCATTCAATGTGATTG
Organism: Orycteropus afer afer; assembly: GCF_000298275.1. Classification (NCBI taxonomy): domain Eukaryota; kingdom Metazoa; phylum Chordata; class Mammalia; order Tubulidentata; family Orycteropodidae; genus Orycteropus; species Orycteropus afer. The sequence continues at coordinate 24,136,966 of NW_006921590.1, forward strand.
CTTGTGTGGTTGTTATTATATTTAGACAAATGGACTTTCTTATAGTTAAAAAAAAAAAAAAGAAAGAAAGAAAGAAACAGAATTGAGAGTAGATAATTTTCATGGAGGCCTTTAGAAATCGATACAAGTTTAGGGGAAGGAGTCTGATGTTCTGCATCTTCTGGGAATCTGTAAAATGTTTTCAGGCTATGCTGATTTTTATCAGGCAGATGTGCTTCTGAGATATTTGAGAATTTCTGCATGCAGCCACAAATGTTTACTGGGTCACCAACTCTTGTATAAAAATACAAGAAAATCATGCAGAAATGTTTATGCTCTACCAAATGAATTCAGCATGTGAAATGGAAGTTCTATCACATGGCCTATATGTTTTTTTTTTTTTTTTCCTTTTATATCTGGACAACTTTAAACAGTGAAGACTGAGGTATATATACACTCTGGATGTTTACAAAATTCTTCCTGACTTAGGTCAGCGGGACCATGCACATTTGAAGCAATGTGGCAAAATTTGCACCATTATTTCTATAAAGATTTTGTTGGTCTGGGAAAATGCTTAGTGTTTTTTTTTTTCTTTCCAATTAGCTTTATTGAGGTATAATGAACATATAATACAATGCACCCATTTTTAGTGTATGAAGATATAATTTTTAATTATGAAGGTTTTTTTCCTTCTCTTCTGTCATGATACTGCCTTGGAAACCCAAGGAAGGGTTGCTATGAGTTGGATCCAACTCCATGGCAGTGAGTTTGGTTTCTTTTTCTTTCTTTCTAGGGATACATCTGTAATGGAGACTTGGAACACCTTTTTGGGGATCATCTTCCTTACAACTAGCTTTGGATTCATCAAGTCACAGAGAACTGGTAAGACATCAGATTCTTTGAGCTAAAACCGATTACCTTGCCAGGAACCTAAAGTAGTGACAATCTCAAAAGAATATATATATAGACACCTCATAATTAACAAAAAGGAAATGATTCTCTTAAGGAGAAGTTAGTCAGAATCTGGAAGATTTTAGGGAATAGTAGACACTTGATTATTATTATTATTATTTTTCCCCAAAGCTTAACCCCAAATGAATAGGAGCCTGGGTGGTGCAAGTGGTTTGTGATTGGCTGCCAAGCAAAGGGTTGGTGGTTCGTACCAACCCACTGGCTCTGTGAGAGAAAGGCCTGGTGATTTGCTTTCGTAAAGATTGCAGCCTGGGAAACCCCATAGAGTAGCTGTACTCTGTAACACATGGGGCTTGACTTGACAGCAGCTAACAACAACAACCTCAAATGACAAAAAATTGATAATAAAAAATCTGTATCTCTGGATGATTTACCAGGCTCTCAAATGCTTTTGTAAACCTGAGCCTATTTTATTGACTGCATTTTGCTTCGCTTTCTTTGACAGAGCTTTTCTGAGAATGTCATCACAAGATGGATAGCTTTACCAAATGCTAGTGACACCTCTGCAATTTTTTTTTTTGCAATCATTTAAATAGGTTGTTGGGTCTTTTCAAAAAGAAAGTCTCATCAAGAGAAGATTGTTTGAATGGCCTGGAGCCCCACTGAGGCAATATTGAGATTTAAATATTCAAATATAATCACACAGACTGTTATTTGTTGGGGAAAAAACCTGAAACTCTCTAAATTTTCCCTTCAGCTCTGACTGCCCTCACTTGTGAACAGAAGCTGCAACAGTCAGTCTTTCCATGTTTCAAACACCTTCTGATATTACAAAGAACTGGTGGAGAAAGTGACAATGTATAAAAATGTAGTATATCTAATACATTTCTCAAGTTGCACATGATGGAACCAATACTTACTAGTCTGAAAAATATTCCACAGCCATGCCGTGAAGTTTCTCCTGATGATTGGAAACATCAGGGAAATACTTTGTGGTCTGCATTTGATGTTTCCTCAAAGACATGTTAAGGGTCAAACCTGTCAGCCATTTCTGGAATTCTGAATTCTCTCTTCCCCAAAGGATAGCATTTTGGGGATCCAAAGAGAAATAAAGCTCACAGGACCTGAAACTCATTTATTATCTTCCTTTCCCCTGATGGTGGCTCCACTTGGCTTTATGATCCAATAGAGTCAGTAAAATTCTGAGATGGGGGACCCAGGACTCCAGAAATGACAGATGATTTTGCATCTCTGGGTTACACCAGCTTTCTCCAACCCTTCTTTGTCTAAACTCCCACTTGATTTTTCTCTTTTCTCAAAGCCTTCAGTCCTTTGCCTTTCTGTAATATGGGTTTTTAATTTAATCCTCTTTATGGCAGTATAAGGTATGGACTGAATACCAAGAGACCTGGGTTCTAATTCTAGCCGTTTGAATTGATTTGCACTAGTTATTTTGCCTTTTGAGGTCTTAATTTCCCTTTCTGTAAGATGAACAAATTGGATTCATTATTCTGTACTTGTGCTGCCCAATACAGTAGCCACTAACCACAAGGAGCTCTAGTGGCACTGTGCCTAAGGCATTGAGTGCTAACCAGAAGGTTGGCGGTTCAAACCCACCAGCCACTCAGCCAAAGGATGATGGGGCAATCTACTTCCGTAAAGATTTATCGCCTTGGAAACCCAGTGGGGATAGCTATGAGTTGGAATGGACTTGATGGCACTGAGTATGGCTTGGTTAAACCACATGTGACTATATAAATTAAAATCAATAAAAGTGAAATAAATTTTAAAATTCCGTTTCTCAGTCATGCTAGCTACATTTCAAGTGCTCATTAGCTGCATATGCCTAATGGCTACCATATTACATTGCATATTTCCAGAAGACCATTTCTAGTTCTAAAACTTTCTGATTATGTTATTGGTTCTGATTAATATTCAAGGTTTTGTCCTTGTAAGTGATATCTACCTCTTTCCTCCTATCTTTTCTCCCTCCTTCCCTCCTTTTCTTCCTTCCTTCCTTTTTTATTTAAGAATATATGTTATTCCTCAAATATACATATTTTTTAAATTCATGCTAGAAACTCACATGGTGAGCCTGCCCCCAACAAAGGAAAATAAATAAAAAAGAAGAAATGGTATCTGTTCTCATGAAATGTACACACTTGTTAGGGGAGATTGTCATTAACCAAACAAACACACTAGTGAGTGTTATGTTACAAATTGAGATGAAAGAGCTTGAGCATATGGTAATATACAGCCCCCTCCTACCAAAAAAAGAAAGAGAGAAACAGAGAAGGAAAGAAAGAAAGAGAGAAAGAGAAAGAAAGAAGCAGAATCTAAGACAACAGCATGCTCAGGCCTTAACACAAGAGTGAGTGTAGTGCATTTGAGAAACTGGACTAAGAAAGTGGGAACACGAGACCAAGGTAGCAAAGGTAGAGAGTTGAGAGTCTAGAGAGACAGGGCAGGGCCTGTCCATGCCAGTATTTTAACCCCTTCTGGAGCAAAAACAGGTGCAAGATTAATGTGGGATAATCCTCCTGCAGCTTTTCAGCCACTTTAAACTAAAACCATTTTAAACTGGTTACTATTTTTGTTTTTCCTCCTATCACTAATTTATGTTCCTTTTCTACTATGACAGATAATCAAATTGGGAACTATGGGAGAGAAATCATGCTGGCTGCTGAGAAATAAACAGTTCATTAATCACCCTTCTTCTTTCTGTTCACACAAACACTGTGGTTAATCCACATTTTGCTTCTTGTCACAGAAAAATAAAGTTTAATTTGAGTTAGAAGACACCAGGTCATCTGGTCAACTTCTCATTCTAGAACGGGCCAATCTGAGAAGATGAGAGATTAAGCTATTTGCTCAAGTTCTGCAGCTAATTGTTGCCTGATCGTTTCTGTGCTGGACAGCAGGGTGGGCTTGGCTGGGTACCAGATGGTCTGACCATTGTTGGGATGGTGGTTTCTAGGATGAGAGCTGGGTCTGGGGATAAGTAGTTGCACAGTGCAATCTTGAATTCAGGGAGTCAGAGGACAAAAGCAATTTAGAGAATGCCAAGCATCAAACTAAAAGGGGTTGGTGGTAGCCAGGAAGTGCCAGAGGTTAAAATCAGGTTCCCTAGAAGGAGCTCTGGTAGCTTAGTACCTAAGGCACTTGACTGTTAACCACAAGGCTAGCAGTTCAAATCCACCAGTCACTCCTCAGAAGGAAGGTTGGGCAATCTACTTCCGTAGTGATACTGCCTCGGGAACCCAAGTATGGGTCGCTATGAGTCAGATCTGACTCGAGAGCACATAACAACAAACAGCAACAACAGAAGCAGAGCCCAGGATGGAGATTCAGGTGTTACTTTGAAGGAGTCCTCTTTAGGACAAACCTACAAGAGAATGAAGGAAGTGAAAAAGAGCAAGGGAAGAAGCTGAGCAAGGATGCGGCCTCAGGCAAAATCAAATCTTGGCCTGATCTATAGGGGCTCTGGGCCATAAATAGCACTATAGAGTTGTCCCACTTAAGGCAAGGCAAGCCAGGACATTGTACTCCCATATCCATCAGACTTTGGCCACTCAGGGTGGTAGTGGTATAACTTCCCAGGTGTTTCCCAATGAGGCTACTCCCTTCAGCCAAGGTCAGATCTCTGGAGAAAGCTACAGATATGAACAGTTAGCTGGAACACTTAAAAGGGCAGAAGGTGGAAGTACCAGCTGGTAAAGGGGATCTAGGTTTTGACTACCAACAATATCCACTACTAGTTGAAAGCTGGTTTCTTTTGTTGAGTTCAAGGAGTAAGTAGAAGGCAAGGGTCAGGAACCTAATCAAAGGATCAAGTGTATGTTATAGTGGTACAGAGGGCTGGAAGGGAGCAAGGGTGGATGCTGGACATGAGGAAGCAAGGGAAGATGATGGTTTGCCTGGACCCAGTTCATATTGGAGACGATTAGGGACCTGTCAGTGTGGATCCGGGAGATATAAAGGTGCTGAATTAGGAGAGATGGATCCCAGCTGAGAGCTATTGATTCTTTAACGTTTTCCTTTAAAGTACCTCTCTTCCTCAGTCTGCAGGAAGGCCTCTGTGGGAGATGTCGTGTTTCTGGTAGACAACAGCATCAATCCTCAACAGGCCCGTAGCGTGCGGAACTTCTTGTCCACGCTGGTAAATGGCTTCCATGTCAGCAGAGATACCATCCGTGTGAGTCTGGCCAAGTACAGCAATGAACCCAGTTCAGAGTTCCTCCTTTCTACCTACCACCACAGAATCGATGTATTGAGGCACATTCAGAGGCTTCCATTTAAGCCTGGAGGCAGGAAGACGGGCCTGGCTCTGCAGTTCATCCTAGAGCACCACTTCCAGGAAACAGCAGGCAGCCGTGCAAGCCAAGGGGTGCCTCAGGTCGCCATGGTGATCAGCAGTGGCCCAGCTGAGGACCGTGTCCATGAACCTGCAGAGGCACTGAAGAGAGCAGGCATCCTGCTTTATGCTGTTGGCATCAGAGATGCAGTTGGGACAGAGCTCAGGGAGATGGCAAGCAGTCCTGAGGAGAAGTTTGTCACCTTAGTTCCCAACTTCCCTGGCCTGGGCAGTCTTGCCCAGAGGCTGCGTCAAGAGCTCTGTGATACTTTGGCAAAGGCAGTTCAACCTGTTGACCACATCTCTCCAGGTACAAAGGTTTTCCCTTTTTACTTCTGATCTGGAAGGCACAGACCTCAAAGCTTTATATACCTAATTTATTCTTCTCACTGTCCTTATTTTTCAGAGCTTAGGGGGCTAGTATTTGGGTTAGGTGGAGTTGTTAAGGTACCTTGATTGCTTGGGCACACTTAATATTAAAGGTTTAATCTTAAAATTAAAATTTCACTAACCTATTTGTACTCCATGCGCCTCTTCAGTCATTAACCAAACACTTATCAACTGTTTTCTTGTAAACCCCATAGTCTGTATGCTGGTTCTGTATGCTGATGTTGTATAAATCCACTATTGAAGGAAGGATTATTTGTTTCAGGTCAAGTAAGGAGTCTTGGGAAGAAGTTGTCTACCTAGATGTCATCTTCTTCTCAACCTTAGGACTTTTGAATTTAATTTTTGTAGAGAGATTAGTATTATTATTTCTATCTTTCCAGTGAGGAGATGAAGGTAACACAAGGATATGGCAGAGCTTGGACTTGTTTGCTGTTTTACAGAAGACCCATTCCACTAGAATATATATATGTATGTATGTATGTATGTATAGGAGCTCTGGTGGAGTAGTACCTAAGGCATTTGACTGCTAACCAGAAGGCTGGCAGTTCAAACCCACCAGCCACTCCTCGAAAGGAAGATTGGGCAATCTATTTCCGTAGAGATACCTTCTTGGAAACCCAAGGAGGGGTTGCTATGAGTCAAATTGAATTAATGCTATATTAATAACATATCTATTAAGGAGGGAGGAGCTCTAGTGGCACAGTGGTTGAGTGCTCAGTTACTAACCCAAAGTGTGGCAGTTTGAGCCCACCAGCTGCTCTGTGGGAAAAAGACAAGGCAGTCTGCTTCTGTAAAGATTTACAGTCTTGGAAACCACATGGGGCAGTTCTACTCTGTCCTATAGGGTCACTATGAGTCAGAATCAACCTAATGGCAGTGGGTTTGGTTTTTCATTATATATTAAGGAAGAGCTTCCAGGAGAAGAAGTCAGTAAGGATGTGGATGATGCAGGACAGAGAAGTAGAGGAAGGTAAGAAAGGGTGTGTGATCTCCGGAAAAAGGGTTGCTTTAGCCTGATGCTACAGGGGAACTCAGGAATGTAAGTTACACATTAGAGTTGCCTTAACCCAAAGTAAGGGACCAGGCTTTCATATCTTACAGGCAAAGCAGCTCCAGTAGTTGGAGGACAGGCCTTCAAAAAGCAGCATAAGAAATTGTAACAAAGAATTCAAGGAGGTCTGGGCAGAGCTCTCATATTATCTGCTACCATAGATTATCTTATTTTATCCTTATAACACTCCTGGGACAGTATGAGGGCCGGTATAAAGATTTCAGTGCTACCGAGAAGAAAACTGAGTCTCAAAGCAGTGAGTAATCAACAGATCACAAGGCTACTACGTGACATAACTGCAATGAGAGATATCGTGGTAGATGGGATGCACTCCAGCTTTCTGATCTATTGGGGCCAGCACATGCGAGAGATGAGGTTTCTCTGTCAGAAGGTAAGACGCTGATCACTTACTCCACTGAGAAGAGAACAGTCCTTTTCTCAGCCAGTTGCTCCATTTGCAGGAGTGCTTTTCTTCGTGGTGAGATTCAAAGGATTGCACCAGTGGATTTCAAGCCTGGAGGTATCAATAGAATAGGATAGAAGCATCAGAATACGATGGAGTAGAGGGAAGGCAAGGCAAGAGGAATGCCATTTCTCTAAGCACACTGTCACTCAAAGGTAATGTCTGAGATCCATTGAGCATAGGCTGCTTGGCGTTGCACAACTTTTCTGTACACCATTTGGCTCCAATGGTTCTAAGCATTTTGAGTGCAGACCCATTGATCCTATCCCTTTTTTCCTCTACTCTTACAGCTTGCAGAGAAGTGGCCCTGGCAGACATTGTGTTCTTAGTGGATAGCTCAACCAGCATTGGACCCCAGAACTTCCAGAAAGTGAAGAACTTCCTTTACTCTGTTGTCTTGGGGCTTGACATCAGCAGTGACCAGGTCCGAGTGGGACTTATCCAGTATAATGACAACATCTACCCAGCCTTTCAGCTGAACCAGTATCCTCTGAAGAGCATGGTCCTGGAGCAGATCCGGAATCTGCCCTACCGCCCAGGAGGCACAAGCACGGGAAGTGCCCTGGAGTTCGTCAGGACCAACTACCTGACTGAGGCAGCTGGCAGCCGGGCCCAGGAAAGGGTTCCTCAGATAGTTATCCTGGTGACAGATGGAGAGTCAAGTGATGAAGTCCAGGAGACTGCTGACAGGTTGAAAGCAGATGAAGTTGTTGTGTACGTGGCAGGAATTAATGTTCAGGATGTCCAGGAGTTGCAAAAAATAGCCAGTGAACCATCTGAGAAGTTTCTCTTCAACACCGAAAACTTTGACATCCTGCAGGATCTCTCAGGAAGCATCCTTCAGACTCTGTGCTCTGCAGTGGAGGGTAATATTAAAGGTAAGAGGCTGTTGTGATAAAACCCGAGGTTTCAACCAGGTCAAGTTTCCTACATCTCTTCACTTAATATTTTCCTTTACGTTGACTCTCTCTCTTTCTTTTCCCGCAAGTTTCAGATATTTATTATTCACTGTAAGGCCCCAACATGATACACCAATGATTTCATGCATTTGGGGAAGAAATATATCCTGGTTAAGAGGAAAACTGTGCAGATGGCTTTTGGAAGACCTCCGTTGTAAGCAGCTTTATAGGAAAATATTTAATTTAGAAATCAGGGCCTTTTTTCTTCAGTTTGCTGTAATTCACATTCACTGAGTAGAACTTGTATTGATCATTGGGATCCAATTTGTTTCATAGTTCTAGGTTATTCTTTCTGTCCCAGGTGACATCTGGATTAAAGAATGCCAGACGCAAAATATGCAGTGCTGCTCCAGTACCTCCAGCTCCAATAAATACAAAGAGAGCTATCAAGCTTGGGTAATTCTTGACCTGACCTAGTATCTGGTGGAGCATGTTTGAGGCAGAGGTCTTAGGTCCAGAAGCAGAGAACAAACTTGACAGGCCCAAGACCTAGGACGCTCTACCTACATTCCCTCTCTTATTTTACTTACATTTGTTTTAAAAGATCACCACTACAAATGAAAAAATAGTATACTTTGACATTATTAGAAGGCAACTGTTGGTCTTAAGTTTGGTTACCTTCTGCAAAGTTCTGTGTCCTTCACCTGCCTTCTCTGCTCTATATTGCAGGGTGATGCCCCCAATAAGCTGTGTTATTCAGGCTCCTATATGAGGTAGTTTTAGCCAATGGGAGTCACTGGCAGGGTGAAGCGAAGGGAGAAGTCTCCCTCACCTGTGCGTCTGGCAGTCTCTGGCAGGAGCTTTGCCTCTTTGGTGGCCCTGCATTCTGCTAGGTGTGCTCACCAGGGATCTAACTCCTGCTGACCCCTTTCCCCCTGACCTCCAGTTTTACCACCTCTTCCTTTTGTTCCTCCACCCTGGACAATAATTTCTTACTTTTGTCAACCCTTGACTGTCTCTTTTTTTAGATTCTTACTTCTTCCAATATTGGTGTAATCAATTCCTTATATTACATTCTCCCTGTAAAATATTTAGAGTAGTTTCTGTTTTTCTGGTTGAACTCTGACTGATTTACAAACCATAAAATTTACACAGAAAAAGAGCCAGGTACCACATTCCACAGCAGCATCTGAACATGAAGCTGAAGTCTTTGGTTTAAAAGGGTGATTCGCAAACGATTATGGTGAGTTGCCTTTGAATTGGCTCCAACTCGTGACAACCTTATGTATGATAGAAAAAAATCTTGCCTAGTTCTATGTCTTCTTTGTGATCATTGGCTGGCTTGAGTCCATTGCTGTGGCTGTTGCGTCCGTCCATCTCATTGAAGGTATCCTTAATTTTTTCTGACCCTTTACTTTACCAAACATGATGTCCTTTTCTAGCTTTTGGTCTTTTCATGATGTGCAAAGTAAGTAAGCCAACAAATGGTTAGAGAGATTTTAAAGACATTCTAAAACCAAACCAGAAATTTTTTCTGGATTTAATTTGAACGATGAAAAAGAGGATAGACAAGGTAACAACTTTCTCACCTTGTGAATCAATGTTATTTAACACCATGTTGTCTACCATGTAAAGTCATCTCCTGTACTCCAAGTGACCCATACTTTGGGAAACATTGACTTTCACTAAGGTTGTCCTTGCAGTATCTAATAAGCTCATTCTGAGAATTATCTCAGAGTATTTATAAGCAATGTGAATATGCATGGATTCTATTCAGGACTTGACTGATATTAGTTTTTCTTGGCTGTCTTCCCATGTTCTGGTAACCATCAGTTGAGTTCCTTAGACATTTATTGTACACTTACTGTTTATTAGGCCTTGATCTAAGTAAGTAAGTCTTGGGAATACAAACACAAACAACTTGATAACCCTAGGACAGCGGATACAAAGAGATGATAGGAATTTTTCCATGCATAACATGGAATATGCTGTGAACTAGAGAGATATTAAGTGCTAAGAAATTCCTAACACTTATGGATACCCAAGTTTTTTTCTTTTTTCCCACAGACTAGTTCAACAAAAGCAACACATGGTGATTTTGATAAACAGGCTAAGGCTTGACTCTTGCTACTCCATTTTGCCACCCACAAAAATCCCTCCTTTGTAGCACATAATTTTGTGCTGGTAGTCTTTGCTGACTTCTTTGGCTTGTGTTTTAGATTCTGATGAATAAAGTTTTTTTTTTTTTTCTCACAGCATATTTGAAAATTAGATGAAAGCCTGGTATCAGGAAATCAGACTTCTAGTTACAACTGGTTACTTCAGTCTTGACTTCATCAGTGGGAATGAGAAGCCTTTTATATGTTTCAGAGTAGTTCAAGGGAGCTCTGGTGGTGTAGTGCCTAAGGCAT
>NW_006921590.1:24147524-24149437 GCF_000298275.1 Orycteropus afer afer
GGTGGCACTAGGTAACCAGAACAAAAACATATGCCAATACAACAACTTTCACATTTACACTTCAATGACATTAATATTTTTCATATTGTGCCACCATTACTACTTTGTATTCAGTTTCCATGAGAGTTTAATTTACTTTGTCCTCTATGTCTTTTCCTCCCTCCTCTCTCTCTTCTATTCCAGAATTCAACAAGGCTTATGCAGATGTGGTCTTTCTTGCTGACACCTCTCAGGACACATCACAGGCCAGTTTCCAGTGGATGAAGAATTTCCTCTCCAGAGTGGTTGGCATGCTGGAGGTTGGCAGGAACAAGCACCAGATTGGGCTGGCTCAGTATGGCGATCAAGGTCACACTGAATTTTTGTTCAATACCTACCAGACGCAGAATGAGATGATTGTTCATATCCAGAAGCAGTTTAGGCTCCGGGGTGGCTCCAGGAGGACAGGCAAGGCTCTGCAATACCTTCGTCAGACCTTCTTCCAGGAGGCAGCAGGAAGTCGGTTTCTCCAGGGTGTTCCCCAGTATGCAGTGGTCATTACTTCGGGCAAGTCTGAAGATGAGGTCTGGGAGGCCGCACAGGCACTGAAGGAGAAAGGTGTGAAAGTCATGTCTGTGGGGATGCAGAACTTCGAAAGGAAAGAAGTAGAGGGGATGGGAACCCCATCCCTTGTATATGAGATCCAAGGAGAGGATGGACTCAGACAGATGCTGCAGGATGTGCGTATGGTGATCCAAGAGACTGGGCAGCCAGCACTAAGGACCCAGGTCAATGAGGAGGCTGCTGTAGGTAAGGTTTGTTCCATAGGATGTATGAGCCTCTGAGGGATCTTAACATAAGAAGAAGATCAGAGAAGGGGGTATTCTGGATTCCTAAGTACTGGGGCAGGAGCTCTGGTAGCATAGTGCCTAAGGCACTTGACTGCTAACCAGGAGGCTGGCGGTTCAAACCCACCAGCCACTCCTCGGAAGGAAGATTGGGCAATCTACTTCCATAGAGATACTGCCTCAGAAACCCAAGGAGGGGTCGCTATGAGTTGGGTCCACCTCCACAGCAGTGTATTGTGTTTTGCGTTAGAGTAGTTCAAATTAAGCTGCTCCATGAGAACTCTTACATCACTGACTTATAATGATAGTAAATACATGGCTCTTGAAAATTACCTTTTGGTCAATAAATCAACTCAACTGTATTCCATTGATGAAATAAGCAATATTCTGACATTGTAACTTGAGCATGTAGCATTGGATTACGTGCCTTATTCCATTATATAGTCAGTGTCTTTACTTTATTCTTTAATATATCTGTTCAGGACTCAGTACTTGAATTCAATCAACATTTATGTGCAAGGTGCCAGCTAAGATGAAGCAGGGGATTAAAGGTGAGTACTCTGTAGCTTTAGTCCAGGAAGGGCTCATAGGCAACACACCATCTAATTACAAATATATACAATATACTGGGTATAGTAGGAGTGCAGAAGGAGCTGTCTGCTGTCATTGGAGAATCTGGGAAAACCTCCCACAGGAATGGACATCTGAGCCAGGGATTAAAGGATGGATGCAGTTCTCACAGGTAGAAAAGAGGGAAAGAACATCCTTCAATGTGGTCTAGAGGAAACAACTTGGGTTTGATGTCCGCAGACCTGAGTTTTAATGATAACTTTGCCACTTCTTAGCTATGGATCATGGAAAAGCAGCAGCTTTCTTTCTTTAGGACTCATTTTTCTCATCTGCACATTGAAGATGATAACATTTTCCTAGTAGGGGATAAAATCAGATAAAACATACAAGTTCAAACACAATGTAACTGCTCAGTAAATGTTAATTTCCCTTTCCTCTTCTCTCAGTTCAATATTCTATAGTCTAATAAAACAGTAAAAAATTATTAGGAGATATATATTGGATTAAGTCATATTT
>NW_006921590.1:24149537-24168064 GCF_000298275.1 Orycteropus afer afer
GGCAATCCTACTTCCGTAGTGATAACTGCCTTGGAAACCCAAGGAGGGGTCGCTATGAGTCGGGGCCGACTCGATGGCAAATAACAACAACAACAAGTACTGGGGCACTGGCACCAGTGGATGGGGAAGAGAAGGCATGGGGCTGCTTTAGGCACACACTTTGAATTAATTAATTGTGAATACAATGATGGTGAATAACAAACCATTCCAAAATTCAATTCATTTATTCTCACCAATCTGCTGAGAGTCAGCCAGTCTTGGCTGGGCTCAGATGAATAGTTTTGATGATCTTGGCTGGCCTATTTATGCATTCAGGGTTTGGCTGGGGGTTGGCTGATCTCAGTTTGGCTGTGATAATCCTGGATCATCAAGTTAGCATGGGCATATTCTCTCTGTAGTAATGGCAGAGGTGCGAAAGAGGGAATCCAACCACACAACCACTTTTCAGACCTCCTTCACATTGTGTCTGGTTACATTCCATTCCCCGGAGCAAGTCAAATGGCCAACATTACTCAAAAACTCACTGCCATCGAGTTGGATCTGACTCATAGTGACCCCTCCTTGGATTTCCGAGGCAGTATCACTGCAGAAGTAGATTGCTTAATCTTCCTCTGAGGAGTAGCTGGTGGGTTTGAACTGCTAGCCTTCTGGTTAGCAGTCAAGTGCCTTAGGCACTATACTACCAGAGCTCCTTGGGCAACATTAGTGGAGTATAAAGTATACTCCTCCCATGGAACTGAGATATAGGGAGTAAATTTCTGAAAAATAATCCCATCTACCATATACCTCTTTCAAGTAAAGGAGTAGCATTTGGAATTCTCCCCAGAGACTGAATACAGTCCTTGGATTGGCACTCAAGATGCTCAGTGAAGATGCTGTTGGCATTTGAGTGGGGCAATTCATGGTGTAGGATTTTCTGTGTATTGCAGGCAGTTTTGTGTCCCTAGTCCCTGTCGGTAGCATTCTGTAATCATTGTGACAATATACCATCCCCCACTTATATTTTTCAAATGTACTCTGGGGGTGGGGACCACTGTTGGTCAAGAACCACTGAACCTTATTTCACGCTAAATCCCTTTATGCATTCAACATTGCAGTGAAGCTGAACTACTCACCATTTGCTATATATATGTCAGCTCTCCTATATCTCTGGCTCACCACTGAACACACTATACCAGCCTGGACTGCCCACAGTCTAAACTCTATCATTTGTTTCTGAAATTACCTTTTGGTGAAACCTCCCTTGACACCCCTAACTGGAAATGATTAGTATTCTTTTCTTTGAATTGTCACAACTCTGCCCAGACCTCTCAACTTCCAGAGTTTGGGGAGAGGGGTCATTGCAATTTTATGGGCAGACAAGATGGACACAATTGGGAACAAGAAAAAGAAAATCCAAGCACAGGTAATATGGACAAATAGAAAAGAAGGGCATCCTGGAGAAGGTGACCTAGGATTAGTTGTGCTGGTCCTTTAATGGTGTGATTTTAACGTACAGGGAGAAGGGAGGAGAGCATTCCTGGCAAGGGGAACAGCAAGGGTTAGGTGTGAGGGAGGGGAAACGAGCTGCATGAGAGTAGAGAAAAGTAAAACGCTAATCTCATTGAAATGGGGTGGGAGAGGGTTGAAGAGCAGTGAGGGATGAGTTTGGATTAGATAATATGGTTTCTGATTCTTGGGGAAGTGACCAAGGGCTTCGGAGGAAGAAAAATAGCATGACCAAAGCAATCTTTAAGGAAGCCTTCAGTGAGCAGGATAGATACTGGATGGGACCTCAAATTCAGGAAGACATAGGTCCAAATGGGAAGGATGACTGGCCCAGCCCAATGGTGGCTCAGAAAATCAAGAAAGGGGTTGAATCCTGGAGACAGTTTGAAAGGAGAATTACAGCACTTGGTGCTGGCATATGAAGGAAGGGAGAAGTCAAAGATGCTTGGAGTTTCTAGGGAAGGTGTTTTAGACGTGCCAAAGTTGGGGGATCCCCCCTTTTTTAACCTAGCATTAATTTCTGGCTCTTTATAAAAAAAGGAAAAGGAACAAGGGGAAAGTCCCAGGACATCAAGAGACCTAGAGATAAGTTAAACTGTTACGAATTCTGCTGCCACTGTATTCTCTTCTCTGAAGCTTATTTACACACTGCTTTCAGCTCTCTGCATATGTGGTTTTGGCTCTCTGCGTGGGAGATTTTTTTTCATATCAAAGCAGGTCTGGATCTTTTTGGTTTGTGGACACAATAGGTTCCCTGCATTAGGCACCGCCTTGAGGAAGGGAAAACTGTTCTGACTATCTTTTGGCTGGGAGTTCATTCAGTCATAACTCCATTACCCCTTTTGAGGCAGGTTAAAGGGAAGGTTCTTTTATAGCAAAATGACAAAGTCAGCTAGCTCAATATATGGACAAAGATTTTTCATAAGAACTTGAAATATTTCATGCTCCCCCAGCTGATATGACATAAAACTTATCAGAAAAATATGTACAAGTGAATAGTCACAATTTGTCATTTCCATCTTTTACCAAGAAGGGGAAAATTATTAAATCAATGATGACTGTAATGAAGTGCCAAGAGAATTTGATCAAGGATTGCCTGCAACTAGAAAAATGGAGTCAAGAACTGAGATAAATTGAAAAGTGATCTTAAAATGATTTATTGTGAATATTCAAATATTTACATATTTTATAAGTGATGTGTTTACTCTTTCAGGTGAAAAATTTTGAAGCTGGTATGAACTCTGTCATATTCCTTGGCCCTTATCCCAAATAAAGACTTCCACTAAATTCTAAAATGTATGCATATAAGTTAGTATAATATGTTATTATAATTTATAATAATAAATATATTATTATAATATACATAACTATATAATCACATGAATTTTATGCCTGAAATGAAAAGCATCTTTATTATTCTATTCTCATGCTAAAGTCCTTCTTTCTGGTTTTGTCTCTTTCTTTCTTTGTTTATATATAGTGTGTCCAATTGCAGTTCCAGCTGACTTAGTATTCCTGGTTGAGGAATTTAGCAGGGCTAATCAAGCGAATTTCCAACAAGTTGTCAATTTCCTAAAGTCCACTGTCAGATTGCTAAGAATCCATCCTGATGCTGTGAGAATTGGCTTGGTCTTTTACAGAGAGGAACCACAACATGAGTTTTCACTGAACACATTTCAGAATCCAGCCCAAATCTTGGAGCATTTGGATAAATTAACCTACAGAGGAAGAGAAGGAAGGCTCAAGACTGGTGCTGCTTTGGATTTCCTAAGGAACAGGGTTTTCATTCAGGAGAAAGGCAGCCGGTCCACGCAAGGTGTGCAACAGATAGCTGTGGTCATCACAGAAAGCATCTCCCAAGATAACGTGTCCAGACCAGCTTCTCTCCTCCGTAGGGCAGGGGTTACCATCTATGCAGTGGGTACCCAGCTTGCCTCAGAGAGCAAGGACCTGGAGAAAATGGCGTCCTATCCTCCTTGGAAGCATGTGGTCTCCCTGGAGTCTTTCCTGCAACTCTCCATTGTGAGGAGCAAGATTAAGAACCAACTCTGCACTGAAATTGTGGGAAAAATGGATTTAGACTTTGGAGTGAGCAATATACCACAAGAAGGTAAGAAGGCCTTTCTCAAAACTGATCTTTTTAAAAAATTTTGAGTATTTAATCTGCTTGCTCCATCAACCTACCTCCATTGTTACCCTCCAAGGAAAGATTTTTGGTTTAATTAATTTAAAAAAACCCCGAAAACCAAAACTTCTAAAAATCTTTATTTTGTCTTGATTCCAAACAATAGAAGAATAGGAAGTAAAAGTGAACATTCCTCCCTTCTCCTGTCCTACCTGTCCCTCCTCTTAACAGTTGTATGAAGATAAGTACATCCTTAGAGTAGAAGCCTTGTGGGGAATGAGCAACTCTGAAGTCATTTAAGGCACAAAATTATTTAAAAAAATAATAATAAAATAGAAAAAAAGAAGGGAGATACAAATGTACTTGAAATTAAAAAGTTTTAACTTAAAACATATGCTTATAAGACATATAAAAATTAGCTTGCCAATCTTTTGCCATAGGACTAAGGCTTCTTTGAGTAAGAGCTATTTGGAGTACATGTGTTTTTTCGTCATTAATCATCCAATAGTGCATTGTCTATAATATCCAGTTTCAGTTTCTTTAAAGTGAGAAGAGAACTGAGACACTTTTGAAATAATCTGAGGACAGAAGTCTTTATTGATTTTTATGATTTCCAAAATGAATCATTTGTGGTACTTACTGCCTAGTAAGGCAGCAATTTCTTTTTTAACAGTTAGCCTTTTTGTGTCCTCTCTAAGCAGTTAATCTAGTTTCCATAGATGCAATGAGCTTCTTTTTTTCCACACTCATGTCTTATTGATTTGTACAATATTTGATTAATTAGGTAATTACAGTAACAAAATTGACATACATAGGCTGGGAACAAACCCAACTGGCTTGTGGTAAAGTGGATTATTCCAATGAATCATGTAGAAGTAAGAGTATGGTGTTCAAATGGGAAGCCTCCAGGGGGGAAACAGTCATGTATTGTGGGATTGATATTCTGGACATCTGACAAAAGGTCTGACAGAGGAAAGGAAGGGAGAACATTAATTTATCTGGAGAATCAGATAAGCAGAGGTCAGCTAGGAGAACTCCTGGTATATGCAGTTGAAAAACAACAACAAAAAAGTCATAACAGAGCATAGTGGTTATGTACTTGAAGTCAACCAGCTTGAATTTTAAATCCCAGATGTATCACTTACTGGCTGTTATGAATATCTATGCCTAAGGCATTTGCCTGCTAACCAGAAGGCTGGCAGTTCAAACCCACTATCCACTCCTTGAAAGGAAGATTGGGCGATCTACTTCTGTAGTGATACTGCCTTGGAAACCCAAGGAGGGGTCACTATGAGTCTCAATTGACTCTACTTGATGGCAGTGAGTTTCTTTCTTTCTTTTATTTAATAAAGATTTAAGAGTTGGTTCCTTCTCCAGATTACATAGCTGTTAAGAAGGAACCTGGAATCAGGAAAATCATCACAAAGTCTAGAGAGATTAGTGGCAGTTTAGAGGTAAATAGAAACTGGGGCAATTTCATGTCTGGACAATCTGGACAATCGTAATGATCACAATTTCTACCATTTATTGGTCATTTCCTATGTGCCAGACACTTTGCTAAGCATTTCATGTATGTAATAAATGGGGATGTCTGGAGGCTTCCAGACTGTAAGATATCTACCTTTTTTTCTTCCCCAAACCATCACTTGCCAAGAGTGGCAAGAATGCACCATGCCAGGCATGTTCAGGGCCCTCAGCCCCTCTGGACAGCACAAAGGGCCTGGACTGCGGTGGAGACTCTTGGGACATTGCTCCATTGGGCTGACTATAGAGATGACTGTCCCCTTACAGGAGTTCTGTCCTTAGACCTCTCCCTCACAGCAGTCTTTTCTCTGATCCACCCTCACAATGGCCCTTCCTCAAACCTTGCCCCCATGGAGATCCTGTCCTCAGACCCTCCTCTCACAGTGGTCCTTTCCTCAGACATCAGGCCCCATCCAGGCCCCATCCACCTCCCAGGCCCTATTACTGGTGGGTGTTGGGGTCCAGCAAGGTCCAAGTTTCTGCCTTCTGGTTCTGTATTTATTTATTTATTTTTCCTCTTCAATCTCTAAGGATTCAGTAACACTTAACTTTGGGGCAGATCACTTCTCCCTGGGCCCCTCCAAGCCACACCTTCTTCCAATGTCTGCCGCTCTAGGATAGAGCTGCCAAATAAAATATAGGACACCAGTTATATTGGAATTTCATTCAGACTAACACATTTTTTTTTTTTTTTTTGGTATGCATATGTCCCAAATATTGCATGATTTAGGGCCTCCCAAATACAGGCCTGAACAGGGAAGCCCAACTCCCACCGTAGATCACTTCCCATTCAGCCAGGAAGCATGCAAAGGCTCTTAATTCTTCCCTAGAACAAGGTAATCCAGAGATTAAGAATACAAGACTGGGCTGTCATTACTGAAAGGAGTGAAGAGATAATCATTTTTTCTGAGAAATCTGTTAGATGTGAAAAATACCACACTGGTTAATCTTAACCTTTACTTTTTAATACTCAGCTGTGGTGTGTGTGTAAGATCTTATTTAATCCTTGCAATAAGCTTATTAAATAGGTTTTAAGGTCTTCATTTAACAGATTAGGAAACTGAGATGCAAAGAAGCTAAGTCATGGGCCTTAGGTCTGGCAGCTAGTAAGGGGTGGAGACAGGATTGAAACTAAGAGCCATTTTGCCCTTTGGAGTCTAGACCTTACTATGAAGTGATTTGTTTATGTAAGACCCATTTTAAAACAGGAAGTTTTGAATTTCAGAAAGTGCACTCTTTTGTCCACATATTTAAAAAGTTCTACTTGGCTTGGGAAGCAGGAATGATATATACTGAAGCAATTCGTAGTTCCAAATACGCTCTGAAATACGCTTTTTACTTTCAGTTTGTTTTCAACATCTTCATGTGAGCAATATTAAATATATTTATTTCATGTCTTAAGTAAGATTTACCAGAAACATATTCTAAAGTAAGGATGTGGATGCAAATTATTTATTTGGTAGGTGACCCCAGAAAGAGAAAGGAAGGAAGACAATGCAGGGTGAATTCAAGAGCAGGTTATTGCTGTAAACAACTGGGGCTTAATTCTGCTGGTGCCATTAGACAGACTATGTAGAAGTCATGTCAGAATTGTCCCATCAAAAGAGCAAAGGAGCTTGCTCTTTATTTATCCACCAACCCCTGTCAGCTATTGGTGACTCCTTCTGGATTGACTTCCAGTCATTCTTGCCTGCTCATTGTGGAAGCTGATCATGCTCTTGGTCAAAGAACACTCAGTCATACTTACAGGGGCTTTCAGTAGAAAGCTGTTGGCTTCATAGGGAACAACCAGCACTAAGGAAACATGGGTTGGAATTGGTACTAGTGGCTCTGGCTACATCCTGTCTTAAATGCTCTAATGCATTGGGTTGTTTCTTCTTCTTATTTCCTAGGTTGTGTGCATATTGAGAAGGCAGATATATACTTCCTCATTGATGGTTCTGGCAGCATCCCACATGAAGATTTTCTTGAAATGAAGGTGTTCATGAAGGAGATGATAAATATGTTCCAGATTGGGCCTAACAAAGTACAGTTTGGAGTCGTTCAATACTCATATAAAACACAGAGTCAGTTTATCCTCAGCCAGTATCCCAGTGTGGCAGGGCTGAAGGTAGCCATTGATGGCATCCAGCAGATGGGAGGTGATACCAACACAGGTCAGGCCTTGAATGATATGAAGCAAATCTTTGCAAACACTGCCCGTGGCAATGTACCTCGACATCTCATAGTCATCACTGGTGGGAAATCTGATGACCCAGTGGCTGAGGCGGCAGAGGCCTTGAGGGGAGGTGATGTCATCATCTATGTGATTGGAGTACGGGATGCTAACATGGATGAGCTTAGAAAAATTGCTAAAGACAGGATTTTTTTCATTAATGAGTTTGATTCTTTGAAGGTCATCCAACAAGAAGTGGTACAGGACATCTGCTCCTCAGAGAGTAAGTTTGTTTGTTTTTAAGTTGTGGTAACAAAACATTTGCCATTTCTACAACTTTAAATGTACAGTTTAGTGACATTAAATATGTGCATCATGTGCAACCATCATCATTAACTATTCCCAAATTTTTCCATCACCCTTAACAGAAGCTCAGTGTCCCCTAAGTGTTGTGTCTTCCTTTCTTTTCTCCCTCCCTTCTGCCCGCCCCTAATAAACTTTGAAGAATTTTTTTCTTCAACAGCTCTCTCTGTCTTTCTTTCTCTCTATCTTGTGGTCTCATTACAAGTACATGTGTCTAATCTAGCTGAATAAACTTCATACTTAAAATGTGAGTCCACTGCTCAGAAAGTGTCATACTCAGAGAGACCATGACTTAGAATGAACCAAGCCAGACAAATTTTATATACTTATCACACAGCTGTGTCTTATTTTGAGATGGATCTGTGCTGGGTCATAAAAAATTTATTTAACTGATTTCTTCTTCCAGCCCTTTAAAAGTATTTTTATGCTGTTCATATGCCACCCTAGCCTGTCCCTGGAACTTGTAATGAATTGGATTCAGACTCTGAATGAATGTTCTCTTCTGCTTCTTCTTCTCCCCAGTCTGTAAGGATAAGAAAGCAGATATTATCTTCCTGATAGATGGTTCAGAAAGCATCTCCTCAAAAGACTTTGACAAGATGAAGGGATTCGTGGAGAGAATGGTGAACATATCTAATATTAGTCCTGATGATGTTCAGATTGGCCTTTTGCAGTTCAGCTCAGAACCTCAGGAAGAATTCATGCTCAACCAATACTATTCGAAGGTGGACATTCGCAGAGCCATCTCGATTGTTCAGCAGATAAACGATGGCACCCGCACTGGGAAAGCCCTGAATTTTACTCTGCCTTTTTTTGACAGCTCAAGAGGAGGGAGATCCAGTGTTCATCAGTATTTGATTGTGATCACCGATGGGGTTGCGAAGGATAACGTAGAAATACCAGCCAAGGCCCTCAGGGACAGAAACATAATTATTTTTGCCATTGGGGTGGGGGAAGCCAAAAAGTCTCACCTTTTGGAGATTACTAATGACCAGGACAAAGTGTACTATGGAGAAAATTTTGAGTCCCTTCAGAATCTGGAGAAGACAATTCTTTATCAGGTCTGTACCCCACAAGGTGAGTGACAGAGGAGTTGCTTTTTGATTCATGTGCCCATTGTAGGGGACCCTGTTGGCTCTATTCATAGAACAAATTCTGGTCCTTCTAGCTGGGCAAGGAAGGGAAGATCACTTGTGGGGATGACAATTGAACTGAACTAACTCTGTCATTCACTTCCTCCTTGGGGATCCTTTTAACCATCCTGTGCCTTTCACCACTCTTGCCTCCAGAGAAGGCTGAGCCTTCTCAGAACTGTGTCTCTAGAAAAGGTCTCACAATTCTTTCCTTTATTCCTGTGGCATAGATGAAGCCAGGTGGGAATGTGTAAACATAACTGAAGGCTTGGGCACATCAAAAGGGAAATAGAAGCAGAGAATAATATCAGTTATACTGTGTCTTTTATGGAATAGAACACAGGCTCAGTGCCTGATTCTCAGTGCAGGGACCTCCCTACTTTGTTGCCAGTCTGCCTCCCTATGGCCAAGGTCATCCTCAATCTTGTTTTGTCTCCTCTAGCATTTATCCAAAACAGCAAGGCCCAGAGACAGAGGTTCCTTCTGACAGTCTGGGTTTGCTCTTCCTTTTCCCAAGACTTGCCTTTCAAGGGGTGATTGACCAGAATATGTCTCTGTGGAAAACTCCACCATCTACCCATGAGGGATAGGATTCTATTGCACAACCACAGTGTACTCAGGATGGATAACCTTTAGATAGTGCTTATTTGGGCCAGGGGTTGTTCCAAGGGCTTCCTGTATAACAACACATTTAATCCTGATGATAATTCTATGAAACAGGGGTAATTTTACAAATGAGGAAACCAAGGCACAGTAAGATGAGGTTATTTGGCTCAAGTAAATGGCAGAGCTGAGATATGAACCTAAGGCAGTGTGGTTCTTGAGTGTGTGTACTAAATACCAGTCTTTACTGCCCCAGGCAGAGTAAAAGAAACCCTGGCAGTGTCTCTCAAATTTTAACATACATTTGAATGCAGATTCTGATTCAGTAGGTCAAGGTGAGATTCTGTATTTCTGTGGAGTTCCCAGGTGATACAGATCCTGCTAGTCCTCAGACCACATACTGTGAACAGGAGGGTAGTGAATAAGGAAGGTGGTATAGTGTGTTATAGTGAAACAGTGAAGAATAATAAATGATATGGCATGGTATGGCAAAGTATAGAATAGCACAGAATGTATAGAATGATATAATATGGTACAACATTGTAGAGTGAAATACAGCATAATATATTAAAACATGGTATAGTATAGAATCATATGTTGTTGTTAGGTGTTGTCGAGTTGGCTCTAATTCATAGTGGCCCAGTGTACAACAGAATGAAACACTGTTCAGTCCTGCACCAACCTCACATCCTTGCTATACCTGACTCCATTGTTTCAGCCACCGTGTCAATCCACGTCATTGAGGGCCTTCCCCTCTTTTGTTGACCTTACCAAGCATGACATCCTTCTCCAGGGAATGGTCCCTTCTGACAACCTGACCAAAGTAGGTGAGACGAAATCTGGCCATTCTTGCTTCCAAGGAGCATTCCAGCTGCACTTCTTTCAGGACAGATTTGTTCATTCTCCTGGCAGTCCATGGTACTTTCAGTATTCTTCCAACACCACAACTCAAAAGCATCAACTCTTCTTTGGTCTTTCTTATTCATTGTCCAGCTTTGCATATGAGGCAATTGAAAATAACATGGTTTGGGTTAGGGACATCTTACTCTCCAGAGACATCTTTGGCCTTCAGCACTTTAAAGAGGTCTTTTTTTTTTTTTTTAACTTGAGAGATAAGAAAGATTTATTACCATGTGCATGGTAAGGAGACAGGGGCCAGGGGCCATTATTCAAATCTGACTCCCCAAGTTGGGGTTGGGGCACAGCTTTTGTAAAGTTCAGGAAAGGGGTCATTACATATTCATATAAATTTCAGGAATTTGGGCATGAATTAGCTGGAGACTGGCTGAGGTTTCATTCACCTCGGTTTAAAGGGATAGTCCATTTTTAATGCAGTGCACTTGTGCACCAGTCAAGTTACTCCGACTTCCTGTCATCTGCTGATTGGGGCTTAGGCAGAGGGGAGATGTTAGTTCTGAGCAACTCCGTTCCTGTTTGTCTCACTGCGCACGTCTGGGGGGCAAAACTAATATGAGCCAGTTTGAACTGATTTCAAGTTGGTATTGATTGTTTCTTAAAAAAACTCTGATTGACCAGAAGATTCTCCCAGTCTCATGGAAGTCATCTTAGTGCCAAGAAGTGTTCTTTTCATTTTTCATACACTGTTTATTTCAAAATATTGGGCATAGTATTTTTTAAATACATTTTATTGAAATATAATTTATGTGAAATACACAAAACTAAAGTGACATGGGTCAATGCATAGGGATTGTTGTTGTTGTTGTTATGTGCCGTCGAGTCGACCCCGACTCATAGCGACCCCTCCTTGGGTTTCCGAGGCAGTATCACTACAGAAGTAGGATTGCCCAACCTTCCTTCTGAGGAGTGGCTGGTGGGTTTGAACCGCCAGCCTTCTGGTTAGCAGTCAAGTGCTTTAGCCATTATGCTACCAGAGCTCCTGATGCATAGGGATAGTATATTTATTTTTTAATGCATAGGGATAGTATATATATATTTTTATTGTGATTTGAGTGAAAGTTTACAGAGCAAATTCGTTTTCCATACAGCAGTTCATATACAATTAGTATCCTGACATTGACTGCAATCTGCCACAATACAACAGCTCTCTTCCCACTTCTTCCCCATAGTTACCTTAAGAGGTCTTTTGCAGCACATTTGTCCAGTGCAATACATTGTCTGATTTCTTAACTGTTGCATCCATTGGTGTTGACTGTGGAACCAAGTAATAGGAAATCTTTGACAACTTCAGTCTTTTCTCCATTTATTGTGATGCTGCTTACTGGTCCGGCTGTGAGGACTTTTGTTTTCTTTATATTGAGGTGTAATCTATACTGCAGACTGTAGCCTTTAATCTTCATCAGTAAGTGCTTCAAATCATCTTCACTTTCAGAAGCAAGGTTGTGTCACCTGCGTATCACAGGTTGTCAATGACTCTTCCTCCAATCCTGATGCCGTGTTCTTCACATAGTCCAGCTCTCAGATTATTTGCTCAGCATACAATTGCATAAGTGTGGTGAAAGGATACAACCCTGACACACTCCCTTCCTGATTCTAACCATGCAGCATCCCCTTGTCCTGTTCCAATGACAGCCTCCTGGTCTATGTACAGGTCCCTTGGGACCACAATTAAGTGCTCTGAAATTCCCATTTTTCTCAATGTTATCCATAATTTGTTATGATCCACACAATTGAATGCCTCTGCACAGTCAATAAAACACAAGTAAACATCTTTCTGGTATTATTTGCTTTCAGTCAAGATCCATCTGACATCAGCAATGATATCCCTTTCCATGTCCTCTTCTGAATCCAGCTTGCATTTCCAGAACTTCTCTGTCAATATATTGCTGCAACTGTTTTTTAATTATCTTCAGCAAAATTTTAATTGCACGTGATATTAATGATATTGTTCAATAATTTTCACATTCTGTTGGATCACCTCTCTTTGGAATGGGTACAAATATGGATCTCTCCCAGTCAGTAGGCCAGGTAGCTGTCTTCCAAATTTCTTGGCATAGACAAGTGAGTACCTCCAGCACAACATCTGTTTTTTAAACATCTCAATGGGTATCTTGCCAATTCCTAGAGTCTTTTTTTTTTTTTTTTTTGGCTGATTTCTTCAGTGCACCTTCAACCTCTTCCTTCAGTACCATTAGTTCTTGATCATATGTCACCTCTTGGAATGGATGAACATTGAGCAATTCTTTTTGCTACAGTGACTGTGTATTCCTTCCATTTTAATGTTTCCTGAATCATTCAATATTTTGCCTATAGACTCTTTTAATATTGTTCAGTTATTTCCTTTTGGTTTTCTAATTCCAGGTCTTTGCACATTTCATTATAATCATTGACCTTGTCTTCTTGAGTGACTCTTTGAAGTTTTATGTTCAACTCTTCTATCTTGTCATTTCTTCCATTTGCTTTAACTACTCTCCATTCAAGAGCAAGTTTCAGAGTCTCTTCTGATATCCATTTTGGTCTTTTCTTCCTTTCCTGTCTTTTTAATGACCTCTTGCTTACTTCCTGTATTATGTTCTTGATGTCATCCCACAGTTCTTCTGGTTTTCAGTCATTGGTGTTCAGTGCATCAAATCTATTCTTCAGATAGTCTCTAAATTCAGCTGGGATATAATCAAGGTCATATTTTGGCTCTTGTGGACTTGTTTTAATTGTTTTCAGCTTCAACTTGAACTTGTATATGAGCAATTGATGGTCTCTTCCACAATCAACTCCTGGCCTTGTTCTTGATGAAGATATTGAGCTTCTCCATTCCCTCTTGCCACAGATGTGGTCCATCTGATTCTTTTTTTTTTTAATCCTGAATTCAGCTCATCATCATCTAGTTCCTGGTGCTGAACCAGAGCCTGCCATATTGCCTGCCAATCTTGGGATTGTTGCCTTCACAGTCTGTAAGCCAACAATCTGTCATTCTACCTGCCAATCTTGGATTATCATCCTCTGAGCTAGCTGCCTGCTATACTGCCTGCTGATCTTGGGTTTGCCAACCCCTGAGGCTGCATGAGTCAAGAGATGCCTCCAGCTTGATGTTTGACTCACGAACTTTAGACTTGTCAGTCTCTACAACTGTGTGAGCCATTTCCCTGAGATAAATTTATCTCTCTCTCTATATAAGCTTCACTAGTTTTGCTTCTTTAGAGAACCCAGCCTAAGATGCTAGTGAATTTTTCATTTCAGTTATTCAAAATTTTGATTGGGCTCTTTTATAATTTTCATCTCTTACTTGATATTGTTTATTTGGTGAAACATTGTTCTCCTACTTCCTTTAGTTCTTTAAACATTATTATTGTTTTTTGATATTTTAACATATACATATATATTTTATTTAATGCATTTTATTGAAATATAATTTATGTACAGTGAAATACACAAAACTAAAGTGACATGGGTCAATGCATTTTTTTTTTTTTTGCAGTGTTCCCTCCTCTCCCCTCCCACCCCTGGCAACCAACAAAGAAAGTTTCCCTCCATATATAAACCTTTCCTTGACCCTCCACAACAACAAACTAATACTATATTTGTCCTTCTGTGATTGACTTATTTCACTCAGCCTAATGTCCTCCAAATTCATCCAATATTATGTGGTGTTTTGCAGACTCTACATTATTCTTTAGTGCTGCATAGCATTCCATTATGTGTATGTGCCATAGTTAGGTCATCCACTGTTCTGCTGATGGGCACGTAGGTTGTTTCCATCTTTTTGCTATTGTAAATAGTGCTGTGATGAATATGAGTGTGCATGTATCTGTTCCTATCCTGGCTCTCACCTCTCTAGGATTTATACCTACTAATGGGATTGCTGAGTCAAATGGTATCTACAATTTCAACTTTCTAAGGAATTGCCATATTTCTTTCCACAGTGATTGTGTCACTTCACAGTCACACAAGCAGTGTATGAGAGTCCCAATCTCTCCACATCCCCACCAACATTTGTTATTTTCTGTCCCATTGAACACTTGTCATCAGTGCTGGGGTGAGACAGTATATCTCATTGTTATTTTGATTTACATTTCTCTGATGGCCAATGATTGTGAGCATCTTTTCATGTATTAGCTGACCACCTTAATATCTTCCTTGGTGAAATGTCTATTCATGTCTTCTGCCCATTTTTCAGTTGGATTGTTAATTCCTTTGTTGTTGAAGCATTAGAGTTTTCCATCAATCTTAGAGATAAGCCCCTTGCCAGATATGTAATTATCAGCAAATATGAATTTGTTGCTGTCATTTTTGTCATGCGCTTTTTCATTGTATCAATTTCTTTGTTTCACATAATTTTCTATGCTGAGCTCGTTTTGTTTATGAATCATGTTATCACTTCCTTCATTGCTATTGTTTTAGCCATCTGATTCTTGTGTATTCCTTCTGGTGAGGTCCACAAGTATAGCTGCCATTTATGTATTTGCAATAAGCTGTTGATCTTGCAAAATTCTATCATACAATCTCTGGCATCATTTCTATCACCAAGGCCATATTTTCCAACTACTGGTGATTTCCTTTGTTTCTACTTTTTGCATTCCAATCACCAGTATTAATCAATACATCTTGATAGTAAATTTGGTCAATTTCAGACTGTAGAAGTTGATAAAAATCTTCAATTTCCTCATCTTTAACTTTGGTGTTGGTGCATAAATTTGAATAATAGTAATGTTAACTTGTCTTCCTTGTAGACGTACAGATATTATCCTATCACTGACAGCCGCAATGTACTTCAGGATAGATCTTGCATCATTCTTTGTGATGATAAATGCCACACCATTCCTCTTCAATTTGTTATTCCTGGCATAGTAGATCATATGATTGTCTGATTCAAAATGGCCAAAACCATTTTGTGGGCAGACAAGGTAAATACAATTGATATATATATTCTATACTACATGAATATGTAGTATAGTTCATCCCTAATGAAGCAAAAGCTTCCAGATAAGTTCATGCAGAGAGACGAAAAACTGACCCAGAGTCATTCTCAGGGACATCAAAGTTTATTTGGGGGAGTTTATGGAAAAGCAGCACTGCATCCAGCAGCATCCAGCGGTGGCTGGCTGGTCAAGTTTCAAGTCTGCAACCCCTTTCCTGTTTTCTTTGGGTTTATATACCATTTGACTGCTAACCAGAAGGCTGGCAGTTCAAACCCACCAGCCACTCCTCAGAAGGTTGGACAACTACTTCTGTAGTGATACCACCTCGGAAACCCAAGGAGGGGTTGCTATATGTCAGATTTGACTCCATGGCAGTGAGAATGAACAACCAAAGGGAGGCTTTGCAAGGGGAAGGGTCCAGACACTGAGATGCCTGCTTCCAAGTAGATGGAGGCAATAACAATGCCCCGAGGCTGGTGGTCAGGCAGAAGGAGATATTTGCTATGAATGCAAATTAACCGAGGAATTTGGCCCACTGATGGGGAGAAAGGGATGGGGTGAGAATGACTTGGCATTTTCTTTCTAAGATGGAATTTGCTTTCAAGATGGAGTCCAGGAGCCATTTTGGGGTATTTAAAGATCTATATCATACAAACAAACAAACAAACAAAAGTTAAAAAACCAAACTCAACTGCCATAGAATCAGTTCTGACTCATAGCAACCGCTCCTTGGGTTTCCGAGGCTGTATCTCTAGGGAAGTAGATCGCCCAGTCTTCCTTCCGAGGAGTGGTTGGTGGATACTAATATACCCATTTCCAGATGAGAAAAACAAGACAGAGAGAGATTAAGAAGCACAGAAGGAATTATTGGAAGTATAGTTTGAACTACCCAGGAGTTTAAGTGTATATGGATCCTCTTTATGAGAAGCTGGGGCCCAGTTGGGGCCATGTTTTATTTTGGGGGCTGAGGCTTAATTTTGGAGAATGAGGATGAAGTCCCTGCTTCCCATCAGACCTTTAAAATCAGATTTTCCAGAACATTAAGTTAATATTTTTGCTTATCTATCTAAAGTATATCACTGCTTTGCCGTGACCTGTGTGGATGTGGAAATCACTTGAAAGGAATGCATATGTATTGGATTATGAGACATCTCACATTGAGTAGTGTAGATTATCCAGGCAGCAAAGGTCTATTTTTGTTTATTTATATGCAGCTAGGCATTATCTGGGGAGGAGAAGGGATAAGGGAACTCTCTTTTCAGTTTCTTTGGCACCATGTAGTAAATTAGGATTTATGTTTATCTTTGGCTTTGTTTTTTAACTTTTTAGATGTAATCAGCTAGACACTCTAAGAATGGCTGGAACCTAATTAATTATAGAATTCTAGAATTATAAAGCTGAAAAAGACCTTACGGGTTATCTGGCAAGGTTCAACCCTTCCCATTAACAGGGAAAATAATGCTTCTTGCTACAATAACAAAGAGTCAATAACAGAAGAGAGACAAGAAAATGTCCTGGGAAAGAGTAAGTTAGAAATATAGAAACCATATGCTTTACTGCAAAAGGGAAATTTTTCCTTTCTGAAATTATATCCAATATAGATAGGGGATTTATATCTGCAAAACTCCTTTTGGTGAATTTGAATTAGAGATTTCAAATACAAAACAAAAGCAAGCTGCTCTATATGAAAGGAGGGGAGGAAGGCATACAATGTCTTAACAAGTCCAGAAGCATCTGGGGCCAGCTGACCTGGAATATGACATTTAGCAGATTGACAACTTCCAGGCCAGCCCTGGATCTCAGATCCTGAAGAGCCTTTAGGCCACTAAGAACTTTTCCACTGGTGAAGTATCCAGTGCATATTTGATCTTCTCAAAATTGTTTCCTGCACTTTTGGTTTTACTGATTCTGAGACAAATACTGCAATGTATGATGAGCTAAAGGGCAGATAGTTACATGTCCTGGCTAGTCTTGGATAATTTCAATTTGTGCTTGTCCAGAAGTAAGTAATATTCAAACCAAAAAAAAACCCAAGCTCACTGCCATAAAGTCGTTTCCCAGTCATAGCGACTGACCCCTCCTTGGGTTTCTGAGGCAGTAAAGCTTTAATGAAGTAGATTGCCCTGTCTTCCTTCCATGGACAGGCTGGTGGGTTTGAACTCCCAATTTTCTGAATAGCAGTCAAATGCCTTAGGCATTACACCACATTAGTACTCCCTCTTATGGTTGATAAAGGAACTCTGGTGGCGTAGTGCCTAAGGCATTTGACTTCTAAACCAGAGGCTGGTGGTTCAAACCCACCAGCTGCTCCTCGGAAGGAAGGTTGGGCAATCTACTTTCATAGCGATACTGCCTCGGAAACCTAAGGAAGGGTCACTATGAGTCAGATCCAACTCGACAGCAGTGAATTTGGTTTTAGTTTTGGTGGCATAGTGGCTAAGGCATTTAAACTTTAGTCAGAAGGTTGGCAGTTCAAACCCACCAGCCTCTCTGTGGAAGGAAGACAGGGCAATCTACTTCCTCAAAGCTTTACTGTCTCAGAAACCCAGTGGGGTCTCTATGAGTCAGACTTGACTAGATGGCAGTGAGTTTGGTTTGGTTTTAGAGTTTATGGTTAGTAATGTCCCTGATTGGCACAAATGGTTTGCTCTTGGCTACTAACCATAGGGAGGCAAACTTGTCTGTTGGTTTGTCCTACCATGGTAATGT
The DNA here is from genome assembly GCF_000298275.1 of Orycteropus afer afer. Lineage (NCBI taxonomy): Eukaryota > Metazoa > Chordata > Mammalia > Tubulidentata > Orycteropodidae > Orycteropus > Orycteropus afer. Next base: position 24,167,469 of record NW_006921590.1, read on the forward strand.
GTTGATGTGTTTTGAGGCTGAGCCACTGGAGTTTCTAACCCAGCGGGATGATACATCCCAGCATACAGACTGACACAGACTAGGAAGAAGGAAGAGGCCATTCACTTCTCAAATAATTGGCCAGGGAAAACCTTATGAATAGCAAAGAAACACTGTTTGATACATTACCACACAACTTTATGAATAGTCTGGTTAGTTTAGAAGGCTCTCAAAATAGGACTGGGAAAGAGCTGCATCATCTGAGTAAAACCCAGCCTTACTCCTATGGACAAGGTAAAGCTTTCGAGACCTCCATTTGCTGATGTGGCACCACTCAAATTGAAGAGAAACAGCTGCAGATAGCCATTAATCATCGGAACATGGAATGTATGAAGTATGAATCTAGGAAAATTGGAAGTTGTCAAAAAGGAAATGGAACACATGAAGATTGATATCCTGGGCACTATGAGCTGAAATGGACTGGTTTTGCCATTTTGAATCAGACAACCATGTGACCTACTATGCTAGGAATGACAGTTTGAAAAGGAATGGCATGGCATTCATCATCACAAAGGATGTTTCAAGATCTGTCCTGAAGTACAATGCTGTCAGTGATA
>NW_006921590.1:24170469-24195635 GCF_000298275.1 Orycteropus afer afer
CAAAAAAGAGTCGATACTTTTGAGTTTTGGTGCTGGTGAAGAATGCTGAAAGTACCATGGACTGTTAAAAGAACTAACAGATCTGTCCTGGAGGAAGTGCACCCGAAATTCTCCTTGGAATCGAGAATGGCCAGACTTTGTCTCACCTATTTTGGTCATGTTGTCAGAAGGGACCATTCCCTGGAGAAGGATGTCATTCTTGGTAAGGTGTAGGGTTGATGAAAGAGGGGGAGGCCTTCAACAAGATGGATTGACATGGTGGCTGCGATGATGGGCTCAAGTATAGCAGGGATCGTGGAGCTGGCGTGGGATTGGGCAGTGTTTCGTTCTGCTGTGCATGGGGTTGCTATGAGTAGAAAATGACTCGATGGCACCTAACAACAACAACAACAACTAACCATAAGATTGGAAGTTCAAATCTACCCAGCAGTGCCATGGAAGAAAGGATTTCTGTAAGTTTCCAGCTACCAGTGGAACACAGTTCTATTCTGAAACACATAGGGTTTCCAGGAGTTAGAATCACCTTTTTTTTTTTTTTTTATGATGGATAAGTTACATTTTTAGTCATTTATCCAGGTTCTGAGTGAGAAGTGTCTGTGACCATTAACCTTCACATCCTCAGTGGAATTTTGTGGATGATATTGTTTACCTATGAATGTGTGAGTATTACCATCACTTGTCTGTCAGTTTGTCATACTGTGGTGGCTTGAATGTTGGTCTGGATATAGGAGCTCTGGTGGCATAGTGGGTAAGGCATCTGGTTGTTAACCAGAAGGTCGGTGGTTTAAGCCCACAAGCTGCTCCATAGAAAGAAGACAAGGCAATCTACTTTTGTAAAGATTTACAACTTTGGAAACCCTATCGGGGTCACTATGAGTTGGAATCTCATAGTGATTGATGGCAGTGAGTTTGGTTTGTGTGGGTATAGCCTGAAAGATCAATGGACCTTCAAATTATAGGTACAACCTTCCCAGGAGGGCTTAAAAACCTTCAGGCAGAGGGAACAGAAATTGAGGGTGTTTGTCAGTTATGTCTTGTTTTTTTTTTTATATGCTCTCCCACCCCTGAAATGTAGTCTATGCATGAGGGAACAAAGAATGAGGAAGGAAACAAACAAACAAACAAAAAAAACTTTCAGGGGAGAAGGAAATAGTACAGAAGAGACTCGACTCATCTATACACCCTTCTGCATTCATTAATCAAACATTTAATGAACATCTACATTGTACCAGGATCTTTAAAGGCACAGAGGTATGAAACAATATGTATTATACTAGTTAGATTTTGCTATGTAACAAACCACCCCAAAACTTAAACAACAACCATTATTTAGCTCATTCTTCTGTGGGCTGACTGGCAGTTCTTCCTTCAGGATTGGTTTGATATGTCTCTTCTTGGCTTAGTCATGCATTTGTAGATGACTAATTTAATTTTCTCCTTCTCCACCTTCAAAGAATGCAACATGGAGGTGTCCATAGGAATTGATATCTCAACTTCCAAAAGGCGAGTTCAGCAGACTCTTCAAGACTTACTGCCAGAACTAATGCAACAGTTGGCCTTCCTTTCCAACATCAGCTGTAGTGTTCCTGGTCAGGTCCACACGAGATTCCGTTACTTGGTTTCTGGCCCATATGGGCAGATTATCTTTGACTCACACTTTGAGAATTCCAGTGACAAGATCACCCAGGTGTTCTTGGCTGCCAAGAACAATCGTATGGATGTGGATTTTTTGCATTCCTTGGGAGAAGTTACTGTCCTGACTTCTGCTAACGTGAAGGTAATAAATGATGAGAGCCCATACTAAGAAGTCATCACGCAGGGTAGGAAGGATAAGGCTTTTGTGGCTGAGGGACAACAAAACTGTTCTTTACTGGAAATCCTACATCAAGGAAAACCATAATCTTATCTAATAAGAACCAACAAGAGGTATGTTTTCACTCAGTCAACAGCTACTGATTAAGCCCTAGAAGCTCTGTGGTGATTGATGCCAAAAGGGAGAAGAGGATAAAATCCCTGACCTCACGTTGTCCACAGTTTAGTGATCCAGATTCTCCCATGGCATAAATTCACCCCAAAGACAACTTAGGAGATGTCTGAAAACTTCTTAGCTCCTATAGGCACTCACTGTCCTCTAGAGTAAGGCTCCTGACAGCTAATGACTCAGTGTATCCCATCTCTCAAGCCCTTCTTCCTTCCCTCCTGCCCCTTAAGTTTATACCCCAAAATATGAAAGAGATGAAAAAGCTGCATGTGACATTTGTTAGGAAATGATACCCTCAAACTTTACAAGTTGTATTTAGTTTTTCCTTCAATCATTCACCCAATGAACTTTATTTCTTGACTAATATAATTCACTGTTTTTAAAAAATACATTTTATTCAAATATAATTTATGTACAGTGAAATTCACAAAACTAAAGTGACATGGGTCAATGCATTTTTTTTTTCAGTGTTCCCCCCCTCCCCTCCTACCTCTGGTAACCAACAAAGAAAGTTTCCTTCCATAGACTAATATAATTCACTGTTTGAATTAAAGTTTTCTGTGAGTAAAAGTAACACATTTTAATTATAGACAAAACATTAAAAACATATAACAGAAAATAACAATAACTTCCCCGCACATCTCTCTCTCTACACATACACACTCACATACATGTATATGCACAGACATACACTCTCAATCTTTCAATAACCCCTGTCAACATTTTGATGCTTTTGCTTTGATAAAGATGGGCATTGTAAGACAATTTCTGGAAGATGAACAGGTTAAGCTGGTTCAAATCCTTTTTTTTTTTTTTTTTCCTTGAGGGAGAGACGCAAAAGTGAATGGTTAACAACATAACATATATATGAGTACATGACAAGGAACAGGGTGGAAGACTAGATACAACCAGAGAGGTCCACCTTTGCATTTTTAAGAAATGTACAACTTATAGCATCCTTCTCTGTTATTTCTCACCTCACTCCCCACCCCACCCCCCAAAAAAAACAGGTCCTTTTAGTGTTTACAGATGGACTGGATGATGATTTAGAGAGACTTAAGGAAAAATCCAGGCTCCTCCGCACTGCAGGTAAGTGTACTGTTTTGCCCCGTGAGGGCTGTTCCTCTCATTGGAGCTGAAATACACTTTCAGATTTCCAGATGGCACTGGGCTCCATTAAGTGTCCTGTATGCTGACTCAGATGGTTGGAGCTCAGTGCCTAGGAGGCTGATGCCCAGTTTCCCTCTTTGTATGAGTCAAGGGGTATTCAGGGCTGAGAGATACCTCACCTATCCCTGACATGACCAGGGTCTCTCTGACACAAGACTTTCCAGTTACCAGCCAGGCATCTGCACTGTCAAAGCACTTTCATGGGAAGTAGTGCTGCTTGTTTGTTAAGGCTGCCTAGGAGCTCTGGTGGCATAGTGCCTAAGGCATTTGACTGCTAACCAGAAGGCTGGAGGTTCAAACCCACGCAGCCACTCTGCATAAAGAAGATGGGGCAATCTACTTCCTTAAAGATTTACCACCTCAGAAACCCAATGGGAGTAACTATGAGTCCGAATCAATTAGCTGGCAGTGAGTTTGGTTTTTGAGAAGTCCCTGGGGGGTGCAAATGGTTAACACTGTATTGTATATTGCCCCTTATTGTATATTGCCTTTCCCTTTACCTAAGTCAGAACAGTTCTTAAAGCATGCATGCCATGAGCTGTTTTTGATTTTAATAAAAATGCAGTTTTGAGACAAAACAAGTAAAGGGTATGAAATGATGGGATGGTTGATAACTACCTGGGGCTAAGACAAAGACAGAGCATTCAAATGACACATAAGAAAATCACCCATCTGTTGATATTTCCAAGGGCTCTCTGGACTCCTAATCGTTGCCTTGGAAGGTGTCCAGAAATTAGAAGAGCTCCAGGAGCTGGAATTTGGCAGAGGATTTGGATATAAGCAACCTCTGAGCATCACACTGCGATCCCTCCCAAAGCTCTTACTGAAGCAACTTGTAAGTGTATTTTTGAACACTGTTTTTCACGAGGTCTTATTAATTATAATAAATGTTGAAACCTAGAAAGCCTTCTTTCTCTTTCATGTATAATACAATGTAGGCTAACACAGATGAAAAAGATCACGTGTGATATGGATTCTGTTTTTCAGGACACAATTGTAGAAAGAACATGCTGCAGTATGTACAGGCAATGTTTTGGAGAAGAAGGAGACAAAGGAGATGGTGGGAGTCCTGGGAGCAAGGTGGGAATTTGTTGGGCGGGAATGTGGAGAGGGAGAGAGGTGACACTTTGGTACCTACTTGATACCAGGCCCTGTGTGATGTGTTTAACAATCTTTTTCTAATTTTAAAGGAGCCCTTGTGGTGCAGTAGTTAAGTGCTCAGCTGCTAACCAAAAAGTTGGTGGTTCAATCCCATCAGTCGCTCTGTGGGAGAAAGAGGCAGTCAGCTTCCATAAAGATTACAACATTGGAAAGCCTATGGGGCAGCTCTACTCTGTCTCACATTGTCGCTATGAATTGGAATAGACTTGATGGCAATGGGTTTTGAGTTCTTTTCCCCCTAATTTTACCTTCCTAAATAAACCTTTGAAGTAGATGTTATTTTACAGGGGTGCAGTTGAGGTTCAGAGGGGGAAATGTCATTTTCCCTAAATTGCAGTTATGAAGGGGCAAATTGGAATTTAAGCCCCTAGGTCTACTTGACTCCAAGTCTCTCATTCTTTCCTCTGATATTATGCTGCCTACTCATATTTGACAAATACTTTTCCCAATTCTGTCATGACACACAAATTTTCCCTTGACTACAGAATTTTCACTTGTCTCACATTTGCTATCATTACAGTAGTAAATACTTCTTCCCTTCTCACCTAACACTCTTTCCCAAGTGACATTAGTTACACTAGACTCCCTGTCCGCCATCCCCATGTTGTTCTTTAATATCAGATTGGTGAATTAGAAAATTAAACTTGGAAACCATTTGATATAATTTCTTTGCAATTCAGGGACAGTGCCTCAAAGAGGCACTTTCCCATTTTTTGCTTCTCTTCTCTTTCAGCTGTTGGAATCCAGTGGTGAGTTGTACTGCTTGTGTTGACTTTCACAGCTTTGTTGATCACAAATAGAATATGGCACCCAAGTCTTAGTGTTTAGACTGAAAAAAAAAAATTTCTCTATAAAATGGCAAGCCAGACTTCCTTTAGAAGAAATGAGTTTTTCTGTTTAGGATGTTAGAGAAAGTGAAGGGGAAAAAAAAAAAAAAAAACTAAATAGCTGAGTTATACAGAAATAAGCATCCATTTCTCACAAGTGATATGGCTGGTAACCTCATTGCTTACTGATGTTCTTTACAACAAGGTAAAAAATCTTCTTCAAGAGTAAGAAGTTTTCTTTGAATTTTTAGCTGGAAACCAATCTTAGTTTGAATTTTCAAAATAGCGTGATTTATAATAGTTCCCTCCTGCAATTATTATTTAGGAAACACTGAGTTTTTGTTATAGATATAGAAACTTTGGCAAAGGATATTGGTGATGCTTTCACAACATGATCAGTGTAATTGATCTCACTGAATTGTAGATGTGAAAAATGTTGAATTGGCAAATGTGTTATCTATAGTTTAAAACAATAAAAAAATTGAATTATACTGCTGTTTGTGGAATAAAGAAGGTGACGAGCTAAAAAAATGATTTACGAAGATATTTTGGGAAAAAATGAATAGGTTGACTATGAAGCCCAAGAAGTCTGCAAGTTTCCATTTTAACAAGGCCAAGAATATTTCTGCAGCCTGAACACCTAGCATTGTGCTGGGAGGTCTATTAAAACACCTAGTAGACTCTCAATACAATGTCAGTTCAGGAGGCAAAGGGTATCTATTGTTGACAATATTTGCTTCACATCAAATTGAGAAATGAAGAATTTAGAGTCTAGCTTATTTATTTCAATTTCTCTTTTTCCTAGGGAGAAAGGGGTCCTGATGGATTACCGGGCCATCCTGGTGAAGAAGGTGTACCTGTAAGTAGTGAATCTTAATTTTTTTCTTTGAAGGACTATGGTAAAGGGTCAAATATTGGCAAACCTTACTTGCACTTAAGTCATGAAAGTTTTTCTCATCTTTACAATCTAAAATGGGTTTAAAACATCTATATTAAATAATCATTTATTAAAACAAATATCAGGTGGATTTTTTTTTAAAGATACAGCCTCTAAAATGTGTTTATGATGAAGTATGGTCGTTTTGATTTTTAATCAGTGAGTTGAGATAACTAAAAATGTAATCTTTGTGTAATGTGTGTGAAGATTAGCTATTAATTGTGAGCTAAGTTGCAAAATAACTTGTTACTATTAATAATGTAAGTTACTGCGTGGTGCAAATAGTTTGCACTTGGCTGCTACCCCGAAAGTTGGCAATTTGAACCACCCAGCAGCACCATGGAAGAAAGGCCTGGGGACCTGCTTTGTAAAAATTACAGCCAAGAAAAACTTTCAAAGCTCAGTTCTACTCTGTAACACGTGGGTTCACCATGAGTCAAAATGGATTCAATAGCAGTGGGCTTTATTTATAAAGTACTCGTGTTTCTAAGTGGCTTAACAAAATGAATCGAAGAAGATCCAAGTTCATTCTTACAACTGGATTACTGAGATGGCTTCCTGAGTACCAAGAAGATAATGGTGTTGTAGATACCCACCAGTGGTTTGCATAAAATCCATTGGAATGTGCTGGACAAGGAAAAGTTATCTATCATGTGATTAACTATGGGAAAAAAATGTATATATATACAAGGAATTAGAGCTATGGGACTAGAGCATAGTAGGGCCCATCTTTATCATATAATATAAATATCAGAAGGATGTGAAAACCCCAAAGTATGTTTTCAGTTAATTTTGAATTATGGTAAACTCCTTTGCCACAGGTGTCTATTTTAAAGTTGATTTGTATATACTACTAGGTCTCAAACTTTGTGGACTAAAGATACCTTTACATTCTTTAAAGATTATTGAAGACTTCAATGAACTTTTGTTTATGGGGATCATAATTATTAATATTTACCATATGAGTAATTGAAACTGAGAAAAATTTACCTATTATTTTATTTAAAAATAACAAAATAGACGCCTTATACATTACCATAAATGACATATTTTTAAGTCAAAAATAGCTATATTTTCCAAAGGGGGAAAAAATAGTGAGAAGAGTGGCATTGCTTTCATATTTTCACGTTTCTCGGATGTTTAGCTTAGTAGGAGACAGCTGGAACCTTAGATCTGCTTTTGTGTGCACTCTGTTGTGACATCATACACTATGTGGCCTCTGGAAAACTTTCCTGAACAACTAACTGTGAGAGAGCAAGAGTGAAAAAAGAAAGTAACACTTAAGTGTTATTGGAAAAATAGTTTTAATCCTGTGAATCCCATCATAAGTTGGATCAAACTTTGAGAAATGCTGATATATAAGCATTAATATTCTTATTGCTTTACTTGGAGTAGCATATTGTTTTATTATTCTGAACATCTAGGTTGTCTAAATTTGGAAAATAAGTCCTAATTAGAGAAAAATAAAACTGTTGAAATCCACGTTAGCTGGTCCATTTCTTTTATTATGTTTATGCTCCTTTTCTCTTTATTTTGCCTCAATAACCATAGCCCAAGGAACTCTGGTGGCATAGTGGATAAGGTATTTGTCCGTTAATTAGAAATCAGTGGTTCAAACCCAGCAGCCACTCTGTGGAAGGAAGATGGCACAATCTACTTCAGTAAAGATTCACAGCCTCGGAAACCCAATGGGGGTTGCTATGAGTCAGAAGCGACTCAATGGCAGTGAGGTTTTTTTTTTTGGTTTAAGCATAGCCTTGTTGTTGTTGTTAGCTGCTGTCCAGTGGCCTCCTGTATGGCAATTCCATGCCCAACAAGATCAGACCATTATGATCCAGAAGGTTTTCAGAAGTAGATTGCCAGACTTTTCTTCCTAGTCTGCTTGGTCTGGAAGTTCTCCTGAATCCTGTTCAGCGTCAGAGCAACACATAAGCCTCCACTGACAGATGATTGGTGGCTGCACATGAAGGACATTGGCTGGGAATTGAACACAAGTCTCCCCCCTGGTGTGGGAGAATTCTTTCACTGAAGCACAACTGCACTCAAACATAGCCTTAGATGTTATAAATAAATTCAGGAATGTGAATTATGTATTTTCACCATTTTGTTTAGGACTAGTGAAAAAGTTTCTTCCTATTTTTGTGATATTTTTTAAATGTCTCTTAAGTGTCATTTCCCTCTTCTCTGTTTGATATAGGATGGCCAGAGGTTCAGTGAGCCTGGCCAAATTTAAGAGAATAACTTAAGGCCCATCCAATCCATTAGGATCCTTGACTCTAATTTCAGACAGACAGGATAAATAAGGATAAAAACTCAAGCCTATTTGCTTTTTTCTGAGGGATAATTTTGGGAAAATATTATCTATTTAAGTATGTACATATACATACTACTGAAACTTCAGAAGTCACAAGAGTGGTTTTTTTTTTTTTTTTTTAAGTTTGTTAAAAATTAAATCATAAGAATTTCTCCTTAGTGTCCATGCTTAATTGGGAGCATCTGTTTTGAAATACTAACTCTTCTAATAAACAAAACAGCAATTACTCAGGATTGGTAACACTGTATATAATGCAAGATAGTACAGTATCTATATTTTTTTAGGATTAAATTCTGTAGAGGAAGATTGTATTCATTTCCTAAGCTGTGTAACAAACTACACAAAGTAGGTAAGTGGGTGCCATTAAACAACAGAAATTTAATGTCTCTTAGTTCTGGAGGCTGAGAGTCTGAAATGATGGCATCTACTAATTTATTCTGAGGCTTCCAAGGAAAATCTATTCCATGGCTTCCTCCTAACTTCTGGTGGCTACAGGTATTCCTTGGCTTGCAGCTGCAATCAAGTGGTGCCCTTCCTCCATCTCTCTGTGTCTGTTCTCTTTTGTAAGAACAGCATTCAGATGGAATTAAGAGCCACCCTACTCTGGTATAACGTCATGTTAACTGATAACATCAAAGACCCTATTTTGTAACAAGCTCTTGTTCACAGGTTCGAGGCATTAGGACTTTAACATATCTTCTATTGAATTGGGGACACAATTCAATCCATACAAAGCGTAAACACCAAACATTGAACCTAAAAACACATATTGATCATGAAGAACGGGAAAAACATGTAACCTAAAAACACATATTGATCATGAAGAACGGGAAAAAACATATTTTATTTATTTATTTTAATATTTTTATTGTAGGAGCTCTGGTAGCATAGTGGCTAAAGCACTTGACTGCTAATCAGAAGGCTGGCGGTTCAAACCCACCAGCCACTCCTCGGAAGGAAGGTTGGGCAATCCTACTTCCTGAGTGATACTGCCTCGGAAACCCAAGGAGGGGTCGCTATGAGTCGGGGCCGACTCGATGGCACATAACAACAACAACAACATTTTTATTGTGACTTGGGTGAGAGTTTACAGAGCAAATTCATTTTCCATACAGCAGTTCATACACATTTTGTTTCATGGCATTGACTCGAATTCCCCACAGTGTAACACCTCTCTTCCCACTTCTTCCCTGTAGTTACCTCTTTTCTGTGTCCTTCCTTCCTATGCATTCTTGCCCCCTGAGCTATCTCCCTGTGCAAACACTGCCCTTCTCTTCTCCCGTGATTGATCACTCTAAGGAGTATATCTACCTGATGTAAATGTTCACCCCATATGCCTCTCTACTGAAAACAGACATTTTAAAAACCGTCTATTGTGTGTCAGGGCCTGCATTAGGATTTTGTGTACATTATCACATTTAATCCTCATCACACACCTATGGTATGTGTTAATATTTTCATTTTAGACTTGCTAAGGTCCTCAGAAGTAAAGTTGGGCAGTCCTACTTCTGTAGTGATACTGCCTCGGAAACCCAAGGAGGGGTCGCTATGAGTCAGGGCTGGCTTGACGGCACATAACAACAACAACAACAACAAGGTCACATAAGGACCCTTGTAGCTCAATGTTTAGGCACTTGGCTGCTGACTGAAAGGTCAGAAGTTTGAACCCACCCAGTGGCTCTATGGGTAAAAAGTCCTGGTGTTTTGCTCCCATAAAGATTACAACCTAGGAAACCCTATGAGACAATTCTATTCTGTCACATAGGGTCATTACAAGTCAGAATCAATTTGATGGCACACAACGACAAAGCTCACATAGGGAGGGTTGGATATGTGCCCAAACCCGTGTCTATCTTATGCCAGAACCTGTGCTTTTCACATTATCTATTGTTGTTTTAGTATAAAACACTTTGTTTGCTCAACCATATGATTAGCGAATTGCTTTCAATACATTATCTCATGTGTTCAACACAACAATCCTATGAGATGGTTGAAATCAATATTATCTATATCCACATTTTATAAATGGAAGAATGTGATTCAAGCTCACAAAACAAGTTTCAGGTAGAGTTAGGACTTGAGCCATGTCCTTTGATTCTTAATCCACAGTGCTTCTCACTCTACCATGTGCCCTTTTGCTATTCTGGGCAGCTTAGGTGGGCCAGGTATACAGCCTCACTAAGCTGGAGTTAGATGTTACATTTACAGACCCTCTTTTGATGAAATCTGGGATGTGTGGTACTTTATAATGAATATTTAATTGATTTGGCAAAAGCCACATTTCTCATTTCCTTCCTTATCCCATATCAAGATCAAAAAGTATGAGCATTAGTTCATTCTTAAAATCCTGATTGGATGTCTCCTGTGTGCAGATGAAGCTTCTATTAGTTTTGCAGGCTGCCATAACAATAAGACTATGCTTGAGGATGGAGACCAAAAAGTAAATAGATGAGACATTGTCCTTGCCTTCAGAATGCTCACAATATAGCAGGAGATTCTGTTAGGGTGAAAAAGAAAAACCAAAACTAGCCCACTATGATATGATGTGCTAAGTATTGACACAGTGGTATTCCCAAATACTACCAACAAACCCTACCACTTGTCTGTCAGATTGTCATACTGTGGTGGCTTGCATGTTGCTGTGAGGCAGGAGGCTATGCCACCAGTATTTCAAATACCAGAAGGATCACCCAAAGTGGGCAGGTTTCAGTGTAGCTTCCAGACAAGATAGTCTGGGAAGAAGAATGGGGCCATCCATTTCTGAAAGAATTGGTCACTGAAAACTTTATGAATAGTAGTGACACATTGTCTGATATATTACTGGAATACTTGATGAATAGCTGTAAAACATTGTCCAATATAGTGCTGGAAGATGAGCGCCACATGTTAGAAGTCACTCAAAATACAACTAGGGAAGAGCTGCCTCCTCAAAATAGAGTTGACCTTAATGACGTGGATGGAGTAAAGCTTACAAGACCTTCATTTACAGGGCATGACTCAAAATGGGAAGAAATAGCTGGAAACATACATTAATAATGGAACATGGAATGTACAAAGTATGAATCTAGAAAAATTGGAAGTTGTAAAAAATGAAATGGAATGCATAAAGATCCATATCCTAGGCATTAGTGAGCTGAAATGGACTGGTATTGGCCATTTTGAATTAGACAATCATATTATCTACTATGCTGGGAATGACAAATTAAAGAGGAATGGCATTACATTCATTGTCAAAAAGAACATCTCAAGATCTATCTTTAAGTACCGTGCTGTCAGGGATAGGATAATATCCATATACCTACAAGGAAGACCAGTTAATATTACTATTATTCAAATTTGTGCACCAACTACTAAAGCCAAAGATGAAGACACTGAAGATTTTTACCAACTTCTGCAATCTGCAATTGAACAAATATGCCATCAAGATGTAATGCTAATTATTGGTGACTGGAATGTGAAAGTTGGAAACAAAGAAGAATCACCAGTAGTTGGAAAATATGGCCTTGTTGATATGATAGGAATGATGTCGGAGACCACACGATAGAATTTTGCAATTCCAATGACTTATTCATTGCAAATACCTTTCTTCAACAGCGTAAGTGGTGGCTATACATATGGACCTTGCCAGATGGAATACACAGAGATGAGATCAACTACATTTGTGGAAGAAGGCAATGGAGAAGCTCAATATCTTTACCCAAAAAAGGGCCTGGAGCTGACTGTGGAACAGACCATCAACTGCTCATATGCAAGGTCAAGTTGAAACTGAAGACAATGAAAACAAAGTCATGAGAGCCAAAATATGACCTTGATTATATTCCATCTGAACTTAGAGGCCATCTGAAGAATGGGAGCTCTGGTGGCATAGAATGGATTTGATACATTGAACACCAATGACTGAAAAACCAGACAACTTGTGGGATGACATCAAGAGCATCATAAAAGGTCATTAAAAAGACAGGAAAGGAAAAAAAGACCAACATGGATGTCAGAAGAGACTCTGAAACTTATTCATGAGGAGAGTAGCTAAAGCAAATGGAAGAAATAATGAAATGAAAGAGCTGAACAGAAGATTTCAAAGACAAAGTAAAGTATTATAATGAAATATGCAAAGAGCTGGAGTTAGAAAACCAAAAGGGAAGAACATGCTCGGCATTTCTCAAACTGAAAGAACTAAAGAAAAAATTCAAGCCTCAAATTACAATATTGAAGGATTCTATGAGCAAAATATTGAATGATGCTGGAAGCATCATAAGAAGATGGAAGGAATATACAGAATCACTATACCAAAAAGAATTGGTTAATATCTAACTATTTCAGAAGATACCATATGATCAAGAACTAATGGTATTAAAGGAAGAAGTCAAAGCTGCACTGAAGGAATTGGTAAAAAAACAAGCTTCAGGAATCGATGGAATACTGATTGAGGTGTTTCAACAAACAAATGCAGTGCTGGTGGCACTTACTTGTTTATGCCAAGAAATTTGCAAGACAGTACCTGGCCAACTGACAGGAAGAGATCCATATTTGTGGCCATTCCAAAGAAAGGTGATCCAACAGAATGTGGAAATTATCTAACAATGTCACTGATATCACACGTGTAAAATCTAGCTGAAGATAATTTAAAAACAGTTGTAGCAGTATATTGACCTGGAACTTCCAGAAATTCAAGCTGGATTCAGAAGGGGACATAGAATGAGGGATATCATTGCTGATGTCAGATGGATCTTAGCTGAAAGCAAAGAATACTAGAAAGATATTTACTTGTGTTTTATTGACTATGCAAAGACATTTGACTGTGTGGATCATAACAAATTATGGATAATATTCCAAAGAATGGGAATTTCAGAGCACTTAATTGCTCTCATGAGGAACCTGAACATAGTCTAAGAGGCAGTTGTTCAAATAGAACAAGGGAATACTACAAGGCTTAAAATCAGGAAGGCATATGTCAGGGTTGTATCCTTTCACTGTACTTGCTCAATCTGTATGCTGAGCAAATAATGTGAGAAGGTGGACTATACAAAGAAGAATACGGCATCAGGGTTGGAGGAAGAACCACTAACAACCAGCAATAAGCAGAGGACACAACCTTGTTTGCTGAAGGTGAAGATGACTTAAACCACTTACTGATGAAGATCAAAGTCTACAGTATGGATTACAGCTCAACATAAAGAAAATGAAAATCCTCATAACTGCACCAATAAGCAGCATCATGATAAATGGAGAAAAGATTGATGTCAGGGATTTAATTTTACTCGGATCCACAGTCAACACCCATGGAAGCAGCAGTCAAGAAATTGGACGTCATTTTGCATGGGGAAAATTTGCTGTGACCTCTTTAAATTGTTAAAGAGCAAAGATGTCACTTTGAAGACTAAGGTGTGCCTGATCCAAGCCATGGTATTTTCAATTGCCTCATATGCATGTGAAAGCTGGACAATGAATAAAGAAGACCGAAGAAGAGTTGGTTTCTTTGAATTGTGGTGTTGGTGAAGAATACTGAAAATACCATCTGGTAGTGTAGTGTCTAAGGCACTTGACTGCTAACCAGAAGGCTGGCAGTTCAAACCCACCAGCCACTCCTCAGAAGGAAGGTTGGGCAATCTACTTCTGTAGTGATACTGCCTCAGAAACCCAACGAGGGGTCTCTATGAGTCAGGTCTGACTCAATGGCACATAACAACAACAGCCAGAAGAATGAACAAATCTGTCCTGGATGAAGTGCAGCTGGAATTCTCCTTGGAAGTGAGAATGGCCAGACTTCATCTTACCTATTTTGGTCATGTGGTCAGAAGGGACCATTCCCTGGAGAAGTGTATCATGCTTGGTAAGGTGGAGGGTCAGTGAAGAAGGGGGAAACCCTCAACGAGATGGATTGACACAGTAGTTTCAACAATGGACTCATGTATAGCAAGGATTGTGAGAAGGCACAGGACAGGGTAGTGTTTTGTTCTATTGTACATAGGGTTGCTGTGACTTGGAGCTGACTTGATGGCACCTAACAACAACAACATGCCAACTGAAGGGACAATTGGATGGGGTCAACCAAAAATTTTTCTCAGAAGAGAGGATAATATGATCTATGTTTCAGGAATGGGTAGGATTTCACCTAAAAAAAATAAAAAAAGTAGCGGGGGGAGTTCTGGTGGTGTAGTGCCTAAGGCATTTGACTGCTAAGGAGAAGGCTGGAGGTTAACCTAGAAGAGAAAAGTGTTAAGTATGCTTTATTTTTTGTGGCTCCATAAGGAACTCTCCATTAAGTTTCAGCTATCTGAAGGAAATTTGACATAGTTTTTGCTTTCATTTGAACTCTGAAGGTTTGTCCATGTAGCTTGACTGAATTGGGCTGTGTGTGGGAAGATCAATAATTTGAGTTTGTATTATTTTGGGTTGTTAATGTGGGCAGCTAAAGAGTGCATAATCTGGTTGCCTTGCAGGTGATCTGATCAGATCTTTAAGGATGTAGAAGGACTGTGCCATATTTTAATCATTCTGATTGTCATTATTACTGGTTTGAATTGCCTGGGTAGTGATAGAGACAGTTGCTTGACTGTCCTTTTATGTATCTTTATTGAACAGGGAAAAAGAGGCCCCCAAGGTCTTCCTGGACTCCGAGGGGAGGAAGGATGCCCTGGTCTGAGGGGACCTAAGGTGAGTGTGACCTTGAGCTGTGGAATTCATTCCCTATCTCACTTTTAGTTTTGAGTTTGAAGAAAATCCTAATTCTTCAACATAGTTATGGAGTCTTAGCTCCTCCTTAACTTGTCTTTGTAAATATTTCCCAGAAATAGAGCCTGAGAAAAGGAGTAAGATCAAGTAATTTACTGGGAGGTTATCAAGAAAACATTAGTAGAGGAGTGGAGAAATAAGATAGGGAGGGAAAGTGGCCTAAAAAAGTTATAAACCAGATTACCACTGGTGGTAGATGGAACTTAATCTTGCAGGGAAACTCTGGGAGCCATTGCTGACCATGTACTTTAACGTGATCCCACTTGAAGGGCAAAGGACCTGGGGTGTTTATACATCAACTCTTATCAGGCATCAGTTGAGGGCTGCTTGTGGGAACATTAATTCCCCAGCACTTCTGGCCTCTTCTGCATGTGGCTACAGCAGGCTCTGGTTCCAGAGAAAACACTAAGAGAAGAGTAGTAAGTGCTGGTGGTTGGAAGTTGGACTTGAGAGCACTGAAATTTAAAAGACTAAAGCAATGTAGATATAGGTAGGACACATTTTATGAGTACTTGCGCTAAATATTCCTCAGTCTTCCAAGAAGGGAGAATCTTTTAAATAAGGCCATGGAAACTTTTTTATAACCTTAGTGTCCTAAAATAAGTTTTCCTGACCACAATGACCATATCCTGTATATGCTAGCAAGTTATATTTCCATTCATCTATCCTGTTGTTCCTAGAAGCTCTTTCATGTTTGTTAGCCAGTATATTCATATTTTTATTTGAAAAAATATGCTTGTTATAGCAATTGGTGGCAGATCACTAGTGTTCCCTGATGATCAGGGACTCCTCTTAGAAGAGGAGTTGCAAAAGTGGAATTTTTTTTGAAGTCACAATCAAAGGGAGTGATGGTAGTAATCAGTCCTGTGACATCCACTAGAGAAGACATCTTCATTTTGATCTAAAAATTGTATTCTCTGGAAATTAAAAATGTATGGTATCCTAAATGAAATAAAGTGTTAAAAATATCATGCTCCTTTCTTTTGATTTCATTTTCACTTTAGGGAGCAAAAGGATTTTCAGGAGAGAAGGTATGTGACTTCCTTTACTCTTCTTAAACTGGATAGCAGTTTCTTTGTGAAACACAGTAATTATTCCAATTGGTTTTCCTTTGCTTAAGTGAGTCACAATTTTTAGAAAAATGTAAGATGAAATCATTTTAGCCCAAACCACCATACTAATGACTAAGTAGGGAGCTCTGGTAGCGTAGTGCCTAAGGCACTTGATTGCTAACCAGAAGGCTGGTGGTTCAAACCCACCAGCCACTCCTCGAAAGGAAGGTTGGGCAACCTAATTCTGTAGTGATACTGCCTTGGAAACCCAAGGAGGGGTCACTATGAGTCGGGTCCAACTCGATGGCATGTAACAGCAACAACAACAAAGACTATGTATAAGATATGTATTTCAGGTTTAGGCAAGTGATATGTATTAGTATCCTCAAATCTTGGTTTTTATACTAACTGAGCCACCATATTTACCACATGATGATCTGAAGGAATTGGTACAGAATTCAGAGGATTGTAGGGAGGGTCTGGTCAAGTGAATGTCAAATGCAAAAGGGATTCTAGGATAGAGCTGTTGGGAATGGAGCTGGTATACAAAGGAATTACTTTGCATTTCGATTCAGAACTAGAGTGTATCCATTTATTCATTCAACAAATATTTATTAGGTTCCCACGTTATTCTAGGGAGTGATTATAAAGTGATGAACAAGACATAGAAAGACTCATGGAGCTTCCTTACTCATATTATTTGGTATCACTGATTCATCTTCCATGATGTGTGTCAAGTGTGTCTAGTTCAAGGGTCTGGTATGCTTATTTTCGTATACTAACTCAGCTGAACTTTAGTTGGAAAAAAAAGATTGAAAATTGACTTTCCTGTGTGAACAGTAGGAATAAATCAGCTATTCTATACATGCAAAATGAACTTTATTCTGCTTTCAAAACTCTGGATTTATTCTTCAAAAGACATTTTATAATGAATGGATTAATTATTATTTTGAGGTAGTTGGAGAAACGAAAGCTCATAACTTGAAAGTGATGGAATATTTGATGAGCTGTCACTGTGCAGCTGCCTAATTTTACTCTTATTTAGTTTGCCTCATTTTTTCCGTTATTTTCTTAAGGAGATGTTTTAAAAGTATTATTATTATGAGTCTCTCAAAATGCATGCACATGCACACACATTTTTAATTTCTCCTTTATCTGTGATCTTCCAAGTTCCCATTGCAAAGATTAATTCAGAGACTTTGGCAGTATTTTTAAATTAGAGAAAAAACCGGTGACAGAAGGACCGCATTTAGCATGCAGTTAGCCAGTGAGAAATGTTTCGTTCAGTCTTGTGAAAGATTGTTTGTTCTCAGTGCAAAAGTTTAAAAGGAAATCTTACTATCCAAAATTTGGGATGTTTTCTTATCTTTTTTTTTTTTTTTTTAGCATCTGAAACTGTCAGGAAAAGCAGTATGTAATTCTAATGACTAATTCAGAAAGAAAGTAACTCCAGTGCTGTTTCAGGAAGTCTGTATTTTTTGTCAACTGAAAAAAAATATTACCAACGAAAGTAACATCAAAGAAATAACCATGTGCACCCGTTCTTCTTATCTTTAACATTCTGATCTTCCTTTGCTCACAGGGTGTCCCTGGTGAGGACGGTATTGACGGCTTGAATGGAGAACAGGTAAAGAAAGCTTCTCATTCTTCTCCCTTCCCCCACTGGTAAATACTCTCTATTTATACTTTTCATGATTAGTCCAGAAAGTTTAATGAGAATATGCAACAATGTCTAAAGTTAATTTATGTCTTTGCCCTTATTGTAAAAACACAAGGATTCTAGAAACTCAGTCCTAACACTTTCCATCCCATAGTATATATTATTGTCTAGTATTTTGTTTCCATCCTTTAAAAAAATTGTTAAATTCTATCAATTAGACATTGATATTGTTTTGTATAGCCAATACTTGTCTGGATCTACCCTCACATTTTCTAGTATCTCTGATGCCTTCCTTTGGGATCATGGTTCTTTTTTTTTTTTTTTTAATTGTGATTTGAGTGAAGGTTTACAGAGCAAATTTACTTTCCATACAGTGGTTCACATATACTTTGTCTCATGACATTGACCACAGTTTACCACAATGCAACAGCTCCCCTCCCACTTCCTCCCCATAGTTACCTCTTTCCAGTGTCCATCCCTCCGTGCATGCCTGCCCCCTGAGTTGTCTCCCTGTGCATAAGCAGCCCTTCTTTCTCCCAAGATTGTTCTCTTCAAGGAGTGTACCTACTTGAGGTAAATGTTCAACTCATATGCCTGTTTTTTGTTTGGCTGGAAACCACAGGTGTGGGTTCAATTTCAGATCTGAAGAGCAGCTAGGGGTCATAGTCTCAGTGGTTCCACCAGGCTCTATCGGACCAGCAAAACTGGTCCCCTCCCCCCCCTTTTTTTTTCCTCCAAATGATTTTGGGTTTTGTTCCACATTGTTCTACCTCTCTATCAAGGATCTCCTACATAGATCCCCTTTCAAGTGGATGATAGTGGTAGCCGGGCACCATCTAGTTCTTCTGGTCTCATAGTCATATAGGCTGCAGACTGAATGGTGTACCAGTCACTAGGACTAATTGTTTCCATGAAGTTTGGTTTTCTTCATTCTTCTTTGCTCTGGACGAGGAGAGACCCATTGTTGCATCTAGATGGCAGTGGGATCATGATTCTTGTCTCTAAGGTACAGCTTTCAGAATTTCCTTTAGGAAATGCCAGCTCATCATACCCTCCTTTGATTTTTGATTTTCTGAAAAATTTTACACTGTTTCTTGAAAGATAACTCATTGGGAGAACAATTCAGTGTTAATAGTTATTTTCTCTCAGCACATTGAAAATGTAATTTCATGGTCTTCTGAATTCTATTGTTTTCTAGCTTTCAGTATTACGGCTAATAAGTCATCTGTCAAAATAATTGTTTTTCCTTTGTAAGAAATCTAAAAAAAGTTCAGGCAACTTAAAATTTTCCCTTTGTTTTCACTTTCCTGTAGTTTCAAGATGATGTATCCAGATTTGTGTTTTTTTTTTTTTTTAAATTTAATGTACTTGGAACTTGTTGGAGCTTTGAATTTGAGTATTTGTGTCATCCATACGTTTTTGGAAATCCTTAAAGATGATAATTTTTAATTTTTTTTAGTCTTCCCACTTTCTCTATTAACTATGGACCACTGAGTAGAAATTTATTATGCTTTTTTATTCTACTCTCTATGTCTCTTTATAAAAAATTTTATTTTATTGTTGTTGTTGAGAATATACATAGCAACAACATTCACCAATTCGGCATTTCTGTGCGTACAGCTCAGTGACATCAATTACTCTCTTTGAGTCGTGCAACCATTCTCACCCTCCTTTTCTGAGTTGTACCTCTCCCACTAACATACATTCACTGCCCTGTAAGGTGTCTATCTAATCTTTAGAGTTGCTGTTGTCACTTTGAGCCCACATAGATACTTCTTAAAAGAGCGTAATGCTCAAGGAAGACTCTCTCTTTTTTTTAACAGTTCAGCTTAACTACTGTTTGGTTTTAAGAAGATTTCAGGGGATGTTTTTGGTTTAAAGTTTAAAGATAATCTTAAGGTAGTAGTTTCAGGGTTTCAACCATCCCCCTTGGCTCCAGAAAGTGTGAAGTCCACGAGAATTTGAAATTCTGTTCTGCATTTCCCCCCTTTGATCAGAATACTTTCATGGAATCTTTGATCAAAATGTTCAGTTATCAAGTTCTTCTGGTTTCATGGCAAAGGAGACATTTGTGGAGGCAATTAGCTATGTATTCCACATCCTTCTCCTATTCCTGATTATTCCTCTTCCTCTATGGCTCCAGGCAAATAGAGAACAGCTGTCATGCCTAGGATGGCTGCTTGCATTAAGATCTTAGGCACTATGCAATGAACTAGGAGGTGGGATAGAAGCACTAGACATATTATTAAGCAATTAACTGTATGTCTCATCAAACCATTACCCTAAATCTCCAAAGGAACCATATCCTAACTAAGTGTTTGTTTGTATATAAGCAGCCTCAGCAGCTACTCTTTGTTTCATTTTTTTTTTGTCATCATTGTTAATCATACTACCTGTTTATTTGCCTTTCTTTTCTGCATTCTGAATACACCTACTCTTCAGTGATCAACAATCCTATTATCTGACACTTCACAGTTAGACAATAGTAAAAAATCTACTATCCAGCTATTTACACATTAACAACATACATTTGTCAGTGACAAACATCGAGGTGTGAAATGAGAGTGAAGTTGCCTGTGATGGTTATGTTTATGTGCCAATTTGGCTGGACCATGATTCTCAGTGGTTTGGTAGCTATGTGATGATGTGATTTGGCAGTTACGTGATGATGTAGTCATCTTCCATTTTGTAATCTGATGTAGTCTTCTTCCATTTTTGCATGATGCTGACTTTTGCACAATGGTATGGTGTTTAGAACATAGCCATGTCAATAAGTAATTAGTGGGTGTAATTCCTTCAATTTTAGTTCACTAATTCAGTTGAATTTTTAATTTCAACTATTATATTTTTCAATCCAATAAGTTCTACTTGATTTTTCATTTTTCAAATCTGCTGGGTCTTTTTTCTAGTTGCTTGTTTTTTACTCATAATTTATTTAAATATATCAAATGCATTTATTTTATACTCTGTCTATGATAATTCCAATATCTGTAATCATTGCCATTCTGATTGTATTATCTGTTGTTTCTGTTGCTCTTCCTCATGGGTCTTCCTTATGTGTATGGTGACTTTTGATTTAAACTTAATTTTTATTGAATTTATTTGTGAGAAATCATTGAGGCCTGAGTTGGGGTTATTTGCTTCTTCATGTGTCTGGTGGTACTGCTTCCCAGGACCACTTTAAAAAAATTATCATGTTGAAGTTTTCCATACTACAGATACACAATAATCAGAAGTCCTTAGGACAGCCAATAGCCACTGCTCTTGGGATTCTTACTTTCTCTTTATTCTGGACTTTAAGGATTTTTCTTTTCCTTGTTATCTTATTAGTATATGTAAAATATGTTTTTATTTGTTATCTCAATTTCAAATTATTTTTTTTCAGTGGGAGGACTGTTCTATTCTGTTATATGGTCAGTAATAGAGTAGCTAAGAAACTTTCTACTCTTAGTTACAATGTGAAACTACTCAAAAAAGGTTTCTGGCATGACTAATATAGCAAAGAATCTATGTGTATTTATTTTCCCTTTCTCCTCTTACAGGGTGAACGTGGAGTCCCAGGGTCATCTGGAGAAAAAGGAAGCAGAGGAAATCGGGTAAAATATAGTACTCTTCTTCTCTCATTTCTACTGTATAAAGTGACATTGACCATTTATTTTGAAAGTGTGGGAAAGAATCATCTAGTGAGTTAGTGCTCGACTGAAAGTTATAAGGACAATAAATATTAGATGATTATTTGGAAACTTTACTTAAGGTCTGATGCTGCTGATAGTGAGATGAGTAATACAAATCAAGTCACTTAACCTTTTGCGTGGTATAACAGTAATCATGTCACTCCCCATTTACGAACTTTCCTCGACTCTCTGTTGTCAGTGATTTAGTATCACATCCAAAGCCCTTTCAACCACATCCTTCAATAATCTCAGTCAAGAAGTATCTTCCCCAGTTGCACACCCATCTCTGTGTTTTTGCTCATGACAGGTACTCCATCCTGGAATGCCGTTACCCTACCTCCATCCTTGGGGATTATTTGAATATCCCCTTTTCTTCAGTGTCCAGGTCCTTTTTTTCTACTTATGTCAGTCTGCAGCGCTTTCTTCCTTCTTTATATCTTCATAACTTACATTACTTGTGCTCTTTGCTTGACAGCAATTGCACATTGCCTCATGCTAGTAATTATGTTTCTATATAAAGGAAGGCATATACCTGGCATATATACTGCAACTTCTCCTTCCTATGTCCATGCCACTGCCTTTATTCTACTAACTGATTACAATCTTCTTTCCTATTAGATCCAAGAATGACTGAAGAATCTTTCTCAATAAAATACTACAATGAGCTTCTGCTGATTTATTGGATTAGATATGTTGTCAATGTTAAGTGCCATCAAGTTGTTTCTGACTCATAGTGATACTGTGTACAATAGAACAAAATACTTCCTGGTCCTGAACGATCCTCACAATTATTGCTATGTTTTGAGCCCATCATTGCAGCTACTGTGTCAATCCATCTAGTTGAGAGTCTTCCTTTTTTTCTCCTAGAAGGTGAATTTTTTTTTTTTTTTTTACTTATACTTCTTCATACCTCTTGTGGAATAAGAGTTGCATTTCACTCCAAGGATGCATGATTAGTGGTGTTAACTGATTTCCTGATAAGAGAAACAGAAAGAGTGAGAAGACATGACTCATTATTGAGGTTATTTCTAACCTGCAGTTTGTGGGTCAGATTTTGGAGAATGGAGGACACCACACTTCCTCAAGATGGGAAACCTTCAATTTTAGTTGAATTTAGTTAAGTACAATAAACATCTGTTGAGTGCATCTTACCTGTAGGGCACAAAAAAAGAGTTCAAAGATAAGTAAGACATGGCTATAGTTCAAAGCCACCACCCACTCTGTGAGAGAAAGAAGAGACAATTGACTTCTGTAAAGATATACAGCCTTGGAAACCCAGTGGGGGTTATTATGAGTCAGCATCAACTCAGTGGCAGTAGGTTATGACCAAAAAAGAGCTTATCTGATGCAGGAGAGGATTTGTACAGGGAAAACTATAATACTAGATGGTATAGGATACAAACCTGTAAGTATGGCACAAATAAAGAGTCAGTGGAGAGACGGTGACTTGGAAACTACAATGAATAGACTGGTTCTTCTTCACCTGGTCAGTCATCAAACATTACTTTAGCATCTATTATAAACTAGGCAATATTCTAGAATGGGGAACAAAATGGTCATGGACTGTGTATCCCAGAACTGGCCTCTATAGGGAGAACCAGACTTAATGAAATGATTATGTAAATAGATGTAAGATTCCCACTGAGATAGATGTATGCAGCAGAGGTAAATGACAGGGAGATCTGATCACCTGTGCAGTCAGGAAGACTCCATGCAGGAAGTGAAGATGGGGTTGAAATATAAAGGATGAATAAGTTAACCAAGTGATGAGAGAGACAGGAAGAAGCAAGGGAACAACCATCTATACTATGCCCTCATGGCATTTGAACAGGGTCCTGAAGGATGGAGAGGATTCAAGTATTTCTGAGAACACGGGAAATCAATACATTTTTACTCAGAGGAATGAGGATATAGACTTAGGGCATTCCAGTCTAAAGAGAAAGCACAAGGAAAGGCTTAAAATTAGAAGAATTTAAGGTAGGTTTCAAGAGAGAAGGATTCCAATTCAGCAGGAGTAGAAGGAAGAAATACAAAATATAAAGAGTAAGAGGGAAGTCTGGATAGGCAAGTGGGAATCAATTGAAGGCCATCTTTAGGAATTTGTTTTTGTTTTTCTACTGAGTAATTAGGGGCTATTGAAGATTTTTAGGTGAGAGAGACTCATATTCAAAGATACAGGTTTGGATGATTACTCTGGAAGCCAAGTTTCTGGGTTAGAAATAGAAGGGGCAATCATTATAGGTACCACATGCCAGATTCTGTGTTAAAGGCTTTTAATTTGCTATTGCATTTTATCCTCACAGCAGTCCTATGAGACAGGTATAGCTGTCTCACAAATGAGAAAATTGAGTCTTGGCAAAACTAAAGGAATTTGTAAATTAAGAAGGTGCCTGGGTGATGCAAAACATTTGTGCTTGACTACTAACAAAAAGGTTGACAGTTCAAACCTACCCAGCGGTACTGCAGAAGAAAGGCCTAGAGATCTGCTTGCATAAAGATGACAGCCAAGAAAACCCTATGGAGCAGTTTTACTCTGTAACACGTGGGGTCGCCATGAGTCAAAATTGACTTGATGGCAACAAGTAAATTAAGCAGCAGAATCTGAATTTAGAATTACCTAGCTTCTTTTTTCAGCCGCAGGGATCCAAGTGAGAAGAGGGAACTCAGGCACGCCCAAAGCAGCAGGGCAGGAGAGTAGGAGAAAGGGGATAAAAAAGCCAGGAACTCGGACAGAGGAGCAGTCAGCCGCAGGGATCCAAGTGGGGAGAGGAACTCAGGCACGCCCAAAGCAGCAGTGTGGGAGAGCAGGAAAAAGGGGATTAAAAGCCAGGAACTTAGACAGAGGAGCAGTCAGTTGCAGGGATCCAGGTGAAGAGAGGAACTCACGCACGCCCAAAGCAGCAGGGTGGGAGAGTGGGATAAAGGGGATTAAAAGGCCTAGGAATCTGGACAGAGGAGGAGTCAGCCGCAGGGACCCAGGTAAGGGTGATACGAGAGGTTTCCAACAGAGAGGCAAACTTGTCTGTCGGTTTGTCCTACCATGGTGACATGTTGATGTGAGTTTTGAGGCTGAGCCACTGGTGTTTCTAACCCAGTGGGATGCATATGGTGCACAGGTATCATCCCAGCTTACAGATTAAGATAGACTAGGAAGAAGGAAGAGGCTGTCCACTTCTCAAATAATTGGTCAGGGAAAACCTTATGAATAGCAAAGAAACACTGTTTGATACATTACCGTGCAATTTTATGAATAGCCCGGTTAGGTTAGAAGGTTCTGGAAATAGGACTGGGAAAGAGCTGCATCATCTGAGTAAATCCAGCCTTACTCCTATGGATAAGGTAAAGCTTCTGAGACCTCCATTTGCTGATGTGGCACCACTCAAATTGAAGAGAAAGAGCTGAAGACATCCATTAATCATTGGAACATGGAATGTACAAAGTATAAATCTAGGAAAATTGGAAGTTGTCAAAATGAAATGGAATGCATAAAGATTGATATCCTCAGCATTAGTGAGCTGAAATGGACTGGTTTTGGCCATTTTGAATGAGACAACCATATGATCTACTATGCCGGGAACGACAGTTTGAAAAGGAATGGTGTGGCATTCATCATCACAAAGGATGTTTCAAGATGTGTCCTGAAGTACAATGCTGTCAG
>NW_006921590.1:24204450-24217959 GCF_000298275.1 Orycteropus afer afer
CATCACAATAAATGGAGAGAAGATTGAGGTTGTCAAAGAATTCACGTTGCTTGGTTCTACAATCGATGCCAACGGAAGCAACAGTCAGGACATTAGATGACGTGTAGCATTGGGAAAGTCAACCGCAAAGGAACTGTTTCAAGTGCTGAGGAGGAGCAAGGATGTCTCCTTGAGGACTATGGTGCGCCTGAAAGAAGCCATGATATTTCCGATATCCTCGTTATGCATGTGAAAGCTGGACAATGAATAAGGAACACTGAAAAAGAGTTGATGCTTTTGAGTTGTGGTGCTGGAGAAGAACGCTGAAAGTAGCATGGACTGCTCAAAGAACTAACAGATCTGTCCTGGAGGAAGTGCACTTGAAATGCTCCTTGGAAGCGAGAATGGCCAGACTGCATCTCACCTAGTTTTGGTCATATTGTCAGAAAGGACCATTCCTTGGAGAAGGATGTCATGCTTGGTAGGGTGGAGGGTTGACGAAAGAGGGGGAGGCCTTCAACGAGATGGATTGGTACAGTGGCTGCGATGATGGGCTCAGGTATAGCAGGAATCGTGGAGCTGGTGCAGGATCAGGCAGTGTTTCGTTCTGCTGTGCATGGGGTCGCTATGAGTCGGAAATGACTTGATGGCACCTAACAACAACAAAGCTTCCTTTTACTATCAGATTAGACCAGAGAAAACATAAAAAGAATCTCAAGTAAGGTTAAGAGATGGCTTCTTTTGGAACTTAGAGAACATTCCAATCCTTGTGTGTCTAAAGTCCAGATACAAAGAGGAGCCCCAGTTCACTGTTCTCAGATTGTGGTATCATCTCCACCAGTACCAGGCATATCGTCGAGGAAGGTACCTGGGGAGGAGCTTGCCCCCTACTCTGTGGCTCTGTGGGAACCACTACATAGTGATGTCACCATTTATTGCAGGCTTTCAGAGAAGAATCCATTTACTTATCATGCTGTCATCTTATAGCAAATCCCTTTAACTGTTTTCCTGTCAGCAGTAGTCAGGAGTTCTGCAAGCATTTTTTTTTTTTTTCTCCTTTCTTTCCTTTTCATGAGATCTAACTCACTACTTCAGTTACTATTGCTGATGTCTGTGGTAGAGAAAGCCTCATTCTTTTTCTCACATTTGTTTCTTTGTGGGATCATCAGGGAAGAGTGCAAAGATCAAGGGATTTGATGGCAGAGAGATCTGAGTCCTCCTCCTCCAGCCTCAGACTCCTCATAGGCCAGTGGGATTCACTTCTGTGCTGTGAGGATTTAATGATGTAAGACACACCCAAGGCCAAGCATATAGCAGATTCTCAATAACTGTATGTTCTCTTCTTTATCTCAACCTTACTTTTGTCAGCAAATCCTTTAAAATTCAAGGATTAAGCTGTTCTTTAATTTGATTCTCATTTTCCCTCTTAATGTTCTCTTTCTTTTAGACAATAGGTGATAAAAAAGAAAAAAAGTGACATATTTTTTCTTTGTGATTAAGGGCTTGACAGGACCCCCAGGACAACTTGGAGAACATGGAATGCAAGGTGTAAAGGGAGATCCTGTGAGTGATGGCTGAAAGCTTTCTGCTCCTTTCACTTTAGGGACGCATGATCTGTTTGCTTGACACAAAGACAATGAACAACTAGTTATTTACTAGTGAGGCAACTGTTCAGCTTATCTTAGTATTACACCAAAAAGAGATTTGAGAGGAAAACCTATTTTATAGGGAATCCAGGTATATATATATATATGTATGTATATGTATATATATATGTGTGTATATATATATATATATATATATATATATATATATGTATATATGTATATATACATGAAAATATATACAACAAAGCATAAACTCCTTCAATAATTTGTACTTGTACAAGTCATTGACAGTGGTTATATACTTCATATCGTGTCATCATTCTCCCTATTTCTGCCTGTATTCTTTAATCATTGCTAACTTAGACTACCTGTCCCTAAAGGTTCTCCTCTGTGTTTTAGATTTACTGTTGTGCATTTAATCTCATATAAGTAATTCTTTAAAAGAGCATAATGTTCAAGGCAAATATTCTTTTTTAAATGAGGTAAGTTGTTTAGTTTAAAGATAACTATGTGCGATAGTTTCAGTTCAATCCTTAAAGGGGGTTCTCCCAGCCTAAGTATAAACAGTAAGTCTGGTTTCCAATAAGAATTTGAAATTATGTTCTACATTCTTTTCCTCCTTTGGATCAAGATCTGTCTATTGGATTATTGATCAAAATGTTCAGTAGTAGTAGCCATGCACCATCCCTCCCCCTCTTTTTATTTTATCTCATAGCAAAGTAGTTCATGAAGACAATTAGAACTGCTGTCCATTTCTTTTTCCAAGAATATAGGTTCTTAAAGAGATTGGAATTTTAATTGCGTTGGGTATTTGACATCACTAACAGTCCCGCCCACCACTTGTCAGTAGGTTGTCCTACTATGGTGGCTTGCAAGTTGCTATGAGGCTGGAGGCTATGGCACTGGTATGTCAGATACCAGCAGGGTCACCCAGTGGTGAGCTTCCAGACTAAGGAAGACTTGGAAGAAGGAAAGGACCATTCACTTCTCAAAAAACTGGCCAGTGAAAACCTTGTGAATAGCAATGAAACACTATCTGATATATTATTGGAAAACTTTATGAGTAGCTCTGAAACACTGCCTCATATAGAGCTGGAAGATGAGCCCCTCAGTTTGGAAAGCACTCAAAAATGCAATTGGGGAAGAGCTACTTCCTCAAAGTAGAGTTGAGCTTAATGACGTGGATGGAGGAAAGCTTTCAGGACCTCCATTTGCTGATATGGCACAACTCAAAATGGGAAGAAACAGCAGCAAACATCCATTAATAATTGGAACATGGAATGTACGAAGTATGAATCCAGGAAAATTGGAAGTTGTCAAAAATGAAATGGAATGCAGAAAGATTGATATCCTCGGCATTAGTGAGCTGAAAGGGACAGGTTTTGGCCATTCTGAATCAGACAACCATATGATCTACTATGCTGGGAATGACAAATTGAAGAAAAATGGTGTGGCATTCATTGTCACAAAAAAAAAAGGTGTCAAGATCTATCCTGAAGTACAATGCTGTCAGTGAGAGGATACTATCCATATGCCTATGAGGGAGACCAGTTACTACAACTATTATTCAAATTTATGCACCAACCACCAAAGCCAAAGAGCAGGGAACTCTGGTGGCATAGAGCCTAAGGCATTTGACTACTAACCAGAAGGCTGGAGGTTCAAACCAATCAACTACGTCTCAGAAGGGAGATTGGGCAATCTACTTCCATAGTGATACCACCTCAGAAACTCAAGGAGGGGTTGCTATGAGTTGGATCCGACTCCATGGCAGTGAGTTTTTGGTTTTGGCAGTCTGAAATTGACCAAACATGCAATCAGGATGTGTTACTTATCACTGGTGACTGGAATGCCAAAGTTGGAACCAAAGAAGAATAACCAGTAGTTGGAAAATATGGCTTTGGTGATAGAAATGACAGCAGAGATTGCATGATAGAATTTTGCAAGACCAAAAACTTATTGCAAATACCTTTTTTGAACAACATAAATGGTGGCTATACATGTGGACCTCACCAGAAAGAATACACAGGAATCAGATCAACTGCATCTGTGGAAAGAGGCAAAACAAGGCCAGGAGCTGACTGTGGAAGAGACCATCAATTGCTCATGTAGAAGTTCAAGTTGAAGCTGAAGATGATTAAAACAAGTCCATGAGAGCCAAAATATGACCTTGATTATATCCCAGCTGAATTTAGAGACCAGTTGAAGAATAGATTTGACACATTGAACACAAATGACCGAAAAACAGACAAATTGTGGGATGACGCAAGAACATCATCCATGAAGAAAGCAAAAGGCCATTAAAAGACACGAAAGGAAGAAAAGACCAAAATAGATGTCTGAAGAGACTCTGCAACTTGCTCTTGAACGGAGTAGCTAAAGTGAATGAAAGAAATAATGAAATAAAAGAGCTGAACAGAAGATTTCAAAGAGCATTTCGAGAAGACAAAGTCAATTACTATAATGAAATATGCAAAGACCTGGAGTTAGAAAACCAAAAGGAAAGAAATGAACAAAAAATTCAAGCTTCAAGTTGCAATACTGAAAGATTCCACAGGCAAAATATTGAATGATGCAGGAAACATCAAAAGAGGATGGAAGGAATACATAGAGTCACTGTACCAAAAAGAACTGATCAATGTTCATCTGTTTCAGGAGGTGGCATATATCAAGAATCAATGGTATTGAAGGAAGAAGTTGAAGCTGCACTGAAGGAAGTGACAAAGAACAAGGCTCCAGGAATTGAAAGAATACCCAGTGAGATGTTTCAACAAATGGATGCTACACTGGAGCCACTTATTAGTCTATGCCAAGAAATTTGGAAGACAGCTACCTGGCCAACTGACTGGAAAAAAATCTATATTTGAACTCATTGTAAAGAAAGTTGATCAAAGAAATGTGGAAATTATCGAACAATATCATTAATATCACAGCACAAGTAAAATTTGCTGAAGATAATTAAAAAATGGTTGCAGCAGTATATTGACAGAGAACTTCCAGAAATGCAAGCTGGATTCAGAAGAGGTCATGGAACAAAGAATATCATTGTTGATGTCAGATGGATCCTGGCTGAAAGCAAAGAATACCAGAAAGATGTTTACTTGTGTTTTATTGAGTATGTAAAAGCATTCAACTGTGTGGATCATAACAAATTATGGATAACATTGGGAAGAATGGGAATTCCTGAACACTTCATTGTGCCCGTGAGGAACTTGTACATAGACCAAGAGGCTGCCATTTGAACAGAACAAGGCAACGCTGCATGGTTTAAAATCAGGAAGGGAGTGCGTCAGGATTATTCTTTTCACCATACTTTTTCAATCTGATGTTGAGCAAATAATCCGAGAAGGTGGACTATAAGAAGAAGATCATGGCATCAGGATTGGAAGAAGACTAATTAACAACCTGAGATATGCAGACAACACAACCTTGCTTGCTGAAAGTGAAGATGACTTGAAGCACTTACTGATGAAGATTAAAGACTATACAGTTTGCAGTATGGATTGTACCTCAACATGAAGAAAACGAAAATCCTCACAACTGGTCCAATAAGCAGCATCATGATAAATGGAGAAAAGATTGAAGTTGTCAAAGATTTCATATTACTT
Organism: Orycteropus afer afer; assembly: GCF_000298275.1. Taxonomy (NCBI): domain Eukaryota; kingdom Metazoa; phylum Chordata; class Mammalia; order Tubulidentata; family Orycteropodidae; genus Orycteropus; species Orycteropus afer. Next base: position 24,209,645 of record NW_006921590.1, read on the forward strand.
GGTTGCACAATCAATACCAATGGAAGGAGCAGTTGAGAAATTAGATGACATATTGCACTGGGCAAATCTGCTGCAAAAGATCTCTTTAAAGTGCCGAAGAGCAAAGATATCTCTTTGAAGACTAACGTGCACCTAACCCATGCCATGTTATTTTCAATTGCCTCATATGCATGTGAAAGATGGATAACAAATAAGGAAGACCGAAGAAGAGTTGATACTTTTGAGTTGTGGTGTTGGCAAAGAATGCTGAAAGTACAATGGACTGCCAGGAGAACGAGCAAATCTATCCCGTAAGAAGTGCAGCCAGGATGCTCCTTGGAGGTGAGAATGGCCAGATTTCTTCTCACCTACTTTAGTCATGTGGTCAGAAGGGACCATTTCCTGGAGAAAGATATCATGCTTGGTAAAGTGGAGGGGATCAGTGGAAAAGAGGAAGACCCTCAATGAGATTGATTGACATAGTGGCTGCTGTCATGGGCTTGGGTATTGTAAGGATTGTGAGGCTGGTGCAGGACTGTGCAGTGTTTCATTCTGTTGTGCCTAGGGTGGCTATGAGTCAGAGCCTGCTGGTCAGCACCTAACAAGAACAATAAGCAGTCCTTGAAACGGAAAGGTCTACTTAGGTTTTCCTTTCTTATAAAAATCCCCCTTTCTGTATTTATTTTCCTTTCTTTGCCATTTATTTGAGGTAACCAAACTTTTATTTTCTTAGGGAGATCCTGGAAGTGATAGTTATATCCAGGGCCCTAAGGGAGAAAAGGGAAGGCGTGGGCATCAGGTAAGATGGTTTCTGTTTGCTTGGGGGGTACTGGTACTCACGGAACAGGTGTCTCCTGGTGCAGAAGACTTGGCATCCTGGTTGGATCAGCAAAGAAAGCCTAGGATCAAATCTGTTGGACTCCATTGGCCATAGAGACAGGTGGTATGAAGGTTAATCCTCACTTGTATCCTGCTCCTTGCATCCTTGTTTCATAATTTGTTTTCTGTACAAATCTCCCTTCTCACAATGCTAGTAATATTAGTGGGTGGAAATGACTACAAACAAGTTACTTTACTTCTTTTGCTGTTGGCTTCCTGGTCTCCAAAATAAAAGCATTAGACCCAAAAAAAGCCCAAGATCTTTTTCTAGTTTAAATATTCTCCAATTTTCTGATGATATATTGATTTAAAGGATGCTCAAGGTCTTTACATTGTTGGCTTGCTTTCCATCAGAGCCAATGATGACTGATGTGAATCAGGTACTTCCCATTTTCTAAGATGAAATCCTTGTCTATTCTAAAGCCTGGAAGCATGACAGAAGGTATCACGAATGGAAAAAGGCTTGTTAACTGGACAGATGCTAACTTGTTAGAAGTCATTTTTAGATTTTTATGCCCTAAGCATGACTTTGAAAAATGACTAAAATAATACAATTGCCTCAGCTCTCACATCTCAACATTCCTAATTTCCAGGGAGGAGGTCTGCATAGCAAAATATTTACAACTGTATTCCCCAAAGCCCACTGCCATCAAGTCGATTCTGACTCACAGTGACCCCTATTGGGTTTCCAATGCTATAAATCTTTACGGAAGGAGATTGCCTCATCTTCCTCCTGCGGAAGGAATGCCTTACTCATTATGCCACCAAAGCTCTTCTACAACTGTAGAGGAACCTCTCTTTGCTTTGAACTTCAATTTTGCATCCTGATCTCTGATGGTGTAGTGCCTAAGGCATCTGACTGCTAACCACAAGGCTGGCAGTTCAAGCCTACCAGCCAGCCACTCCTCGGAAGGAACACTGGGCAATCTACTTCCTTAGAGATACCACCTCGAAAACCCAAGGAGAGGTCGCTATGAGTCGAATCGACTGGATGGCAGTGAGTCTTTTTTTTCTTTGACAAAAACTTAGGACACAGGTTCCCTTCCCTAGATTGTGCTAGTTACCATCCATTTTATGTGTTTCCAGGTCCTGAGAAAAATCTAGTTTGTAGCAAGATCATTATTGTGAGGTAATATGAGAGAACAGTCACCAGCTTGTTATTAATTACAGTTATTGAAGCCAAGTCCCACTGAGAAGTTTCCCTCTAGTGAGTATAGATCAGAGAGCCCTGTGAATAGCCGCTCAATCAGCTACTCTAGATTAAGCTGAAGGAATAGCAAGGCATCAAACCGTAACTCATCTGGGCCCCAGTTTCCTCATCCTTAAATGGAAAGATTAGACAAACTATCTCTCAGTTCCCAGGAATTAGTGGTTGCCATGAGAATAAAGGTCACAATCCATGTACAAACTGAACTCTGGTTCTGTGGTTTGCTCAAGGTTTTACTGCTAGGAATAGTCAAAGCTGGGATGAAACACAGACCTCGAGACAAACTGTCTGGTGCTGTGTCCACCACAGCTTTACAGCCACAGGGAGAGCCTCATGCTCACAGTTGACCTTAATCAAGGGTTATCCATGAACATCAGATCCCTGACTTGTGGGCAGAAATAAAAATTGTAAGCCCCTGCGGTAGTGCCATGTCTCATTACATTTGTATTTGCCATAGATCCTTCTGCCATACTAGGCTCAAAGAAGGGTGCTAATGAAATATCTGTTGCATACACGTGAATAACAAAAGTGACTCCTAAGTTACACAAGGCTGCAGCTCTGATGCTGAAATTGTAGTTTGTTGAGTGTTATTAGAAGATAGTCCTCTAGGGGGCAGTCTTCTGTTGAGATTGTGCTGAGCTAAACCAAGACCAGATTTAGTGTTGCAATTTTTCTTTTTTACCTTTCTATTGTGATTTGAGTGAAAGTTTACAGAGCAAATTGGTTTTCCATTCAATAGGTCATACACATTTTGTTTTGTGACATTCATTGCAATCCCCACATAGTAACATCACTTTTTCCAATTCTTCCCTGTGTTTCCTCATTCTATTTCCTAGATTTTGCCCTGATGAAGCAATCTGTCAAAACAAGCCAAAAATCTTTTTATTATATACTTAATTCTACTCTGCCCCATAAGCTCCTATGAGTCAGAATCGACTGGATGGCACTGGGTTTAGTTTTGTGGTTTTGTTGTGGTAGGAGTGAGAAATTAGTCCTGCTTTTTACACAGTGAATTGTTTTGGAAGGCAATCAGACAATGTATCAGTTAAGGGCTACTGGTTTTGTTTTTGTGTTTGTATATTCTTTTTAATTATATTTTTAATTTTTATTGTGGGAAAACACATACACTGTAACATAAAATGGTCTTTTTAACCACCTTTAAGTGTAGATTTTGGTGCATTAATTACATTCCCAATGCTGTGCAACCATCCCCACTCTATCTATCTCTAGCACTTTTAATCACCCCAAATGGAAACTCTGTACCCATTAAGCAGCATCTCCTCATTACCCCTTCCCTCCAGCTCCTGGTAACCAATGACCTACTTTCTGTTTCTGTGAATTTACCTCTTACAGGTATTTCATATAAGAGGAATCATGTAATATTTATCCTTTTGTGTCTGGTTTATTTCACTCAGCATATTTTTAAGGATCATTTACGTCGTATCAGACTTCATTTACGTCGTATCAGACTTCATTTCTCTTTGAGGCTGAATAATGCTCCATTTTATGGGTATACCACATTCATCTGTTGATGGACACTTGGGTTGTTTCCAGCTTTTAGCTCTCGTGAATAATGGTACCATGACCATTGGTGTACAAGTGCCTGAATCTCTGTTTTCAATTCTTTTGGGTATATATTTAAGAGTGGAATTATTGCACTGGTAGTGTAGTGCCTAAGGAATTTGACTGCTAACCAGAAGGCTGGTGGTTCAAACCCACCAGTCACTCCTCGGAAGGAAGGATGGGCAGTCTACTTCTGTAGGATACCGCCTTGGAAACCCAAGGAGGGGTCACTATGAATCAGGTCTGACTTGACGGCACATAACAACAACATGTCAATTCTATTTGTTACTTTTTTTTTTTCTTTTCCTATACAAGTATCAGAAGAACCTGACTAGCAGTATGTAGGTAATAGACATACTTGATAAATCTGGAATAGGTGATCCCAGGTTGGGTATGGCAGCTCTGTGATGTCATCAAGGCTCAGTGATATCATCTAGGGTCCAATCCCTTTTCTTCCCCTCTGCCATCCTCAGTGTGTTGGCTTTTGGCCTTTGGCAGCTCTGCGCATTTTGTCTTCACCCTTATATAAAATGCCAGAAGAAAAAGGGCTTTCTCTTAGAGTATAGTAGTATGTTCTTTTTAGCTCATTGGTCAAAATTGAGTCCTGTGCTCCCTACCTGCCCTTGCCTCAATTTAAGAGAGCCAGAGAAAGCAAATATCTGACAAAAAGAAATGGGATTGCCATGATTTGCTTAGACCTGTCATAATTTTTCCTTCAGAGCTGGGCATGCTGTTATTGCAAACAAAATTGAGATTTTCTTAGCAAAAAAGAAAGAGGAGGGGCTGTTGTATAGGCCACAAAATTTGTCCACCACATCTAAAGTTGTGTTTGCTCTTTGACCCAACCTTTTCCATTCAAACAAAGATGTAGCTCCACAGATGGTCATTGCAGTGATTTTTAAAACAGTAAAAAATTGGAAAAGCTAAATGTCCAATAATAAGGCATTATTTATATAAACAATGGAATGTTCACACAATGGGATATTATCAGCCCATGAAAATGTAGTGCTTTATGATGTGGAAAGCATCCATGACACAATATTAACTGAAAAAAAAAAACAGGTTATAAAACATTATATTCAATATGAGTTCAAATTTATAGATTATATCTATATCTATAGCTATTTATCCTGAAATATTAATTCTGGTTGTCTCCAAAATATTGTGATTAACTCTAGCCAGGAATTATGCATTTCTTTTCTTTAACATCATTCTCTGAATTGTCAAAATATTTTATGCTGTACCTGTATTTATGTTTACCCCAACTTTTCAGTTTGAAAAATTTCAATTATTCAGTTAAATTGTTAGAGTTGCAAGAACAGTACAATGAACAGCAGTTGCTACCATTTAGATACGTTCTCTTTTAAACTCTTTATACATGTATATAACTATAACTAACAATTTAACTATACATATACATAGGAGCTCTGGTAGTGTAGTGCCTAAGGCATTTGACTGCTAACCAGAAGGCTGGCAGTTCAAACCCACCAGGCACTTCTCGGAAGGAAGGTGGGCAATCTACTTCCGTAGTGATACTGCCTCGGAAATCCAAGGAGGGGTCGCTATGAGTCAGGTCCGACTCGAGGGCACATAAAAACAACAACAACAACGTACATATGCATAGGTCTCTGGGTATTGCAAAAGGTTTGCGCTCAACTACTAGCCTAAAGGTTGACAGTTTGAACTTACCCAATGGCACCACCGAGGAAAGGCTGGTGATCTGCTTCCATTAAGATTACAGCCAAGAAAACCCTATGGAGCAGTTCTACTCTGTAACACATGGGGTCGCCATAAGCTAGAATTGACTCAATGGCAAAGAGTATATACATTTATATGTTTTGCTGAACCATTTGAGGATTAACTGAAAACATCATGGGACTTTGCCTCAAAGTAAAAAGTAAAAGATTTAAAAAGAATCTTTTAAAAACAAAGACATTCTCTTATATAAACACACTCAAGAAATTGAATACTGATACAATATTATCTACTCTAAAGTCCTTATTTATTTTCCCCCACTTGCCCTAACAGTGTCCTTTGTGGCTATTTTTTATTGTTGTTCCAGGATCCAATCAAGGATTATATGTTGCATATAGTTGTCTTGTCTCTTTAGTATCCTGTAATCATGAAACTTCCCTAGTTATTTGTTTGTTTACATGCCATAGACATTCCAGACCAGTTGTTTTGCTAAACATCTCTCAATTAGGATTTGTCTGATGGTTTCCTCATGATTAGATCCAAGCTAAGCATTTTTGACAGGAGATTAAGTAATTCTGTGTCCTTCTCAGTCACCAGGAGACACACTACAGGCATACCATGAAGATATTGCAGGTTCGGTTTCAGAGCACTGCAATAAAACAAATATCATAAATATCATAAAAAGTGAGTCACATGGAACTGTTGGCTTTCCAGTGCATATAAAGTTATACTTACACTATGCTAGTCTCTTACAGTATAGTCTATTAAGTGTGCAAGGATGAAATATTGTAAGCATTATCAAAATGTGACACGGGGACATGAAATGGAGATGTGCTTTTGGAAAAATGGCACCACTAGACTTGCTTGACACAGAGCTCCCACAAAAGTTCTATTTGTAAAAAATGTAATATTTGAGAAGCACAAGAAAGCAAAGTGTAATAAAACAAGGTATGCTTGTATGTCCATCTGTCTCATTATTGGGGACATTAAGTTTGATCATTTGATTAGGGTAGCATTCATTAGATTTCTCCACAGTGAACATATTTTCCCCCTCTCTTTAATGAATAAGTAATCTGGGGAATGATACTCTGAGACTATAAATTTCCTATTTCCTAACAGTCTTTTACTCAATGATTCCAACATCTGCCAAAATATTTTCTATTCTGGCTGCAAAATAATTTTTAGTTTTGAAATGAGAAAATGACAAACATCTTAAGGAAGAATTTTTATGATCTCTAGACTCATAGTGAAAGTGTTTCATCTCTAATGGTCTCAGTTCTCTAGCACTGCTACAACAGAAGTACCATAAGTGGATGGCGTTAACAAACAGAAGTTTATTCCCTCACAGTTTAGGATCCTAGAAGTCCACATTCAGGGCGTCAGCTGTAGGAGAAGGCTTTCTCTCTGTCAGCTTTAGGGGAAGGTCCGTGTCTACTTTCAATGTCTATGGGCCCAGCATTCCTTGGAGATCTTCATATGTCTTGGCATCAATCCTCCTCTGGGTTTAGGAAGCTGTCACTATAGGGATCCTGGATCCAAAGGATGCATTATACTCCTAGCTCTTCTTTCTTCGTGGTAGTGAGGTCCCTCAGATCTCTGCTTGCTTGTTTAATCTCTTTCCTATCTCCAAAGGGATTGACCCGAGGTACAAATTAAGCCTATAGATTGTGTCCTGCCTAGTTAATATATCTGCCTCTAATCCTGCCTCATTAACATCATAGAGGCTAAGGTTTACAATGCATAGGATAATTACATCAGGTCACAAAATGGAGACTAACCACCTAACACTGAGAATCATGACCCAGCCAATTGACACATTTTGCGGGGGGTAAAATTCAATCCATGACAATAATTTATATACAACTGATTTTATTTTAATACTTCCCATTATAAATGTAACACTACAGAAATTTGAGGATGCAGAAAACTAAAAGATTAATAGGAAAAAATCATCAATAATTCTAATAACAAGGAATCCACCAGTTTACTGAACTTTCCTAGTGTGATGACAGCCTTAATCTCTTTGACAAAATCTGTTGAGGGTCCCATGTTGTTAGTTGTCATTGAGCTGATTCCAACTCGTGGTGACCTTGTGTGTGTCAGAGTAGAACCTGCTCCACAGGGTTTTCAAGGCTGTGACCTTTCAGAGTAGATCGTCAGATACCTCGAGGTGGATTCAAACTGCCACATTCTGGCTAGCAGTAGAGCACTTAATCTTTTGTATCACTCAGGGACTCCTTAAAGTCCCATGAACTTATTAGAAAAAGGTTTTAGCAATCATCATTTTTCCTTTTCCCACATTTAGGATAAATCATTCTCTCAAGCAATTTAGCATACTTTGCCCAACTTTTCTTCTGAGGAGTGGCTGGTGGGTTTGAACTGCCAGCCTTCTGGTTAGCAGTCAAATGCCTTAGGCTCTATGCCACCAGAGCGCCCTAAGAGAAATAACATCATAGCACAAACTTTTTCTGCTTTGGAACTTTCCCATAAACATAGTTTTTAATCATTGCAGACTTTTCTAACAAATTGTTACAATAAGTGTTCCTACTATAATTTTATTACATTTCCTTCATACTATGGGGTCTTCTAATTGTTTCAGAGTTCAATCTATTATAAACAACTGCTGGATAAACAACTTGGCACATAAAGTTGTTTCTGTTTTTGTATTTCAAATTTTTTCCCAATGTAAGTGTTATGTTTTATTGAGTTAGCATGTGACATCACTAAATAATTACCTAAAATACCCCTAGTTGCACTAAATGATGAAGGCAAAGGAACACTGGGAAAAGCACAAGAGTCAAAGTCAACAGAGGTAAATACTAGTACACACACAATCTGGCAATAGCAGTAATAACAATAATCAATGAGTGGATATATAGATAGACATGAAAACTGAACAGGAGTGGGAAAACGAATGAGACTATACCCATGAATGTATATTGGATTAACAGAGGCTATTGCTATGTATGAATTTTTACTCTTTTTTTTTTTA
>NW_006921590.1:24225486-24261483 GCF_000298275.1 Orycteropus afer afer
GTGTCTGTATTAATTGGTTTCCCTTTTCTTTGTTGAAGAGGGTCTGTGCAATCCTTCTGCCTAGTCCGCCATCTTGCCCCGCCTAATTATGTATGAATTTTTATATGCTGCAAATATATCCATGAATATGGAAGAAAATACAGGGGGCAAAGGTATGAAAACTTCTTAACCATAACCACTTTGAGGAAATGAGTCACTGGGTCTGGGGGTTCAGGACCATAGTCTTGGGAGACATCAAAGTAAATTGGCACAACTTAGTCCACAAAGAAAATATTCTACATCCTACTTTGTTGAGTAATGGTGACTAGGGTCTTAAAAGCTTGTGAGCAGCCTTCTAAGATGCAACTATTGGTCTCTCCCCATCCTTCCATCCGGAGCAAAGAAGAATAAAGAAAATCAGAGATGTATGGTAACAATTAGTGCAAAGAACTAATGGATCACATGAACCTCAACCTCCATGATCCTGAGACCAGAAGAACTAGATGGTGCCTGGCTACCACTACCAACTGCCCTGAAAGGGATCATGTTGAAAAGTACTAGATGAAGTGAGGGAAAAATGTAGAACAAACTCAAAATTATAAAAAAAAGGCTAGGCTTACTGGTCTGACAGTGGCTGGTAGAACCCCTGAGACTATGGCCCTTAATGCCCATCCAAGCCTGGAACTGAACTTACCCCCATACCATGGCTCAATTTTCAGCCAGACAACAGACAATTCTATAAGCTAAATAATAACACCAGGGAGGTATGCACACCTTAGAACAATCAGTCATTCCAGATCAAAAGGGCAGCATTTGCCCAAGGACAAAGTTCAGAAGGCAGGAAGGGATAGAAATGAAGGAGAAATGGAAATGGGAAACACAGAGGAAGTGAGTTGAGTTATGTTACATCGAGGGGATTGCAATCAATGGCATGAAGCAAAATGTATATGAATTGTTGAATGGAAAATGATTTGGTTTCACCCAAACCATAATAAACAGTTAAAAAAAAATATATATATATCCCTAGTTGGTATCCAATGTAGTTCCATTTTTCCTGAAAAATGGACTCAGTCTTTCTCTGGCCACCATTAATTGTCCCATTTCTGATCCTACAGAGGTGAGAGCACAGGAGATTTTCCTTGTGGTGGCTGTGTATAATCTTTCCCCCATCATCATCCATATATATTGTTTACCCCATGTATGTAGAGACACAATCTTCTACCTTCTGTTTCCATCTGCCGCTCTGGATCCTATATGATACAGGTAAAAAGGGTTATGCCTATGTTTTCAAGTATTAAGCATGACTTATTGAAGAATATGCCCCAGCATGGTGAATTCCAAGAAGATGCCAAAGGAACAAACTTTGGGGAAAGATGGATGCAACACTGATGTTTCGAAACACCGAAATTTACTGTTATTTGCTTGTAGAGAGGCACTGACCAATTGAACCTTCTGAGATGGTGGAAATGTTCTATATCTGTGCTGTCTAATATGGTAAAAACTAGACATATGTAGCTAGTGAGCACTTAAAATGTGGATAGTGCAACTGAAGAATTAAATTTTAAATTTTATTTAATTTTAATTAAGTGGCCACACCTGGCCAGTGATATCCACATTGAGCAAAGCAGGTCTAGAGAATAGACACAGATGTGTAGACATCTAAGCTGACTTGATTTCATCTCTTACTTTTCAGGGAAGTTCTGGTTTTGATGGACTTCAAGGGGAAACTGGAAACATCGGCCCTAATGTAGGTATAACTGCTTGTGGAGTATATTCCCCCTGCCATTGTGGGAGAGGGAGTGAAATGATTTTGGGAAAAGATTGATTTGTTTTTTCTCTAAGGTTTCTGTTTCCCTTCTATTCTTAGGGGCCAAGAGGAAGACAAGGTCAGCCAGGGTTGAAGGTCAGTGCCTTTGGAAGGAGTATCCTTTGCTCCACCTACATGACTACTTTAAATAGTTCTTTCAGAGGTCAAGGGAGGTCTGGCTGGGCTGTGTGAGATTGCCTGAAAAATCACAGGGTAGTTTCCATGGGGACTTTTTCATGAAGTAACAAACAAACACAATGCAACGCACTGCCATCGAGTTGTATCCGACTCAGTGGTTTCCGAGGCAATATCACTACAGAAGTAGATTGTGCAACCTTCCTTCTGAGGAGTGGCTGGTAGGTTTGAATCGCCAGCTTTCTGTTTAGCAGTCAAATGCCTTCAGCATGAAGTAAGGAAAGTTTATATAGGTCTCTGTCCCCCTCCTGACTCCTCACTGTAATATTTCATTCAGATAGAAAAGAAGTTAATATCTAGAGAAGAGCTTTCAATTCTGAAATAATGATTTTTTTTTCATTTGAAGAAGTGAGACTTCCTGTGAGTACAGAAGGGGATTTTGTAATCACAAAGGCGCTCTCTTGGTCTAGTGGTTAAGACATTCGGCTGCTAAGCAAAATGTTGGCAGTTCGAACCCACAGGCCACTGTGTGGGAGAAAGATATGATAGTCTGCTTCCATAAGGATTGACAACCTTGGAAACCCTGTGTGTGTGGAGGGGTAGTTCTGCTCTGTCCTATAGGGTTTCTATGAGTCAGAAGAAACTCAATGGCAGGGTTTTTTTTTTTTTTTTTTTTAGACGAAAAGTGTGGCTTGAGGGTGAGATAGAAAATATTTCTGCAGGGAGAATCTAATTTTACTGAACATATATCTAGTATCCAGCACTACCCTATATGTTTGTTTATATCACTTCATTAAAACTTTCCACAACTCCAGGTTTTGTGAGCATCTTGGATCATTTTTTATAGATAAGAGAGGAAATATAAGTTTGACAAAGTGAATTAACTTGTCAGAGGCCACATAGTAATTGCTATTGATAGGATTCAAAGGCAATGTTTGATTCGAAATATCATTTGAGAAGTTTTGTTCAAAATAAGAGTTAAATTAATTATATAGACTCCTGTCTGACATAGTCTGATTGAGCTCTGCTGGTATTATTTTTTTTTTTTCCTAGCATTTTCATGATTCAAGGATGGAAGAGAAGACAGAGACTGACTTATTGCATCTCTGAGCTTGGGAGGGAGTGAATAGGGGAGGCAGGGGTGAGAAATGTTCTCCTAATGCTTAGATATTGAGCAATCCCAAGTATAAAAAATCCAAACAACTTTTATTGTTTGACACCAAATGAAACATAATTTCTGACAAGAAGTAAGGATTTTAAATCAACTATTACATAAGAAGATAATTTCTTGGGTCTTTAAAATAATTTTAATACTAGTGAAAAAAATAAAGTCTTGAACTATCATTTTCTTATTATGTTTCTACCAAACAAAAAAAGGCAGAAAAGAAATAGATTGTAAATTAATCTGGTTAAACTTCAGAGAAATTAATTAAGCGACTCTAGGCAGTGGTAGAGGAGCTCTGGTAGCGTAGTGCCTAAGGCACTTGACTGCTAACCAGAAGCCTGGTGGTTCAAACCCACCAGCCACTCCTTGGAAGGAAGATGGAGCAATCTAATTCCTTGGAAGGATACTCGACGGCACATAACAACAACAACAGGCAGTGGACTTTAGCTCTGTTCAAGGAGCCCTGGTGGTATAGTGATTAAGGCATTTGGCTGCCAACCAAAAGGTTGATGGTTCAAACCCATCAGGCACTCTGCAGAAAAAAGGTGAGGCAGTCTGCCTTGGAAACCCAATGAAGATCACTATGATTTAGAATCAACTAGGTGGCAGTGAGCTTTTTTTGGAGGGAGAGGCAGTGGAGAAGGATCCCTGATGGCACAGTGGTTAAAGCACTCAGTTGCTAACCAAAAGTTTGGTGGTTCAAATCCACAAGCCACTCTGTGGGAGAAAGATGGGGCTGTCTGCTGCCCTAGATTTACATCCTTGGAAGCCCTATAGGGCAGTTCTACTTTGTCCTATAGTTTGGCTATGCCTCAGAATTGATGCCACAGCAGTGAGTTTGGCTTTTTGGTTAGGCTGTGGAGAGGATTTCCTGCTTTTGAATTCTTTAATTCATTAGTGCTGTTAAGTGCAGTTTATCCAGACATCCTGTGTCCTCTGCTCAGTTAAGTCTGGTTTAGTTTTGGTTCCATATATCTTTCTGTCTTCTGCTTTCCTTTACCTTTTCCTGATAACCTCAGCCACGCCTGTGCATAAACTTTAAAGTCCAATAGTACTATTGCTCTTCTTGTTAGGTGCCACTGAGTCAGTTTTGACTCACAGCAACCCTGTGTACAATCAAATGATACACTGCCTGGTCCTGTGCCATCTGCCCAGTTGGTGGTATGTTTGAGTTCATTGTTGCAGCCACCGTATCAGTCCATCTCCTTGAGGGTTGTCTTCTTTTTCACTAACTCTCAACTTTACCTAGTATGATGTTCTTCTCCAGAGACTGGTCCCTCCTGATAACATGTCCAAAGTACATGAGATAAAGTCTTTCCATCCTCACTTCTAAGGAGGATTCTCGCTCTATATTTTCTGGCTCTTTGTTCTTCTGACAGTCCATGGTATGTATATCCAATATTCTTTGCCAACATCATAATTCAAATACAGAATTTTTTTTTTTTGGTCTTTCTTATTCATTTGTCCAGGTTTCATATGCAATATGAGGCTATTGAAAGTATTATGGCTTGGGCCAGGCATATGTTAATGCTCAAAGTGGTATCACAGTTTGTTTTTGTTTTTTTGGAACACTTTAAAGAGGTCTTTTGCAGAAGATTTGCAGAAGATCTATTGCAAGATGTTTTTTGATTTCCTGACTGCTACTTCCATGAGCATTGTGAATCTAAGTAAAATTAAATCCTTGACAATGTCAACATTTTCTCTGTTTTATCATAATTTTGCTTATTGGTACAGTTTGGAGAACTTTTGTTTTCTTTATGTTGAGTTGTAATCCATACTGAAGGCCGCAGTCTTTGATCTTCATCAGTAAGTGTTTCAAGCCTTCTTTACTTTCAGCAACCAAGTCAAACAGTATCTGCATATCACAGGTTGTTAATGAGTCTATCTCTAATCCAGATGCTATGTTCTTCATATGGTCCATTTTCTCAGATTATTTGTTCAGCATACAGACTGAACAAATATGGTGAGAAGATATAACCCTGATGCATACCTTTCCTGATTTCAAACCATGCAGTAGCCCATTGTTCTGTTTGAATCACTGCCTCATGGTCTCTGTTCTGCATGAATACAATAAAGTGTTCTAGAATTCCCATTCTTTGCAATGTTATCCATAATTTGTTATCAAACACAGAGCCAATAGCCTTTGTATAGTCAATAAAACACAGGCAAACATCTTTCTGGTATTTTTGCTTTCAGCCAAGATCCATCTGACAGCAGCTATGATATACCTCATTCCATGTGCTCTTTGAATCTACCTTGAATTTCTGACAGTTCCCTGTTGATGTACTGCTCCAATTGTTTTTGAATCTTCTGCAAAATTTTACTTGCATGTGATATTGATGATACTGTTACATAACTTCTGCGTTCTGTGGTATCACCTTCTTCGGGCACAAAGATGGATCTCTTATAGTTGGTTGGCAAGGTAGCTGTCTTTCAAATTTCTTGGCACAGACAAATGAGTGTTTCCAGTGTTGCAAATGTTTGTTGAAACATCTCAGGTGTTTATTTCGGTCAATTCCCGGAGCCTTGTTTTTTTGCCAATTCCTTCAGTGCAGCTGTGACCTCTTCCTTCAATACTATTGATTCTTGATCATATGTTACCTCCTGAAATGGTTGAACATTGGCCCATTCTTTTTGGTACAGTGTCTTTGTGTATTCCTTTCATCTTCTTTTCTTTCTCTCTTATTTATTTATTTATTTATTTATATTGTGCGTTGGGTGCAAATTTACAAAGAAAATTTGTTTTACATTCGACAGTTCATGCACATTTGATTTCACGCCCCTATTATCATCCCCAACCATAAAAACTCTCCTCCTCTCCCCTCCCTGTGACTACCCCCTCCCTGTGCCCGTCTTAACTTGCTTTCCTGTCTGTCCAGCTTTCCCTCTATGTGAATGCTGCCCCTCTGGTGTCTCATGGCTCATTGATCTAAGGGGTGCATCTCCATAGAGTAGGTAGGTGCATCACCCTGGGGTATGTGTTCTTCATGTAGGTCTTTCCACTGTTGGGCTGAGAGCCAGTCCATCTTCTTTTGATGCTTCCTTCATAGTTCAATACTTCACCCATGAGATTCTTTAATATTGCAACTTGTGGTTTGCTTTTTTTCTTCAGTTCTTTCAGCTTAAGAAATGCCGAGAGTGTTTTTCCCCTTTGATTTTCCAATTCCACATCATTGCACATTTCATTATAATACTTTACTTTGTCCTCCCAAATTGTCCTTTGAAATCTTCTCTTCAGCTCATTTACTTCATTATTTCTTCCGTTCACTTTAGCTACTCTGTTCAAGAGCAAGTTTCAGAGTCTCTTCTGACATCCATTTTGGTCTCTTCTTCCTTTCTTGTCTTTTTAATGACTTTTTGCTTTCTTCATGTGTGATATTCTTGATGTCATCCCACAACTTTGTTCACTGGTGTTCAGTGCATTATATCTATTCTTCAGATGATCTCTAAATTCAAGCAGGGTATGCCCAAGGTTGTATTTTAGTTCTCATGAACTTGTTTTAATTTTCTTCAGCTTCAACTTACATAGGAACAATTGCTAGTTTGCTCTGTAGTCAGCTCTTGGCCTTGTTCTGACTGATATTGAGCTTCTCCACTGTCTCTTTCCATGAATGTAGTTGATTCTATTCCTGTGTATTTCATCCAGCAAAGTAAGTGTGTATAGTCTATTTTTATGTTGTTGACAAAGGTATTTGCCATGTATAGGTCCTTGGTCTTGCAAAATGCTATCATGTGATCTTTGGCATAGTTTCTGTCACCAAGAGCATATTTTCAACTATCAATTGGCCTTTTTTGTTTTCAACTTTCACATTCCAATCACTAGTTATTATCAATGTATCTTGATTTCATGTTTGATCAATTTCAGAAAGAAAATGCAGAAGTTGGTGAAAATCTTCAATTTCTTCATCTTTGACATTAGTGGCTGATATGTAAATTTTAGTAATATTCATATTATCTGGTCTTCTTTATAGGTATTTGGATATTATCCTATTACTGACAGTGTTGTATTTCAGGATAGATCTTGAAATGTTCTTTTTGATGATGAATGTGACACATATCCTTTCCAATTTATCATTCCCTGAATAGTAGACCATGATTGTTCAATTCAGAATGGCAAATACCAGTACATTTCAGCTCAGTAGCTACTAGATCTCTTTATGTTCCATTTCATTTTTGGCAACTTCCAGTTTTCCTAGATTTATACTTCATACAGTCTATGTTCCAGTTATTAATGGATGTTTGCATCTATTCCTCTCATTTTGAGTCTTGTTACATCAGCAAATGAAGGTCCTGACAGCTTTACTCCATCCAAGCCATTAAGATCAACTCTACTTTGAGGAGTCAGCTCTTCCCCAGTCATATTTAGAGTGCCTTTGAACCCGAGGGGCTCATCTTCCGGTGCTATATCAGATAATGTTCCACTGCTATTCATGAGACTTTCACTGGTTAATTCTTTAGAAGTATATTGCCAGGTCCTTCTTCCTAGTCTGTCTTAGTCTGAAAGCTCTGCTGAAACCTGCTTACCATGAGTGACCATGCTGGTATTTGAAATACTCTGGCATAGAGTCCAGAATCATAGCAACACACAGGATACCACAGTACGACATACTGACAGATGAGTGGTGGCAAGTAATAGTAATCATTTTATAATAAAATTTAGTTTATATATTTACCTGTCCATTCTTCACCCTTGCTCCAGATTCTTGGCTCTTCAGAGGCATCAGTTTGATCTCTTTGTGCTCTTCCTTCTGGTATTATGGCCACATTTCTAAACAACATGCTTACACTGCTATTTTTTTATTTTTAATTTTGGATTTTTTTTTAATTAATATCTTACTGTGATAGATGAAAATTTAACTCTTATCCCGTTCACTTTCTCCTCCATACACTTCCCCCCAACCTGACCTTGCAATATACTTATATTTTCCCCTATTTGAGCCAATCGATATTCATTATTCACATGATAACTTGGCAAACATTACTTATAATTGCAACTTTTGCTTCCCTTTAACTGTCTTTTGTTTCTATTTGTTTTGTGTTCTGTGTGCCTATTACTAATTCACCACAAAGCTGTTTGGCAGAACAGATAACCTCCCAATATAATCAAACAAGCAAAGTTTATTTTTGTTGGATTTATCCCTCCTGAACCCTCTGTCATTCTGCTCTAATCCAGACTGATTACTCCCTAGGCTTCTGAACTATTGTTTTATTGGGACAGATTTTGGATTAGAATCCCCTCGTTCTGGTATGCTCTTCATCTCCTGGATCGCTTCTGGTTCTTCCATCTTCCTCACGCATAGTTTATTCCCTTGTTTTGGTGGGATACATCCTGCAGTAACTCTCTCAAAAAGAGTTCATTGGAGGCATATTTACTCAAGTACTTGCACACCTGAAAATGTCTCCTCCTCACATTTGATTTATAATTTGGCTAGTTATAAAATATAAGCGGAGTATGTTTTTTTCTTCAGAATTTGCAAGGAATTGCTCCAATGTCTTCTAATTTCTAGTAATGTTCCTGAGAAATGTAGTACTATTGTGATTCCAGACACTTTATGTTACCTCATTTTTTTCCCCCTGTGGTAGTTATGTCTGTGTGTCAGCTTGGCTGGACTTGGTTGAGTGGCTGGGCAGCTGGTAGTAGTTATTCCTCATGATGAGACTGGCAATCAACTCCATGGTGGGATCTACCACAAGCAGCTGAGTAGCTGCCTTTGGGATGTGGTCTGCTTCCTGTACATAAGGAGAAGCCTTGGGAATTGTCTCTAGCCTATGGCACACTTGGACCCTGCATGTAGCCATGTCGTTGTTCAGCAGCCTGCCATACTCTGCCGACCTGAGGACTTAAAATGAACTTGAATTAATGACCTGCTGTGTGGTTTGGTAACATCGGGACTGTGCCTTTTTATTTGTGAACCTTTGGCTTCTCAGCCTCAGCAGCCAGCAGCTGTCTGAATGAAGGAACACTTCTAGCTCCAGCGGGCCAGGAGCAGGAGGCAAAGCTGAACCCCAAGGTTGAGGGGCTTTTACCCAACCCCTAGAGCTTGGCACTTTGAACTTTGACTTAAAGCCTCCAAATTGTAAGAATAAACTCCTATTTGTTAAGGCCATCCCATTTGTGATATATTCTTGTCAGAGCGGCACTAGGTAACCAGAACATCCCCATGAAACTTCTGGCCTTTTCTCTTTATATTTAATGCTCTGAAATTTCGTGATACTGAGGTGTGGCTCAATATTTTCTTTCATATTCATTGTGCACTTGGAAACTTGGAATCTTTCAAACTGAAAAAAAAAATGGCCTTCACCTATCGAGAATTTTCTTGAATTATTTCTTTGAAAAGTTTCTCCTCCCTACCGTATTTCTTTCCTTTATTTCTATAATTCTTATTATTTAGATACTTCCTGAGCTATTTCTCTTTATCTCCCATTTTCAAACTCTCTTTCTTTTGTTCTACCATGTGAGATACTTTCCTAACTTTATCTTCCATACATTTTTTGAATACTTAAAAATTTTCCCATTATATCAATAAATTTTCTTGTGCTATAAATGTGCTTTTTTTTAAAAAAATATTTGTTTTCATATTTTATGGGTTTAGTATCTTTTCTTGTCTCTCTGAGGATAGTAATTACATGTTTTTTTCAGGTTTTCTCTCATTTGTTTTATATTGCTTTCATTTATTTTGAGTTCCTCACTTATTGCATTAGTTTAGTTTGGTTTCTGCTTCTATGATAGGGCGTTTCTTCAAATGTCTGGGTTCTTGATTGTTCATTTTGAAAAATAAGGCAATATAATGTTGGTTGGAAACTAGGAATTTGGGGACGACAGGAACAGGTATCTGGTTATTGTATAGGGAGACCACCAAATTTTATATATTTTCTCATAAACATCCTCTAATCTTTTGCCTTAGAGGGTAAGTCTAGCTTACATAAGAAAAGGTTAGGGGAAGAGGTTCTACTCTTTAGTATATAGATGTTTGCTTAAACTTCCTCCCCCGTGCCATCTCCCTCCTCTCCAACCTTCTCTATACCTATGGTCTGAGACAAGAGACTTTTTGATAAATATTCTCTAGAGAGTAAATTTCCAGTCATATGGCAGAATTGGAAAGGGGCTCAAGGGTCAAACTCCTCTTATAAAGATTTTCCTCCTATTCCAGGAACGCTGTTGCCATTAGCTTTTTTAGTTCCCTCTTTTTCTAATCATCATTCTCTTTGTTCTTAACTCAATCATCACTTAGTCATTTCTTTCCAAGCTTCTGAAATTGTGTTTCTATCACTTACTGGGGGTCATCCCTTGTTAGTTCTTTTTATCCATTACTAGGTATATATCCTAAAAAAGTGAAAGCCATGACAAGAACAGACATATGCGCGCCCATGTTCATTGTAGCACTATTTACAATAGCCAAAAGATGGAAAAAACCTAGGTGTCCATTAACTGAGGAATTGGATAACCAAACTTTGGTACATACACACAATGGAATACTGTGCAACCTTAAAGGATAACCTAGAATCTGCAAAACACTGAATAATGTGGATGAACTTGGAGGATATTATGCTGAGTGAAATAAGTCAATCACAGAGGGACAAATATTACTTTTTACCATTACTGTAAAAATGAAGGAAATGTTTCTATATGGAAGGAAATTTTCTTTGTTGGTTACCAGGAGTGGGAGGGTAGGGTAGGGAACACTGTTAGATAGAAAAAGATAAGTATTGATTTGGGTGAAGAGAAGGGCAATGTACCAAATGTGAGTGATCAACATGGTGGCATTGAGGAAGAGGAGGACATAGAGAGGTACATGGGAGGTACAGACAACAAAGATGAACCCTTTTGCACATACAGCACTGCGTTGTCAGTGAAGGAAAACATGGGTATATGGGTGGATAGATGGGTGGACAGGCTGAACTATTAGGTATGTCTATGAAATGGGGAGTGTGTCCAAGAACATGTATAGGGTTGGCAGACAATGGTTCTATGAGTGTATTGGTATGTTCTGTAAGAATTCCTAGGGGTATAGTAGAGCTGATGAGGGACAAGATTGTAGTCACTTCTTGGTCACAGCCAGCTACCTAGAGGGAGCGAGTAGTTGAACCTGTGGGCTCGGGACCTTAGTCACAGGGGGCATCAAGCTCAATTGGCATAACAAACTGCACAAAGCATTGTTCCACCTCCTACTTTGGTGAGTAGCGACTGGGATCTTAAAAGCTTGCAATCAGCCATCTAGATGCAACGATGGGTCGGTCTCTCCACGTCCAGAGCAAAGTAGAATGAAGAAAACCAAAGATTCATGGAAACAGTCCTTGTGACTGGAACACCATGTGATCCTCAGCCTATATGACTATGAGACCAGAAGAACTAGCTCGACTACCACTGTCAACCACTAGGAGGGAGATCTATGTAGGAGATCCTGCATAGAGAGGGAGAACAATGTGGAACAAAACTCAAAATTATTTCGGGGGAGGAAAAAAAAGGGGACCAGGTTTGCTGTCTGATAGAGCCTGAACCACTGAAACTATGGCCCCTAGCTGCCCTTCAGGTCTGGAATTGAACCCACACCAGTGGCCAAACAAAAGACAAGCCTAGGAGTTGAACATATACTTGAGGTAGATCCACTCCTTGGAGAGAACAATTATGGGAGAAAGAGGAGCTATTTATGCACAGGGAGATAGCTCAGGGGCAGGGGTGCATGGAGGGATGAACATAGGGAAGAGGTGATTGTTGGGAGGAAGTGGGAAGGGATGAATTGTGGTGAATTGTGGTCAATGTCATGAGACAAAGTGTGTGTGAACTGCTGTATGGGAAATGAATTTGCTCTGTAAATTTTCACCCAAATCACAAAAAAATTAAAATAAAATAAAATAAAAAATGAAAAAAATAAATGGTTGCAGCAGTATATTGACAGAGAACTTCCAGAAATGCAAGCTAGATTCAGAAGAGGATGTGGAAAAAGGAAAATCATTGCTGATGTCAGATGGATCTTGGCTGAAAGTGAGAATACAAGAAAGATGTTTACTTGTGTTTTATTGACTGTACAAAAGTATTTGACTGTGTAGATCATAACAAATGATGGATAACATTGAGAAGAATGGGAATTCCAAAACACTTAATTGTGCTCATGAGGAACCTGTACATAGACCAGGAGGCTGTTCGAACAGAACAAGGGGATAGTGCATGGTATAAAATCAGGAAGGGAGTGCATCACAGTTGTGCCCTTTCACCACACTTATTCAATCTGTATGCTGAGCACATAATCCAAGAAGCTGGATTATATGAAGAAGAGCATGGCATCAGGATTGGAGGATGACTCATTAACAACCTGAGATATGCAGATGACACAAGTTTGCTTGCTGAAAGTGAAGATGACTCAAAGCCCTTACTAATGAAGATTAAAGAGTACACTCTGAAGAAGTATGGATTACACCTCAACATAAAGAAAGTGAAAATCCTCATAACTGGACCAATAAGTAGCATCATGATAAATGGAGAAAAGATTGAAGCTGTCAAAGATTTCATATAACTAGGTTCTACAATCAACACCAATAGAAATAGCAATCCAGAAATCAGACATGTATTGCACTGGGCAAATCTGCTGCCAAAGACGTCTTTAAAGTGCTGAAGAGCAAAGATGTCTCTTCCAAGACCAAGGTGCACCTAACCCAAGCCATGGTGTTTTCAATCACCTCATAGGCATGTAAAAGCTGGACAATGAATAAGGAAGACTGAAGAAGAGTTGTTGCTTTTGACTTGTGGTGTTAGTGAAGAATATTGAAAGTCCCATGAACTGCCAGAAGAACTGACAGATCTGTCCAGGAAGAAGTACAGACTAGAATGCTCCTTGGAAGTGAGAATGGCCAGATTTTGTCTCACCTACTTTAGTCATGTTGTCCGAAGGACCATTCCCTGCAGAAGGATATCATGCTTGGTAAAGGGGAGGGTCAGTGAAAAAAGGGAAGGCCCTCAGTGAGATGGATTGATACAGTGGCTACAGATGAGCTCAGGTATAGAAAGTATTGTGAAGCTGGCGCAGGACCGGGTAGTGTTTTGTTCTCTTGTACACAGGGTTGCTGTGAGTTGGAGCCAACTTGATGGCACCTAATAACAACAACAAAAACAACATTCTTATGTGATGCATTTATGTAATTTCCACTTTGTTGTCAAGATCTGTCATGTAAAGAAAAACTATCATAGCCTTTTGTTTTGCTGAAATTATTTCTTTAATATAAATTTAAAGGTGTGGAATTTTAATAAGGAATATGTACTCTGTTACATGTAGCCACATTATTTTCAAAAATGACTTCTGGCAGTAAGAAATGTCACTAATGTGATATGCAAATTAGGCAATATTTCACAACTTGTTTAAAATGTCTAGTTACATTTCTTTTTAAAACTTTGTTTATATTTATAAATCTTGAAAAGCAGAATAAAATAATACTAACCACAAGTCAAACATGACTTGATGGCAAACACCACCACCATCATCAACAACCATTTAATAGAAGTGCTTCCCATATTTCTGAAGAATTACAAGAAAATTCAAAAAACGAGTAATTAATCCACATACTGATTAATTCTGAGTTTGAGGTTTTTCTTTGCCTATCTATGAATAATCTGTGAACTAGTGAGGAACATGAAAAAAGGCAAGAAAGGGATATTATCCTCAATCTTATAAAATGTATGTCTCTGTAAAAATAAAAATATTAATTTTGGGAAGAAGTTAAAGCAGTTACCAAATGATTCGCTTTAATGACTCATCCTTTGCCTAGAGATACCAGAGCTTCCTCCTTTGCCTAGAGAAGTAGCTTAATGCTGTGGGCTTTGAAAGCCAGTTTTGTGTAATTTTTTCATGCTTTTTTTCCCTGAGAGTGTCACTTTTGTTCCTATGTTTGACATTCCAAGTTTCCTTGCATGGGGTAAGGGTTCTTAATGACAGCGTTTAGTCCTTATGCCTAAAAGGGACTGGATGGGATTTTAGGAACCAGGCATTACATAAAATGGGGTAATGGGGTTAGGGTTTTCTAAACAAAGCATTTTTTGCTTCCATCACTAGCTAAAACACTGGAAAGAGATGTGCAAAGACTGAGAAAGACAAGAGAATCGGGTCTTCCATTTTCCAAACCTAAATGGAAGTTCCCTGTTCCTTTCCAACTGTCTCCTGAGAGGATTGAGCAAAGCCCATCAAGTCTTTTCTAAGTCTTCCTCTTGGGGGTTTCAAGTGACATCCTTCAAGGGAGTACCGCCTACAGTATGAACACTAATGATGTTTTGAGAACTAATTATGTTTTATTCCTTTTGACAGGGTTTGCATGGACAACCTGGCAAACAGGGTTACCAAGGAGAGCTTGGGTATCCAGGCCCACAGGTTGTAGCAGTCAACTTGGTTTTAGTGCTAAAGGATTTTTGTTGGAAATTTTAACTTAAATTCGTACAGGTCATACTTTGATAGGGATTTAATGTAAGTCAAAATGGCATTGAATCCTTCCCTTCTAGGGGCTCCCAAAGCCAAATGTACAGCCCCCATTCAGGGCAGGTATAAAACCACACAGCTAATATTTAATGAGCTCTGACTACACCCTAGATACTATAAATACTTTCCTTGAATTAACTCATTTAATCTTTCAACAACTCTAAGAGAAAGGAGATTTTATTATCCACCTTTTACATAGGGGGAATGGAGAGATGGAAAAGTTAATTAAATTGACCAAGGTCATGTAACTAGTAAGAGATAAAGTTGATTTCAAACTCAAGTAGTCTAGCTTTAAAGTCTGTGCTCTTAATTATTTAAATTATTCAAAAGGTATTTAATTAATTAAAATTGTACTTTAGTTGGCAGGAAAAATCATCAGCAAAGTGTTTATTGAGTGTCAACTATACACATGACCTGCTGCTAAACTTGGGACATTTAGATCATTAAGGCAAGAGTCTTTCCCTGAAGGAGTCCAGTCTAGTGGGTGTTATAAACTATTTAGCAATAATTGAAATTTAAACTTACAACCAATTCTTTTGGAATCCTCTAAGCATAACCCAAATCTGTCTTCTGTAAGCCCTTCTGAACCACTTTATTCTTCTTTCAAAAGTCATGTTGGGAACCCATGAGCAAGGGAATTGATAAGATCTCTCCTTAATTCTCATTTGCCCACTGGTATGTGGGCAAGATGGTCTATTTAAAAAGATGATTGTCAGTATCTTCTCCAGGAGAACAGAAGCTATGATCAATGCTTCTAATAGGGAAGCATTTCTGAGAAAAGTTGGAGAAAAATGAAAGTGAAAAAAGTCAGTAAAGTAAAAGGAATTTGGGAGGAAATCAGCAACTCCCTAGCAATGTGCCCAGTGACACCAGGCCACTTAAATGTACCTTTGGTTCTTGATAAAATTATAAATATGCTCTTTTGTTCTCAGCCCTTGAATGTGCAAGGAAAGGATTGATTTTTCAAAGGAGATCAATAGTCTAGCAGTCCCTCCCATCCCCATTTTAGGATTTAAAATAAATTGGGTGAATTAAAATATAAAAAAGTTATTCTCAAACTTTAGTGTTCATCCGATTCACCTGGGGAGATTGCTAAACAAAAATCCAGATGCTGAGTACTCATACTCTTGTGCTTCAGCTTTAGTGAAAGTGGAGCAAATGTACTGCAGTCCTTCAGAGTACACAGGCTGCTTGACTCAGGCTTGATAAATGAGGTGGGGATGGGCCAGAGCACCTAACAACAGCATCTAAGATAATTTTGTGGTTGCGTGGAATATAAGTGGTTTTGTAAAAAATTGTTTAATTTTAATTTCATTTTTGGATCAGGGACCAGGAGGAAGACAAGGAATACCAGGAGTTTTGGGAGAAAAAGGCTTACTGGGTGCTCAGGTAGGCCTGAGAAGTAAACAGCTACCACACAGTTGCTTGTTAACAACATCCAGCTTATACCCCTGGGTGTTCTTGGGCAAATAACATAAAGTTACCTTGTTTGTTCTGAGATTTGTGACTCTCAGGAATACCTACCAAATTACTAATTCAATGAAGTGAATATTGACCACCAGCTATATACCCTGTTCTACTCTAGGTATATTGTGGGAATAGAGTGACCCATGACATACAGGTTTGAGACTCAAGAGTGTGTAACACAAGCTCATAATTCTCTGTGGTCCAAGACTAAAATTAGTAAAAGGCATGGTAAGTATCTCATTTATTCATCACAAATATATAAGGAAGGGTTACTAAACCATTGTTTTAGTTAATCCCTCCTCAGAGAGATTAGATTACTGGTCATCCAGGTAATAAGTGCTCAACAAGACCCCTGACTCAGGTCTTTCATATCTGTTCTTCTCCACCACCTAATACCTTGGAGCTTCACAATTTGAGACAGATGATCAGGAGGAACTTCCTGAAGAAAGGACGACTGGAGATAGCTTAGGAATTGAGTTGAATGATCTGAGTCAGTAATAGGTTCTTTATGGGAGATGCAAAATAGCAGCTCCAGGATGGCCAAAACCATGGCCTCATTTTCTCCCCTGGTCAGGAAAAAACCCAGCCCCATAACCCACTGTGTTCTTTGCATTCTCATCTAAAGCATTTTTTATTTCAAGCAGGTGAACGTCCAGGACTTTGACTTCCTTATCTCTTAATCAAATGGTGTTTTGCCCTTCAGTAGCCAGATAATTCCTCCAACTCTCAGTATGGTAGATATGGTCTCTTACACAGACCATCTTATTCTTCTAGTGCCACCTCCCACCCCATACTATAAGTGTGTGTGTTATAGATTTGGTATACTGGTTGATAAAAGTGATTCTATAAAACACTCATGGCTAAGCCTGTTTCTCTAAGGTGACTCGTGAAAATATCACCAGTTTCCGACTTGCAATAATAACAAGAGAGTCAGATAGTTGACTTTGTGGTGATTCTGGTTGTGGTCTTGTTGCAGGGGAATCCTGGGTCTACAGGACCAAAGGGTTCTAAAGGAAAAGCTGGGCCACCAGGAAGGAAGGTAAATGTTAGAGAACACACTTTTCCTTGACTGTGACTTGGAGGAACTGCCTGGGTTTCCTTAATGAGCCTCTCCTTAGGTGTCCATGTCCAGCATGAATTTCTGATGTGGTTGGTAATGATATTGACTGCCCTTTATATTGTAGCTGGGTAGATGGCTACAGAGAAGAAAAGACACATAGACAAACACACATATAGAAAGACAAAGGGCTTGATCTATGTATCGTCACATATGTAGGTAGACAATAAGAAGCTCTGGTGATATAGTGGTTAAGGCATTTGGCTGCTAACCACAAGGTCAGTGGTTTGTACCCACCAGCCACTCCATGAAAGAAAGATGGGGCAGTTTGCTTCCATAAAGATTTACAGCCTTGGAAACCCAATGAGAATTGCCATGAATCAGAACAGACTCTATGGAAGTAAGTTTTTTTTTTTTTTTTTTTAAATATAGGTAGACAAAGGTCAATGGATAGATAGGTAGATACAAATATAGATTCACACACATAGACCTGGAAAAAGCCCTTTTCATATAAAATTCTGTAGCTGGTGCTGCATCCTGGTTTTGCTCATTTTCAACATCAAAATCTTTATTGTATTTGTTAGTTGTAGTAGTTGCCATCCTGTCAACTCCAACTGATAGTGGTGACCTTATGCATAATAGAAGGAAACATTGCTCTTGTGCCAGTTATCTATAAGCTAATTTTCAGAAGTAGATTACCTGGCCTTTCTTCCTAGTCTGTCTTAGTCTGAAGTCTCTGCTAAAACCTGTCCACCATGGGTGACTCTACTGGTATTTGAAACACCCATGGCATAGTTTCCAGCATTATGCAACATGCAAGTCATCACCACATGACATTTGCTATCTGTATTTAACAAAATCTAGCACAAGATATTTTATCTGAGACTGTGTGATGGTATTAATAGGACTTGAAAAGAATGAGTGTACAATCTTTAAGTAAAATGACATAAAATTGCATTAACTCATAGGAGGAAATTAATTTCCTCTGTATGCATTTTTTTAAAAGGGAAAGTCTGGTGAACCAGGAGAAGAAGGCCCACGGGGACCACAAGGACTGAGAGGGCAGCCTGTAAGTCTAGTTTTACTGCTTTGGACTCTTGACTGAGTTTATTGATTGTTATTTGTTTCTTTTTTCATGTTATATTATAATTTTTTTTATTAATAATAGGATGAATTAAACTTGGGGCTACAAATATGACATGATCATTAATATGTTATATATATCTTTACAAGAATAAAAAAAAGAAAAAATTAAATGAGACAAAGATTCTTAAACTTCTAATATAAATAAGGAACCCAAAGATGTCTTAAGATTTATTTTGCCTTCTCATGTGTTTTGAAGACGGAAGTGCCAATGAGCAACTTCTGTTTGACAAAGATACTTTACAAGCATTGCACCTTTTAGAAATACAGAGATGTTCCATAAAACAATTTTTTTTCAAAGGCATCAAATAAGATAGTACAGGTTTATGGGTACAGGTTTGAGTACTCAAATCATAGAAATAATTTTTGAGAACGAGAGACCATAAAACATTCACTTCAATAGATAAAACTTCCAACAACAGGGCTTAGTAGTTTTACCTTGGTCTTTACTCTGAACTTAAGAGCAAGTAAGTCATTTTATGAATATGTTCAATTTACTACTTTCTTGGCATTAACTTTATGAGGCAGAGTCCTGTTGACTTTCCTGCAGCTCATGTTTCAGGGAGAGATTTCTGAATCTGAGAAGAACCTGAAGTTTTTGCACTCAGCACTGAAACAGCATTTGCTAGCAAGGAGAGAAAACAAAAACAGACTGAAGAAACTTAAAACTTAATGTAGAAAGGACAAGAGCAGAATAGGATTACTACTGAATGGAATATGGGACAAGTTATGTTTTTCATCTACGGTCTGAAAATTCAGATGGTGGCTTTGACACTTTGTTTGAGTTCATTGACATTTCTTGATTTAAAATAATGCAAACTCAGTTTGCATTTAACTCTCCCCGGGACAGACATCTGAGGAGGCATGCTTTCTTGAAATAATCACCTCCAAAAAACACAGTTTGGGTCTCTGGGGTGGCAGATGCTGGAGGCTCTGCATGTCCTTCAGCAGGGAAAAGATTGAGTAACAGCAAATGAGTCTTATCCTCATCCTTTTATTCTAAAGAACTCATTTTCGGCTCTTTTAGCCCAGGTAAACTGAAGGTTCTCCTGGATTACCTACTCTCTTTTCTTTATTTCTTTTTTAACATTTCAAACTTTGCTCCTCAAGCTATAGGAATTTTTTTTTTTGGGGGGGTGGCTTAAATTTCTAATTTTTCTTTTTGATTTAGGTGCAGTCTTTATTTGTCCAGAAAAAAAGCACATGAAATATTCTGACTTTATTGTACAGGAAGCTCATTTTCTGAATGTTCAGGTGCTAAGATCCCCAGTAGTATCATCAGCTTGTTCATAATTTCTATCAAAATTACCACCACTACCACAACTATCCCTACCACTATCACTGTCACTACAGTCATTATGACCACTGCCACCATTGTCACTCATACAAACCAGTGTTGGAACTGGAATAAAAATTCAGGTCTGTCTGCGCTTATAGCCTGTGCACTTAACCACTGCACTACTGCCTCTGTATCAATCTTTCCCCAAAGTCTATCTTTATCCCTGGAGATTTACTAATTCTAAACCAACATCTATTATTACTTTGTTCCATGTTAAACAACAACAGCAACAACAAAACCCATTGCCATCAAATCAATTCCAACTCCTAATGACCCTACATTACAGAGTAGAACTGTCCCATAGAGTTTCCAAGCCTAGAAATCTTTACAGAAGCAGACTGCCTCATCTTTCTCCTGTGAAACAGCTGGTGGTTCAAACCACCAAATTTTTGGTTAGCAGCCAAATGCTTTAACCACTGCACCACCAGAGCTCCCTTTTGTCTCATAGGGAAAGCAAATTTAGACCAAAGGAAACTTTGTGCAGTAATGTGTCTTTCTGAAACTGTAGTATTGAAGCCAGACAAAGTGGGTCCCTGCCTAGTGCACTGCAAGGCCAAGAGACAGAACATACCATATTTTGATGATAGAGAAAGTTGACTTATTACTATGCACAGGATAAGGAGACAAGGGCTTCCCAAATCTGATTCCCTGTGTGGGGGTTAGGGTACTCCTTTATGAGATTCGAAAAGGGGTAAGTAATACATATAAATTCCAGGAATTTGGGTGTGAATTCTCTGGGGATTGGCTAAAGTTTTGTTCCTCTTGATTTAAAAGGACAGTCCATTTTTAATGGAGTGAACTTGCATGCTGGATGAGTTACACCAACTTTCTGTCATCCGTGGATCCAAGCTTAGGCAGAGGGGGAGATATTGGTTCTGAGCAACTTCATTGGTTTCTCCCAGTGAGCATGTCCGCAGACCAAAATTGGTCTGAGCTGGTTACCACTCTGGCCTTGCTCTGCTGGAAGGTCTGGGATTTCCCTGAAAGATAAACCAACAAAGCAGCTAAGCAAGGGGCATGGGATAGCCTAGATAAAAAACAGAAATGGCTTCAGTATCTTGCTAACATATAAAACTAAAAAATCCAAACTCACTGCTGTTGAGTCGGCTCCAACTTATAGCGACCCCTCCTTGGGTTTCCGAGGCAGTATCACTATGGAAGTAGACTGCCCAACCTTCCTTCCAAGGAATGACTGGTGGGTTTGAATCTCTAGCCTTCTGGTTAGCAGTCAAGTGTCTTAGGCACTATAAGACCTTATTAAAGAGGGGCTAAAATAATAATTTAAACAGTTTACATGTTTCATGGCTTTTTAAATTTTTACACCCTGTCACCTCCTAATATGAGTTGCATCCTATAGTCTCCCAACCTCTGCCCTCATTCTCTATTCCTTACCTCTTGGCACTGCTGATTTAGCCAATGGTTCAGCTAACATTATCAACCCATCTTAGTGGAAAATACTAGACGGGCACTCTGCTAGAAATTAAAAGAAAAAAAATTATTTAAGGAATAAAACAATCTTGAAATGAGTGATATTTACAGACATCCATGCCAGGTGTTAAAATGCTCCAAATTGCAGGGAGAACAGTAAGGTTTAAAAGAATTTGTGCTCACAGACAGGCAGAAGTGGAGAAGAAGCATGACAAACGCTACAAACTTAAACATCATCAGCAAGTTTATCTGTTGCATCCTGAAGTTGTTTATATCCTGAGGGTTAGTACATCCTGAGAATGGTTTAACAAAGCATTCATCCAGGGGTTAATTTTCTGTCACATCCAAAATCTGCTTCCTTATTTTAGTTACATATTTAAGGAGCTCTGATAGTGTAGTGGTTAAGGCATTTGGCTGCTAACCAAAACGTCAGTGGTTTGAACCCAGCGGCTACCCCATGGGGGAAAGATGAAGCAATCTGCTTCTGTAAGGATTTATGTCCTTGGAAACCCAATGAGGGTCACTATGAGTAGGAATCAACACGATGGCAATGAGTTTACTTTTTTTGGAGTTTTTTTAATTATTTATTTTTATTTATATTTTATTATTTATTTACAAAGGACTAGTAGACACAGTGGGGAGTCCTAGTGACTGAGAAAATCATTGGGACTAAGGCTTGATATGTGTTTATCTTACCTACAAAGTTATTTATAAGGTCTGACATTATTTCATTGAACATTATCAGTTCTGTTTTTCAACCTCCTGCTGACCAAGGCCCCTTCTCTGGGGCCAGCTGGAAACACTGACAGACACTAAGTAAGTAACTGTCTAGGTTAGAAACAACAACAGTAAAACTTTGGCAGAAAAGGCTGAATGATTTCTTTAGAAAAGCAGAAATTCAAAATGGAGTTTTAATTTAGCCTGAAGGCATCCAGTTCAGATACGTCAGTACCTCAAGTTTTTAAGATACAGTCCACAAAACCACCTCTTGATCTGGCCCGTTCTACATTTCACTTGTGTCATTTTCTCAGGGTCTTCGTGGTCCAGATGGATATGGAAGGCCAGGAAGAAAAGGAGTGAAGGTGAGGCCAAAAGGGTCACTTACAAGGTATTCTTAACTAAGGCCTATAGTTTTAATTTTAATTTATTAAGATAGGAATTATTTTCCAAGTGGTGTGACAAGAATGGTTCCTACATACTTACAACATGTAGGACCTACTGCCATAGTTCCTTCCCTAAAAAAATAAAGCGGATCTTGTCACTCACTGCCTTATTTAAATCAAACTCCTTACCTCATCTTCCACCATGCCAGATCTTCCCACCCCAGCTCTGGGCATGCCAGGCCATTTCCTTTGCAAACCCTTGCTCTATTTGTTATGCTCTTCCCCATCTCCTTCTCTTGGACGATTTTAACTCATCTTTTACGAACAACTCAAATATCATCTTCTCCTTGAGTAAATAAACCTTCTTGGACTTCCCTAGAGAGGATGTGTTGCGTCATCCTAAAGCACATTGTTCGTATATCTGAAATAGCTTCTTCCAGGTAGATTGTGCTATAAGGCTATACATGTCTACTCCCTATTCTGTGAACCTCTTGAGAGCAGGATTGCATCTTACTCATTTTTAGGAACAGAGCATGACATGCAGTAGGTGTTCAATAAATGTATATTTGAATGAATGACTGGGGTTCTCATAAGAAGCTGGTATTTTAACCTGTACTTAATGGATCACTGTCAGAAGTTTGGAAGCATGGAAGTCATGTAAAGCATGTTGCATAGATCAAATGTCAATAGTCTGTTACTCTGAATACCTTAGTCTGCAAGTTACATTTATTACTTCACAAAATAAGAAATCACTGGGAAGTGCAACTACTTGACTGTGTCAGATTTCTGGACTGGCTTCTCTGCAATTCTTTTTTATTTTGTGTTTGCAATATGGCACCATTGCCATTTTATTGAGCAGGAAAATGCCCAAAACATAGTAAGCCTTGGTAAATATCTGTGCAATGATGGAGCTATGTGGGACCTTAATGATCGTTTAATACAGACTTGTCCATTTATGGATGAGAAAATCAAGGTCAGAGAAGTGAAATAACTTGCCTATAGTGACACAACTAATTAGAGACAGAACTGAGTAGCTAGCTCATTAGAACCCCATCTTCTCTCCCTATGGAGAGAGTCAGCATGCCAGGGAAGTTTTGGGTAGAATTATAATGTGAATTTTTTAAGTCACTTACCAGCTCTGAACTAAGCAAAAAGCAGTGATACACAGTTTAAATTGTGGAACACATGGATATGTGGATTTTCCTGACAAGATACAATGGTCTCACTTACATGGCCCTTACTGTTGTTTTCCACTTTCCACCCCACCCTCTCCCTGACTACTTATCCCTAGTCTATTCATTTACTCCCTCTGCACTCATCAAATCTTTTTCCTCAAATCTCCAAGACCTGTTTTCTATTGCACTTTCAGCCAATAATCATGCTTCCTATATAAATAAGAAAGTAGCAGTAATGAGAAGAGAACCTCCACATACTCTCACCAAGTAGGTCGGCCTACTTGTCTGTGTACCCATATCCTTGCCTTACTATGTATGGGAATCCATGCTCCTATTTAAAACGGAACCCTCTTTTCATGGATTGGATTTCATTCCCTTTTACTTCCTCAAGATCCAGGCTTCTCAAGATATAGTCTTCCTTTTCTGCATATTCAAATTTTCTTCCCTCTCTATAGATTATTGTATCAGTGTACAAAGAGATGGGAATATCTTCCATCTTTAGAAAACCATAATGTCATTCCCCTCCCTACATAGCCTCCTCTCTCTGCACTTCTCTGGCAAAACTCTTTGAAGAAGGTGTCTATATCATTGATTCTCAAGCAGGGGCAATTTTGCCCTTACCTTCACCACAAGGAGCTCTGGTAGCATAGTGCCTAAGGCACTTGACTGCTAACCAGAAGGCTGGTGGTTCAAACTCATCAGCCACTCCTCAGAAGGAAGGTTGAGCAATCTACTTCGGTAGTGATACTGCCTCGGAAACCCAAGGAAGGATCACTATGAGTTGGGGCTGACTCCATGGCACGTAACAGCAACAACAGCAACAAATTTCACCCCCAGGGAACATTGGCAATGTTTGAAGACAGTTTGGCTGTCACAGTTGTGGGAGGGGGGTACTAGTGGCATCTAGTGTGTAGAGAGCAGAGATATTGCTTAACATTCTACGGTGCACAGAAGAGCCCCCACAACAAGGAATCGTCAGTTCCAAATGTCAACAGTGCCATGGTTGAGAAACTCTACCTTCTTTCCTCAGATTCTGAGCTGACCTCAACTGAATTTTCATGCCACCTTCACTCCACCCTCCATGCCTTAGTAGAGGTCACTGATGACCCATGTTGCTATTCCCAATGGTCATTTCACTGTCCTTGTCTTACTCTATCTCTCAGCAGTATTTGAGAAAGGTGATCATGGGCTTGTTCTTGAAAACTTTTCTGACTCAACTTGCAGTACAACTCACTTCCCTGGTTTTCTTTCTTTCTTTTTTAATTTTATTTTATTGTGATTTGGGTGAAGGTTTACAGAGCAAATTCACTTTCCATACAGCAGTTCATATACGCTTTGTCTCATGACATTGACCACAGTTTACCACAATGCAACAGCTCCCCTCCCACCTCCTCCCCACAGTTACCTCTTCCCAGTGTCCATCCCTCCATGGGCCTTGTCCCCTGAGCTGTCTCCCTGTGCATAAGCAGCCCTTCTTTCTCCCATGATTGTTCTCTCCAAGGAGTGTATCTACTTGAGGTAAATGTTCAACTCATATGCCTGTCTTTTGTTTGGCTGGAAACCACAGGTGTGGGTTCAATTCCAGACCCAAAGGGCAGCTAGGGGCCGTAGTCTCAGTGGTTCCACCAGGCTCTATAGGACCAGCAAACCTGGTCCCCCCCTTTTTTTCCTCCAATGATTTTGAGTTTTGTTCCACATTGGTCTCCCTCTCTATCAAGGATCTCCTACATAGATCCCCTTTCAAGTGGAAGACAGTGGTAGCCAGGCACCATCTAGTTCTTCTGGTCTCATAGTTGTATAGGCTGCAGATCAGATGGTGTACCAGTTGCTAGGACTAATTGTTTCCATGAATTTTGGTTTTCTTCATTCTTCTTTGCTCTGGATGAGGAGAGACCCATAGTTGCATCTAGATGGCAGCTTACTAGCTTTTAAGATCCCAGTCGCTACTTGCCAAGGTAGGAGGTGGAACAATGTTTTGTGTAGTATGTTATGCCAATTGAGTTTGATGACCCCTGTGACTAAGGTCCCAAGCCCACAGGTTCAACTATTCAATCTCTCTGGGTAGCTGGCTGTGACCAAGCAGTGACCACAACCTTGCCCCTTGTCAGCTCTACTATACACCTGGGAATTCTGATCATTCACATAAACTTATAGGATCATTGTCTGCCAACCCTATATATGTACTTGGATACACTCCCCATTTCATAGACATACCTAATCGTACAGCCTGTCTACCCATCTATCCATCCATATACCCATGTTTGCCTTCATTGACAATGCAGTACTATATGTGTAAAAGGGTTCATATTTGTTGTCTGTAGCTCCCATGTACCTCTCTGCATCTTTCTCATCCTCAATGCTGTCATATTGGTCACTTCCCTGGTTTTCATTGGCTATGCTTTCTCAGTCTCCCTTGGTGGATCTTCAGCATCCCATTGACCACTAAATATTAGAAGACTTGAGGACACTCTGCTCACATTTCTTTCTCTCGTTACCCACTCCTCAGCGAGTAAAGACTTCATCCAATTATATGGCATTAAATAGCATCTATCTTGTGATTTCCCATTTATTGCTCCAGCTTGGACTAATCACCTAAACTCTAAATATGCATCCACTTAGTTACCTGCCAGGAATCTTAAAATTAACATATTCTGGAATAGTTTTCTTTCTCCTCCCCTTCTTTCTCTTCTCTCTCTGTTAACTGTTTACTATGGGAAAAGTCAAGACCATGTACAGACTAGAAGAGACTCTGCACCCCACCCCACACCCATGTACCCACACCTAGCTTCAACAATGAAAACTTTGGCCATTTTTTTTTTTTTCATTTATAGTCCCATCCACTTACTTCCCGTCCCACCCCCAACCCCCAGATTGCAAATCCTACATTAAGTATCATTTCATCCACAAATATTTCACGTTGTACTTCTGGTGAGAATCTTTAAAACCATAACCACAATACCATTATCACATCTAAGAATTAACAATAATTCCTTAATATCATCCAACCAAAATCCACTGCCATCATATTGATTGTGACTCATAGCAACTCTTTTGGACAGAGACTATAAATCTTTACAAAAAGGCTATAAATCTTTACAAAAGCAGACTGCCTCATCGTTCTCCCATAGAGCAGCTGGTGGGTTCAAACTGCCAACTTTTTGGTTAGCAGCCTAATGCTTTAACCACTACACAACCAGAGCTCTTCCTTTAACACCATCCAGTCTATCACTACTGATTCCCCTGGCAGCCTGCCCTCCTCTAGACTTCCCCATCTCAGAGAGTCTCTCAGGGTACATACTTGCAGCCATCTTTGATTCCTCTCTTACATGTAATCCATCAGCAAACACTGGTGATTCTGTTTTCAAAGTATATCTAGATTTCCTCATTTCTCACCATCACCACTGCCACCCTCTGGGACAAGCCAACAATGTTTTTCACCTGGATTATTGCAATAGCCATTTAACTGGTTTCCATGATTATGCCTTGACCTCATATAGTTAATTTTCCACACAACAGCCAGAATGATCTTTTATAAACATAGTCAGATAATGCTATTTCTTTATTCAGAGTTCTGCCATGGTTCCCCATGTCACTTAGAATAACCACACTGTTAACATGGTCTACAAGCCCTTATACAATCTGGTGTCTCTGTTAACTCTCAAACTCCTCTCTTAACTGTCCCCACCCCAATTTTGCTTCAGTGTTCCTCAAGCATGCTATACATTCTTTCTCTTGACTCAGGGTTTTTGTACATATTCTCCTCTGCCTGGAATACTGTTCTTCTGGATATTTCCTTGGCTTGCTTCCTCAGTTCATGGGGATCTTTGCCCAAATGCCACCTTTTCAAAGAGACCATCCCTGACTACCTTATACAAAATAGCCCCCTTGTCATCCACCTTATCTTTATCCCTCTCTGGAATAGTATTTATCTCTCCCTGATGTATATATTTCTGTGAGCACTCTCAAACTTTCCCTCTAGCAGTTAAGTTCTATGGCAGTAGGGACTTTGTCACAGTGCCTAAGGCATTTGACTGCTAACCAAAAGGTTGGCAGTTCAAACCCCGGGGAAGTAAGATGGGGGAAATCTACTGTAAAGATTTACTGCCTGGGGAACCCAATGGGGGTTGCTATGAGTTGGAATCGATTTGATGGCAGTGGGTTTGTTTTGGTTTAGTGAAGTGCCTGGCACGTAGCAGATGCTTAGTAAATATTTACTGAATGAATGGTTGCTTTTTCTGATGTTAACTTGTGTTTTATTGACTGTGCAAAAGCATTCAAGTGTGTGGATCATAACAAATTATAGACAACATTGAGAAGAACGGGAATTCCAGAACACTTAATTGTGCTCACAAGGAACCTGCACTTAAACAAGGAGGCTATTGTTTGAACAAAACAAGTACAGAACTGCAGTAGTTTCGTCCACTCTGGCCTCCTTGCATTTTGTCTTGTTCTGTTAATTGCAAATAAGTTGGAGCCAACTCATGGTGACCCCATGTATAAGAGAACAAAGTGTTGCCCGGTTCTGAACCATCTCCATGATCATTAGCATGTTTGAGTCCATTGTTGCAGCTATTATGTCAAAACATCTCACTGAGGGTTTCCCTTGATTTGATGACTCTCTGTTTTACCAAACATAATATCCTCTTCATCTCCCCTTACTTTCCTCCAAACATTGCCTTCAGAGCAGCCAGAGGAATCTGTTCAAAGCAAAGGTTGGCTCTTTCATTGCCCTGCATGAAACCCTTCAGTGGATCCCCACTGATTCAAATCCTTAACCAGTTCCTTCCTCTCCCCAAACTCATCCTACCACTGTCCTTCTGGGCCATTGCACTCCCATCCCCATGGCCCCCTGCTCCATGTCAGGGTCTTGCTCTCCTTATCCCTCTACCTGGCACTGTTCTTGCTCTGGGCTTCTGGCATCACTAACACTTCATCTTCCTTCAGGCCTCAGCTTAAATGTCTCAGCTCAGAGATGCCCATGGCTTCTCTTTCTCCCTTAGTCATCATCATCTCTGAAGTCATCTTGCTTACTGATTTGATCTGTTAATTGTCTGTCTCTTGGTTACACACACATGCTCCACAAAGATAGAGAATTTGTCTTTCTCATCATCCCATCCCCATGACAGGAGAAGAACCTAGCAAATAGCAGATTTTTAATAAATGTGCATGTACTGAAATTAATAAGAGCTAAGTTGAGACACCAGTTAGTATTGAGTCAATTTTGACTAATGGTGACCACACTTGTGTCAAAGTAAAGTGGTGCTCCATAGGGCTTTCAGTAGCTGATTTTTTCCACCAGGCCTTTCTTTTGAGGTTGTTGTTGTTGTTAGGTGCTGTCGAGTCATCTCCAACTCATAGTGACCTTATGTACAACAGAACGAAGCACTTACCCGGTCCTGTGCCAGCCTCACTATCGCTACTATATTTGAGCCCATCGCTGCAGCCACTGTGTCTGTCCATCTCATCGAGGGCCTTCCCCTCCTGCATTGACCCTCCACTTTACCAAGCTTGACATCCTTCTCCAGAGAATGGTCTCTTCTGACAACATGACCAAAGGAGGTGAGACGAAGTCTGGCCATTCTCACTTCCAAGGAGCATTCCAGCTACACTTCTTCTAGGACAGATTTGTTTGTCCTTTTAGCAGTCCACAGCACTTTCAGCATTCTTTGCCAACACCACAACTCAAAAGCATCAACTTTTCTTTGATCTTCTTTATTCATTGTCCAGCTTTCACGTGCATATGAGGCAATTGAAAATACCATGGCGTGGCGTAGGTGCACCCTACTTTCCAAGGAGATATCTTTGCTCTTCAGCACTTGATAGAGGTCTTTTGAAGCATATTTGTCTGCTGCTATAGGAGCTCTGGTAGGGTAGTGCCTAAGGCACTTGACTGGTAACCAGAAGGCTGGCGGTTCAAACCCACCAGCCACTCCTTGGAAGGAAGGTTGGGCAATCTACTTCGGTAGTGATACTGCCTCAGAAACCCAAGGAGGGGTCGCTATGAGTCGAGTCCAACTCCACAGCACATAACAACAACATAGTTGTCTGATGTCTTGACTGCTGCTTCCATTGGTGTTGATTGTAGAACCAAGTAATATGAGGTCTTTGACAACTTCAATCTTTTCTCCATCTATCATGATGCTACTTATTGGTCCAGTGGTGAGGATTTTTGTTTTCTTTATGTTGAGGTGTAATCCATACTGTAGACTGTGGTCCTTAATTTTCATCAGTAAGTGCTCTAAGTCATCCTCACTTTTAGGAAGCAAAGTTGAGTTGTCTGTGTATTGCTGGTTGTTAATGAGCCTTCCTCCAATCCTGATGCCACATTCTTCATATAGTCCAGCTTCTCGGATTATTTGCTCAGCATACAAGTTGAATAAGTATGGTAAAAGGATACAACCTTGATGCACTCCCTTCAGATTTTAAACCATACAGTATCCCCTTGTTGTGTTTGAATGACAGCTTCCTGGTCTATGTACAGGTTCCTCATGAATACAATTAAGTGTTCTGGAATTGCCGTTGTTCTCAAAGTTATCCTCAATTTGTTATGATCCATGCAATTGAATGCTTTTGCATAGTCAATAAAACACAAACATCTTTCTGGTATTCTTTGCTTTGAGCCAAGCTCCATCTGACATCAGCTATGATTTCCCTTGCTCCACATCCCCTTCTGAATCCAGCTGGTATTACTGGAAGTTCTCTGTCAATATACTGCTGCAAGTGTTTTTAAATGATCTTTAGTAAGATTTTACTTGTGTGTGATATCAATGATATTATTTGATAATGTCCACCTTCTGTGGGATCACCTTTCTTTGGAATGGGTACAAGTCTTCCAGTCAGTTGGCCAGGTAACTGTCTTCGAAATCTCTTGGCATAACTGAGTGAGTGCTTCCAGCCCTGCATCTGTTTGTTGAAACATCTCAGTGCATATTCCATCAATTCCTGAAGGCTTGTTTTTTTTTGCCACTTCCTTCAGTGCAGCCTCGACTTCTTCCTTCAATACCATTGGTTCTTGATCATATGCCACCTCCTGAAATGGATGATCATCTACCAATTCTTTTTGGTATTGTGACTGTGTGTTCCATCCATCTTCTTTTGATGTTTCCTGCATCATTTAACATATTGCCCATGGAATCTTTCAATATTGCAATTTGAGGCTTAATTTTTGTCCTCAGTTCTTTCAGCTTGAGAAATACCAGCTTGGTTTTCTAACTTCAACTCTTGGTACATTTCACATTTCTTGACACATTTCACATAGTTACTTCTGGGTAACTAGAACTTCCAGCCTTTCTGTTACCAGTAAAGTGAGTTTACTGTTTGCACCACCCAGGGACTAAACCAGTTGCCATTAAGCTCATTCTCATTCATGTTAACCCCATGTGTGTCAAAGTAGAACTGTGCACTATAGTTTCAGTGGTTGAGACAGAGTTTAGTGGTAGACATCTAGCCTCATGCAAGAGACCTGGGATTTGATCCCCACTCAATGCATGTCTGTCAGTAGAGGTTTGTGTGTTGCTATGATGATGAACAAGTTTCAGCAGAGCTTCTAAACTAAAACGGACTAGGAAGAAAGGCTTGGTGATCTGCTTCCAAAAATTAGCCAGTGAAAACCCTATAGATCACAATGGTCCAATCACAACTGATCACGGGCATGCTGCAGAACCAGACAGCATTTCTGAATGAATGGTTGCTTTGTAAGATGCTTTTAGGTTTCACAGGAGCTCTGGTGGTGTAGTGCCTAGGGCATTTGACTGCTAACCAGAAGGCTGATGGTTCAAATCCAGCAGCCCCTCAGCGGAAAGAAAATAGGGTAATTTATTTCCATAAAGATTTACTGCCTCAGAAACCCAGTGGGGGTCGCTGTGAGAATCAACTTGATGGCAGTGGGTTTGTTTTTCTTCTTCTTTTTTTTTGGGGGGGGGGTTTTGGCAATGAGCACCTGCTTCTCAATAGTGAATTGCTGCTTTCTCCCTGGGATCAGATCTCAAATGATTTAAACTGATAGATAAAAATGGCTAAGAAGGAAGTTTCATTGCACAACATATCAAGGAGAGGACAAAGTTTGTAAAAAAGTCTTTTGCAAATTGTTTCATGTTGAATCAGATAAATGAAATATAACCCCTTGAGAATAATTCAATATAATAAC
Organism: Orycteropus afer afer; assembly: GCF_000298275.1. Classification (NCBI taxonomy): domain Eukaryota; kingdom Metazoa; phylum Chordata; class Mammalia; order Tubulidentata; family Orycteropodidae; genus Orycteropus; species Orycteropus afer. The sequence continues at coordinate 24,256,890 of NW_006921590.1, forward strand.
TGTTGCTGTCGTTGTTTTTCTGGCACCTGTTTTGAGTCTATTTCTAAAAAATGATAGTTTCTTCCTTTTCCCTCAGGAATGTTAATGAAAGACTTACTCACATGACATTAAATAATGCCTCATATCATTTCTGACACCAGGGCAAACATGGATTTCCTGGCTATCCTGGTGCACAAGTAAGAAGAGATCTTTTTGGACCTGTCAACTGGTATGCAGCATTTATCACTTGCTTGTACTTATTTTTCTTTTCATTCAAGAGTCTGCTTTTGATTCTATTAAGGGAGAAGATGGTGACCGAGGCCACAGAGGAGAGAAGGGGGCAAAGGGAATCAGAGGGAAGAGGGTAAGAGGCAAAGAAATTTCCTAGCATTTGTAGATGCCCACATCACAACATTCTACTCACAGGTGCACATTTCCATTGGGTTAATGGATGTCTTAGCAGGAAGCTTATGTCCTCCTCAGTCAGTACACATTCCACACTTTCCTTGGACTACTCCCACCCTCTACTTAATGCCATTCTCCATTATTTTCTGAATATAAATGTAGCTCACTAAACTATAATAACACAAATTTCAATTTGGAGTTTCAGTTATTCAAATTTTAAAAACAAATTTGAGGCACCTCTGTCTTAGGTAAGTCTACATATCACTTGGAAGGGTATTCTTTTAGCTGCAAAACAAATATTGATGTTTCTTGAAAATTCTTCCGAGCCTTAAGTTTCTCTTAGCTATTTGAGGACTAGAGTCTCAAGACTGTGGCTTCCATCTTGGTGGACTTGAAATTGCTGTGTTTTATTGAGTCTACCATTAAAAATTCATTTCTTTAGGTCCTGAAGATTCAGGATAAAGGAGCCACAATCACCAGCAGCTCTTTTTGGGAAGAGTAACCCTGTGGATATCTAATACCGTGGTGGTTCACTGATAGATGTGAGAGAATAAAAGCCTCTGGGAAGAGGACAGGGACTAGTATACAGTGAAGAAAAAAGTAAAGGGAAGAGAATATGTATTTTCCAGCCATTCAATAGTTGATATTTTTATACATTGGCAAGGACATAAAACTGATCTACTTCCAATGTGGGTCCTGCTAACTACTGTTGCCCATCTCAGCTAAAGTTACCATTCTGGTTTTGAATAAAGAAGAGAAAGTATCAATTACATCCAGATAATGCCATGCCATTTGAAATATCTGTAAAATGAACAGTGAACTTATGGCTAGCATGTGATTTTTCTGATTTAATGACAATTTGGGATCTAAAGGTGGATCTTTTGGGCAGTTGGTCTGAAATCATCAAGTTGAAATCAAGGAGAAGCTCACAACTTGGTTTGGTTATTTTTAGGGTAATGCTGGCTTTCCTGGGTTTGCTGGAACTCCAGGGGAGCAAGGCCCACCAGGAAAAATGGTAACATGTACTCTTTTTTTTTTTTCCAACCTTTGTGTAAAAATGCATAAGGATTTGATAAAATACATCTCCATGTAGAAATTAACATTTGATACAGACAAGAGAATCTATGTGGGAAATGGGCCAAACTGGCTTTAGAAAAGAGAACATTAGCTTCAAATCCTTACATAATATCTTTATCCAGTATGTATTTTTTACTTGAACTTGAGAAAGACAAAGGAGTGGCTAGAGATTTATGAATCAATCTAAATACATAAAACCACTAGAGAGCAGATTTATCAAAATAAACAAGATCAGGAAAAACAGTTATGCAGAAACCAGAAGAAAATCCTTATAAAATTTTACATTTATGTATTATTACTGAACTAACAATGTTGTAAGCTTACAAATATTTTTAAAGTGTCCTGGAAGGTCATTTGTTATGAAAGGGAAGACTTTGAGGTTACTATTGGTCTGCCCCATGCCTTTTCCTAGGGGGCCAGATTGCCATTCCACAAGGCATGGCACAGTGGGTCTGCCATGGGGTGGGCCTGGTGTTTTCACTGCTGTCTAGTTTGCTCGAGAGTTGTAACAAAGTCATAGAATCAAAAACCTTAGAGATAGAAGGACAATGCGTGCCCACTTTATAGAGAAGAGAAAGACTGAGAAGATTATAGTGACCTGCCTAAAGTCACATATTCATATTTAGGAGGGTCTGAAGTAATAGAAAACAAAGATGTCACTTTGATGACTAAGCCATAGTCTTTTCAATTGCCTCATATGTGTGTGAAAGCTGGACAATGAATAAAGATCAAAGGAGAATTGACACATTTAAATTGGTGTTGGTGAAGAATATGGAATATACACCATGAATTGCCAGAAGAAACAACAAATCTGTCTTGGAGGAAGTACAGCCAGAATGCTCCTTAGAAATGTTTTGCTTACCTTGGACACATCACCAGGAAAGACCAGTCTCTAGGAAAGGACGTCATGTTTGGTAAAGTTTATATGGATCAGCAAAAATGAGGGAAACTCTCCATAAGACAGATTTTTTTTTTGTTTAATCTGAAGAATGATGGCAAAAATGAAACAAATATGTGGCTCAGTCCTGCTGTTTGCTATATAGCATCATTTTCCTTAACTATCTTTTAATTATTATTATTATTCTGGTAAAAATATTTATTGTTTCATAATGTTTTGCATATACAATTCATTGACCTTAATTACATTCCTTATGTTGTACAATGTCACCACTATTCATTTCCAGATTTTCCCATTATCATTAACACAGCAGTTACCCCCTAAGCAATGACTTACTCTTTCTTTCTCCCTCCCACCTCTGGTAATTACCAATGAACTTTTATCACTGTACATTTGCCTAGTCTAGGTAATTCATGGATGGCAGAGAACTGGGCAGTGTTTTGTTCTGTTGTACATAGTGTTGTTTTGACAGCAGATATTTCATAAAAATGGAATCATACACTTTGTCCTTTTGTGACTGACTTCCATAAGACAGATTGACAGGGTGGCTGCAACAATGGGCTCAAACCTACCAATGATTGTGAGGATGGTGAAGGACCAGGCAGTGTTTCATTCTGTTGTAAGTGAGGTCTCCATGAGTCAGAGTCAACCTGATGACAGCTGACAACAGCAGAGTCTAAAGAAGAACAAAGATCTTTAGACTCTTAAAGGGGCTGGAGGCACACATCTCTAACCTGAAGTGCACCAGGGAAAACTTGTTCAGTACTAAAGCAGGGACAGGGAATGGTAGAAGGTACCCTTAGGAGAAATGATGGAGGAGGGACTGTGGTCTACTTTAGAACTGCCTATAAATGATCCTGGGATGTTGAGTGGCCTTTTTCCTGAATTTGATCCAAAATTGTGGCTTGGTCCCAAGATGAGCTGGTCTTTTAAGAGTTTCTATGTATTATCTACCTGAGCCTCCTGAACTCCAAAGTCTGGAAGACAAACCTTGGCACTTTGGCCTCTTTCCTTAAGGGGTTAGCTAGAACTCCTGAGCTATGAATGAAAGGTAGAAAGTGGGCTATGTACTGTGTTGAACTTTCTCAGAATCTCTTGCCACCTCTGCAGAAGAATGTTTTGGACCTCAAAATCTAATTTCAAACCCAAGTTTCTGTTTTTTTTCCAGGGTGTCAAGTCCCCAAAAGGTTTGGTAGAGATGATGGTAGGTGAAGATTTTAATTATGAACTTTATTCTTTTCAGAGCATAAAGATTTTCACAAAAGAGAAATCTGCTAGTATTAAAAGATTCTTCATTTTTTTCTCTTATCTAGTCTTTTAGTACTATAAATTTATACACTTTACTCTGAAATATCATAATTAAATAAAATAAAAATGAGTAGACTAAATATTATTTCAAATCCAGCAGGGAATCTGGAAGATTGGAATGGTATTTCCTCCAAGACAGATTTGTTGACATGAAAGGCAAGACTCTGAGGCTGCCATCTTTCTGCAATCAGGAGCTCTGGTGGTGCAGTGCCTAAGGCATTTGATTGCTAACCAGAAGGCTAGTGGTTTAAGCCCACCAGCTGCTCCATGGAAAGAAGATGGGGCAATGTACTTCTGTAAGATTTACCACCTTGGAAACCGAATGGGGGGTCACTACGAGTCAGAATTGACTTGATGGTAGTGGCTTTAAAACTCAAATATTGCTTATAAAGTATTTATAAACAAGAAATGGTATAGTATAGGCCTCTGTGTCTTATGGCACATCCTGAAAACAATTTCAAAAGTTATGATGGTTTTTCCTCTCCCAAGTGAAAATGGGGCATGGGTGGTGGGGGCACCTGAAGAACAGAAAGTAGTGGGACCAAGGGAAGAGCAGAGCAGAAAGGAAGAGATCAAAGGAAAGAAGCAGAATTACTAAGGGAAATGTGAGGAGTACCTGACTTGGCAACCATTCTAAAGAAGTGTTACAGGAGTTGCTAATATAGAGGTCCAAGAACTGAAGGCATCGCCTTACTAATTACCTTCTATGGTAAGGTATATGCATCAAAACATCTTCAAAGTCAGGTCTGATTCCAATGTTTTGTGAACAAAAAAAGTAGGTGCCCCTTATCCACTTATGTCCAGTAATATGGACAATGCTATATATAAAATCTTTTTTTTTTTTTTTTAATTAGGATTTGGGTGAAGATTTACAGAGTAAATTCAGTTTTCATACAGCAGTTCACATATACTTTGTCTCATGTCATT
>NW_006921590.1:24262692-24271400 GCF_000298275.1 Orycteropus afer afer
ATACAATATTTGTCCTTTTGTGACTGACTTATTTCACTCAGCATAATGTCCTCCAAGTTCATCCACGTTATGCGGTGTTTTGTATAAAATCTTTTAAGTGTTTTAACATGGCCATTGGATCCAGAAATATAACTGTTGGATAGTTTCATCTGCTCTAACAGTTTTTGGGCTTTCTGTTGTAGTTAAAAGCTTCAGATTAGCACTGATAACACACAAAGGACAATTCTAAATCACTAGGGTGAGAAGAAATATAACATACTTCAAATTAAACACTTTTTCCTTTTTTCTTGTCTTGCTCCGTCTTTCTCACAGCCTTGCGAAATTGTCACTCTCACCCGAGAAAACTGCCGTAAGTTGCTTGGGAAAGGTTTACAAGGAGCCAGTGGAGTGAGTGGGGATGGATGATAGGTTGGGGATACAAGTCTCCTGTGGATTTGACTGAGGTTTGGGAGGTGCCATTGTCTATGGTGAAAGATTCTTATGAATTGATATGTTTGATTTGGTAGCCACCTCAGGTAAGTAATCATTTCCAATGTGATCTTGGAAGTTAAGTGATTGAAAAGCTAGCTATCTTAACACTGAAGAAAAATTCCACTGTAAAATACCATGTAATGCAATGATAATTACTTACCTGCGTATCTGTGTTTGGTAGCATAGTGCCTAAAGCACTTGACTGCTAACCAGAAGGCTGGCGGTTCAAACCCACCAGCCACTCCTCGGAAGGAAGGTTGGGCAATCCTACTTCCCTAGTGATACTGCCTCGGAAACCCAAGGAGGGGTCACTATGAGTTGGGGCTGACTCGACGGCATACGAACAACAACAACATATCTGTGTTTTGGTAATCTTTTTATCTCATAAGAAGTTTTATTATTTTTATTTCATTAAATAAGAAGAATCATTAGTAACCCTCCAATAAGAAATATGTCCTGTTTTATTGACATTTTTTTAAAAAATGGAATTATAAATTACCAAATTTTAAGTCATATTTTGTCACACTCCCAGATGGCGATTTATTTGCTGTCTTTAATGTATTGCAGGATATTTGCATCCTGTAATACACACTTTTCTTCACCTACTGGCAATAAAGAGAGACACTGAGTTGGCAAGTAACTTAGTTTGTCATTTTTCTTAGAGGTTACCCTGTGATTTATAATTTTCTCCCCGAGTTTAGAACAGTCCATTCTATCTTGTAACTCTCTTGACTTCCTCACCGTTTAGAGGTTCTGTAACTACACAGTATTTTCCCTCTTTTTGGTTTGTAGTTGGCCTCACTTGTCAATTGATGTCTCTGGTTCCCTGTTTACAATCTTGATAAGCTTATTTTACTTTGGATATGTCTATAGCTATGGTTTCTGGGTTATGTCACCTTGTGTATTGATGGTCGGTTGTTGTTTACTATTTTTGGTTCTCTTTTCAAAGGACTCCCTTTAGTATCTCTTGTAAGGTTGGTCTGGTTTTAACAAATTCCCTTAGTTTCTGCTTATCTGGAAATCTCCTAATTTCACCATCGTATTTGAGGGACAATTTTTCCAGGTATATAATTCTTAATTGAAAATTTTTCTCTTTCAGGGTTTTATATATACTATCCCATTGCCTTCTGGCTTGCATGGTTTCTGCTGAGAAATCAGAGCTTATTCTTACTGGTTGTTCTTTGTAAGTAGTTTTTTGTTTTTCTTGTGCTGCTTTCAGGATTTTTTCTTTGTCTTTGGTTTTGATGAGTTTGATAACATGTCTTGGTGATTTTCTTTTGGGGTCTATCTTTTGTGGGGTTTGTTGGATTCCTAAATGCATATATTCTCATCTTTTATCACATCACATCCTCCAACCAATTTTGGACAATGTGGTTTTACTTTTCTCTTCCTGTTCTGGAATTCCAGTGACACATAGGTTATTCCTTTTGATGGTATCCCACATGAACCTTAGGTTTTCTTCATTTTGTTTTGATCTTTTTTCTGAGTGATCCCTTTCCAAAGAAGTATTCAGGTATTTGTCTTCAATCTCAATAATTCTGTCTTCCATTGGTTCAACTCTACTCCTTTGCACCTTTCAATGTGTTATCTATTTCTGACAATTTAGTATTAATCTTCTGGATTTCTATCTGTAGATTGAGAATTATTTCTAATTTTTCATTTATTTTGTCATTTTGTTCTTGTATTTGTTTCCAAAATTCTTCTAGGGTTTTTTTCTGTGTTTTCCTTGGTCTGTCTCTTAATCCTTTGAAGATACTTAAATATAATTCTTTTGAATTCCTTATCAGAGAGTTCCAATGCTGCTTCTTCCTCGGGGCTATGTTCTGGATCTGCATCCTGCTCCCTTGTTTTTACCACTTTATCTTGCTTCTTTGTGTGGATTGTGATCGTCTGTTGTCTCTGAGACATTGTGGCATTATTGTATTTAGCTCTCTGTTAACTGTTTGTGAAGAGCAACCAAGGATGAGTCAGAGTCTTCTTGGTGGTTGTTTTCATTGGCCCATTGGTGGCAAAGGAAATAGTGGTTCTCACTCAATAAGTGAAGCTGCAGGAGGTGTGGGTGTAGTTGCGTCGTATGGGGACTGTTGCTGTCTTCCACTCAGTTAGACAAAAATAACAATGAATAACCAAAAAACATCAAAAAAGTAAAAGCAAATGGACAAAAAGCACACCGTGTAATCACACAAGAACAGTAACCAAAAAAAAGCAGAAAGGCAAAAAGAAAAAACCCCTGCAATACCTGGGTAGAGGGCAATAAGAGAAAAAAGTAGAGAAGGAGAATAATGAAGAAAATAATGGGAAAAATGCAAAAGGAAAAACAAGGGACAGGGTTAACCACAAGAAAGAAAAAATAGCAACCAGGAACAGGGAAAAGAAAAAAGAGCCAAAAACTAGAACCTGGGAGTGTAAGAATAAAGAATAATAGAAAAAGGACAAAAGTAATAATAACAGTAGTAGTTTTAAAACAGACAAAAACAAACAAACTAAAAACAGAAAAAAGAAAAAAAAAGTCAGGGCAGGGCAGGACAGGACACCCAGGCTCCATCTGAGCACACAGACTGGGATGGAATTCCCTCCAGCCAAGAAGGTGAGTGGGAGTGAGGGATGACCACACCTCTGTTCACCAAGAGAGTGTGGGGTATAAGAGTAACAAGGGGAATGTCACACCTTTCCAGTCGTCTGCGTCTGGAATGTCCTTGCAGTTTCTGGCAAGTGGAGCCTGTTCTTAAGTCCCTGGACTCTGGGAGAATGCTATCACTTTAAAGATCCAAAATGGCCAAGATGCTTGTAAACATTCAAAATGGCTGCACCCTCTGGACAGGCAAAAGTCCACAGCTTCCTCTTTGCTACTTCCCGTTTTATTCACCAGGCATCAGAGCAGTCCTCTGTGCAGTCCCTGGCTAGCTGGGCTGATTTTTAGGTTAATTCTTAGGTCCTACCACCCACTCAGCAGTATCCAACCTGTCTGTGTTGTCAGGATCGCTGCCAGACCACAGCTCCGCATGTCTCCTTTTTTGGTGTTTTCATGCAAATTCTTCTGCTAGTTGGAGTTTAGCCCACTTCGGTATCCTTCCCTTCATGGCTCAGGGGTCCAGGATTATCTTCTGTATCTGTGTTAATTGGTTCCCCTTTTCTTTGTTGAAGAGGGTCTGTGCAGTCTTTCTGCCTATTCTGCCATCTTGCCGGAGCTCCTGAAGTAATTTAGTTGAAAGCTTCGATTTTCTTCACAATCATGTTGCCCTTCTTACTTTAACTCTTCCATGCTCTGTGCCTTCCCATCCAGCTGTCGTCTGGGGGAGATTATGGAATATTTTTTCCTAAAAATCTCAAAAAATAATACCATCAGCATGAGCACTAAAGAAAGGAGTGTCAGAGTTGGCCATGTACATGTTAAATCCCCTTTACATCAAGTAGCACCATGAGGTCAAAAGTAAACAGGAAAATTGGAAAAATATATACAATATAAACACCTAACCCAAGCAAAGGACCCAACTTCCTCACTATATTGTGCTGAAATGTAGAAAATTACTGTTACTCAATTATTTTCATCTACATGCACAGACATTTCATAATGGTTTAATCAAAATATAAAAAGTTCTTTTATCTTGAAATTGGGGAAAAAACATGAACAGGAGATTCAGGAAAGAAAAAATACAAAGAACAATCAATTTATGAAAATATTCTTCTTCACAAGAAGTCAAAGAATAAAAATTAAAACAATAAGATACTCCTTTTGTTTCTCAATTGGAATTTTCCTCCCATATTTTCCTTTTCTCTTTTAAAAACTTTAGTGTGATCAAATATATGCACAAAATATTTGCCATTTTAACTATTTTTTAAGTGCAGAATTCAGTAACATTAATTACATTCACTATGTTGTGTAACCATCACCATTACCCATTTCCAAAAGTTTTCATCACCCAAACAGAATTTCAGTACCCCTTAACAATAACTTTCCATTCCCTTTCCCTCTAGTCCCTGATAACTGCTAACTTTTGCCTGTATGCATTTACCTAGTCTAGATATTTCATATGAATGGGATCATTCAGTGTTTGTTCTTTTGTGTCTGACTTGCTTCAGTCAGCATAATGTTTTCAAGTTCCATTCATGTTGTAGCATGTATCAGAAATTAGGTTTGTTTTATGGTTGAATAGTAGTCCATTGTATATCATATTTTATTTATCCATTCATCTGTTGATTGTCTTTTTGGTTGTTTCCACATTTTGGCTATTGGTGTAAGTGGGAATGTTTTTAAATGGCAAAAAAAAGAAAAAAAAATCCCTACCCAAATTTGGAAATGTATAAAAGTACACATTACTTGTGGTAGTATAAATCAGTACAATGTTTCTGAAGAGCAATTGGACAATAACTTATCAAAATGTATAACTATGGAGATTTATGTTAGGGATATAATTGGACAAATATGCATACATACTTGTACAAGGATACTTACCACATAGGCATATTGGCTGAAAAAATCATAAGACATCTATATAGAAGAATAATACGCAGTCATTGTGAAAGATGACCTTGCTCTAAATTTATCGATGGAATTAAGGATAATTTTAACTTTTTCTTTTTCTAATATTTTTCACGAAAATGAATTACTTTTGTACACATACAATTATGCATAGTATATATAGTTTATAGTTAATATATATTATATATATGTATTATATATATTATATATATGTATTATATATATGTATTATATATATGTATTATATATGGATTATGTATATATAATATATATGGATTATATATATATAATATATATGGATTATATATATATTCTATATATGGATTATATATATATTCTATATATGGATTATATATATAATATTGTGCCAGATATGTGTGTGTAATGTTAGAATAGCTCAGTGTATTAGATTTAAGTTCAGCGAGTGTGAACTAAATCCCCAAGTAACAATGATACAGATGTATTCCTCAAATCAAAGCCTAGAAGAAGTCAGTCTTGGGTTCATATGGATTCTATGGTGCTCAGGGATTCAGGCTCCTTTTATTTTATTGCTTTGCCATTGGTAGGGAGGGTGCTCCTCTCCCCAGATAACTCCAAGGTCCAAGAGAGTTGCTGATGACAGCCATGTCTACATTTCAGCCATAAAAGAAAAGGAAGGAAAGGGGGGAGGGGAGGGAAGGGAAGGGAAAAGAAGAGAAGGAGCAGGACCCTTTTTGGAAGTTGCACCTACCATTTTTCTTATTCAAATGGACAGAACTTAGTAAATTGGCTAGCTTACTTGGGAATGTAGTCGTTATGCCAGGCAGTCATAAGCCCAGCCACAAAATAGCAATTCTATTCCAGAAAAAAGGGAAAATGGTTATGGGAGCTAGAGATCTCTGCCACACACAGGCAGGAATCTGAGAAGGTTACTGCTTGAATTTCCCAAAGGAGATAGTTTTTCATATGGAAGTACTCATATGGAAAAGATACCACTGCCTAAGGAAACTAACAATGCCTTTTTTTTTTTTTTTTTCCTCTCCAAAAATAATTTCATTTTCAGCTTGCTCAATAGGTAAATAATATTCCTCACTCACCTAAATCCTCATCTGTTTGGAGGCTCTTTAGAAATTCCTAAATCTTGTGCATTCATTGTGTCAAGGTGTTTCCAAATGCCCTGCGTTCCCAACCGAAGTGGTCTTTGCCCTGGACATGTCAAATGATGTCTCCCAGTTGGATTTTGAAAGGATGAGAGACATTCTGTTATCTCTGTTGTTGAAGATGGAAATAAGTGAGACTAACTGCCCAACGGGTGCCCGAGTGGCCATCGTTTCATACAGTGACAAAACAGATTACCTGGTTCGCTTCTCAGACTACAAGGGGAAGACTGCCCTCTTGCAGGCTGTTAGGAAAATCCCTCTGGCACAGTCATCTGGCCGCCGGAGTCTTGGGACCACCATGAGGTTTGTGGGGAGACACGCATTCAAACGTGTGCGCTCAGGACTTCTTATGAGGAAGGTGGCTGTATTCTTTGATGTAGGCTGGATCTATGATACAGCTTCCATTAACATAGCTACACTGGAACTCAGTGCACTGGACATTATTCCTGTGGTCATCACCTTCACGAAGGAGCACAACCTCCCAGATGTTCTGTTGGTAAGCTGGGGACACCACTGGTAGGTAGATTGTTGAGAAATTATCACCTACTTGTTACCCCTTGCTCCCTGGGTGGTGCAAAAGGTTAACACCATCAGCTTCTAACCAAAAGGTTGGAGGTTTGAATCTACCCAGAGGTGCCTCATAAGAAAAGCCTGGAGATCTACTTCTAAAATTACTCACTGAAAACCCTATGGAGCACTGTCCTACTCTGACACAAGTCAGATCACCATGAGTCAGGGTCTGCTGCACAATGATGGATTTTTTTAAATCCTTACCCCTTCATCAAGGAGCATATGAGGAATGAGAGCTACTCAGGGGATGAATTCCTCAGATATTGGTGTGTATGCATAGGGGGTAGTGGTGGGATCTGCATGGCACCTATTACTAGTACTACCAACTGGCAATTCTTGAGAGTTTATTCTGTGCTATGTGCTTATAAACATTATTTTATTGTCTTGAGCACCCTATAAGGGAGATGTTACTGTTTATCTCTGCTTTGGGGATAGGAAAATTGAGGCTTAGAGAAGTTAAGTGTATCTTTGAAGGTCAAATATCTAGTTAATGACAGACTGATATTGTACCTACATTGTCTGCCTTCTGAGCCTATGCTTAGCCACCACTATGCTGAACTGTATCATTGGGATAATCATATCATCATTGTAATTTTCTTTCTTTATGTTTTGATTGGGATATAACCTATGTACCCATGTGTTTTGGCAGTGCCTAAGGCACTTGGCTGCTAACCAGGAGGCTGGTGGTTCAAATCCACCAGCCACTCCTTCGAAGGAAGGTTGGGCAATCTACTTCCATAGTGATACCACCTCGGAAACCCAAGGAGGGGTCGCTATGAGTTGGGTCCAACTCGATGGTACATAACAACAACAGGTGCCACTCTGACAAGAATATACCACAAATAGGATGGCTTTAACAAACAGGAGTTTATCCTTACAATTTGGAGGCTTTAAGTCCAAGTTCAAAGTGTTTGGCTCTAGGGGCTGGGTGAAAGCCCCTCAACCTTGGGCTTCAGCTTTGCCTCCTGCTTCTGGCCCACTGGACCTGGAGGCTTTTCTTCCCTCAGCTGCTGGCTGCTGAGGCTGACAAACCCAACGTTGACAAGTAAGAAGGCACAGTCCCGATATTACCAAACCACATGGTAGGCCATTAATTCAAGTCCATTAAAAGTCCCAAGATTGGCAGAGCATGGCAGGCTGCTGAACAACAAGTTGCCTACATGCAGGGTTCAAGTGTGCCATAAGCTAGAGTCCTTCCTCAAAGTTGCTTCTTATATGCTGGAAGCAGCCCACATCCCTAAAGCAGTTACTCAGCTGTTCACAGCAGATTCCACCATGGAGTTGATTGTCAGTCTTATCATGGGGAATAACTACCTCTAGCCACCTAGCCACTCAACCAGGCCTAGCCAAGTTGACAATAATCTTAACTACCACACCATGTAACAAGGTGGGTAAAGTGCACTAATCTTAAGTGTTCAGGAGGATGGATTTTTTATGTATGAACAAGACACGGTTCAAGATACAGCACACTCCCAGCATTGCATAGGTTTTCCTCATGTCCTTTTCCAAACCATCTACTCCCAGGGCAACCAATCTCTGACTTCCATCATAATCAAATACTTTTCCTTTTATGAACCTTCATATAAAGTGGATTAAACAGCATGTACTGTTGTATCTGGCTACTTTCCTTCAATATAATATCCATTCTCCTTGTTGATCCATTTTGTGTCTATCAGTAGTTTCTTCTTTTTTATTGCTCTGTAGTATTCCATCCTGCCTAAGTTGTTTGGCAAAGGCTCACAAAGAGCCAGTGGTGTGACTGGGGATGCAAGATGAGGCATAAGCCACCTGTGGATGTGCCATGTGTACCACAATTTATTTATTTATCTGTTCTTCAGACTTACTTTTCCAATTGAAACTCATGCAGCACATTCTTGTGGAACATCTGGGATGATTTATCAAAATGAAGGGTAATTCTTAAGACATTCCAGGCTGTTCATTAATATTAGATTGACAAGGTTATGACATTGCCAATGGTCAACTGATTTTGACCTCCAAAAATGGAAATGTAAAGCATTTGACTGCTAACCAGAAGGCTGGTGGTTCAA
>NW_006921590.1:24275500-24281166 GCF_000298275.1 Orycteropus afer afer
CTGACTCGACGGCACATAACAACAACAACAACAGTTCCTAAATCTACTCTGCCACTCAACACCCTTCACTGAATGCTGGCCTATGGTGTTAGCTAGGGAGTCCGTGAAGAGTGAACTGCTTCATGGCAGCTTTGATGGGAACTTGTCAACTGGCAGGAGCTGAAACTGGACTTAAGTTCATGGGGTCAGTCACAGGTCATATGACTGCTCTCTCCTTCTGTCTTCTTGCTTTGTTTTTCCCAGTTTTCCCTCCTTGTTCTCCAAACTTTTACCTCAACTTGATGCCAGATCATTTCTAACTCTCCTTCCTTAGCGCCCTGTTAATTCCTCCTTCATCCAAGGTGCAGCCTACTCCTTGGCACTTACTTGCTTCTCCTTTATTCCCCTTTGTTCAAGCCAAGAGCCTCCCTCAACTCAGTTCCAAGAAAGAACACTGTCCTATGTCCTCTGGCAGCTTAGCACAACAACTGAAGCACTTAATCTAACCCTGTGGGTCTGTCAAGGTCAGAGGCTAATGAGGAGTTCTTTAATATTGGGGGCTGGGACTTCTGAGGGTTGTTGAGACCATACAATTCTGTCTATTAAACAAAACCAAACCAAAACCTAAAAAAGGAAAAGAGGATACAAATGTAAACCCCTAAGCTGTACCCTTCCCCCAAAGACTCCTGTGTTCAGTATACAACTAGTCCAAACAAAACACACTGGATATTCAGGAATGAAGTTGGTTGAGGGAGGTGCCAAAAGTGCTGATTAAAATGATATTAGTGCTTTAGTCTCAAGCAGATCACTGGTTTGTGTCTAATGCACTGTATTTCTGAGATTTCCTTCTCTGGTGCTGATGGGAGCTTGCAGTAGGAATCATAAAGCCTGTCTTCTCCTTTCCTCATACTGGGTTTCCCTCCTATCTTATCTACTTGCTTGTGCTTTCTCAGGAATCATCTTGTCTGCTTTATCAGTGACAAGGACCCTGCTGGCAAGTCCAAAGTCCAAAGTAATTAAATAATCATTAATAACAACCAAGAGCAGAGGATTCTATACTGAATCATCGCTCTCCTGTGGATTTCTATTGTGTTTCTATGTACTTGAAAACAGTACATATTTTAAACATGATCAAAAATTATTGTTGCTAAGAAAAGTTTTTAAAAAGATTCAAGTCCTGTAGCAATTCAGACTCAGTTGAGTCTGGCAATTTCTAAGAAGCAGAACAACAGATTGAAGTGTTAAATGCTCTGAGCTGTTCTGAGTAGAAAGACTAACTCGGTATTTTGAACAAGAGCAAACACGGAAGGCAGTAAGGAAGAAAGAATCCAGTTGTGTTAGAATAGGAAGAAACCTTAGCGGCAATGACTCCTATTGTCAGACTCTCACTGAGTTTATATGACTGATAGCCACAGGTTCTGAGTGGCTTACTCAAGGTCACATAGCCAGTTATGGCAAAGCAAAGACTAGAACCCAGGTTCTGGACTCCTACCCATCACTGCTGCATAGAACTTTCCCCATGAACTATTCCTAAGACATAAGAGGATGTATGTATATAAACATGAGGGAATGTTTGAATCTGTTTGAAATCTTTCATACTATCTTAAAAATTCATGCAAACTGCATTTCATAACATACTTCACCCATTTTCCTATGATTTTAAAATAATGTATGTCTGACTCGAAGGCACATAACAACAACAAACCTACCTTAGCATTTCCTCACAACTCTGTGGGTAAAATGAATGCTGCTAGGGTTATTCCACGGAGTCCTGGTAGCACAACAATTTCTCGGCTGCTAACTGAAAGGTTAGGAGCTCTGGTGACATAGTGCCTAAGGCATTTGACTCCTAACCAGAAGGCTGGTTGTTCAAACCCACCAGCCACTCTTCGGAAGGAAGACTGGACAATCTACTTCTGTAGAGATACTGCCTCGGAAACCCAAGGAGGGGTTGTTATGAGTCGGAACTGACTCAACGGCAGTGAGTTTATTTATTTATTTATTTATGTTTTTTTTAACTGAAATGTCAGTGATGTGAACCCTCCAGTGGCTCTGTGGGAGAAAAGACCTGATGATCTTCTCCTTTGAAGATTACTGCTTAAAAACCCTAGTGGGCCAGTTCTGCTCTATCCTCTGGGATCACTATGAGTTGGAATCAACTCAACAACATCCAACTATAAGAACAACCATGAGCCTACTCCTTGGAGTTCCTGGATGGTGCAAATGGTTAAGCACTTGGCTGCTAACCAAAAGTTGGTTAGCACTCAGAGGCACCTTGGTAGAAAGGCCTGGTGATCTATTTCTGCAAAATCAGCCATTGAAAACCCTCTGACACAGTTCTACTCTGACCCACATGGGGCCGCCATGAATTGGAATCAACTCGACCACAACTGGTTGGTTGTTGGTTAGTTTTCCCAGTCTCTATGTATTTCCTGGTACACTATTATGGATCCTGATCCGAAAGCCTTAAATGCCTTGTGTTATTTCCAGTAAAGCCGACGATTTATCATATCCCGCCTACACTGTTTCATCTAATCCTTGGTGATTAGATCCATTTGGTTTGGTCAATACCCAGCGCTGCTGATCATGTGGAGTAGATCTGAATGTTGAATTTTGGCAACTCTTCATTCACTATTCTTGTCGGCCTCCCCCATCTTTTGAGGAGTTCCAGGGTTCCAGATGTGTTTTGTGGCTGCACATTGGAGGTGGGTGTTCCCTAATCTGAAGGGGAGTGGAGGCACTGAGCAGAATTCTAGAGATAACAACTGTCCATTTCTGGGCCTTTGGACATGCTGTTCCTCCACTCTGGAATGCTTTTCCCTGCTTCTTTGCCAGTTAAGTATCCTATTCATTCTCTCAAAAGTGCTAGGTCAGGTGTCATTATGGTCATTAGCACCCCTTTCTTCTTTTGGTGCCTTGAAATTAATTCCCTCTTTTTATATTTCCAGAACATATCATTGGAGCTCTGTCTTACTTGAAAATCATTTGTTTGTATTTATGCTTAAGTTTTAAGCTCTTTGAAGTTGTGACCATGTCATCTTTGTATCTCCACAGGGCTTGCTAAGATTTTTGTGTTGTAGTTCTTTAGTCAATCTTAGCTTTCAATTTCTAAGTCAGAAAAGAGCATAATTTAAGGCTGCTTTAGCCATATGTGAAACAAGAGGAAGGAGTTCTGGTAGTGCAGTGGTTAAGGCATTTGGCTGCTACCAAAAGGTTGGCAGTTCAAACCCACCAGCTACTCTGCAGGAGAAAGATGAGGCAGGCTGCTTCTGCAAAGATTTACAGCCTTGGAAACACTATGGGCAGTTCTACTCTGTCTTATTTGCTCGCTATGAGTTGAAATCAACTCAATGACAGTGAGTTTGGAGTTTTTTTTTTTTACACAACAGGATATTTTTGCTTTTCTTTTCAGGAAGTTTAGGAATGTTCCCATGGTTTACATGTTATACCAGTATAAACATTCATTCAGCTCTTTAGATTTCTTCTTCCACAAGGGGTTTTCCTTCAAGGAAGTTCAATCTGAGAGACAATGTTTGGGATATGCTGCAGCCGCAAAAGGTTAGGAGTGAAGAGCTCTGTAATGAATATATGTTACAGAAAAGTCTTTTTCAAAGTAACCTTTGACCATTCATCCCTCTAAGGGCTAGCTTGACAGCTTCATAACCCCAGCACCGTGCATGCTACCCAGAGGATGGCACAGGGCCTGCTTGTTCCTGGCCATGCTGCTGGGTGAAATCCAGGCTATGCTTGGCATGATTTGTAGTCAATAAACAAGAGACCAAGGTGGGAAAACACAAAGGCATTTTTATTTCTTTGGCCAAGGAAGGGAACAGCCGGGGCTAGTGCTTCCAGGACTGCTCCAAGAAAGGCTCCTTCAAGTTTCCCTTTCACACATTAAAACAGGAAGTCATACAAAATCATGGGTACACATACTTCTACATTCTACACAGGTACAGTTATTGTTACATACATTGCATGTATGAAAAATGATTGCTACACTCCACTGATGCAGAGAGGTTAATATCCATGAAGCACTTAATGACCTACAGGTCACCTAGGATGCTAAGATGGCTACCAAACCAACTCAGGTTGGTTTTGGCTAGTCTGGGGAAGTCAGAGTAAATATGATAATGGGCAGGGAGGTTTGGCTCACTTAGCTGTCCTGCTTATCTTGTAGGGCCACACAGATAATGAAGGAGGAGGAGGTGATCCTCAGTAGGGCTCTGTCTTACGTGATTTGACAGCGTAGACAAACAGATGAACATGACTAAACTTAGACACCTACCTCTTTGTAAACCACACCTCGAATCCTGGGAGAAACAATCTGAAAGCACTTCTAGTTTCAGCTCCAGGTGGAAATCCTTCAAACAGTCCATATTAGTCAAGGCAGCTTTATCATCCCCAAATGTCAATGGCTTAACACAATAAAGGCTAATTTCTTTAATTTATCACAAATGAATGTGGGTCTTTGTGTATGTGTGTGACAGGAGGGGTGTTTTGTGGCATGCAGCCATTTTAGGACCCAGGCTGTCTCTATCAATGGCTCCATTGTGCCCTAGGGCCTCAGAACCTTGCTCTGAATCCTCCACATCTGTCTGGCAGACTAGGGCAGAAGAAGCAATGGAGTACAGTACATACACTGGAAATGGTGTCTATCACTTCCACCTATATTCCATTGCCTAGATCTTGATCACATGGTCCCACCAAACTAGAAAGGAGGTTGGAAATGTTTTGTAGCTGTGTCCCTAGGAAGAATAGGGAATGAGTTTATTTATCAACTAACTAGCTTTTCACTTGGTACCTGTTGCTACATTTATTGTTATTATTATTTAATATTTTCATTTTAAGCCTTCATGTCAGTTATTAAATAATTGTAATTGGAAAGGTTAAAGAAAGGAGATTAACAGATTTGTTATCTCCACAAAGCTTCCCTGATTGCTCCTCATTCTTGCCCTTTGTTTGTAGTATGTCTTGGTTCTAAACATCAGCAGTACTCTAGAGGGGCCTCCCTTATGATATCTACTTCTTTCCATTCTAATCGTATGTGACCTATACGACCACTTCCTTGAAGAGTCTGCCTGTTCATGTTTATAACTTCCTTCACACTGTATCTGCATACTGTGGACAATCAATAAAGATTTATAAGTGATTGAATCTTGCCTCTTACCCTCTAAACCCATCCCCACCTAATGTGCCATTGGCTGAGTTTCATACATGTTGAGAATCAGAAGATCTCATGCACCCATACCAATGACAGTCCAACCTCCAGGTTAGAACTAGAAAAGAACTGAAGACCAAGTAACTGTAATATGTAATGCCAAATTGTTGTTGTTATGTGCCGTCGAGTCATACCCAACTCATAGCGACCCCTCCTTGGGGTTCCGAGGCTGTATCACTATGAAAGTAGATTGCCCAACCTTCTTTCTGAGGAGTGGCTGGTGGGTTTTAACCACCAGCCTTCTGGTTAGCAGGCAAATGCCTTAGGCACTACCCCACCATAGCTCCTACACACACAAACACACACACATATAATATATATTATATGTTGTTGTTGTTGTTATTTGCCGTCGAGTTGGCCCCGACTCATAGTGACACCTCCTTGGGTTTCCGAGGCAGTATCACTACGGAAGTAGGATTGCCCAACCTTCCTTCCGAGGAGTGGCTGGTGGGTTTGAACCACCAGCCTT
>NW_006921590.1:24281266-24285239 GCF_000298275.1 Orycteropus afer afer
CCTCGGAAACCCAAGGAAAGGTTGCTCTGAGTCGGATCCGACTCAACAGCAGTGGGTTTGGTTTGGTTTTCGTCTAATAGGTAGTGGATTCATTTATGCCAGACTATTTAATTTTCTTTGAAGGCAGTGTGTGTGTCAGAAGTGAAGGTGAGAGATTTTGTTGACCCAGCTGTGAATATGCTTCTAAGAATCAATAGGTAAAATTATGAGAGCTCACAAACTATTGGGCATGATGGACAAAATATCTCAGGCTTTGAAAACCAAAGTTAAAACGCAGAGGGAGAGTTTCTGGTTCACTCTTACGCTTGCCTAGCATGATGCCTGAACAAGGGTTAGTGGAGTAGGCAGCTGTCAATAACTTGAAAGGATTAAGACAGTCAGGGTAAATAGATCCTTGTGTGGCACAGTTTGCTTTCATCTACTAACCTAAAAGTTGGTGGTTCAACCTCTCCCGTGAAAGTGAGTCCTGGTAATTTGCTTCCATAGATTACAGCCAAGAGGACTCCATGGAGGAGTTCTAGTCTATACTACATGGGTTCACCATAAGTCAGAATTGACTCAATAGCAAAGAGTATAAACAAATAAAAATTTAAATTAGGAATGTGGCTTTTGGCTTAGGATCTTTCACCAATAATGAGGGATCTCTTTGGGTGTTTTCACCTTTCTGGGTCTCAATTTACTCAGCTCTAAAATAGAGGGTTGCAACTGGATGGTATTTACATTTCCCTCCATTGTAATGACCAAGGCATCTATTTCTCAGGAAACTATTTCTCTTGCATTGGAAGAGTGACATCAGGGTAAAATGATCAATGACCAGTTGCTGTTGAATGGACTCTGACTCATCGCCACCCCTTGCATGTCAGAGTAGAATTGTCCTTCATAAGATTTTCCATGGAAGTGATCACTGGGCCTTCTTCTGAGGTGCTTCTGGGTGGACTTGAACCCCTAACTTTTCTGTTAGCAGCAGAACATATTAACCGTGCACCACTTATGGACTCCTAGTGTAAAATTATATTGCCCCCAAATGTTCATCAGTGCCCCTTTCTGAGAGGGAATACTGGGCAGACAGAAATTCGAACCTCACGTAAATGTGTTTCTTTGTCACAATGCTCTTGCTCTCTTCATTCTCTAGGTTCCAAGAAAAAGGATGTTTGTTGTTGTTTGTTGTTATGTGCCATCAAGTTGGACCCGACTCATAGCGACCCCTCCTTGGGTTTCCGAGGCAGTATCACTACAGAAGTAGATTGCTCCATCTTCCTTCCAAGGAGTGGCTGATGGGTTTGAACCACCAGCCTTCTGGTTAGCAGTCACTTGCAGCTTTCATGTAGTTGGTGCTTCATTCTATCATTTCTACTGCTTTCCTGTCCATTTCTTGGATGTATTCTTGCCCCAGGATGCTAGGAGACCACCCTATGCTCTTGAACAAGTTAGAAAGGATGTTAAATGGTGCTTGACAAATCAAAAGTAATGAATGGCTTAGTTTCTGATGACGTTGGTGAGGAGAGAAACCATAAAATAACAGTCCAATTCTCAAGGCCTTTCAGAAAACCCATATTTCTTCATAATTGAATATATTGCAGGCCTTCACCTCCCCATCCCTGTGCTATATTGGTAGGGGAATCCAGGTTAAGAGAGTAGGAACGCCTGAGATTTGTCTTCTGAATTCTCTGCCCAAAGGCTCCCTTTGTCTCTCTGTGGTGCTTTTGTCTTTCATCTCTATGTCACTTTATTTTTCAGAACAACTCCCCCGTGCTTGTTCTGGGGAAATGATTGTTGCTTAGTTTGAAACAATTATATAAACAGATGTCCTAACTCCTTAGTTCATCTAAACACACATGGAGGCTGCGGTACATGTTGAAAAGATTATTTTAAGCCATCCATTAAGTCATCTCTGTCCTTAATAAACTGTGTCCCAGCGTTCAAGCTATCTGTGCTTAATCTTATTGTTATAACTGCCTAACTGCCTTGTACCTCAGAACATATGACTTCAATAGCCCACCCAACTCATTTTTTAAAGTTACAAAAGCAAGGGATTGGAGGAAAAATACATTTTGTGTGCATGTGTGCCAGTTTTCGATTTCAATGTTTCTTTTTAAGAATTCTACCGCATGTTCTCTTGAAACAATACCTAGGAAAAATAGCTCATGTTTATTGATCCAGCACACACAAGTTCTAAAATAGTCCCACTTATCGATTCATTTAATCTTCACAAAAACCCAACGAGATAAGGACTATTATGAGCCTCATTTTACAGATGATGAAACTGAGACACAGAGAAGTTAAATAATTCACTCAAAGTCTAGAATTTCTATTACCAATGGAGTTTGAGTTCAAAAATCAAAACCAGGAATAAAAGAGATTTCTGATATTCTAAGCTCTTTCCATGTATTAACTCATTAAATCTTTACAACAACACTATGAGACAGGCCTTTGAGCTGGCCCTATTTCTATTCCTGTGCATTGTTGCTGGTTTTATTTATTATTTTTTTTTTAATCTAAGGAGTGAAATGCTATCGTATGAGACCAAAAGAGGGAAAAATTAGCTTTAGAAGATGAAAACATTAAGAAGAAGGCCAAAAACATTTTTGGGGTTGTTAGGCCGAAGCAAACCCAAGCCACCAACATTTCAGTTAGCAGCTTCCTCTGGGCGTCCAGCCCTGATGAGACAGCCTGATAAGACAACGGAAGTGACAGAACCTGCCCAGACTGGAAAGTCCCATGCAGTGGCAAGCTTCCTCTTGTGAAGCCCCCTCATGCTAATTAAGTACAGACCCATGCTAACAGCTAATTGGACCCCACTATTTCCTTAGTGTCCCCACTTAGGTCCTCCACAAGACTATAAACCCTCCCCTCCCCAGCCAGACGGTGTGACTTCCCGGGCCCCTCTCAGGGACCCGTGAACCTCACCCGGGTCCCTCTTAGGGACCCGTAAACCTCCCCCGGAAACTCAGAATAAAAACTTCTCTTTAACCTCACTTTTGTGTGTCCTCTTCTCCTTACTGTGACCTTACAGGGGTAACTTTTTATTTTGGTATAATTTCAGAATTCACAAAAGTTGGAAGAAAATATTCTTTTTTGAAGAAATGAAGTGTTGAGTTATCCAGAGAGGCACAGACAACCTGATGCAGAGGCTTTGTGGGCTGTTTGTGTTCTCCACTGATTATTAATTTCCTAAGCCAGGATCAGCAACCCAGGAAAGGAATTAGACAGATGAGGCTTCAAACCTTGTTTTATGCTTTATGTAATTTGGGCATATTATCTGGAATGGGTGCCTCAATTTATTCACCTGTAAAATGAAGATAAATTTAAAGATTTGTTGTGAAAACAACATCTGACACTCTCTATGTGTATACTTGATGTAGGCCATTATTATCAACACTTTCTCAAGGTCCTTAAGAATGCCCTTTGCCCGTAACTATTTATTAAATCATATAACTTCCATGTTGTAAGCATCTACGAAGCTGTAGGCGCCATGCCACATGCTTTTCATGACTTATCATTTTACTCTCTCACTACTCAAAGTGTGGTCCAAGGACCAGAAGGATCAGCATCACTCAGAAGCTTGTGAAAAGAGTCAATCTCAAGCTCCATCCCAGATCTAATCAATCAGAATATATATTTTAAATAAGATCCCCAGATAACTTGCATGCAGGCTTACATTTGAGAAGGGTTGCTCCAATCCTCATATTCTATACTCTCAGATGAGGTAAGTGAAGGTCAGAGGTGAAGTGACTTGTTCAAAACTACCTCGTTCTAGAATTGGCACTCTGACAGAAGTGGTTCCTCATAGCGTCTCCATGTGCTCAGAGTAGAACTGCTCATCAAGTAGCGATCAACTCAATGGCAACAATAACAACAATAAGGATGGCTAGTTCCTAAATCTGGGAGCTCTGGTAGCATAGTGGCTAAGGCACTTGACTGCTAACCAGAAGGCTGGCGGTTCAAACCCACCAGCCACTCCTCGGAAGGAAGG
>NW_006921590.1:24291609-24297796 GCF_000298275.1 Orycteropus afer afer
TGTGTGTGTGTGTTTGTATTAGATGGATGCAACCAAAAGATTTCACCTGTTCATCTGGGAGACTGTGAGGCAGCAAGATGTGGAGTACCTGGCCCGCTGCACTCTCTGCTATGGTAAGCCTGAGCAGGATTTCTGACTGGACTGATGCCTTTAGAACAGGGAGAATAAATTAATGGTCACAGGCCATATCTGCTCTCAGATGTATTTGGGCTTGGCATGCACAATTTTAAAATCTGGGAATTCCATCTTAAGTCTAGATTTCCAGTTTCTCTTAGAAATTCAAGATCGTCTTGAGAACCACAAACACTGCATTCCCGTGTGGTCACACTAGTCAGAGCTGAGTTGTGGCTGCTTGATGGACCACATGTCTGCTAGTGCCCTATAGTTCCTACCCCTTTTTACCATGTTTTCTCTTATCTGCTCTGCTCATAATTTGTCCTTCCAGGCTTTTGTAGATGACTGTACTTGTGTTTTCTGCCTGTTAATGTGAAGGGCAGAGTACTCAGTCAAGAGTCTTGGCACTAGGTCTGGAACTACTTTTGACTGGCAGTGGGATATGGCAAGACATTCAATGTCTCTAGCTCCCCAGCCTGCATCATTTTATCCACACCTCACACTATCCTGTGCCAGGGAGAGCCTTCTACTGAAATCCATGCATGGCCTGTGTGAAGAGCTCTCACTTGTATCTGCTTCACCCAGGGCCTCAGTGAATCTGGAAGGTAAATTCAAAAGGGGATTTAATTCTCCCTCTACTTGATCCACACTAAGACCTGCCATGACCATGAGAAAGTGATGTCTGAGAACTTGGTCAAGTCAAATACAGGAATTGCTATTTGTATAATTCCTGAACTTCTTTCCTATCCATCATCTCTTCTGATATGGCACCTCTCTGAACGTCAGTATCTTCTCCTGATGCATACTGAGCTCTTACAAAGTGCAAATATTGTGTTGAGCCCTTAGATATATTAACTCGTTTTTCATTTAAGCCTCATAAACAACCTCATAAGACAGATACTATTACTATCATCATTATCTCCACCTGAGAGATGGGAAAACTGACACACTGGGAAAGGAAGTAATTTACCCGAGGCAGCCTAGCACAAACCACGTACACCACCCGGGACTTCTGTAGTATGAGGTAGAGCCAGGATTTGAACTAAGCAGTCTGGTTGCAGAACTTTATTTTTAAAAATAATTTATTATTTATTTGTTGTTGTTGTTGGCTCTGACACAGGGGTTTTAACCTTTATTGCACTATAGACCCCTTTGTTGTTGTTGTTCTTGTTATGTGCCGTCAAGTCAGACCTGACTCATAGCGACCCCTCCTTGAGTTTCCGAAGCAGTATCACTACAGAAGTAGATTGCTCAACCTTTTGGTTAGCAGTCAAGTACCTTAGGCACTATGCTACCAGGGCCCCTTAGCATCTGGTTTAAACCTCCGGCCTCCTCAGAATGACGTTTTTAAATGCATAATGAAATACAGAGAATTACAAAGAAATATAATTGCACTGAGAATATGTTATCAAAATATTAAAAAATTTTGATGTAGTAAAATATCTGCTTCTTTATTAACATACTAAATAAGATGCAGCACATGGTCCAGCAACTATTATCACCTTGAAGTAGTGATGAGCGTAAATAATGTTGAGCTATCTGCGACAACTGTAATATCACATGGAAATACCAGGGATGTCGATTGGTGACTGCTAACGCCGTAGTGGTTTGTTGCCTAGATGCATAATGGAAGGAAATGCTAAATTTCATTTAATCATTTTTTGACCTACAAAAATGACAATTTTATATGTGTCTTTAAGGTCACTCCCAGCTCTAGCAGTCAATATTTTCATGAGTTTTTCCCCAAATAGTCACAGTTGTTGATGTATTTACTTAATAAATAAATTCATCTATAATTATTTTTCTGGGGAGTGGGAGTTGTCTGTGGACCCAGAAATTAGGAAGCCATATGACCTAGTGATTAAAAACATTAAATGTAGAATCAGTCTCAATTCTTTCTTTTGTGAAATAGGCACATTTATTTACCGAGCCCATAGGCTTGGTGTGTCAGCAGGATGCCTGGCTGCAGCTATTCTTCTTAAGGGTTTAGAAACATATTTTGAGTGGAAATGAAAGATGCATGGGCTACCCAGGCCTCTCCCTGTGTTTCCTCCTCAGACAAATGCCGACCCCACCCGGATTGCGACCTGGGAGCACCCAGGCCCCTGGAGGTGGACGTGGATGTGGCGTTCGTGGTGGACGGCTCTCACAGCGTCAGCACCAATGTGTACCTTGCAGCCTTGGGCCTAGTGGCCACTACACTCAATGACCTGGAGGTGGCCGAGCAACCCAGTGCATCCCACCACGGGGCACGCGTGGCTCTGGTGACATACACGACGCCTGGCTTCAGGCCTGGAAGGGGGCACCCTCCAGTGACAGAGAATTTCCATCTGACCTCCTATGGTCACCGGTCTCAGATGCAGCAGCATGTCCGTGGGATCGCGGACCACCCCCCACAGGGAGCCGCTGCCCTGGGTCATGCCCTGGAGTGGACGCTGGAGAAGGTGCTCCTGGAAGTCCCGCTGCCGCGGAGAGCGCAAGTCCTTTTCGCCATCGTGGCCAGTGAGACCAGTGACTGGGACAGGGAGAAGCTAAGGACTTTGTCCCTGGAAGCCAAATGCCAGGGCGTCGCTCTGTTTGTGCTGGCCTTAGGTTCGGGCGTGGGACCCCTGGAGCTGGCTGAGCTGGATCATGTGGCCAGCACCCCTTCTGAGCAGCATCTGCTGCGCCTAGAGGGGATCTCAGACTCAGAGGTGGACTATGCCCAGGGATTTATACGAGCCTTTTTCAACCTCCTAAATAGTAAGTGGTGCCAGAAAACTGGGGGTGACCTGAGTGAGGTGGAGACAAGCACTTATAGAGCCTGGCATTTGGGGAGATGCCCATTGTACCTCCACTCTAGATGAGGTGTTTGTAGCCCTGCAGCCTCCAGGGAACCCAGAGAGTACTCACATTTCCTGAAAAACCTGTCCTATGATTGCCCTGACTCTGCCAGGCCTGGTGGTCCTGGCTTCTTGTTCTGAACCTCTCATCTGGTGGTGAGAGGCCACTGCCTTCCACCTTCTTGATTTTCTCATGTACCAAAATGAGAATTACAGTTTCTTTCCTTATTTGTGATGGAGTCTTGATGGCACAATGCTTAAAGCACTTGGCTACTATCTGAAAGTCAGCTGTTAGAAGCCACCAGCTACTCTGTGGGAGAAAGATGAGGCAGTGTGCTTCCATAAAGATTTACAGCCTTGGAAACCTTATGAGGCAGTTCTTCTCTGTCCCACAGGGTTGGTATAAGTCAGAATCAACTTGATGGCAAAAAAAAAAAAAAAAACAACTTACTCCATCAAGTTGCATCCGACTCATAGCGACCCCTCCTTGGGTTTCCGAGGCAGTATCACTACAGAAGTAGATTGCTCCATCTTCCTTCCAAGGAGTGGCTGATGGGTTTGAACCACCAGCCTTCTGGTTAGCAGTCACTTGCAGCTTTCATGTAGTTGGTGCTTCATTCTATCATTTCTACTGCTTTCCTGTCCATTTCTTGGATGTATTCTTGCCCCAGGATGCTAGGAGACCACCCTATGCTCTTGAACAAGTTAGAAAGGATGTTAAATGGTGCTTGACAAATCAAAAGTAATGAATGGCTTAGTTTCTGATGACGTTGGTGAGGAGAGAAACCATAAAATAACAGTCCAATTCTCAAGGCCTTTCAGAAAACCCATATTTCTTCATAATTGAATATATTGCAGGCCTTCACCTCCCCATCCCTGTGCTATATTGGTAGGGGAATCCAGGTTAAGAGAGTAGGAACGCCTGAGATTTGTCTTCTGAATTCTCTGCCCAAAGGCTCCCTTTGTCTCTCTGTGGTGCTTTTGTCTTTCATCTCTATGTCACTTTATTTTTCAGAACAACTCCCCCGTGCTTGTTCTGGGGAAATGATTGTTGCTTAGTTTGAAACAATTATATAAACAGATGTCCTAACTCCTTAGTTCATCTAAACACACATGGAGGCTGCGGTACATGTTGAAAAGATTATTTTAAGCCATCCATTAAGTCATCTCTGTCCTTAATAAACTGTGTCCCAGCGTTCAAGCTATCTGTGCTTAATCTTATTGTTATAACTGCCTAACTGCCTTGTACCTCAGAACATATGACTTCAATAGCCCACCCAACTCATTTTTTAAAGTTACAAAAGCAAGGGATTGGAGGAAAAATACATTTTGTGTGCATGTGTGCCAGTTTTCGATTTCAATGTTTCTTTTTAAGAATTCTACCGCATGTTCTCTTGAAACAATACCTAGGAAAAATAGCTCATGTTTATTGATCCAGCACACACAAGTTCTAAAATAGTCCCACTTATCGATTCATTTAATCTTCACAAAAACCCAACGAG
Source organism: Orycteropus afer afer (assembly GCF_000298275.1). Classification (NCBI taxonomy): domain Eukaryota; kingdom Metazoa; phylum Chordata; class Mammalia; order Tubulidentata; family Orycteropodidae; genus Orycteropus; species Orycteropus afer. Next base: position 24,296,048 of record NW_006921590.1, read on the forward strand.
ATAAGGACTATTATGAGCCTCATTTTACAGATGATGAAACTGAGACACAGAGAAGTTAAATAATTCACTCAAAGTCTAGAATTTCTATTACCAATGGAGTTTGAGTTCAAAAATCAAAACCAGGAATAAAAGAGATTTCTGATATTCTAAGCTCTTTCCATGTATTAACTCATTAAATCTTTACAACAACACTATGAGACAGGCCTTTGAGCTGGCCCTATTTCTATTCCTGTGCATTGTTGCTGGTTTTATTTATTATTTTTTTTTTAATCTAAGGAGTGAAATGCTATCGTATGAGACCAAAAGAGGGAAAAATTAGCTTTAGAAGATGAAAACATTAAGAAGAAGGCCAAAAACATTTTTGGGGTTGTTAGGCCGAAGCAAACCCAAGCCACCAACATTTCAGTTAGCAGCTTCCTCTGGGCGTCCAGCCCTGATGAGACAGCCTGATAAGACAACGGAAGTGACAGAACCTGCCCAGACTGGAAAGTCCCATGCAGTGGCAAGCTTCCTCTTGTGAAGCCCCCTCATGCTAATTAAGTACAGACCCATGCTAACAGCTAATTGGACCCCACTATTTCCTTAGTGTCCCCACTTAGGTCCTCCACAAGACTATAAACCCTCCCCTCCCCAGCCAGACGGTGTGACTTCCCGGGCCCCTCTCAGGGACCCGTGAACCTCACCCGGGTCCCTCTTAGGGACCCGTAAACCTCCCCCGGAAACTCAGAATAAAAACTTCTCTTTAACCTCACTTTTGTGTGTCCTCTTCTCCTTACTGTGACCTTACAGGGGTAACTTTTTATTTTGGTATAATTTCAGAATTCACAAAAGTTGGAAGAAAATATTCTTTTTTGAAGAAATGAAGTGTTGAGTTATCCAGAGAGGCACAGACAACCTGATGCAGAGGCTTTGTGGGCTGTTTGTGTTCTCCACTGATTATTAATTTCCTAAGCCAGGATCAGCAACCCAGGAAAGGAATTAGACAGATGAGGCTTCAAACCTTGTTTTATGCTTTATGTAATTTGGGCATATTATCTGGAATGGGTGCCTCAATTTATTCACCTGTAAAATGAAGATAAATTTAAAGATTTGTTGTGAAAACAACATCTGACACTCTCTATGTGTATACTTGATGTAGGCCATTATTATCAACACTTTCTCAAGGTCCTTAAGAATGCCCTTTGCCCGTAACTATTTATTAAATCATATAACTTCCATGTTGTAAGCATCTACGAAGCTGTAGGCGCCATGCCACATGCTTTTCATGACTTATCATTTTACTCTCTCACTACTCAAAGTGTGGTCCAAGGACCAGAAGGATCAGCATCACTCAGAAGCTTGTGAAAAGAGTCAATCTCAAGCTCCATCCCAGATCTAATCAATCAGAATATATATTTTAAATAAGATCCCCAGATAACTTGCATGCAGGCTTACATTTGAGAAGGGTTGCTCCAATCCTCATATTCTATACTCTCAGATGAGGTAAGTGAAGGTCAGAGGTGAAGTGACTTGTTCAAAACTACCTCGTTCTAGAATTGGCACTCTGACAGAAGTGGTTCCTCATAGCGTCTCCATGTGCTCAGAGTAGAACTGCTCATCAAGTAGCGATCAACTCAATGGCAACAATAACAACAATAAGGATGGCTAGTTCCTAAATCTGGGAGCTCTGGTAGCATAGTGGCTAAGGCACTTGACTGCTAACCAGAAGGCTGGCGGTTCAAACCCACCAGCCACTCCTCGGAAGGAAGG
>NW_006921590.1:24297896-24318084 GCF_000298275.1 Orycteropus afer afer
CATCCGACTCATAGCGACTTCTCCTTGGGTTTCCAAGGTGGTAGGAGCTCTGGTAGTGTAGTGCCTAAGGCACTTGACTGCTAACCAGAAGTTTGGTGGTTCAAACTTACCAGCCACTCTTCAGAAGGAAGGTTGGGCAATCTACTTCCATAGTGATACCACTTCGGAAACCCAAGGAGGGGTCGCTATGAGTTGGGTCCGACTCAACAGCACATAACAATAACAACATCACTATGGTGGATCTAGGGTCTCTATGAGTCAAAATTGACTCCGTACCAGTGGGTCCCTATTTGTGAAGCCTACATTCAAATATGATTGTGGAGGGAGGGGGGTGGTGTACACTGTCAATGCACTCAGCTGCTCTCTAAACAAAAGGTTGGAGGTTCAAGTCTACTTGGAGGTGCTTCAGAAGAAAGATCTGAAAATCTACTTATGAAAAATCAGCCCCTGAAAACGTTATGGAGTGCAGTTTTGCTCTGCACACATGGGGATTGCCATGATCGGAATGAACTCAACAGCACCTGTTTTTTTTTGTTTTGTTTTGGTATTGTTATTAGTGTTTACCTAGTGGTATATGACAGTACTTCTCAAACTTTAACTTGAGCATGAATCCTCTAGGGAACTTGTTAAAATCTGGATTCTGATCCATCAGGTCTAGGTGGGGCTGTCAAGCTGCACTTCTACTAAGTCCTGAATGGTGCAGTACATGAACCTCACTTTGAGTGACAAGAGTATATGACATATTTATTTCAAAGTTGAGGCTCATGTGGAAATCTGGAGATCAGAGGTCTTCAGGGATTTGCCAGGTAGTAAAAGAGAAATGACAAGAATTCAGGGTCTCCCCACTCAAGTTGGTCAGATGAAGGTAGCAGTGGAAATTAAGGGACAAAGTCTAAGACAGTGTGTCCTGGGCAGACTTCCTCACTACCTCTCTGCTCTAGTACCCTTCCTTTCAATCAGAACTAGTCAAACCAAATTCTTGCATAGCCATTGGGGGTGAGGTGGGGTGTTATGCTATCCTGCCACCTTTTCAAGATTTTATCTTGCGCTGTGTCTGCCAATGCATAATCCAGAATATCTCATGTCAGAGTCCATCACTGTAACATGTGAGGCCTCCTTGCCCTCCTTGCTGGGTGACATTAGTTTCTCAGTTTATAAGTGTGCATTGCCCTCCTTGCTAGGTGATAAGTGTGAATCATATCATGTTGTGACCCTTGAAGGACATCTGCTCTTTCATCAATGAAGGAATGAGAAGCGTCTGATAGGCATCTTAGAAGAGAAGTATTGACATTGCATTTGTGTCCCACTAATTTCAGAGGTAGAAAGATCAATGAATTGATCTAGTCCTAACCCTGCCACTAGCTCACTGTGTGATCCTAGGAAAGTCAGTGAACCTCTCTGAACTTAGTTTCCTTATCTTTGCAGGGAGTGGTGGAGGGAAGTGGAATGGCTAATGGCTTAGTGATTCTTTGAAGGAGAAGCAGGCTGAAATAATCTCTTTTCTAGTCCGTTTTAATTTTTTATATGTTTTCGTATGTTATAGTTTTGTTATGTTCTTTTATATTGTGATTTATTTTATATTTTTTAAATGTTATTTAAATTATTTAAATATTATGATATGATACATTTTATGTTTTTATTTTATTTTGGCTTGTTTTAATTTTATTTTATTTGAAATTTTACCTTGTTTTGTGCTTTATTTTATGTCTTAATGAATAATATATTGTTTTATTTTATTTTAGGTTTTATATTATTTTATATGATCTGACATCTTATTTCAGTTTTCTTTTTTTTTAGCGGAAACAAACCAGTACCCACCCCCAGAGCTCATTAATGAATGTGGGGGACCGAACCGTGGGGACACTCGGCTGAAATCAGTCATGGCTATCAAGAGGTAGGCTTAAGGCAGAATTGAGCTTGTCCTACAGCTCCACCTATAGACTGGATACCAGTGGCCTATCTATGGGAAATAGTCCTATAGCAAGCACTGAAATCGTGCCCCTGTCCAAACATCTGACACTCATCTTTCAGATATTTTTATCAAAATATCAGCTCAGAAATGCAAGTCAAGCTCATTACTCTTGTACCCAACACATTATGGTGCTACATGAAAATTACCACTGCACCTTCCTTGCTTTCACTGACGAAAATTGGTCTATGATGTGCTCAAAGTCATTTTTTTTTTCCAGTTTCATCTCTTTCTACACTCAGCAGAAAAAGATCACACAATCTACTTCAACCCATAAAAACCCACTAAAACCACTGCCATCAAGTAGATTCCAATCAAGTAGATTCTAACTCATAGTGACCCAAAGGGATAGAGTAGAACTGCTCCATGGGGTTTCCAAGACTGTAAACCTGTACGGAAGCAGACTACCTCATCTTTCTCCCATGGAGTGGCTGGTGGGTTTGAACCACCAACCTTTTGGTTAGCAGCCTAGTACTTTAACCACTGCACCACCAGAGCTTCTCCTTGATCCATGGAGTCTCTCAAATAAGAAAATATTAATTTTAACTTGTTGAACGATCTCTCACAGCTGGCAATGGACACTGTGATGGTTCATAGAAACTGTTTAGTGGTGAATAGAATGGTTAATGGTTAATAGAAGCCTTCAAGTGGCACCCAGGCACATGTTATACCTGTCCAACCTTAGATATACCTTAGCAGGAGATAGCCTCCCTAAAAAAAAAAAAAAAATCACTGGTAATGCCAGTCTTTGACTTGACCCAAACCATTGGGGCTGAGATGCTCACTGATATGACAATTCTGGTATAATTTGGTCTTCTTTGTTAGTTAAAAAGTAATACATGACCATTATTTAAAAATTTTAAAATTCATTATTTAAAAATTCAAAGGACACACAAGTGTATAATAGCAAAAACTGAACATTTTCCATTCCAAAACATCAACCCATCTTCTAATTCCATGTCCTAGAGGTATTGGCTGGCTAGAGTCTCATACCCTCCAAAGGTTTTAATTCTCTGTGTGATATATATCACATGCAAAGGTATATAAATGTGCACAAACACAAACATATAAACACATGCACACACACAAATATATGATTTTTTTTAACAAAAATTGACTATGCTAAACTTACTATTCTTTTTTTTTCCTCCCCTCTTTTCCCCATGACCACCTCCTCACTGTGCCCCTCTCATCCATGCATTCCTGTCTGTTCAGCCTTCCTTTTATGTGAATGCTACCCCTCTGGTGTCTCATGCCTGATTGATCTAAGGGGTGCATTTCCCAAGAGTAAGTGGGTGCATCACCCTGGGGTAAGTGTTCCTCCGCATATATGTCTTTCTACTGTTCGACTGAGAGCCAATCCATGGAAATGAGTCCATTTTCAAGGCCAAAAGGGTAACCTGGGGCCATAGTCTCAGAGTCTACCAGTCTCTATTTGATCAGTAATTCTGGTCATTTCTGTGTTTTTTAATTTTGTTCCACATTTTTCCTTCCACTCTATCCAGGATCTCCAGTTTTGATCCCTTTCCTAGCAGTTGGCATTGGTAGCTGGGAGTAAACTTATTATTCTGCTATTTGTCCGAAACCTTCTATAAACTTAAGAAAATAATCAATGCAATAATAAAGCTTATTGAACCTGAGGCTTAGCAACATCAGTTGGGAGCTGAACTCTCAGGTCTTGTGGTTTGGTTAAGCAGTCTGACATTGTTTCTATACAGGTTGCCCAAGCGCCAGTTTGATGTGTCTGTCTTTGCTGAGGACTTGGAAGCATATGAAGCAACAGATTTTTTTCTAGGGGGAGAGAGAAAAGCCATGATAGCATCTGTAACTCAACAAGAACTTGAAAATTATTATGAAAAGAACAAATATGACTCTGGAAATAATAAACAAGAAACACCAGCAAAACAAGAAGAAACAAAAGAACTAAATTTAGGCACCACTTATGGTAAAACAATAACTATTCGTTGCTTCTTATGTTGGACTTACTCTTTCTATCTTTTTCTTTTTCAAAAATGTTTATGCACTGAGTATTGTTGTTGCTGTTCTTGTTATGTGCCGTGGAGTCTGACTTGACTCGTAGCGACCCCTCCTTGGGTTTCCAAGGTGGTATCATTATGGAAGTAGATTGTCCAACCTTCCTTCTGAGGAGTGGCTGGTGGGTTTGAACCGCCAGCCTTCTGGTTAACAGTTAAGTGCCTTAGGCACTATGCTACTGAGTGTTAGTGTGCAAATTATGGCTTTTTTTATAACCTTCCTTCCAAATGCACATATTTGAGTATGGAGCTAAAGAAATTTGTTTAAGAAAATATACAAAGACTAGTTTTTATTTAGCTGTCAAACTGGAGCTGGTAGAAGGCTATTTCAGAGAGTATCTGGAGGCAGGTGCTATGAAGTATCTTAATTCATTGTGGAGAACAACCATCTCTTGCAGGTGAACTTACTCCTGACCTTGAGGAAAATGCACTCTTGTAGACAGACTCCTTCATCTGTGAGTGGCCACATGGATTATGGCCAAGTTTTTGGATCCATCTAAAAGAATTGTAGCATTAATTTTGGATTATTAAAAAAAAAAAAAAAAAAAACTCACTGCCATCGATTTGATCCTGACTCATAGCGACCCCTCCTTGGGTTTCCGAGGCAGTATCACTACAGAAATAGATTGCCCAACCTTCCTTCTGAGGAGTGGCTGGTGGGTTTTAACTGCCAGACTTCTGTTTAGCAGTCAAATGCCTTAGGCACTATGCCACCAGAGCTCCAAATACTAAGTTACCTCATGCATATGATCAATAAATTAAGGAAAGCAGTGAATAGTTAGAAAGAAATGTCAGAGGAGAGATAACTGAAAAAGTTTCTAGTAAGTGGTGTGGTCCGTCCTGCTTAGATTAAGTGAGAAATAATTGCCCAGAAATTTTGCATAATCTTAGATGGTTCTTCGTGTGGGGCTACTAGATATATGATCATGGGAAAGTTATTTATTCTCTCTGCTGCTCAATTTTCTAGTGAAATAGGAATTATATGAATACCTACTTCAGAGGTTGTTCATGTGTTTGCCATGCAGTAAATATGATATAAATTAGCTGTTAAAGTGCTGATTATACATGCTACCTCTTGATTCCAAAGCAAACACTTGGCCAAAGGAAAGAACAAAACAAGATAGAGGTGGGAATATGCACTTCAAGTAGGAACAATAATATTTTACCTCCTTAGCCTAACAATTAAGCAGAAAAGAATTTACCCTATTGATTATTATGTTTTCTGCATAGAATATTCTCAGGTAATCTTAGTAAGGGAATATTTTTCAGTTTTGGTGTATGGTAGAATTAGCTAGAATCTTTTAAAATTCCCAATGCCTCACCCCAGACCAGTTCAATCAGATCTCTGGGTATGCGACTTACTCAGATTTCATTAAGCGACTGAGAACCGCTGTTAGGCAAATAAAACATCACAAAATCAATGTGAAAGAGATGGATTACTATCATCTCATCCAATCCCATTCATAGACAAAAAATTGAAGTCTGGAGAAATCAAAGAACTGACCCCTAGTAGTTCCCACTGTGCTGTTACTTGGCTCTATCTAGTTCTTTCTCCCTTTACATTCTGAGGCCACTCTGAACCTTCACTACTGGCTCAAGCACCTTCTTTCACACCTCTTTGTTTAGCAGATACCATTATTTATTTGCTTGCTTGCTTCTCAGAAGAGGTAAAAGTGGCCATGTGCAACCTCCTGAAACATCTTGCATCTCTGCCACATTCTTTTCCCACCCTCTGGTCTTAGAGGGAAGCTGGCCTTTTTCTTCACTTTTTTTTTTTTTCCCCCTGAACTGTCCAAAGAGACCAAAGGGCTCTCTCTGACCTCACTGTCTTGAGCCCCTTGGGCTTGCCCCTGACCCTACCTTCCTCTTCAAGCCCTGTCCTCTCTTGGCTTGTTCTTCTATTTCTGACCAGTCTATCTTTGTTGACTCCTCTTTCCAGGTCCATCCTCACATATGGACCCAGGACCTAAAGCTTATACAATTTGGGAGGAGGACCTGCTATAAAAGAATACAAAATTAAGTATAAAAGGATATGGTTATTCAGTGGGGGTTTGTGCAGATGAGGGGCCCTGAAGCTTAAGCTTCATTAGTTTCATGATAAATCTCCCTTGTCCTTCTCCAAGGTCCTTTCCTCAGTCCTCAAACCACTCCACATACACAAGCTTTTTGTACCATGACTTTAACTATCCCCTCTGTACTGGTGACTCCCAAATCAGTATCTTCCATCTCAAACGCTCTCCTGACGTTTGGACCAGTATATGCAACCACCCTCTAGATTGTTCCATTGGACACGTCCACAATCATCTCAAAGAAACCTTTAATCAAACTGAACTCATTGTCTTTTCCATTCAAACCTTCTCATTTATCCACTGTCTTTAACAAAATGAACTGCCAATTGCTCTGGAAACCCCAGATACCACTCTAGTTGTCCTTGTCTCCCTTGTCTCCCACCTCCAATCAGTTACCAGGTCTTAGTATGGCTTCCTCCTCAGCATCGTTCAGATCCATCCTCTCTTCTCACACCTTCACTCTTATTTTCTTTTTCTTTTTAAAATTTATTTTGTTGTCTTAGAGAATATATGCAGCAAATATACACAAATTCAACCACATAGTTCTTAAAAGAGCATTATGCCCAAGGCAGGCATTGTTTACTAGTTCAGCTAAACTATTGTTTGGTTTTAAGAAGACTTCAGGGGATATTTTTGCCTTCACTTTCACTGTTAATGCCTTGACTTTTTAACTAGAGTCCTTTTTAGTTACAGTCCTCTTCAACTTACCTCACTTTATCCTTTTCCCCATTCCCTGTCCATGCCAGATTAATTTTTTTAAAATACAAATCTCATCATATCATTTGTTTTCTTCTTCACACGATAAATCCAGGTGCCCAGGTAAGATACGCAAGGTTTGCATTAGACCTCTGTGGCCTTACTTCTGCCACTTCCCTACATGTGCCTCTTACTCAAAACATTTTGTGTTACTTGCTGTTGCCTCTTATGTAAGTCTCCATGCTATTGCTTACACTTACCCACCTGTCTCCATCCTCTCTACAGAATCCACTTGGTCCATATCTCTGTATTTTACTATGCAGCTCAAGTTTCATCTCTCCTTAAAGTCCTTCCTGAGCCCCCAGGTAGAATTAAATTTTCATGGCTCCCTTTGTGCCCCTGTACCTTAAGCTGAGTTCTGCTGTGGCACCTGCATCCTTTTATTGCACCCACTTGGGAAGAATTGAATGAGTGCCATCACTCTTCACAGAAGCCAGGGTGATCTTGCTATATTTTCAATTTCACTGCTGTGTCTCCAGGGAGCACAGATCCATTTTTGTTTGTTTTGTTTGTTTTTCCCTCAAGTAGGTCAATCTTATAAGACACATATACCAAGAAATGGAACCAGCGTAGGCAAAATTTTAATTCTGTCATAGCTGTTTTTCATTCCCGACCAACTTTTTCCCTTTATTTTCCCCAACATTTTCTTTCTTTATTCCTGGATTCCATGGACTTGTCTGAGTCAAAATGTGAGTGCTGCTGCAAGATTCTGCCTAGATGGCAAAAGTTAATACCTATAATAAGATGGTGCTAAATGTAAAACTGGGGCCTAGCAATAATTGCTTTGGTGAAAACCTATTGCCTCTGCCCCCGCTGGATGCAATTTTCCTTATTCTGAGAAAAGAAAAATAGACACTCAGAGGCATATGGACGTTAAGCTGCAAAGAGTAGCTTAGAGATAATTATTTAAAGCACTGAAGATTTACCTGTAGCTATACTGACAAATATGGTAGCCACTAGCCATGTGTTTTAATCATTTGAAATTGAATAAAATTAATATTTCAATCCCTTGGTTTCTCTAGCCACATTGCACATGGGCTACTGGCTACTGTATTGGACAATACAGCTGTAGAACATTTCTATCACTGCAGAAAGTTCTGCTGGACAGTGCTGCTCCAGAAGTATAATCTAGGGAAAGCAGTCCCTATTTGACTGCCTCCATGACCGAAGGCGGGAGCTCTGGTAGCATAGTGGCTAAGGCACTTGACTGCTCACCAGAAGGCTGGCGGTTCAAACCCACCAGCCACTCCTCGGAAGGAAGGTTGGGCAATCCTACTTCCGTAGTGATACTGCCTCGGAAACCCAAGGAGGGGTCGCTATGAGTTGGGGCCGACTCGACGGCAAACAACAACATGACCGAAGGCAAGAGTGAAGATTCTAAGGCAAAAGTCACAAAGTTTCACTAGGAAAAGTGATTGGTGTGTCACCTTATCTTTGTCAGTTGTCCTTGGTTTTTTGGTCAAATCAGTTGTTTATGGTGGAGGTTAATGCCCACCAATTGCTGAGTCCAAGTTTATTTGTTGAGTTTAGAGAGCACAGCCACCAAAGTTCACCATTGGAATTTTTTTTTTTTTTTTTTCTGTTGACTCCAGGAAGCGTTTGGAGAAGGATTTGTCCTGGTTCCTTCTCCTGGGCTCTCGACTTCTTGCTATCTTCCTTTCACCAGAGTTGGGATTATGCAGTGGGAAAATTCAGTGTATCTGCTCATTGTCAATTCTTTACCCAACTTAGTGTGTATACATCTTGTTCCCTTGGGTTCTGCATATCTGGTTACACCTCCAAAAACCTAGTCTGTGCTGATTATGCTAATGGAAGGTTAGTAGGGAACTTCTGGGGACTAGACCATTAATTTTAACTCTTGCTTTCTGACAACAATATCTTCTTTATTTGGAGGTGCTTGGAAGGCCCAGGAGAAACTATTTGGGGGATGCCAGCATTCTGTGCTGCAAGACTGACTTGGGGCAAGAATCGTTCTCTATGATACGAAGTGTGCCCAATGAAATTTGTTCTCTGTAGAAAACAGAGGTTCCTCATATTGGAAATGAATGCCTAATTTAAAACTCAGGCCATCCATCTGCTGCCACTTGTTGACTCCCAACATTAGTTTTCATTTTCTAGGAACATCATGCTTTTCTTTGAATAGGTGTCTTAACTTTTTGGGCAAGAGTCAGAGAATAGTAAGTAATAAATAAGCTGGATTTGTTTAGGTCATTAGAAGACTGGAGAGATTTTGGATTAGGCAAGTGATGAGATGGTTTAAAAATGGAGGAAAAGAAGCATAATAAGCAAGTGAGTAGTTTTCATCATCAAAAAGCTTCATCCGTTTATTTCCTATGCCAGAAACTATGTGAAATAATCGGGAGCTCTGGTGGCATAGTGCCTAAGGTATTTGACTGTTGATCAGAGGGCTGGTGGTTCAAACCCACCAGCCACTCCTTGGAAGGAAGGTTGGGCAATCTACTTCCGTAGTGATATCACCTCACCAGCCCAAGCAGGGGTTGCTATGAGTCACATCCCACTCAATGGCAGTGCATGAAATAATAGCCATAATTGTGAACTCCTTTCACATATATTATGTAATGCCTTACAGCAACCTTGTGATGTAGGGTTTTTTAAAAATATTGCTTTTATGGTTGAGGCAATTTAAGCTCAGACAGATTAAGTTGCTTGCTCAAGGGCACACAGCTAGTTGGTTGTGGGGCTGGGATTCAAACCTAGATCTGTGACTCCAAACCATCTCTCTTTTCCTCTCTGCCACCCTCCCTCTTATGCTCATGCAGGGAATTCAACTCTCTCTGCATTTTTTGTTGTTGTTGTAGATCCTTGCTTCATGGGACCAGAGGAAGGCAAGTGCCAGGAATACATCCTGAAATGGTACTACAACAAGGAAGAGCAGGTTTGCCAGCAGTTCTGGTATGGCAGCTGTGGGGGCAATGCCAACCGATTCAACACCAAGGAAGAATGTGAGACTCAGTGTGTCCAAACACCCCTAAGGAATTAGGCAGAGCCTTATTACTGTTGCCCTTGTTTTGTAGCTGATGAAACTAAGGTTACCCATACTGAGGCAAGAGCACACAGCTCATAAGTGACAATGCTCACAACTTCACAGTTGGACTCCTAACCCCCTGTTGTTTTTTGTTGTTGTTAGTAGGCCAGATGATTTGTAACTTGAGAGAACTGAATTCTAATAGTCAAAGAAAGTAAAGGAAACTTTCTTGAAAATTATATTAATGAAAAAACATTTTAAACTTGACCTGTAACATTACTATAAAAACATATTTTCACTATGTAGCTAAAGCAAATTCAGTGTAGGCAGTAAGCAAAACCTAATTTCAATAAAGTTGAAAGTTGTGTTTTGCTACTGGAAAACAGAGAAATGTCAAAAGACGAAACCTTGAAAAAGGGCATCTAATGTGAAACTTCATCCTTACTACCTGAGTAAAAATAAAAGCATTCTTTATTAAGTAATTTAGTGTGAGACTGTGTATGATGCCTGCTCACTGGAATCTGTGTTAATACTTTGTGACATGGGAGTAGGTGGAGAGGAAACAGCAGTGAATTGTCCATGGCACCAGTCCACTGGCATCAATTGCATTGACTCCCATCCTTTGAACTTGGTGACTCAACAATTAAGACTGACATTGTCAATGAAAATATGAAATGAAGGGTCTAGATTCACCTTGGATGAAAATTTTTGCAAACAAAGTGATGTGAATCATGTGTTCTTATGAGATATTCCTCTGTGTGATAGTTGGGGTTGTATGTCAACTTGACTGGGCCATGATTCTGAGTGATTTAAGCAGTTGTGATGTGTTAATTCCCATGATGAGATCTGATGTATATGTTTTGAGCAGCCAATCCTTGAAAGGGAGGTTCCTAAGGATGTGGCTTGCTTCCAATATATATATGGACGTCCTGGGAAAAAGATAGACTCTTCTGTGGATCTGGATTCTGTTGTGCTATCTACAACTGTCCATGAGCAGACAATCCACCATTTGGCCTGGGGATCTTGGATTCGTCATCCATCAGAGTCAACAGCCGGTATACTGCTTGCCAACCTTGAGCTCGTCAGCCCCACCTTGACGTCAACCTCCAGCTTGATGTTTGATCCAGGAACTTAGGACTTGCCAGCTTCTATATGTGTATGAGCCACTTTTCTAAGATAAATTTTTCTCTCTCTCTCTATATATATAAGTTTTACTGGTTTTGCTTCTCTAGATAACCCAGCCTAACACATTTGGTACCAGGAGTGGTTCTAGAGACAAAATCATAAAGATGGGTTTCCTAAATTGGTTCTCACCAATTCTCTTTTGGTTCTCCAGTTTGATTAATCATAAAGGCACTGGTTACTCTACCTCCATTAGTAAAGAGGGCCCTGCAAATCCGTGGCATGAGGTGGCAACATTAATATGCAAAATAGCACCACCAATAGATCAAGTATTTTTGAGAAGCAAGGCTCTGGGTGATCTTATGTTTAATACTTTTCTGCAATTTTGTCAGCATGAGGAGTATAAGGAAGCTGGCTGGTTGGTCCTACTTATGCTAGACAAAATGGTAAGAGAGCAAGATAAGTTCAGGGCTGCTGAGTCACAGCTTAAACACTGCATAAAAGACCTCAGTGTTTCCAGTTGTGCCCTGAAAGAAGGCCTTATTTCTTCTAGTAACAGAGCTGATATTGCCAAAAAACCAAACCTAGAGTCTTATTGTGGGGGTGGCTGAATTACAACATCAATTGAATTGCCAACCCAGAATGGTGTCTGAAGTTAAAGTGAAGGCATTGATTAGGAAAAAATGGGATCCTGAAACCTGGAATTGGGACATATAGGCAGATAGTCAGGGAGATGAGGACATGGAGACTGTAAATTCTGTTGAATCCCTACCATCTGAAGGGATTACTATAAAACCGTTATCCCTTCCAGCTCCATTTGATGGGATTAACCCAACTGTTCCTGCTGGGTCATTGCCTGAGGTAGATGCCATGGAAGACTGCTGCATGGTCTCAGGAACTTCTCCAACCACCCATTGTTGCTGCTAGACCTATACCCAGAGTTAAGTCCAAGCAAGCCCCAAAAGGTGAAATACAAAGTGTGACTGAGGAAGTAGTACACTACACCCAAAAACACCTACTTGCTTTTGCTAACATGTACAGACAGAAAGTTGGGCAATATGTATGGGAATGGCTACTGAAGATGTGGGATAATGGTGCAAGGACTGTAAAATTGGATCAGTTTCAGTTTATTGATTTAAGCCCACTAAGTACAGATTCTTCATTTAATGTTTCAGCTCAAGAGGTTAGGAAAGGACCTAATTATTTATTTGGTTAGCTTACTGAAGCATGGATTATGCAGTGGCCTACCTTAAGTCTAGTTGAAGCACCAGATCTAGAAGAAGGTATCCAGAGGCTTAGGGAAATTGGCATGTTAGAATGGATTTATCGGATTAGACCCCTAGACCCAGAAATGGAGAAACCCAGAGGACACACCTTTTACCACTTAGGTGAGGAACAAATTTGTGAAAGGAGCCCCAGCATCGTTGAAGACTGCTGTGATTGCTATGTTATGTAAGCCAGATTTGGCAGTGGGAACTGCCCTAATTGAACTAAGACACTTAACTATGATGGGGCTGATTGGACCCCATAGTAGTAGGGGCCAAGTGGCACCAGTTAATCAACAAAGACAAGATGGGCATGGTTACCATAATGGACAGCAGAGTCAAAACAGTAATCAGAATACTCTGACTTGTGTGGATTTATGGCATTGGCTACTTAGGCGCTCAATACCAATTTCAAAGGACCATCAGAAACAGTTTGTCTTCAGCTGGCAAGGCCAACAATGTACTTTCATGGTGCTTCCTTAGGGGTATATCAACTCCCCAGCATTATGTCATAATTTAGTCCGTAGGGATCTTGATCACCATTCCCTTCCACAAGATATCATGCTGGTCCATTATATTGATAACATTATGCTGATTGGACCTAGCAAGGAAGAAGTTATCAATGATTCTAGACTTATTGGTGAGGCATCTGTGTGGTAGGGGGTTGGAAATTAACACAACAAAGATTCAGGCACCTTTCACCTCAGTGAAATTTCTAGGGGCTTGGTAGTATGGGCATATTGAGATATTCTTACTAAAGTGAAGGATAAGTTATTTTATCTGGCTTCCCCTGCAACTAAAAAGGAAGTACAACATCTGGTGGGCCTCTTTGGATTTTGGAGGCAACATATCCCTTATTTGGGTGTGTTGCTTTGGCCTATTTATCAAGTCACTTGGAAAGGTGCTAGTTTTGAGTGGGGCCCAGAACAACAGAAGGCTCTGCAACAGATTCAGGCAGCCACACAGGCTGCCCTGCCACTTGGTCCATATGATCCAGCTGATCAAGTGGTGCTTGAAGTGTCTGTAGCAGATAGGGATGTTGTTTAGAGTCGTTGGCAGGTCCCTATTGGTGAATCACAATGTAGACCCTTGGGATTTTGGAGCAAAGCCTTGCTATCCTCTGCAGATAACTACTCCCCTTTTGAGTAACAACTTTTGGCTTGTTACTGGGCTTTAGTAGAGACTGAACACCTAACCATGGGCCACCAAGTTACCATGAGGCCCGAGCTGCCCATCATGAACTGGGTGTTGTCTGACCCACAGAGTCATAAAGTTAGATGTGCATGGCAGCATTCCATCATTAAGTGGAAGTGGTATATCAGAGATTGGGCTAAAGCAGGACATGAAGAGACAAGTAAGTTGCATGAGGAAGTGGCCCAAATGCCTGTGATTTTCATTCCAGTCACATTACCTTCCATCTCTCACTCTGCACCAATAGCCTCATAATGAGTTCCTTATGATCACTTGACTGAGGAAAAGAAAACTCGTGCCTAGTTTACAGATGGTTTTGCGTGGTATGCAGGCACCACTCAAAAGTGGACATCAGTGGCATTGCAGCCCCTTTTTGGAACTTCCCTAAGACAGTGGTGAAGGGAAATACTCCCAATGGGCAGAACTTCGAGCTGTGCATCTGGCTATTCACTTTGCATGGCACAAGAAATGGCCAGATGTACAATTGTGTACAGATTCATGGGCTGTGGCCAATGGTTTGGCTGGATGGTCTGGGACATGGAAGGAGCATGATTGGAAAATTGGTGACAAAGATGAATGGGGAAGAGGTCTGTGGATAAATCTCTTTGAATGGGCCAAAGGAGAAAAGATATTCATGTCTCATGTGAATGCCCACCAAAAGGTGACCTCAACAGAGGAGGACTTTACCAATCAGGTGGATAGGATGACATATTCTGTGGAAACCAGTTATCCTTTTTCCCCAGCTACTCCCATTATTGTCCAATGGGCTCATGAACAAGGTGGCCATGGTGGTAGGGATGGAGGTTATGCATGGGCCCAGCAACATGGACTTCTACTTACTACAACTGATTTGGCTACCACCACTGCTGAGTGCCCAATCTGCCAGCAGCAGAGACAACACTGAGTCTACGATATGGACTTGGGGTGATCAGCTGGCAACCCGGATGCAAGTTGATTACATTGGACCACTTCCATCATGGAAAGGATAGCATTTTGTTCTTACTGAAATAGATACTTATTCTGTATATGGATTCACCTTCCCTGCATGCAATGCTTCTGCCAAAACTACTGTCCAAGAACTTACCGAATGCCTTATCCACTGTCATGGTATTCCACACAGCATTGCTTCGGATCAAGGAACTCACTTCACAGCAAATGAAGTGTGGCAATGGGCCTATGCTCATGGAATTCACTGGTCTTACCATGTTCCCCATCATCCTGAAGCAGCTGGCTTGATAGAACAATGGGATGGCCTACTAAAAACACAATTGTGGTTCCAGCTAGGTGGCAATACCTTGAAGGGTTGGTGCAATGTTCTCTAGGAGGCTGTATGTGCTCTAAACCAGTGCCCAATACATGGTGCTGTTTTTCCAACAGCCAGGATTCATGGGCCCAGGAACTAAGGGTTGGAAACAGGAGTGGTACTTACTATTACCCCTAGTGACCCACTCAAAAAATCTTTGCTTCCTGTCCCTGCTACCCTATGTTCTGTGGGTCTGGAGATCTTAGTCTTAAAGGGAGGAACACTCCCACATGGAGATACAATACTGATTGAATTGAACTGGAAGTTGAGAATGCCACCTGGCCATTTTGGCTTCCTCATGTCTCTGGATCAATAGATAAAGAAGGATGTTACTGTACTGTCTGGTGCGATAGATCCTGATTACCAAGGGAAAATTGGATTGATGTTACATAATGGAAGTAAAGAAGAATATGTCTGGAATACAGGAGATTCTTCAGGACGTCTCTTAGTAGTACCATGCCCTGTGATTAAAGTCAATGGAAAACTACAGCAACCCAATTCTGATATGACTACTAATGGCCCAGACCCTTCAGGAATGAAGATTTGGATCACCCTACCAGGCAAAGAACCACGACCAGCTGAGGTGGTTGCTGAAGGCAAGGGGAATATAGAGTGAGTGGTGGGAGAAGGTAGTTCTGAGTATCAGCTATGACCACATGACCAGTTGTGGAAACGAGGACTGTGATTGTTATATTTCTTCATTGTATGTGTTCATCAGATATTTTTGTTTTATTCTGTTATTAACTACGAAATGTAAAGAGGGTTCATGTGTTTTCATTGTATGTGTGTTAGTGTGTCATGTTAGGTGCAAATATGACTTTACAATTGTTCTTATTTAGAGATTATATGTGGTTAAGGAGATGTATACAACTGCCAAGTTGACAAGGGGTGGATTGTGATGGTTGGAGTTGTGTGTCAACTTGACTGGATCATGATTCTGAGTGGTTTAAGCAGTCATGATGTTGTTATTCCCATGATGAGATCAGATGCATATGTTTTGAGCAGCCAATCCATTGAAAGGGAGTTTCCCTAGGGGTGTGGCCTGCTTCCAAATATATATGGACATCCTGGGAAAAATACAGACTCTTCTGTGGATCTGGATCCTGTTGTACTGCCTACAACTGTCCGTGAGTGAACAATCCACCATTCCACCTGGTAATCTTGGATTCATCATCCGTCAGAGTCAATAGCCAATATACTACCTGCCAATCTTGAACTCTTCAGTCCCTGCAGCTGTGTGAATCCAGAAAAGCCTCCACTTTGATGTTTGATCCAGGAACTTGGGACTTGCTAGCTTCTATAAGTGTGTGAGCCATTTTCCCAAGATAAATTTATCTCTCTATATATATAAGTTTTACTGGTTTTGCTTGTCTAGAGAACCCAGCCTAACACACTCTGCCTCACTGCTCAATTCTCTGGGCCTCTGAATGTGAGTCCCAGGCAGAACTGAGCACTGCCTGGAGGGAGCACTGCTGGGAATTGAAGGTGCCTGGGGCAGGAGTCCACAGAACACAAGCATGTGGTGGTTGTCTCTCAGGGACCCAGAGTGGAGCTTGCTCTCTGGAAAGTCCCTGGTTCAGTAACAAAAGCTGTGATTTCTAAATCCTTTTTGTTCCTCTTTGCAACCCGATAACATTGAAAATGAATGGGAACCAGCTTTATTCAAAATGATCATAGAAAACCATTTACATTTTAATTCCATTTTTATGACAATTATTTTTATCTGATCAAAAAAGGATGACTGTGTTCAATGTAGAAAATTTATAATGTACAGAAACACACATGGAAGATCACCTATTATCCTTTCTTCCAGTGGTAACCATTTTGATGTATCTTGGGTTTTTCCAGTGCCTGAGTTTATTTTATTCTTTTTTCTTCCTTTAGATAATTGTAAGGGATTATTTGCTTGGCAGAACTGATGAGTGTGGGGAACACTTGTGCATGTCTCTTTTTCAGGCATAACCGCACCTGCGTGGGCATAAAGGTGCTTGGCTTATCTATTCTGAGGATAGTTTGTGATCTGAGTTGTAATCTATTTTCCACTTCTTATTTATACCCTGCCTTTCATGTGTGCAGGAGTTGGAAACACAAAGACAAAGGTTCAGTAATGAGAACTGCTGGGAAGGAGACAGACAAATATGTTGGTTGTTCCCATCCTTGGAAGGTTATGGTTCCAACTGTAGTTCCCCTTGCATGTGTAAGGTGGTGGTATAGCCCTTCTGTGGAGTTCCTCTGACCTTTGCCAGGATTCACTGGAAACACCCTGAGGACAATCTACCCAAGAAAAATCTAAAAATGATTGTTTTAGATAATATTAATTCCTGCTCATGTATAAACCAAACCAAACTCACTGCTGTCAAGTTGGATCTGACTCATAAAGACCCTTCGTTGGGTTTCCGAGGCAGTATCTAAAGAAGTAGATTGCTCAATCTTCTTTCTAAGGAGTGGCTGATGGGTTTGAACTGCCAGCCTTCTGGTTAGCAGTCAAATGCCTTAGGCACTATGCACTTTCCTGTTCTATCGCATGTAGTCACCGCCCCCCCCCCACCAGTGATTTATATGTTGTTGTTGTTGTTATGTGCCATCGAGTCGGCCCCGACTCATAGCGACCCCTCCTTGGGTTTCCGAGGCAGTATCACTACGGAAGTAGGATTGCCCAACCTTCCTTCCGAGGAGTGGCTGGTGGGTTTGAACCGCCAGCCTTCTGGTTAGCAGGCAAGTGTTTTATATAGTTCTTCCCATTTTGTGTCTCAAGAAAGTAGCTTGACCCAGGGACATAACTATAACTGGCCCATGAATGCAAGTCCTCAGATCCTGAGACCAGGACTCCTTTTGCTTTACTCCATTCTTAGTGACCACCAGAGAGTTCTGAAGGTCACAGCCACAGGGTAAAGAGGACAGGCTGAGACAGAAGAAAGGAGTTTCTTGCCTGACATATAGGAGCTGCTTAGATAGGAGCTCTGGTGGCATAGTGTTTAAGGCATTTGACTGCTAACCAGAAGGCTAGCAGTTCAAACCCACCAGCCACTCCTCAAAAGGAAGACTGGGCAATCTACTTCTATAGAGATACCACCTCAGAAACCCAATGAGGGGTCACTATGAATTGAATAGACTTTATGGCAGTAAGTTTGTTTTTTTGGTTCTGCCTTAGATACTCCTTGAGATTCTGACCTGGCCCTAAGACGACCCTAAAACAGCTGGTTTGGCTTAAGGGGCTAGGGATGGATTTGGGGCAATGCTGAGAGCCTAGCTTGGCCTGGAATCACTCTCTCTTCATTTGCCTTATAGCGAGGCTCACAGACCTGCCTGGCCTCTAAGTTAAAACCACCTCCCAGAATGACCCAGTGAATCCCTCTACTTTGAATTCAAGGATTGGACTGGCAAAGGAGTTTTGGTGGCTTCAAATGGCATTTTAGAACTAAATTCTGTCAGTTGGCCTTGACAGTAATTCAATTCAGAAGGGAACTTACTGTTCATCAACTGGAAAATCTGGAGCTGTCCAGATCAGGCTGGATCCAGTTGCTCAAAATCTCTGGAATGTGCTCTTTCTCTCTCTTTAGCTCCGCTTTCCTCTACATTGGCTCATTCTCTGACAGACTCTTTCCACATGGCAGAAAGAGAGCTGGAAATGTTTGGAATGGCCAGACTTGGAGCATGGGTCCACCCTGTGGTGGGGGTGAGGTCAGTCTTCCCCAATCATGTGGATTGGGGCTAAGGAGGGGTGAGATATTAGGAAGTAGTTATCAAATGGGGGAATAGGTGCCATGAAGGCAAAATCAACAAATACTCACTGTTTGGAGGCCATTTTAACCTAGTGTTTCCCAAACCTGGCTGAACCCCAGAACCTGTTAAAGTGTCAATTCCCACTCTGCCTCTCCCTGGCTGCACTCTTGGCCACTCTCCTTCTGGACTCCCTCCTCAGAACCACAGTGTGTTACTGAATATAATTTAAAAATCACTACTCTAGGACTTCTGGTAAGATAGAGGAATAGGCAGACAAGCAACACAGACCCTTTTCAACAAAGAAAAGAAAAAACAATTGATAGGGATACAGAAGATAATCCTGGAGCCTTGAGCTTTGAAAGCAACTATACAGAAGTGGATTAGGCACCAACTGGTGGAAAAACCTGAATGAAAACAGTGAGTATAGAGATGGTCAGAGCTGTGGACTGTCAGCTACTCTGACGGAACCAACAGCCTGAATATTTCCAAGTGGTGTTGGGACCTGAGAATTGACCTAAAGATCCACCCTGGTCACCAAGAGCTGCAGGGATGACTGTGCTGGTGGCCTATGATTAGGAAGGGAAACAGCAAGGAGGGAGACAACCTGAGCTGTTGACTTTCCTCTGTCCAGAGGGCACAGACGTTTTGATTGTTCACATATGGCAGCCATTTTGGATATTTAAAGTGATTGAAGGCACAACCATTTTGAATCCTTACAAGTGGCAACTGTTTTGGATTTTAAAGTGATAGCATTCTCATTTGGATTATAGGGACCTAAGAATAGGCTCTGTTTGCCAAGGTCGGCAGGGACATATGAGAGGCTGACAACAGAAAAAGAGACAGGTGGTGAGTGTATAAGTGCTGTCAACTAGTGAATAGAGAAGCATAGTACCCTGCCTCTGAAGAGGACATTCAAAGAAAAAGAAAATCATGGGCAAGTCACTCCAACATACAATCACCAATTAAATATAAACACAAAAAATGTCACAATGCCTTGGAGACAACAGAGCATCACAGTGCACACAAAGAAGCAAGATAAAGCAGGAGAAATAAGGGACCAGGTTACAGACCCAAAACACATCCCTGAGGAAGATGCAGCATTGGAACTCCATGATAAGGAATTCAAAAGAATTATATTTAGGTATCTTCAACAAATTAAGAGACAGATCAAGGAAAACACAGAGAAAACCCTGGAACAATTTCAAAAGACAATACAAGAACAAAAT
The DNA here is from genome assembly GCF_000298275.1 of Orycteropus afer afer. Classification (NCBI taxonomy): domain Eukaryota; kingdom Metazoa; phylum Chordata; class Mammalia; order Tubulidentata; family Orycteropodidae; genus Orycteropus; species Orycteropus afer. The sequence continues at coordinate 24,317,540 of NW_006921590.1, forward strand.
GACAAAATAAATGAAAAATTAGAAATGATACAAAATCTACACACAGAAATCCAGAAGATTAATACTAAATTTTCAAAAATAGATAAGACATAGAATGGGCAAAGGAGCAGAATTGAATAAATGGAAGACAGAATTAGGGAGATTGAAGGCAAATACTTCAACACTTCTTTGGTAAAAGATATATCAGAAAAAAGATCAAAACACAATGAAGAAAGAAAATTCATGTGGGATACCATCAAAAGGATTAACCTACATGTAATTGGAATTCTAGAACAGGAAGAGACAAATAAAGCCACAAAGAACATTGTTGAAGATTTGTAGGAAGAGAATTTTCCTGGTATGATGAAAGATGAGAATATATCCATTCAGAACGTCCAACCAACCCCAAACAGGATAGACCCCAAAAGAAAATCACCTAGACATATTGTTCTGGTTACCTACTGCCACTCTTGACAAGAAATATACCACAAATGGGATGGTCTTAACAAACAGGAGTTTATTCTTACAATTTGGAGGCTTTAAGTCCAAGTTCAAAGTGCCAGGCT
>NW_006921590.1:24318739-24354003 GCF_000298275.1 Orycteropus afer afer
GTACCCAGCAAAATTGTCCCTCAAATATGATGGTGAAATTAGGACATTTCCAGATAAGCAGAAATTAAGGGAATTTGTTAAAACCAGACCAGCCTCACAGGAGATGCTAAAGGAAGCCCTTTGGACAGAGAAGCAACAATAGCCAACAACTGACTATTAACACACATGACGATATAACCCAGCTATGGGTTATAAGCCTACAAGATTGTAAACAGGGAACCAGAGACAGCAATTGACTAATGAGGAGAACTACAAACCAAAAAGAGGGAAAAAACTGTGTCGTTACAGAACTTCTAAATGGTAGGGAAGTTAAGACAACTACAAGATAGAATGGACTATTCTAAACTTGGAAAGAAAACTATAAGTCACAGGGTAACTTAAAAGAAAAATGATAAACCTTCACATCAAAAAAGAGGACCAGCATAAATATTCAGCAAATACTAAAACAATAACAATGAAGGAAGTGATAACACAATTCATAAACAAAATGAGCTCAGCATAGAAAATTATATAGAATAAAGAAATTGACACCACAAAAAAGCACATAACAAAAACAACAGCAACAAATTCATATTTGCTGATAATTACGTATCTGGCAAGCAGCTTATCTCTAAGAATTATAGTGGAGGAGTGGATGACCAATATGGTACATACACATAGTGGAATGCTATACAGTACTAAAGAATAATGTAGAATCTGCAAAACTGCATAATATGGATGAACTTGGAGGACATTATACTGAGTGACATAAGTCAATCACAGAAGGACAAATATGGTATTAGTTCGTTGTTGTGGAGTGTCAAGAAAAGGTTTATATATGGAGGGAAACTTTCTTTGTTGGTTTCCAGAAGTGGGAAGGGAGGGGAGGGGACACTGCAAAAAAAAAAAAAAAATGTATTGACCCATGTCACTTTAAGTTTTGTGTATTTTACTGTACATAAATTATATTTCAATAAAATGCGTTTTTTAAAAAATCACTACTCTAGTCTAGTCTGCCTCTCAGTCCCTTTTATAGATGAAGTGACAAAGGCCAGGCCAGCAGGTTCAGAGGTGATAATTGCAGGGAAAGGGAAGAGGACTAGGTAATTTGTTCAAGGCTAGTTAGTGTCAGACAAATTGGAACTAGAATCAAGCTGGTTTCCTGACCTCAGTGAGCTTCTTGGTACAATATGTGGCCTTTAAATATTGTTTATTTCTGGTGCTTTGAAGCAACCACCAAGAGATAAAATCTAAGAATGTTTAGATGTTATTTTCTATTTAAAAATAATAATAACTGGCTTTTTTAGCTATTTACGTTGACAAAGCCCTTTCATCTCTCTCACTTGTTTCTAACAATAATCCCATGAGGTATGCCTATACTTGCATACTTAACTTCCCCATATTAAAAGACCTCCATAATCTGATCCTTCTTACCACCTTGGCTCCATCTCTCTATCCCCTCTCCTTCTTTCCCCAGGACTAAAAAGTTCAGTGAAATTTCTTAAACAGATCATGATGTTTTGTCCAGAGCTTTTTGTATGTTAGTCCTGTTCCTGGGTCAAGCTCTCCAGGAAGCAGACTCTGAGGTGGAGTTTAGCAGGCAGGCTATTCACAAGAAATGCTCCCATGGAAGGGGGAGGAGGGAAGCAGGAATGGACCGAAAGAGACTGTGCTGCAAGGCTGGTGGCAGCCTCAGCCAACCCCACAGGGAACTCTGGAGCTAAAATGGCTTGTCAGAGTGGCCCCATAGTGGGCTGAAATGACGTGCCTTTTTCCCTCTCACTCCATCAGCCGTGGGATGTGTGCTGCCCTGGCAAGGGCATGTACTTGGCTGAGGCAGCCCTGCAGCTAGAGAGGCCTGCTGGAAGGTTGACTGCCACCACTCACAGGAGCTGGGGCAACAAGCCCTTCTAGAAGGGAGATCTGGATGGAGCAGGGCTGGAATGTCCTTTTGCATTCTGTTTTAAATTTTCCCTACCTTTTTGAACCTAAGTCAAAGGCACAGGGCCTCAGAGATCAGGTCTTTACATCCATCTCCAGCCTCACTAATGGTAGCTGTTGTTTTGTCTCTCCAATTTTTTCACTCAAACAATATTAAATGAATTACCTGTTTATTTTCTAGTTGCTATGGAGTTTATTCCCACTCATGGTGACCCCTTTAAAAACTTGTATTTCCCCAAAATTCTATATTCCATGCATCCATGCTATTGCCCTTGGTGATACTTCTATGGGAAATGTGCTTAATTCTACTATTCCAAATAATATTTAATAGACACTTACTATATGCAGGCCACCACTCATCTGTCAGTTTGTTGTATTCTGGTGGCTTGTGTTGTGCTGTGACACTAGGAGCTATCCTAGTATTTCAAATACCAGCAGAGTCACCCATGCTGGACAGGTTTCGGCAGGGCTTCCAGACTAAGACAAACTGGGAAGAATGATGGGACCATCCACTTCTGAAAAAATTAAACCAAATCAAACTCATTGCCACTGAGTCAATTCTAACTCACAGTGACTCCCATTTGGTTTCCAAGGCTGTAAATTTCTACAGAAGCAGACCACCTCAACTTTTCTCTGTGGAGCAGCTGGTAGGTTTGAACTACCAACTTCCTGGTTAGCAGCCAAATGCCTTAACCACTAGACCAAAAAAATTGGCCACTGAAAATTTTATGAATGGCAGTGAAACACTGTCTTATAGGTTAGTGGAAATTTTTATGAGTAGCCCTGAAACATTGTCTGATACAGTGCTGGAAGATAAGCCCCTCAGTTTGGAAAGCACTCAAATTATGATTGGGGAAGAGCTGCCTCCTCAAAGTAGAGTTGATCTTAATAGGGTGGATGGAGTAAAGCTTTCAGGACCCTCATTTGCTTATGTGACATGACTCAAAATGAAAAGAAACAGCTGCAAACATTCATTAATAATTGGAATATGGAATGTATGAAGCATGAATCTAGGAAAATTGGAAGTTGTCAAAAATGAAATGGAATGCATAAAGATCAATATCCTAGGCACAAGTGAGCTGAAATGGACTGATATTGGTATTTGGAATCAGAAAATCATATGATCTACTATATCAGGGATGACAAACTGAAGAGGAATAGTGTCATATTCATCATCAAAAAGAACATCTCAAGATTTATCCTAAAGTACATTGCTGTCAGTGATAGGCAAATTTCCACATGCCAACAAGGATACCAGTTAATACTATTATTATTCAAATGTCACACCAAAAACTAAAGCCAAAGATGAAGAAATTGAAGATCTTTACCAACTTCTGCATCCTGAAATTGACCAAACATGCAATCAAATGTGTTGATAATTACTGGTGATAGGAATGCAAAAGTTGGAAACAAAAAAGAAGCATTAGTAGTTGGAAAATATGACCTTGGTGATAGAAATGATGCTGGAGACCACATGATAGAATTTTGTAAGACCAATGACTTATGCCTTGCAAATACCTTCTCTCCAACAACAAAAGTGGTAAGTGGAAAACTTTTTTCAATAACATAAATGGCAATCAATAAGCAACATCACAATAAATGAAGAAAAGATTGAAGTTGCCAGGGATTTCATTTTAATTGGATCCATAATCAACTTCCATAGAAGCAGTAGTCAATAAATCAGATGTCATGTTGCACTGGGTAAATCTGCTCCAAAGGACCTCTTTAAAGCAATGATATCACTTTGAAGACTAAGGTGTGCTTGATGCAAACCATAATGTCTTCAATCGCCTCATATGTATGTGAAAACTGGACAATGAATAAGGAAGGCTGAAGAAGAGTTGATGCTTTTGAATTGTGGTGTTGGTGAAGGATACTGCAAGTACCATGGACTGCCAGAAGAACGAATAAATCTGTCCTGGAAGAAGTGCAGCCAGAATGCTCCTTGGAAGCAAGAATGGCCAGAGTTTGTCTCACCTACTTTGGTCATGTTGTCAGAGGGGTCATTCCCTGGAGAAAGATATCACTCTTGCTAAGGTAGAGGGCAAGCATAAAAGGGGAAGACCTTCAACAAGATGGATTGACACAGTGGCTGCAATGATGGTGTTTTTGTTCCCTAGTGCTACCTAGGGAGCTCTGGTAGCATAGTGCCTAAGGCACTTGACTGCTAACCAGAAGGCTGGCAGTTCAAACCCACCGGCCATGCTTCGGAAGGAAGGTTGGGCAATCTGCTTCCATAGTCATACTGCCTTGGAAACCCAAGGAGGGGTCGCTATGAGTCGGGTCTGACTCAAAGGTACATAACAACAACAACAACAGTGCTGCTTTAACAGAAAATACCACAAATGAGATGCTTTAAACAAATAAAGATTTATTCTCTAACAGTTTAAGAAGCTAGAAGTCTGAATTCAAAGTACCAGTGCTAGGGGTTGGTTGAAAACCTCTCAACCTTGAACTTTAGTTCTGCCTCTTGCTCCTAGCCCACTGAAGCTGGAGGCTTTTCTTAACTTAGGCAGCTGAGGCTAAAAAACCCAAGGTTGACAATTAAAATGGTACAGTCCCAAGATTACCAAACAAGATGGCAGATCACTAGTTCAAGCAGGAAACATGGCAGGCTGCTGAATGAAGACTTGACTACATGCAGGGTCTAAGCAAGCCAAAAAGCTCAAGACCATTTCCAAAGCTTCTCTTATGTACTGGAAGTTGACCACATCCCTAAAATAGGTACTCAGCTGCTTCAGTAGATTCTACCATGGAGTTCATTACCAGTCTCACTATGGGGAATAACTAAATCCAGCTGCCCAGCCACTCAACACCAGGCCCAGCCAAGTTGACACATAACCACAGATGGGCTCAAGTATACCAAGGCTCTGGTAGCATAGTGCCTAAGGCACTTGACTGCTCACCAGAAGGCTGGCAGTTCAAACCCACCAGCCACTCCTCGGAAGGAAGGTTGGGCAATCCTACTTCCATAGTGATACTGCCTCGGAAACCCAAGGAGGGGTCGCTATGAGTCAGGGCTGACTCGACGGCAAACAACAACAACAACAACAACATACCAAGGCTATATGCTGCATGACTGGGCAATGTTTCGTACAGTTGTGCATGGGGTTGCTATGAATCAGAGCTAACTTGATGGCATGTAACAACAAAAACAACATACACATTGACCTTGCCAGATGAAATATACAGGGATGAAATTGAATACATCTATGGAAAGAGGTGATGGAGAAGCTCATTGTCATCAGTCAAAACAAGGCCAAGGGCTGACTGTAGAACAGACCATCAATTGTTTATATTCAAGTTTAAGCTGAACCTGAAGAAAATTAAAGCAAGTCCACAGAGCCATAATATGACCTTGAATATATCCCATCTGAATTTAGAGACCATCTGAAGAAAAAAATTTGATGAATTAAACACCAGTGACCAAAGAACAGAAGAATTGTAGGATGATACCAAGGACCTCAGATATGAAGAAAGCAAAAGGTCATTAATAAGACAGAAAATGAGGGAGAGGGATGCCAGAAGTGATCTGAAACTTGCTCTTGAATGGAGAATAGCTAAAGCGAATGGAAGTAATGATGAAATAAAAAGAGCTGAACAGAAGATTTCAAAGGGTTGCCTGAGAAGACGAGAAGGCAAAGTAAAGCATTATCATGAAAAATGCAAATGCCTGCAATTAGAAAACCAAAAGGGAAAAACATGCTTGGCATTTCTGAAGCTTAAAAGAACTGAAGAAAAAATCTGTCTTGAGCTGCAATATTGAAGGATTCTATGGGCAAAATATTAAATGATATAGGAAGCATCAGAAGAAGATGGAAGGGGAATATGCAGAGCCACTGTGCCAGAAAGAATTTGTTGATATTCACCCCTTTCAGGAGGTACATTTGATCAAGAACCATTGATATTAAAGGAAGAAGTCCAAGTGACACTAAGGAATTGGCAAAAAAACAAGACCCTAGGAACTGATGGATCACCCATTGAGATGTTTCAGCAAACAGATGCAATACTGGAGGCACTCACTCATTTGTGCCAAGAGATTTGGAAAATAGCTACCTGGCCAACCAACTGGAAGAGATCCATATTTGTGCCATTCGAAAGAAAGGTGATGTAACAGAATACAGAAATCATCAAAAAATATCATTAATACCACAAAGAAGTAAAATTTTGCTGAAGTAAAATTCAGAAACAGTTGTGGCAGTATATAGACAGGGAAGTACCAGAAATTCAAGCTATGTTCAGAGGAGGGGTAAAATGAGAGATATAATTGCTGATGTCAGATGAATCTTGGCTGAAAGCAAAGGATACCATAAAGATGTTTACCTGTGTTTTATTGACTATGCAAGGGCATTCGACTATGTGGATCATAACAAATTATGAATAATGTTATGAAGAATGGAAATTTCAGAACATTTCATTGTGCTCATGAGGATCCTGTACATAGGCCAAGAGGTAGTTGTGTGCGCAGAACAAGGGGATACTGAATGGTTTAAAATCAGAGAAGGTGTGTGTCAAGGTTGCATCCTTTTACTATACTTATTCAGTCTGTATGCTGAGCAAATAATCTGAAGCTGGACTATATGAAGAGGAACATGGCATCAGGATTGGAGGAAGATTTATTAACATCTGCAATATGCAGATGACACAACCTTGCTTGCTGAAAGTGAAGATGACTTGAAACACTTACTGTTGAAGATGAAAGGCTAGAGTCTTTAGTATATATTATACCTCAATATAAGGAAAACAAAAATCTTCACAACTGGACCAGTAAGCAACATTATGAGAAATGGAGAAAAGATTGAAGTTGTCTGAGATTTCATTTTACTTGGATCCACTTTCAATGCTCATGGAAGCAGCAGTCAAGAAATGAGATGACATATTCCACTGGGCAAATCTGCTGCAAAAGACCTTTTTAAAATGTTGAAGAGCAAAGATGTCACTTTGAAGACTAAGGTGTGCCTGACCAAACCATGGCATTTTCAATAGCCTCATATGCATATGAAAGCTGGACAGTGAATAAGGAAGATAGGAAGATTGATGAAGAATCAATTCATTTGAATTTTGGTGTTGGGGAAGAATACTGAAAATACCATGGACTGCCAGGAGAATGAACAAATCTGTCTTGGAAGAAGTACAGCCAGAATGCTCCTTAGAAGTAAGAATGGCCAGACTTCATCTTACATACTCTGATCATGTTGTCAGAGGGACCATTCCCTGGAGAAGGATATCATGCTTGGTAAGTAGAGGGTCAGTGAAAAAGGGAAAGACCCTCAACAAGGTGAATTGACACAGTGGTTGCAGCAATGGGCTCAAGCACAGAAGTGACTGTGAGGATGGCCAGGACCAGGCATTCATTTTTTGTTCTGTTGTACATAGGCTCACTATGAGTTAGAGCTTACTCAGTGGCACCTAACAACAACAGCATATGCAGGATCCATTGTCTGTGTCAAAATCCAGCTCAGCTCTCATCAACTCTGTACAAACTTCCTGTCACCTTTGAAGAAAGGTTGAATCATTACCTCCTACAGGCTGCCTGGTATACAGTTCTCTTTTTGTTGTTTTCATGCCATTTGTTGTTGTTGTTGTTGTTTGCCATGGAGTCGGCCCCGACTCATAGCAACCCCTCCTTGGGTTTCCGAGGCAGTATCACTACGGAAGTAGGAATGCCCAACCTTCCTTCCGAGGAGTGGCTGGTGGGTTTGAACCTCCAGCCTTCTGGTTAGCAGTCAAGTGCCTTAGCCACTATGCTACCAGAGCTCCTTTTCATGCCATAGTTACACCATTTGCCCATTAGTCTCCTTATTGGACCATGAACATTTTCACTCTGAATCCCTTACCCAGCACGGGCTTAATACATTTCCTACTAGTTTTATTTTTTTACTCTTTGCTTTTTTTTTTTTTTTTTTTTTTTAAGTTATTTTCAGAGACTGTTTGAAATGTCCCCCCTCCCTCCTGCCCTTCAACAATGCTTGACACTTGCTTTTCTTCCATATCCCTTGCTCTAGTATGACTCTTTGCTTTGCAGATGTCCTGCATTTATTTCAGACCCCAGGACATCTGGCCCTCATTAGCCAAGTAGTGAAATGTTCATGTGTTCTTAATTTCTCCTTGAATCTGTTATATCGTTAATTATCACCATACACTGCTTTTGGGATATTGATTTTCCAATGAAGGAATTAAGACACAGAAAGTTCAAGTGACATGAAATCTCATGCAACAAATCAGTCGGTAGCCTAAAATTAGAATTAAAATGTGCTTTAAACACTTTTGGCATCTGCTTGGTTCACCCTGAAAAGTTTAAGGGTTTTAATCATTATGTGAATTGCTTACTTTGTAGTTTTAAAATTATAGTGGATTTCATTGATTCTAGGAAATGAGAGGGTTTGGGATACTAGGCTTAGAACTTCATTCCCAGTCATGAATCAAAAATTGAAGATTTTTTCCCAAGCTTTTCTCTATGGAGATTGTGTTGACTGGGTCTTTCCCCAGGGCTTATCCTTTGTTAAATTTTGCCATCTTGTGATTTCATGGTGGATAATTCTTTTAATTTGTGAATAATCTCAAAGGCATATGTTTCATACAGCTGGGGATTCACTGTCATGGGAAATAACAAAAACAGGGCACCTGAATTCAGCACTTGGTTTCCTCCCCAACTTCTCCTGTGACCTTAGATAAAACCCTCCACTTTTCAGGGTCTTGGTTCCCTTATAGATAAAATCAGAGTTTCAGTTCTAAGTTTTTGAGGTACTGTCACCTCCTGATAGCTTGTTGGAATGGTAGATTCACATTGTTTGAAGAGGGAATCAAATTCCCTCTTAAAGGATAACAGTATCAGCCCATAAATTGTCACAGGAGAAGAGTGTCTTACCCAATCTTGAATCCTCTGAAGCTACTGTTGCCTGTCTATGGAGAATTGAGCATGGTTAATCAAATTATATTTGCAAACCTTAAGTTAGAATGCAAGAATGAAGAACAAGGCTTGTGAGTGCATGCTCCTTCTCAGGTAAAATATTGTAATCTAAATCATAAGCACACACGCCTTAAGAAGCCCCTTGGGACTTATGCTCCTAGAGGGAATACCCGGTACAAGCAGAAGAAGAGTGGTTAGTTTGGGGTGGGGGAACAGGCAGCCTTTTAGGACCTCATGAAACTCTCCATTTGATTTGAGCTGCCCTTTCCTCAAGGTGAGTGCCAGCATGCACTGCCAATACCTCTTCTAGGAATAAAAGGCTGATTACCTCCATTGTTGGGAGTGATGCTGGCAGCCAGCCTCTGCAGTGAGCGTCTTTCTGGCCTTAGCTGAAGAGAGTCATCTCACCCAAGGTCATGCCCATTTCCCAAGGCAAGTCTAATCCAACTTGATCAAAACAAAGGTATAAAGGCTCAGCCTTCTTGCTCAACATGGGCAGTTTGGAAGGGTCATCCAATCTTCAGAACTTCCCTAATTTGTACTGTCCTGGGAAGAAGACCACAATCTCCTCTCTTCATATATTCCAGGCCATTCTTGGCCAGAGAATGAGCAAGAGGTTCCCCAAGTGTTTTTAGTGTTTACCAGTGCAAGGAATGGAGAGAAGTTTCCTTTCACACACCAGCAGGAAAGATTCCTTAGTCAGGGACCAGTTATGTTTCTTGAGGAGCTCTGGTGGTGCAGTGGTTATGGCCACTAACCAGAAAGTTAGTAGTTCAAACTCACCAGCCACTCCATGGGAGAAAGATGAGGCGGTCTGCTTCCATAAAGATTTACAGCCTTGGAAACCCTATGGGGAAGTTCTACTCTGTCCTGTAGGATCACTAGGAGTTGGAATCAACTTGATGGTGGTGGGTTTTTTCCTGTTTCTTGAGAGTGGCTCCCCATTATCCTCCACAGCTTGTGGCTTAGCCCTCTGAGGTGTTTTCCTATTCTATCACACTTCGTGGGGAGCTCTGGTGGTGTAGTGCCTAAGGCATTTGACTGCTAGCCAGAAGGCTGGTGGTTCAAATCCACTAGCCACTCCTTGGAAGGAAGGTTGGGAGCTCTAATTCCATAGAGATACCATTCTGGAAACCCAAGGAGAGCTCCCTATGAGTTGAATTGACTTGATAGCAGTGAGTTTGGTTTTGGTTTGGTATCACACTTCTTGGCTGCTTCTGAAGAAAAGACTTGGCATCTGAATAGCTTTCTCAGCCTGCCTCATTCCCCTAAAAATATGAGGGCCCAGAGCCTTTTTTGCAATTTAAACAAATGATCATCATCTTTTTTGGTACAAGTTCATGCTATTTTTGCATGGACAAGTCTGTTAAAACCATTATGATTTTCCTGTGAATCTGACTTGAGTCCATTCCACAAAAGCCGTATCAAAATTGCTTTGAAGATTTTCCCTTCTTTTCCATCTTACTCAGAGTTAGTTTGAGCATGTCAGACTACTGTTGGGTGATGCTTTTAGAGTCCTTAAAACCCCTTTGCTGAGATGTGGAACTCGAATAGGTTTTGCTTTAATTCTTAACATAACATGCTTTAATTCTTAACATACGGCCATATACTTGATTTGATCTTTATCTCTAGGACTCATTTCATACTGAGAATCTTTTCTGGCTAAGGAGACTGGAGATGAGAGAAAAATTTCGTGCCTCTCTTTATTTTCCCCTCAATTCTGCCTGCAAACCAAATAGTTCTTTACTTAGCTCATGTCTTATCAAAGGCAACTAAAAGAAACCAAATGATATTTTCCTTTCTGCCTGGAAATAATCTTGTTAAGATTCATAAATTCATTAGGTACATTTTCTATATTCCATGTTACCAAGGTAACAGTTTTGCTATTTGTTTTGGTATTCTCAGATCATAGGCTGCCATTTTTCCAGTCTGCTATAGCATCTTCACCAGAGGTAGTAACCTCTGTTACTACCATGCTAGTATTTTGGACTCTGTCTACCACTGCATTCCAACACTATGCCATCATATTTTAAGCTGGTGTTACATTCCAAAAAACCAAACTCAGTGCCGTCAAGTCAGATCTTACTCATAGCAAACCCTCCTTGGGTTTCTGAGGCGATATCACTATGGAAGTAGATTGCCCAATCTTCCTTCCGACAGGTTAGCAGTCAAATGCCTTAGGCACTATGCCACCAGAGCTCCTCGGTGTTATATTAGTACCACACTTTCAAGTACTAATTGTTGCATCAGTTAACTTTTGTCAAATAATAATAAATCACTCCCAAACTCAGTGATTTAAACCAACAGCTGTTTACTTAGCTCATCCTGGGGATCAGAAATTTGAGTTGGGTTCCACTGGTTAGAATTTTGTCCTTAGCTGAGCTTGCTCATGTGTCCCTATCAGCAGGTAAGGGGTCATCTCTAATGATAAAAAAATGTAAAATTATACATTTCTATGCATTTAATCTACCCCTTGTCTGTCAGTTTGTCATACTGTGGTGGCTTGTGTGTTGCTGTGATGCTGGAAGCTATGCCACTTGTATTTCAAATACTAGCAGGGTCATCCATGGTGGACAGGTTTCAGTGGAGCTTCCAGACTAAGATGGACTAGGAAAATGGAAGTGACGAGGTCCACTACTGAAAAAACTGACCACTGAAAACCTTATGAATAGCAGGGAAACATTATCTGATATAATGCTGGAACATGAGCTCCTCAGGTTAGAAGACACTCAAAATACAACTGGGGAAGAGCTGTGCCCTCAAAGTAGAGTTGATTTTAATGATGTTGATAAAGTAAAATCTCTGGACCATCATTTGTTGATGTGGTACCACTCAAAATGAGAGGAAACAGCTGCAAACATCTATTGGAATGTGAAATTTATGAAGAATGAATGTAGGAATACTGTTGTTGTTGTTATGAGCCGTCAAGTCACACCTGGCTCATAGCGACCCCTCCCTGGGTTTCCGAGGCAGTATCACTATGGAAGTAGATTGGTCAACCTTCCTTCCAAGGAGTGGCTGGTGGATTTGAACCTCCAGCCTTCTGGTTAGCAGTCAAGTGTAGGAATATTGGAAGTTGTGAAAAATGAACGGAATGCATAAAGATTGATAGCCTACATATTAGTGAATTGAAATAGTCTGGTATTTGCCATTTTGAATCAATCATAAGGTCTACTATGATGGAAATGACAAATGGAAGAGGAATGGCTTTACATTCATTGTCAAAAAGAACATTTAAAGATCTATCATAAAGTACAATGCTGTCAGTGAGAAGAGAATTTCCATATGCCTACAAAGAAAACCAGTTAATATGACTGTTATTCAAATTTATGCAGCAACCCCTAAAACCAAAGATGAAGAAATTGAAGATTTTTACCAGCTTCTCCAGTCCAAAATACAAACATACAACCAAATGCATTGATAATTACTGGTGATTCAAATGCAAAAGTTGGAAAAACAAACAGGATTGGTAGTTGGAAAGTATGATCTTGGTGATAGAAATGATGCTGGAAATTGCTTGATAGAATTTTGCATGACCAATGACTTACTCACTGCAAACACCTTCTTTAAACAACATAAACAGTGACTATACATGTGAACCTTACCAGATGGAATATACAGGCATCAAATCAACCATGTCTGTAGAAAGAGATGATAAAGAAGCCCAATATCATCAGTCAGGAAAAGGCAGAGACTGACTGTGGAACAAACCATCAATTGCCCACATGCAAGTTTAAGTTGAAAGCTGATGAAAATGGAATCAAGTCCACAAAAATCAAACCATGACCTTGAGTATATCACACCTGAATTTAGAGACTATTTGAAGAACACATTTGATGAACTGAATGAACATCAGTGACCAATAACCAGACGAGTTGTAGGATGACATCAAAAACAAAAATGAAGAAACCAAAAGGTCATTAATAATACAGAAAATGAAGAAAAGACCAAAATGAATGTTAGAAGAGATTGAAACTTGCTCTTGAACAGAGAGCAGCTAAAGTGAATGGAAGAAATGATGAAGTAAAAGAGCTGAACAGAAGATTTCAAAGGACTGCTTGAGAAGACACAGTAAAGTATTTTAATAAAATGTGCAAAGACCTGGGGTTGGAAAATCAAAGAGGAAGAACTCATTTGGAATGTCCAAAGCTGAGATAATTGAAGAAAACACTCAAGCCTTGAGTTGCTATATTGAAGGATTCTATGGGCAAAATATTGAATGATGCAGGAAGCATCAAAAGAAGATGGAAGGAATACAAAGAGTCACTGCACCAAAAAGAATTGGTTAACATTCAACCATTTCAGAAGGTAACATATGATCAAGAACCGATGGTACTGAAGGAAGAAGTCCAAGCTGCACCCAATGCACTAGTGAAAAACAAGACTCCGGGAATTGACAAGAATATCCACTGAGATATTTCAACCAACAGATGCAGCACTGGAGGCATTTACACGTTATGCCAAGAAATTTGGAAGACACCTACCTGACCAACCGACTGGAAGAAATCCATATTAGTGCCCATTCTAAAGAAAGGTGATCCAACAGAATGTAGAAATTATAGAATCATATCATTAACATCACATGGAAATAAAATTTTGCTGAAAATAATTTTAAAATGGTTGCAACAATACATTGAAAGAGAACTGCCAGAAATTCAAGCCAGATCTAGGAGAGGACATGTATTGAGAGATATTATTACTGACATCAGAGGGATCTTGGCTGAAAGCAAAGAAAACCAGAAAGATGTTTACCTGTGTTTTATCAACTATGCAAATGCATTCAACTGTGTGGATCTTAACCAAATTGAATCAAACTCGCTGCCATCGAGTCAGCTCTGACTCATAGTAGACCCCTCCTTGGGTTTCCAAGGCAGTACCACTACAGAAGTAGACTGCCCAATCTTCCTTCTGGTGTGGATCATAAGACATGGATGACATTGTGAAGAACATGAATTCTAGAACACTTCATTGTGCTCATGAGGAATCTTACATAGACCAAGAGGCAGTCATTCAAACAGAACAAGGGGATATTGCATGGTTTAAAATCAGGAAAGGTGTGTATCAGGGTTGTATTCTTTCACTATATTTAATTCAATATGTATGCTGAGCAAGTAATCCAAGAATCAGGACTATATGAAGAAGAATGGCATCAGGATTGGAGGAAGACTTATTACCAACCTATGATATGCAGATGACATAACACTGGTTGCTCAAAGTGAGGAAAATTTGAAGCACTTACTGATGAAGATCAAAGACTACAACCTTCAGTATGGATTATGCCTTACCATAAAGAAAGCAAAAATCCTCACAACTGGACCAATAAGCAACATAAATGGAGAAAAGATTAAGATCCACAATTAAGGTTCATGGGAACAGCAGTCAAGAAATCAGACCATGTACTGCATTGGGCAAATCTGCTGCAAAAGACCTGCTTAAAGTGTTAAACAGCAAAGATGTCACTTTGAAGACTAAAGTGTGCCTGACCTAAGCCATGATCTTTTCAAGAGCCCAATATGCATGAGAGAGCTAGACAATGAATAAAGAATATTGCAGAAGAGTTGTGGTGTAGTGCCTAAGGCATCTGACTGCTAACCAGAAGACTGGTAGTTCAAACCCACCAGCCACTCCTTGGAAGGAAGACTGGACAATCTACTTCCGTAGAGATACCTCTTTGGAAACCTAAGGAAGGGTCGTTATGAGTCAGATTCAACTCAATAGCCAAAATACTACTTTGACTCTTATAATTTGGGCATGTTGTCAGAAGGGACCAGGAAGAGGATGTTATGCTTAGTAAAGTAGAGGATCTGTGAAAAATGGGAAGACCCTCACCAAGGTGGATTGTAATAGTGGCTTATGCCAATGGCCTCAAGCACAGCAGGGTTTGGGAGGATGGTGCTGGATCAGGCACTTGCTGTTGTATGTAGATTCACTATGAGTTGGAGCCTGCTCTGTGATACCTACATGCATCTAATAATATAGCCTGAAAATATATAAAACATCAATGCAGTTAAGTCAGAGAAAACATTTAGAGACAGAAAATTTGAAAAAAGAAGTAATATAATTTCTATTTGTAAGTGATATAAATATGTAACAGGAAAAATGAAAAATTCTAGAGAACTAGAGTATCCCAGATAGAGATTGCTTTATCTTCTAGAATGGATCCTGGATGGCCATGATGGACATGAAATATGCTGTTGGAAGTGAAAATTAGAAATCATTTTTGTCATTTTCTAGTAAAATTAAGACTACAAATACATGAACCAGAACTTTCTCTCCTAGGTATATACCTTAGTAAAAATCATGCACATGATCACCAGGAGATAAATTTATTCATGCTGTGAACAACCTGCATGTCTATTAATGGTGAAATGTATGAATATACTGTACAACATTAAAACAATGTGTACAACAATGAAAATGAATGTATTAAGATTTCACTATATGGCTGAATCTTCAGTTATTTTTGTGTAAAGAGCATGACACAGAATATGCATACAGTGGGATTCCATTTATCTAAACTTGAAAAAAAACAGGTAAAAATAAATTGTATAATTGCCACTTGTTATGGATTGGATTATGTCCCCAAACAAGATTTGTTAAAGTCTTAAATTATGCACAAGTGAATGTGATCTTGTTTGGGGAAATGTTTTTTCTTTGCAGATGTTATCAGTTAAATTAAAGAAGTCATACTTAAGTAGGTTGGGTCCTAATCTTAATCTCTTCCTATGAAAGAGAAGGACAGACCTGGAAACAGATTTACACACTGCATTAGACTAGGTTCTCTAGAGAAACAAAAACTTACATATATATACATAGAGAGAGAGAGAGAGAGAGTGAGAGAGAGAGAAATTTATCTTAGGAAAATGGCTCACAAACGTATAGAAGCCTGCAAGTCCAAAGTCCCTGGATCAAACATCAAGCTGGAGGCTTTTCCTGGCTCCCACAACCACAGGGGCCGAGAAGCTCAAACCTGGCAGGCAGTACACTGGCTGTTGACTCCAACAAATGACCGATCCAAGATCTCCAGGCCAAACGGTGGACTGCTCGCTCACGGACAGTTGTAGGCAGCACAACGGAATCCCGATCCACAGAAGAATGTCTCTCTTCCAAGGATGTCCCTGGATATCCTGGAAGCAGGCCACACCCCTAGGGAAACTCCCCTTGAACAGATTGGCCACTCAGAACACAGTCATCTCATCCCATCATGGGAATGACCACACAGAACTGGGGTCCAGCCAAGTTGACACACAGCTCCAACTATCACACACACAGGGGGAAAATGGACACCATGTGAGGATCTGTCTACAGGCAAAGGAACACTAAGGATGTCAGCAGTCAACCAGAAACTAGTAGAGAAGTATGGAAAAGTTCTTCTCTCAAAGCCCTGAGAAGGAATTGACATGGTTGAGACACTGATTTCCACTTCTAGTCACCAAAATTGAGAGTAAATAAATTTCTGTTATTTAAAACCACTCACTTTGTTGTATTTTGTTATGGCAGCCCTAGAAAACAAAAGCACCACTTATGCGCTAAAACTAGTGGGGAGGAAGAAGCAAAGGAGCGATTTCCATTGAAGTCAGCCTAACAGTGTGGTTGGGAGAGGCCATAATGTATCACTCTCATCTCTTGTCAGGAACGAAGAACTTATTCTCCCATCTGCCATGAGTGTTGCTGGAAGGTGACCCTCAGTGTCAGCCCTCATTGGGGATTTCTTCAACTAAAGAAAAAGTCAGACCCTTTCATGAGCAGAGTGACTCAGTGACTGAACAATATGAAGGTATACAGGCCAACCCTCTATCTACAACATGGGACAACTCTGAAGGGTCATTCCAAATCCAGAACTGCTTGTGGAGTTGGCTGAGACCTTTCTGGGTACCGCAGCACAGGCCAACTTCTTTAGCTGCCTAATTCTGCTTTGCTCCTTTCCTTTTGCAGGTGGTACTCCTTTATAGATATCCTATATGCTCATATCTCTAGGGAGCTCTGGTGGCATAGTGGCTAAGGCATTTGACTGCTAACCAGAAGGCTGGTGGTTCAAATCCACCAGTCACTCATTGGAAGGAAGATTGGGCAATCTACTTTAGTAGTGATACCGCCTCAGAAACCCAAGGAAGGGTTGCTATGGGTCGGGTCCACAGATAGTGAGTTTGGTTTTTGTTTTTTATATGCTAATCTCTGTTTCAGAAACTGCTTCCAGGGAACCCAATCTGTAATCATTTTGTAATAGAGGTGGTGAGACACGAAAGGGAAACATGGGAGGTTTCTAGGGTGCTGATAATGTTTTATTTTTCTATTTGAGTTGTGTTTTCACAGGTGTTTACATTTATGTTTTAGGAAATTGGCTTACGTTTTATGCATCATGCTAAACCAGAAATTACTCAGAAACACAAATTACATGTAAGCTGATGTTATCTTCAAATGACCATTGATTCAAGAAAATATATTCTCTGTTGGCCCAAATTAAACTTCTTCTTTGGAAGTGGCAGCAGCAGGGGACTCTTCATTAAACATCTGTGGTGAGCACATTTATCGTCATGGCTTCATTTATGCAATCATCAGAACACAGGCATTTTATCAGAATTCTTTCTGTTTGGAAGAAAAATAGAACTAATTTCTGGTCTTGATTTCTTAATCACATTCCTCAAGGGAAATGGGAAAGTGCTATTAGAATATTTTGGCCACATTTTATCTCACTGTCCTTAAGAACTAATTTGGTTTTGACTCTTAGTACCGCACAGGGGTTTAGAGAACAACTTAAAATGGTAGCTATATGAAGTAATAAGATTATCTATATATCCATCCAATAAATATTTACTATATATTTCAATAAATATCTACCATGTGGCAAGAACTCTTCTAGTAGCTTGAGATATACGAGTGAAAAATAAGAAGAGAAATATCTGCCCTTGTGGAGTTTTCTGCTCACTAGTGACATAATAAATTAATAAATATTACCTAATGTATTAGAAGGAGCTCTGGTAGTGTAGTGCCTAAGGCATTTGACTGCTAACCAGAAGGCTGGCAGTTCAAACCCACCGGCCTCTCCTCGGAAGGAAGATGGGGCAATCTACTTCTGTAGCGATACTGCTTTGGAAACCCAAGGAGGGGTCAACTCGACAGCCCATAACAACAACAATGTATTAGAAGGTGAAAGTGCTATGGAATAAAAACAAAATATGGCTAGGTGAGAGTGTCTAGAGTGCTGGAGGAGGGCAGTGGGAGGTTTGGGCAAATGGCAGTATTAAACCAATCTCCAAGTTCTGTCTTAATGACAAGATGATATTTGAGCAAAGACTTGGAGGCAAGAGAGATAACCATGTAGATACATGGGGCAAGGTCATTCTGGCAGGGGCAATAGTTAGTACAAAGGCACTAAGGTGGAAATGTATCTTGTTAAGTCTAAGAAACAGCAATCATGAAGTCAATATACCTGACAGAGAGTAAAAAGTTCAGTAGAAAATGAGGTCAGAGAGGAGACAGAAAAGGGGGTTTTATATTAAACATGGGTTTATAGAGGGTTATGTTTCAGTTATCTGTTGCTATGTAACAAAATACCCCAAACTCAGTGACTTAAATCTATGGCACTGTTATTTTGGTCAATAATTTGAAATTTGGAGAGGGCTCAGTGGAGTCAATCACTTCTACATCACTTGGCATGAGCTGATATGGCTTGAATCCTGAGGTTGGAATCATTGTTAAAGTTTCCTCACATGATATTGGCTGGGATCTCAAGTGAAGCTGTGTAAGATCACCTACATGTGGACGATCCATGTGCCCTGAGCTTCATTACAACATAGTGGCTGAGTTTCATGGGTGAGTGTCTCAAAAGGGAGAAAGCTGACTGAAAGCTGTATTACCTTTTATGACCTAGCTTTGGAAGTCATGCATTATCAGTTTCATCCCATTCTAGTCATTAAAATTGAGTCACTAGGCAGGGAAATTAGCCTCCACCTTTTGGTGGGAGGAGTGTCTAAAAAAATTGCAGATATGTTTTAAAATTACTATGGTTTAGAAAGTTCTTTGGATTTTACTCTGAGTGAAATAGTGATCCAGTGCAGGGTTTATATAAAAGAGTGACATGATTTATGTATTTAAAGCACTACTCTGCTTCTGTGTTGTGAATAGAACATAGTAGTGCAAGAGTAGGAGTGGGATATTAGTTAAGAGGCCAGAGATACGATGGATAAGGGTGGTAGCAGTGGAATGGTAAGCAATGGTCAGATTCTGGATATATTTTGATGATGGTGCCAAGAGTATTTACTGCCAGATTGGATGTGGGATTTTAAGAAAAGACAAAAGTCAAGGATAGTTCTCAGATTTTTAGCTTGATCAACTGAATGGATGGAGATGCTATCAACTGAAGTGCAAACAGCTGTGAGTAGAGCAGGTCTGAGGGATTGTTGAAGACAGGAGATAGGCTTTGGAAATATTGACTTTGATATATCTAGTGGCTGTCCAACTGGAGATATTGAGTAAGAAGTTGGATGTATGAATCTGGACTTTGGTGAAAAGTCCTAAGCTATAAATATATATTTTTGTCATTAGAATTATACTTATACATCTTTCTTTAGTGGTGTAACAGCATATTTTCATTCTTCTGTTGATGAACAGTCAGATGATTTCAGTTTGTTGTTATTATAACATGTCGTGTTGCTCTGAGCACGTTGGTGTATGTATGATGTATATATGTGCATTAGTATACACCCACTGGAATTATTGGGTGTGCCCATCTTCATCTTCACTAAAACCAAAAAAAATCAAGCTCACTGCTGTCAGGTCGGCTTCAACTCGTAGCGACCACTCTTTGGGTTTCCAAGGTGGTATCACTACGGAAGTAGATTGCCCAATCTTCCTTCCGAGGAGCGGCTTGTGGCATTGAACTGCCAGCCTTTTGGTTAACAGTCAAATACCTTCAGCACTATGCCACCATAGCTCTCTAGATTCTGTTAAATTGTTTCCAAAATGGAGCATTCTATTCCCAACATCCTGGAGAATTCCCAAAAGTATATAGTCTTAAGATCACCTGGTCAGATTCTACTAAAATTTACATGATACCTATAAGTACTCTAAAGATTTGAGCATAAGGTAATGTATATAAAGTCGTTGACATGATAACTGGCCTTAAGTGAAGACTCAAGAAATGTTGTTGTGTTGTTGTTATGTGCCATCGAGTCGTACCTGACTTGGTTTCTGAGGCAATATCACTACAGAAGTAGATTGCCTAACCTTCCTTCCAAGGAGTGGCTGGTGGATTTGAACCGCCAGCCTTCTGGTTAGCAAGTGCCTTAGGCACTATGCTACCAGACTCCTACTCAAGAACTAGGAGCTATTATTATTATAACTCACTTTATAGAGGTAAGCCCTTTGGTCTAGGAGAATGGAAAGGGTTTCCCATTTTCAAGACCACTAGTGATTTTCCCTTCCTGACAATTATCTCTGAGAAAAAAAGGATCTGACCACTGATTGATCCAAAGTGTATGTGAGTAATAATGTGGTTTCTCTATAGAGTAGTCCTTGCAGTCATTGCCTGAGTAGATTTTGGGGAAAACACAGATAAAAACTCTTTTGGTCTTTCTGCAAAAAATTAAGAGTGATTGAGGTGGAAAAAAAAATCTATATCCTGTTCACTAGCTCATAGGATCGTAACAAGATTTTACTGTAATGCTAAGGTTTTGCTTGGTCTTGATCATTTTGAGTGTAAGTGAATTCTTCAGTGACTATAACAATCTCTTGAAACTGTGTTGTTGTTGTTGTTATGTGCCGTGGAGTCAGACCCGACTCATAGTGACCCCTCCTTGGGTTTCTGAGGCAGTATCACTATGGAAGTAGATTGTCCAACCTTCTTTCCTAGGAGTGGCAAAACTGTAGGTACCTGGAAGAAAACTGCATACATGTTCTGACCACTCAAGGAAAGACACAGATTTGTACAAAGATATGTAATTTGAGTAATGAGTTTCTTAGATCATGCTTCTTCTTTTAATCAACAAATTTTGATTACTAACAATAAGTAGAACTCTGTCTTAAGTGTTGCAAAGAATTTAAAAAATAGAAGAATTGGTTCATAGCTTCAAAGAGCTCAAAATAGAGCTGCTGAACAATGAGATGAATAGTCACATAAGACAATTATAAACAATAAGTGTATGCAATATATACATATATACTATTTATATAAATAATATATATTATATGTAATATATACTTCTATAGTATGTTATTTATGTATAAATAAATAGTAAGAATACAGAGGAAAAAAAGGAAGGTCTATTTCCCTGTCTGTGGATGATCAGGGAAGGCTTCAGGGGAAAGGTTTGGAAGAATATGTGGGATATGAATGAATACATTAAAAATGAGGGGAAATTGAGGCCGAAGGGAGAGAAATGGTGTTCTTCATACTGGAATAATTGTTTCCATTAAAATACAGATTATATGGATGGCTTTTGTGTAAAAGTATGTATATATTGATATCAACAGAGGAAAAAGTTAGAAAGGGTACACTACCAACTGCTTGCCACTGATTAATTCAAGGGGGTGGGTGTTGGAATGGTGATGGTAAGAGCATTTCACTATTTTAAATAACTAAAATATAAAAGGGAGCTCTGGTAGCATAGTGGCTAAGACACTTGCCTGCTAACCAGATGGCTGGCAGTTCAAACCCACCAGCCACTCCTCGGAAGGAAGGTTGGGCAATCCTACTTCCGTAGTGATACTGCCTCGGAAACCCAAGGAGGGGTCGCTATGAGTCGGGGTCGCTATGAGTCGGGGCCGACTTGACGGCACATAACAACAACAACAAAATATAAAATTATTATAAATAAAAATTGTTGTTTGTTGCTTTGCCACATTAAAGAACAATGAAGGATATGCAAATCATCTCGCAATGTGGATGAACCTGGAGGACATTATGCTGAGTAAAATAAGTCAATTGCAGAAGGACAAGTACTGTATGAGCCTATTACTGTAAAAAGATAGAGAAGGGTTTGCTTGGGAAAGGGAACTCACCTAGTAGGTTACTGGGATGGGAAGGGAATGGGAGGGATTAATTTAGGGCTAGTTGGGGATTACATGCTGACATGAGTAGGGGGAGGGATATATGGGAAGGATATATGACCACCATGAAAACACTGGGAACTGAGAGGAGACGGAACTGTGCACAAAAGAGATAGATGACAGATGCTAAAACCAATCTATGTGTCCACAATACCACATTGCCATTAACAAAAAACACTAGGCTATACAGATAAACACACAAACATCTGAGATGATCAGACAGGGGTCAGTGAATAGAAGTATACTCTAGGCCAAGGATAGACTCAACTAACCTTAATCTTGTACAGACACCAGTGATACAAAATACCTGCAGTCCTTACGGAAGCAATAGAAGACAGACATAGAATGATCCCTCACAGACATCCCAACACTATGGGAGGGAGATCCAATAGAGCTACTACCTCAGGACCATAGTACTGGGGGACACCAGGCTCAATCGGCACAACAAAATACATAAAAGTGTTGCTCCACATCTTACATTGGTAAGTTGCAACTGGGGTCTTAAAAGCTTTCAAGCAGCCATCTAAGATGCAGCTAGTGGTCTCCTAGCTTTGGAAGTGAAGAACGTGGAAAAAAAAAAGGGCATTTAGAAGCAATCGGCCCTAGGACATGATGGCCCTCGAGACCAGAAGAACTGGATGGTGCCCGGCTACCAATACCAACCACTCGGGAAAGGATCAAATCTGGAGATCCTGGATAGAGTGGGAGGGAAAATGTGGAACAAAATCCAAAAACTCAATAACGACCAGAATTACTGGTCAGATGAAATCTGGGGAGACTCCCAATACTATGGCCCTGAAATGCATTTGGTGCCTGGAATAAAACTCAGCCCCAGGGGTGGGCTCTCAGCCCAATAGTTAACAAGATGTACACACAGACCACTCAACCCAGGATATCGCACCCACACACTCAATGGTAATACATCCCTTAGAGCAATAGACCATGGGACACCAAAGGACCAACATTCAAACTGAGGAAATGCAGGTCAAACAGGAATGCATAATTATGAGGGGCACTGGGGGAAGGTTGCAGGGTAGGGAGGGGAGGAGACTGGGTTAGGGTTGGACTTGGTGAATGGGGAATGAAACTAAATGTATGTGTGATGTTGAATGTAAAACAAGCTCTTAAAATTAAAAAAAAAAATTTTTAAAAAAGAAGCTAGTAGTTATGATTGCCCCTGAGGATAATTGGGACCAGAAAAATGAAGAACATTTAATTTTAAGGTACATCCATTTATATATTTTGAAATATTTATTATATGCATATAGTGTCTACTCACAACAAAAAAAAATCATTTAATAGTCTAAAATTCAAAAAAAATGAGGGGAAATTGAGGCAGAAAGGAGAGTAATGGTGTTCTTCATACTGGAATAATTATTTCCATTAAAATACAGATTATATAGATGGCTTTTGTGGAAAAGTATGTATATGTTGGTATCAACAGAGGAAAAAGTTTGAAAGGGTACACTACCAACTGCTTGCCACTGATTAACTCAAGGGAAGTGGGTGTTGGAATGGTGATGGTAAGAGCCTTTCACTATTTTAAATAACAAAAATATAAAATTATTATAAATAACAACTGTTGTTTGTTGTTAGGTGCCATAAGTTCTTCATCACAGCAACCCTATAAATAACAGAATGAAACACTACCCAGTCCTCATAATTGTTGCCGTGTTTGAGCACATTGTGACAGCCACTGTGTTAATTCATCTTGTTGAAGGTCTTCCTCTTTTTCACTGACCCTCTACTTTCCCTTTTCTTTGTCCAGGGACTGGTCCTCTTGATAACATGTCCAAAGTACATGAGACGAAGTCTCTTCATCCTTATTTGCTGGGCAATATACTTCCATAGTGATACTGCCTCGGAAACCCAAGGAGGGTCGCTATGAGTTGGGTCCAACTCCACAGCACATAACAACAACAACAAAGAGCATTCTGGCTGTATTTCTTCCAAGACAGATGTGTTCATTATTCCTGCAGTTCCTGGTTTATTTTATAATTCAAGGGCATTGATTCTTTTTTCATTCTTCCTTATTCATTGCCCAGCTTTTGCATGATGAAGTGGTTGAAAATACTATGGTTTGGGTCAGGCACACTGTGGTAGTTAAGGATGTGTGTCAGCTTGGCTGGGCCATGGTTTTGAGGGGCTAGGCAGTTGGATGTAGTTATTCCCAATGATGAGGTTGTAATCACCTTCCTGGTGCAATCGACTGTGAGCAGCTAAGTAATTGCCTTTGGAGTATGGCCTGCTTCCAGTAAGTAAGGAGAAACTTTGAGAAATGTCTTTAGGTTTTTGGCACATTTTGGATCCTGCATTTGGCCACATCTTCATCTCTATCTAATTCTTGGCCTTGAACAAGTAGTCTGCCATATTGCCTGCCAATCTTGAGATTGTTCTTAGACTTGGACCAGTGGCTTGCTGTGTTGCCTGTTGATCTTGGGATTGTGCCATTTTACCTGCTGATTTCAGGTTCATCAGCCTCAGCAGCCTGTGGTGCCTGAGTTAGGAGACACTTCCAACTCTACAGGGCCTAGAATAACAGGCAGAGCTGAAGCCCAAGGTCAAGGGCTTTTACCCTGCCTCTAGAGGTGGCATTCTGAAATTGGACTTCTAGCCTCCTAAACTGTAAGAGAATAAATTCCTGTTGGTTAAAAACACCCACTTGTGGTATTTCTGTACAGCTGTACTAGAGAACCAAGACATACACGTTAGTCCTCAAAGTGACATCTTCACCCTTTTTAAAAAAAAAAAAAAAAAAAAACCACTCTAGAGAGGTCCTTTGCAGCTGATTTGCCCAGTTCAATGTTATTTAATTTCTTGATTCCTGCTTCCATGGGCCTTGATTGTGGATCCAGGTTAAAATGAAATCCTTGACTTCAATATTTTCTCTTTTTATTGTAATATTGTTTATTGCTCCAGCTGTGAGAATTTCTGTTTTCTTTATGTTGAGGTGTAATTGATACTGAAGGCTGTAGTCTTTGATCTTCATCAGCAAGTGTTTCAGATCCTCTTCACTTTCAGCAAGGAGCTCTAGTGGTATAGTGGTTGAGACATTTGGCTGCTAACCAGAAGGTCGGTAGTTCAAACCTACCAGCTGCTCTGCAGAAGAAATATGAGGCAGTCTGCTTCTGTAAAGATTTACAGCCTTGGAAACTCTGTGGGAGTTTGACTCGACTTATTGGCAGTGAGTTTTGTTTTTTAGTCACTTTCAGCAAGCAAGATTGTGTTATTTGTGTTAGGTTGTTAATGATTCTTCCTCCAATCTTGATGCCACATTCTTCTTCATATAGTCCAGCTTCCTGGATTATTTGCTGAGCATACAGATTGAATAAGTATGGTGAAAGGCTACAACTCTGATGCAAACCTTTACTGAAGGTGGTATAATTGTTGCTTTAGAATGTCATATATATGTGTAGTTAGAAAATTCCAGTATTATCTCAAAATGAAAAAATAGAAACCTCTTTTTGTTATTCTAACCATCTCCTTCCTCAGTTCATATCTCCAAAAGTAACCACTGTTGTGTTTCCTTCCAGGAAAAAAGGTGCACATACCAGTGCATGTTCAATAACTTATTACATGTCAGCTCTGACTCATAGCGACCCGATGTACAACAGAATGAAACACTTCCCAGTCCTGCACCATCCTCATTACATTATAGTTCCTTAATTATGCATATGATGAAAATATTTTTAGATTTTTAGGGTCTATATTGGTTTCTTTTTCTGTAAATTATCTATTCATATCTTTTAAATAAAATTTTCTACTGAGTTGGTTCTCATGTTTTACTGACTCTGAATAATGAAAATAAAAATGTCCTCTGCACGTTACCTTGGTAGCCCCTTTTTTGTCAATCTTGATTTTTTGGCAGACAGATTTCTATTCTCCAAGTGACTAACACCCTACAAGAATGTAGCTTTTTCTCTGGAAGTATCAGTATATCTTATTAAATTATAAGCATCCTTATAACTGTAACCACATATATAGGTAAGAGTAGAGGACAGAAGGAGGTAATTTTTCATGGGTGAGAATGCTCTTTTCTAAAGAAAATTATAAAAGGAAACTCAACCATTTGTCACAAGTTAACTAAGGCCCAAGAGGACTAGCAAGAGTTATATGAGTCATAATGTGGTTTTTGAATTCCAGGTTGGATTTAGGATAGAGAAAGAATGACTGGATTTCAAGAATTTTTCCACTATTAACATATACAGAACAAGGCCAAAGACGAAAAGCAAAAAGGAATATTGCAACACAAATTCATCATAAATTACGAAATAAATAAATTTATGTGAAAAGAGGTGGTAGGAGGTTTCCAGTTAAATAAGGCAGAATCGAGATAATCTAACCTGATTCTACTCTCTGAAACAAATGAAAAAGAGCAAAACGACGACCCAAGACGAAAATCCCAAGTCATGATCTATGAAGAATAGATGCTAAATGCTGTTTTATTTATTGTTGTTGTTATGTGCCGTCGAGTCTGCCCCAACTCATAGCAACCCCTCCTTGGGGTGCCGAGGTAGTAACACTACGGAAGTAGATTGCCCAACCTTCCTTCCGAGGAGTAGCTGGTGGGTTTGAACCATCAGCCTTCTAGTTAGCGGTCAAGTGCCTTAGGCACTATGCTACCAGAGCTCCTGCTGTTATATTTAGAATACTCTATTTGAACTTCCAGCCTATTTACACTCTATCATCGCTCCTCAATTAAAAAAAAAAAAATTTAAAACTACATTTATTGAAATATAATTTATGTACAGTGAAATACACAAAACTAAAGTGACATGGATCAATGTTTTTTTTTTTGTCGTTGTTGTTGCAATGTTCCCTCCCCTCCCCTCCACCCCTGGTAACCAACAATGAAAGTTTCCTTCCATATATAAACCTTTCCTTGACTTTTTGCAATAATAAACTAATACTATATGTGTCCTTCTGTGATTGACTTATTTCACTCAGCATAATGTCCTCCAAGTTCATGTTATGCTGTGTTTTGCAGATTCTACATTATTCTTTAGTGTTGCATAGTATTCTATTGTGTGTATGGACAATAGTTTGGTTATCCATTCTTCTGTTGGTGGGCACGAAGGTTGTTTCCATCTTTTTGCTATTGTAAATAGTGCTGTGATGAACATGGGTGTGTGTGTATCTGTCTTGTCCTTATTCTCACTTCTTTAGGATATATGCCTAGTAATGGGATTTCTAGGAGCTCTGGTAGCATAGTACCTAAGGCACTTGACTGCTAACCAGAAGGCTGATGGTTCAAACCCACCAGCCACTCCTCAGAAGGAAGGTTGGGCAATCTACATCCATAGAGATACCACCTTGGAAACCCAAGAGGGTCGTTAGGAGTCGGATCCAACTCCAGGGCAGTATGTTGCATTGTTTTGTTGTAATGGCTAATGATCATGAACATTTCTTGATGTGTTTGTTGATGGCCTGAATATCCTCTTTTGTGAAGTGTCTATTCATGTCTTCTGCTCATTTTAAATTGGATTGTTAATCTTTTTGTTGTTGGGGTGCTGGAGTTTTCTATAAATGTTACAGATGAGCCCCTTGTCAGATATGTCATTGCCAAATAATTTTTCCCAATCTGTAGGTTCTTTTTTGACTCTTTTGGAGAAGTCTTGGGAAGCACATAATAATTTATTTTTTAGAAGATCCCATTTATCTAGCTTGGGAGCTCTGGTAGCGTAGTGCCTAAGGCACTTGACTGCTAACCAGAAGCCTGGCGGTTCAAACCCACCAGCCACTCCTCGGAAGGAAGATGAGGCAATCTACTTCCATAGTGATACTGCCTTGGAAACCCAAGAAGGGGTCGCTATGAGTCGGGTCCAACTCAACAGCATATAACAACAACAACAACAACAACAATTCATCTAGTTTATCTTCAGCAGTTTGTGCATTTTGGGTTATGCTTGACAGTCTATTTATGTCATAAATTAGGACCCCTAAATTTCCCCCCAGTTTTTCCTTGAGGAAATTTATAGTTTTAGGTTTCACATTTAAGTGCTTGATCTATCTGGAGTTAGTTTCTGTGTATGGTGTGAGGTACACATCTTATTTAATTTTTCTGCAAATAGATGTCCAATTCTGCCAGTACCATTTGTTAAACAGGCACTCTCTTCCCCATTTAATGGCTCTCAGCCCTTTGTCAAAAATCAGCTGACCATAGGTCAATGAATCTATTTCTGGGTTCTCAATTCTGTTCTACTGGTCTATGTATCTGTCATTGTTCTGTACCAGATTGTTTTGACTACTGTGGCTGTATAGTAGGTTTTGAGATCTGGCAGTGTGAGACCTCCTACTTGGTTCTTCTTCTTCTTCAATAGTGCTTTGCCTTTTCAAGGTCTCTTTCCTTTCCATGTAAACTTAGTGATTGGTTTTTCCATATCCTTAAAGAATGCCAATGGGATCTGGATTGGGATTGCATTGAATATAGATTGCTTTGGGTAGTATTGACATTGTCACAATGTCCAATCTTCCTATCCATGAGCATGGTATGTTCTTCCATTTATGTAGATCTCTTATGGTTTCTTGGGGTAGTGATTTGCAGTTTTCTTTGTACAGGTCTTTTGTGTCCCTAGTGAGTTTATTCCCAAGTATTTATTTATTTATTTATTTTTTTGGCTACTGTAAATGGTATTGATTTCCTTTTTTCTTTTTCAGCAAACTCTTTGCTGAAAGAGAAAGCCAACTGATTTTTGGATATTGATCTTGTATCCCACCACTATGCTAAATCTCGCAATTAGTTCCAGTAGTTTTTTGCTGAGTCTCTTGGATTTTCTGTGTATAAGTTCATATCATCAGCAAATGGGGATAGTTTGACCTTACCTATTTGGATGCCTTTAAGTTCCCTTTCTTGCCTACCTCTGGCTAGGACTTCCAATACAATATTGAACAGAAGTGGTGATAGAGGGCATCCTTGTCTGGTTCCTGTTTGCAAAGGGAATGGTTTCAGTCTCTCTCCACTGAAAATAATGTTGACTGTTGGTTTTGCATATATGCCCTTTATTATGTTGAGGAATTTCCCATCTATTCCTATTTTGCTGAGAGTTTTTATCAGGAATGGGTGGTGGATTTTATTAAATACCTTTTCTGCATCAATTGATATAATCATGTGTTTTATTTATGTGAGGGATAACATTGATTGCTTTTCTAATGTTAAACCATCCTTGTATACCTGGTATGAACATTCCCCAATTTTTTAATCGTTTGCTACATGCTTATTATCTTTTATTGCTTTTTGTTGTTGTGTGCTGTCAAATCAATTCTGACTCACAGTGATCCTATAAGACAGACTAGAGATGTCTCATAGGGTTTCTAAGGTTGTAAATATTTATAGAAGCAAACTACTTCATCTTTCTTCCAGAGTCACTGGAGGGTTTGAACTGTGGACCTTTTGGTTAGTAGCCAAATGCTTTGTGCTTTGACTACTGCATCACCAGAGCTCCTTTGGAGTAGATAGCTTTTTAGACTATCTCTAAGCTCCATTTGATGCTAAGAAAACAAACAAAAAAACCCAAACTCACTGCCATCGAGTTGATCCCCAACTCATAGCAACTCATAGCAACCCCTCCTTGGGTTTCCAAGGTGGTATCTCTATGGAAATACATTGCCTAGTCTTCCTTCCTATTAGTGGTTGGTGAGTTTGAACTGCCAGCCTTCTGGTTAGCAGTCAAATGCCTTAGGCACTATTCCACCAGAGGTCCCTATTTGATGCTAGAGAGTCATAAGAAAATTCAGGCTTAAAGGATAGCAGGCATGTCATCTTGTGAGAAGCAAGCTGTTGAGTGGTATGGAAAAAGAGAAATGGTGAAGGGCAAGATCATTTAAATAAAACTAAACACAGGCCAGGAAGGAAGCAAGGCTGCAAAGCAAGTTTGGAGTGGCTGAGGAAGGCCAGGAAGGAAGCAAGGTGGTGCAGCGAGTTTGGAGTGGCTGAGGGAGGCAAGGAAGGAAGAGACCTGGGTGGCGGGCAGGTTTGAAGTGGTTGAGGGAGACCGGTAAGTAGTTTGGAACAACTAAGAGAGATGAACTTGTCTGTCAGTTTGTTGCACTGTGGTGGTTGCTAAGACAGACTTGGAAGAAGGAAGAAACCATCCACTTCTCAAAGAATTGGCCAGTGAAAACCTTATGAATAGCAGTGACACACTGATATAAACCAAAAAACCAAACTCACTGCCGTTGAGTCAAACCCAACTCAAAGTGACCCCTCCTTGGGTTTCTGAGGCAGTATCACTATGGAAGTAGATTGCCCAACCTTCCTTCCAAGGAGTTGCTGGTGGGTTTGAACTGCCAGCCTTCTGGTTAGCAGTCAAATGACTTAGGCACTATGCCACCAGAGCTCCTTGAAAAAAATGCTAGAAAAAGATGAAAACTGGAAGAGCTCAGCAAAAAAAAAAAAAAATTAAATGAAACACTGAAGCCATTTTATAAATGATAGCCATATTAGAAAATGTGGGGATAAAAAAAGAACAAAAAAGGATAAGAGATAGTATTCGAAATACATTCAAGGATGTGGAAGATAGGTTTCAGAAAACTGAGTGTGGTAATTAAGTTTGTGTGTCAACTTGGCTGGGCCTGGTTGAGTGGCTGGGCAGCTGGATGTTGTATTCCCCATGAAGAGGTAATCATCTCCACGGTGGAATCTACTGTGAGCAGCTGAGTAGTTGCCTTAGGGATGTGATCTGCTTCCTGTATATAAGGAATAGCCCTTGGAACAGTCTCTAACCTTTTGGCACACTTGAACCCTACATATAGCCAAGTTGTTGTTCAATAGCCTGCCATGCCCTGCCAGTCTTGGGACTTCTTCTGGAATTAGATTAGTGGCTTGCCATGTTATTTGGTAACATGAGACTTATCAACCTTGGGCTTGTCAGCCACAGCAGCCAGCAGCTCTCTGAGTGGAGAAAAGCCTCCAGCTTCAGTGGGCTGGAAACAGGAGGCAGAGCTGAAGCCCAAGGTTGAGGGGCTTTCACCCAGCTCTTAGAGCCTGGCACTTTGAAGTAGGCTTAAAGCCTCCAGACCACAAGAGACTTTGTTAAAGGTTTGTTAAAGCCATCCCATTTATGGTATATTCTTGTCAGAGCAGCACTGGGTAGCCAGAACACTGAGCAAAAGCAAATGAAAAAGAAAACAAAAACTTAAGAGAATAATAGAGAAAATGATAGAAAGACAAAGATTTTACTTATATATAATTGGTGTCCTGAAGTAAGAGTAGAGATTAATGGAACATTAAAAGTCCAAATATAAATTAAGAAAAACTTTTCTAAAACACAGATAAAAGTAAGCAGTAGTCAGAGTTGTCCCAGTTGCTATGATTGTGTCACAAAGATCCCAAGAAAGAAGAGCTGGGAGCAGAGCACCTGCAGTGTTCTCTGTGCTGTGAATGTCCTTGACCCAGGGGAAGGATGATGCTAAGGCACAGGTAGATCACTAAGGAACGCCAGCCTCACATACCCCCAAGGAAGCCTAAAGGAAAAAACTTGATCTGTCAGTAAAGTAACTTCCTTTCTTTGTTCCTTGTTTCCTTCCTTTATTTCCTTCTACGGGTGTCTATCAGTGTTTTATGTTAGAATTTTAGAATGAAGAACATTCCAGAATTCTCTCTGCTCTTGAACAATTGACATAATATGAGACTTTTCTAATGATTGATGCAAGTCATTCACCATATTTCTTTTATGGGTACATCTTTGAGAACCTGTGCAGTACATTTTTAATGTTATTGGTTTATTAAGTTTTTCTCCCACTTAAGACTATTTTGGGAATTTATAGTTGTCTATATAATCACCCATTTTTATTAATTTTAATATTTTTTGTATGAAATTATTGACTGTAATCTCTAATGTCTAAAACTATTTCTGTGTGTAGCTCTGGGTCACATTTTCTTTATATGGTCTTCTTTGTTGTTATTGTTTTGTTATCAGAGTAGCAAGACTTTGTTATCATATTTTCAAAAACCAGATTCTGGTTTTACCTATCAAATCTACAGTTTTCCCTCTCTTTTATTATTTTGTTTTCATTTAAAACTGTGTCTTCTCTTTTTTAAAAGCTTTCTTTCTTTGTATTTTTCTATGATTTGCATTTTGTTAATTTGGATGTTTTGTAATCTGTTTTCAGTTCTCCAAATGGATATTTTTATAATTTTAACAGAAACCCTTAAAGCTCATTTGAAAAAATTTTCCACTTATGTGGTGTTTATTAAGTCCCCACTGCTGTTGTTGTTATGTGCCGTCGAGTCGGACTCGACTCATAGTGACCCCTCCTTGGGTTTCCGAGGCAGTATCACTACAGAAGTAGATTGCCCCATCTTCTTTCCAAGGAGTGGCTGGTGGGTTTGAACCTCCAGCCTTCTGGTTAGTAGTCAAGTGCCTTAGGCACTATGCTACCACAGCTCCTAAGTCCCCACTAGGAAAGTTGAAGACATTGATGTACTTAGAAATTTTCCCTCTTACTATCCTCCAAATTTTCTGTAACATATATTTGCATTATTATGTTACAAAGTCAAGTTTTATGATATTGACATTCTGTTCTGTATCTTTATTTCCCACATTTGTTTAATTTCAGTTCCCTATTTCAACAGATTTGGTGTCCTGAACTTGTCCTTTCAGGTCATGACTTCTTTATCATGAGTTCTTTGCTATTTCTTCCTTTAGTTGTCCAGCTCTTTTCATCACTTCAAAGAATTGATCTTTATGAAGGCTCATAATTACTTTATCTCTTTAGCCCTTAGATATTAGAGAAGAAAATTTTGGTTGTTTTAATGTACAGCTGACAATTAGCTGGTGTATCATTCAAAGTTCAATCAGGGAAGTACAATCACTGAGTTTGGGGTAAAGGACTCAGTATAGGAATTAAACTTTGTACAATTGTGGAAGATCTTGGAAGTGATGATCCAGGAGGGAGTTGGATAATCTTAGAAGTCCTCATCTGAGATGACAAGCCCATCAGCTGCTCAAGTGGGACTGGAAATAGAAAGCTCATGGAATGGTCCACAGTAAGCTTTGCCTCTGTGTAACTACCACCTCTATCAGTCTTCCTTCAAACATCTTGTGGTCAGCTTGTATCTTCTGTCAATTAAATGGGCCAGCAGTTGGTAAGAATTGGTAGTGGAACAGAGAGAAAAAGTATAAGCTGGATTCCCTCCCTCCAACACTCATCTCACCCCATCTAAAGTGGTGATCTTCAGAGATCTTTACTTTCAACCTTCCAAATCTCATGCAAATTCCTTTTTCTGTTCAAACCTAACCTTGAATTTAATAGCAAAGGGGATTCTGGGAAGCATAGTTGTAGCTTAACCAAATTTGCATGGTCCAAACTACTACATTTGGGTATACAATTTCTTAGCTCTTGAATTTTCCATCCTGTGTATTTTGACCTTGTTTCTGGACTTCTGCACTGGGAATACCTGAGGCAAGCCTGAAATTTCCCAAGTGCTTTTTCTCCTTGGATGCCTATATAATTCTTCTTCTTCTTCTTTTTTTTTTTTACATTCAATAACTTCAAAAAACACCTGTTTATTGGCCTATGTTACCTTCCATTTGAATATTTCACAGAAACCTGAACTGTGGTTTTAGCCATAATTTTTACGTAGTGCCTAAGGCATTTGACTGCTAACCAGAAGTCTGGATGTTCAAAGTCACCAGCCACTTCTCAGAAGGAAGGTCAGGCCATCTACTTCTGTAGAGATACCCTCTCGGAAACCCATGGAGGGGTCGCTATGAGTTGAATAGACTCAATGGCTGTTAGTTTGTTTTTTGGTTTAGTGGGAGAGGAAAACCAACCAACCAACCAAACAAACAAACAAAAACCCAAACTCACAGCCATCCAGCGTCGAGTCAATTCCACTCATAGAAACCCCTCCTTGGGTTTTCGAGGCAATATCTCTATGGAAGTAGATTGCCGAACCTTCCTTCTGAGGAGTGGCTGGTGGGTTTGAACCACCAGCCTTCTGGTTAGCAGTCAAATGCCTTAGGCACTAAGCGATCTAGTCTTTATCAAATGGTATCTCCATCCACTAGTAGCTCAAGCCAGAAACTTCTACGTTCACACTATAATCAGGTGATTTAGATTATATCCCTGAAATATATCTGAAAACTGCCCACTTCTATCCTTCTCCTCTGCTACTTCCCTTATCTTTAGTAGGAGACTACTGTAAATGTCTCCAATCCAATCTGCATGCTATTCCTCTTTCCCTGTTCAAACCTACTTCCCCGACTAATAAAAAACACACTTATAAAACATAATTCAGATCATGTTATTTTCTTGCCTAAAATTCTTCATGTTGTTGCTGTTATTTCATGCTGTCAAGTTGATTTTCCTCTCTCATAGCAACCCCAAATTATGGGGTAGAACTACCCCATAGGGTTTTTCAAGGCTGTCATCTTTATAGGAGCAGATCACCACAACTCTTTCCTACAAAGCCACTGGGTAGGTTTGAACCACCAACTTTTAGGTTAGCAACTGAGCACTTCACTGTTGTGTCACTAGGACTCCTTAACATCTTCATAGCTTCCATTAAAATATAAAAATATAAAAGTGATATAGATAATCATAAGTGAATATTTAAAATCATTACAACAAAGGGAAAATTAAAAAGAAAAATATCAAAAACTTTGACAAACATAAGAAAAAAAAATTCTTTATTTCAAAAACAACAAAAAGAAGATGGGAGACAAATCCAACCAAATATTAACAATTTTTACAAACATATGGGTGTCTAATTTTTTTGTGCTTTTATATGATATTTATAAAGTTCTGAAAATAAAGAAAGCCAATTTTCTTTCTCAGAAAGAAACATTTGAAATTTAAATTGAAATAAAAAGAACTCTAAAAATTACTATTTGAAAAATCAACATACCAATAGAAAAATGCACAAAGGATGTGAACAAGTAATGGAAAAAGAGGAAGTTCAAAAGCCAGTAAAACATTGGAAAAAAATCAACCTCATAATAATCAAAGAAAAGAGTACAACTAATAAATGAACTTAATTTCCTTGTCTATGTTTTTATAAGTACAGGGAAGTTTCCATAAAATGCTGGGTAAGTGTAAGATGGTATAACTATTCTGGAGGACAGACACTAATTATGCATACTTTTATTCCAGTGGTTCTCACCTGGGGCAATTTTGCCCCCTTCTCCCTCCAGGGAACATCTGACCATGTCTGGAGACACTTTTTATTGTTGTGACTAGGGGCAGTACTACTGGCATCTAGTGAGTAGAGTCCAGAGATACTGCTAAACATCCTACAATGTCCAGGACAGTCCTCCCCTCCTCCCACCTAATAAAGAATTATCGGGGAGGCGGGGCAAGATGGCGGACTAGGCAGAAGGATTGCACAGACCCTCTTCAACAAAGAAAAGGGAAACCAATTAACACAGACACAGAAGATAATCTT
>NW_006921590.1:24361784-24366686 GCF_000298275.1 Orycteropus afer afer
TTTAGACCTAGAAATCACCTTCAAAAGTTAGTTCTGAGGAAATAATGAGATTATGTCAAAAATGTATGTACAAGAACTTTTAAAACAAATATTTATAATCTCTCTGTCTCTCTCTCTCTCTCTCTCTCCTGTCCCTCCCTTCTTCCCCCAGTAACTGTGCTGTCTCTTTACCCAGGCACCCTGTTAGGTATGGGGGGAAAAAAGTGTTAGGTATGGAAAAACAACCTATTCTGGAGGAGCTCACAGAGGAGAAAGATATTTTTAAAATATTATCTCCAGATATTAAGTACTGTTTTTAAGAGAGATAGACAAAGTACAGTGATGCACAGAAAATGGGGGCATTAATATATGTCTTAAATAGGACTTTATCTTCTGGATAAGAGGGATGGGAATTTGGATAAATATAACAGAGAATGCAATCACAGAATCAGGAGACATGATGGCTTCTTTTGGCAACTCTCCATGACTAAAGGGGGACTTGAGGGGTTCAAAGAAGCAGAAGATGAATCTTCAAGAAGGTGCAATGACAGACAAAGGTTTGATCACTAAATGTTCACTGAAGCTTTCTCCAGGCTTCTGTGCAATGAACTAGTTAGGACCAGTTGGTAGAATCTAGGATGAGGATACTATAAAATTCTTTCAACTTTGCTATATGCTTGAACGTTTTTATAATAGATGTTGGAGGGAAAAAAGGGTAGAGATAGCAGTGCTGGTGAGGAGCTAAGAGTAAATGAAAAATAGTATGTTAAAAGGTGAACTCAGACTCCTGGCTCTAGAGTGTAACTGTTCAAATATGTTCCACATCCAAAAGAACTGCTAAATTGGTCTGCCTCTCTGTCCAGGGTGAGTTGATAGAGCTATAACAAAAGAGAACATAAAAATCCTGAAGACAGGAGCTCTTCACAGAGTCAATGTGCTCACAGAAAACACTTGTACCCTAGAGTGTCAGCAACTCCAGAGAATCAGAGCTGTTATCCACCCTTAGGGCTGAAGATACTTTGAATTTTAGGGAAATTGTCACACTGATAGCTTTATTTTTACCAGTGACATAGCTATCACAGATATAATCACCCAAATGAGCAGTGTGTTCAGAAGACAATTAGAGAGAGTTCTGAGTTGTTATGATGACAAATCAGTCAACCAGATCTGATAGTCCTCCTTTCAACTTCTCACTAAAATAGCCTTAAAAAATAGCAAATAATAAGAACAGAAAGATAAAAGTTAAAAATGCCAGAGCTGGAATTTCTTCTGAATACACCATTTTGGGACGGGTTAAGGAGCATCATCTTAGACCATTCACCTCATTGTCCATTCTCTGGAAATAAACAGTTCAGCATCTCAAAGAACTGAGGAAGAGTGACTCTACTCCTAAATCTACAACACACGGCTTCACTGATAGAAAAATATTAAATCTGACCCCAACAACCAGACCTCTGTTTTCTCCTTGCTCCATTAACACCTTTCTTTACTCATGCAGAGATTTATACTCCTAGCATCAAACATGACAAGGGTAGAAGGAGATGGGCAGTCCATTGTGTCTTAGGAATCTTGGTCACCAAGCAGATGCAGAGATAGAAAGAGTTCTTGGAGCAGCTCACTTAGGGGATAATGTTTCGTGTGATATACTTCATTGAAACAAAAACTGTAAACATTTATCTGACTCAGAGTTAGAGATCACCAATTGTCAGATCAAGAGAAATTCTAATCTTGGTCCAACAGACTCATACTAACTGACTGCTGGTAGACTTTACTAATTAGATGAGGAGTTGTCCAGGTCTATCTGACATTCATGTCTAGGTCTGAAATAGGAAAGCTGCCAGTACTTCAGAGAACAGTGAGAGAAGCTAAGCACATTCCCCACTGTTGCCCAATTCCAGGTGAATCTCTCTCTATTCAGAAGTAAGTAAGCAAAAACTATATGAGTGTTCTACAAAGATAATAAAGCATTGGGGAAAAGGAATGTTTCCCTAAAGACCCAGAAAAGAGCAAACATGAAAATGATTTTTTCACAAAAATCAAGATAACATTTTAGAAGGCCACTGTTGGTTTTCTTCTTAAAAGATGAAAAGAATGTAATCTCTATAACACAAAGTTGGGAGTTAGGAGGAAAGAAGCTAATGTGAATGCAAAAATGCAAAGCAAGCTGACATACATAAAGTGATAATGCAAGGAAATCTAAAATGTGATAGGGAGCTTTTAAAATGATGACAGTGAAAGAAACCAAAAAACCAAACTCGCTGTCTTCAAGTTGGACCCAACTCACAGTGACCCCTCCTTGGGTTTTCGAGGCAGTATCACTACAGAAGTAGATTGCCCAACCTTCCTTCCAAGGAGTAGGTGGTAGGTTTGAACCACTAGCCTTCTGGTAAGCAGTCAAGTGCCTTAGGTACTACGCTACCATCCAGAGTATAAAAGGGAAAATAAAGTGATGGAAAGGATCAGAAAGTTAATAGATACCAAAAGAGAGAGTAGAGATTTTAGTTCAAGAAATGAAATGAGAAAAATAGAGACATAGCACTAACTGACAATGAGGGGGAAAAATCAGACCTAAATAAAGACTTGAATTTAAAATTTTAAAGGCTCTGTTTTGTTCTTGGCAAAATTAATGAAATAGGTATGTCACTGGAACATATTCTGACACAATTTTTAACATCAAAAAAGAAAGAAAAAATTCTGGAAATATTCAGATTGAAAAGGAAAGTTACATATAAAAGTGAAAATATTAGGTGTGCCTCAGATTATTCCCATGTAATATTTAACATCAGAAGATAATGGAATAATATCTACAATGTTCTAAGAAGAAAAGAAAATGACCCAGCAATTTCATACTTTGTGCAGTGCAGTAAATTACTTAGTATGGCTTTTCTACCCATAAGTCATTGTAAACTCAGTGGTGGAATGAGCAACTGAGGAGCTCCTGATTGTAAATGTAAATGTAAATTTAAAAATGTAAATGTAAATCCACCTGGGTTATTTCTGTTGGGTGTGTGGCACAACGCAATGTTATGGGAGGCTCACTCTCAGGTGCTTAGAATTCTGTTGTTATGATTAGTTGGTTTGGCCACTCTGCCAAGCTCAAAAGGAGGCCTCCTAGAGGCAGAACTCTCTCTGACTGCTGGTTGAGGAAGACGTGCTGCTGAAAGAGACACACACCCTGGAAAGAGACATGTGCTGCTGGGAAAGAGATGCAAAAGACACACGTTGCTGAGTAAGACACCGAGGGACATGCACTGCTGGGGGAGAGACTGTGAGAGACTTGGCTGAGAGACGGTGGGCTGGGAGAGAGATTGAGCATTTTTCCTGAACTTGAATTGTAGCCTGTGGTGCTTCCCTGATAAACTCCATAATCTGTGAGTTCTGTGTGCCACTGCAGCGAATTATCGAACCCAGGAGAGAGGTGGTGGTGCTTTGGGAGGAACAGTTGGTGAAAGGGTTGGAGGGAGGCAGCATGTCTGGCCTTGCAGTAATAGGCCTTGTGCTATTGATGGTGATTCTGCCTTCCTCTTGTGGGATTAGAGGAGGTCAGAACATGTGGCCTCTTTGCCCTTCTTGCAGTTGGTGTCAGAAACAGTGGGATTTGTTGCAGTGGCTCCAGACTCACAGAAGCACCAGACTTTGTAAAAGAAAGAAGGAAGGGGCCTGGGAAGTGAAACTTTGGATTCTTAGATGGTTACTTTGTTTGCTGTTACCTCTTAAGGGAGATAATTGATCCAGAGGCTAGGGCTTTTGGTTACACTCAGCCAAAGGCCCAAGGCCATATGCATAGAATGGGACAGTAATCAAGGTGAAGAGATGATCCTGGAATGTCTTTAAAAGGATTATGTGTTTTGGATTATGTGTTTATCTGAATTTACTATGGCTATTGAATGTTCTCTTACCTGCTTGTACATTAGAAACAATTATGGGGTATGTGGATAACAGAGAGTGTGTTAAGTCCACCTTCAGCCAATATATGATTGGATAAGTTAAAAGGGGAAATAGAATTTGCCCAGAAGAAACCACAGGCTTTTGTTTTAAGCTCTGTGTGTAGAGAGTACTAGGAATTTAGGTAGAAAACCTGAGCCCCACCCAGTACTACTGAGGGAGCAGAAGATTTGCATTTGAATAAGGACGTGAAAAGGAAAAAAAATGACTGTTTAGCTCTTTGAATTTCAAGCAAGCTGACTGGTTTTGGGTGCATCCATAAGGAAAAGTCGTGGTCAGTGAGAGAAACCCCTTCCAGGACTGAAAGTTAAAAGAAGCCAGTGAGTAGTAGACTTGTATGTTACTTGCTTGTGACCACCTTGATGCACCTGAGTGGAAATGGGGAAAGTGCAGCAAAGAAGAAACAGGCTGAGTTTGGTACTCTTTGACCTAGGCCCAGAGGCTGGGGATGAGAGGAAGGGCTGGCTGATCTGAAGTGCAATGAATTGTGAGCCTACGGGCGTTGAAATAGTCCCTGAGGACTGATGATGTGAGAGAAGGTGCTGGCTGGTCTGAAGTGAAGGGAAAAGTGTGACTCCCAAACTTGGCAGCTGGTACCCATGACCTAGCTGGGATGGCTAGGGCTGAACTGACCAGAACCTGACCAAATGAAGAGGAAGATGTTTGACACTGAGCTGGTGTTAAGTTGCTGTAATTTGATGGCATGTGCTGGGCTGGACTTTGCTTGTTTATGGATCCACATACCTGAAGTTTCCAAGCAGGATAGAAGACTCCAGAGAGAAAGGACCATGCTTATCTCCTCAGAGTACTAGTTTGATGTTGTTGTTGTTGTTGTTATGTGCCATCGAGTCGGCCCCGACTCATAGCGACCCCTCCTTGGGTTTTCGAGGCAGTATCACTACGGAAGTAGGATTGCCCAACCTTCCTTCCGAGGAGTGGCTGGTGGGTTTGAACCGCCAGCCGTCTGGTTAGCAGGCA
>NW_006921590.1:24366976-24380950 GCF_000298275.1 Orycteropus afer afer
GTGGAGTATTTCTGTTGGGCGTGGCACAATACAATGTTCTGGGAGGTTCCCACTCTCTCTCAGGTGCTTAGAGTTCTGATGCTGTGATTGGCTAGTTTGACCACCCTGCCGGGCTCAAAAGGAGGCCTCCTAGAGGCAGAACTCTCTCTGACTGCTGGTTAAGGAGGACGTGCTGCTCAAAGAGACACGCGCCCTGAAAAGAGACATGTGCTGCTGGGAAAGACATGCAAGAGACATGCGTTGCTGAGTAAGACACCGAGGGACATGCACTGCTGGGGGAGAGACTGTGAGAGACTTGGCTGAGAGACGGTGGGCTGGGAGAGAGACTGAGCATTTTTCCTGAGCTTGAATTATAGCCTGGTGCTTCCCTGATAAACTCCATAATCTGTGAGTTCTGTGTGCCACTGCAGCGAATTATTGAACCCAGGAAAGAGGTGGTGGTGCTTTGGGAGGAACAGTTGGTGAAAGGGCTGGAGGGAGGCAGCATGTCTGGCCTTGCAGTAATAGGCCTTGTGCTATTGATGGTGATTCTGCCTTCCTCTTGTGGGATTAGAGGAGGTCAGAACATGTGGCCT
Organism: Orycteropus afer afer; assembly: GCF_000298275.1. NCBI lineage: Eukaryota > Metazoa > Chordata > Mammalia > Tubulidentata > Orycteropodidae > Orycteropus > Orycteropus afer. Next base: position 24,367,552 of record NW_006921590.1, read on the forward strand.
CCTTGCCTTTTTTGTACTTTGTCAATGATTATATGCATTCAGAAATCAAAGAGGGACATCATGAGACACGCAAGAACTCAGAAACAAAATAATTACTCTTTCTTTTTAAAGAAAAATTCTCAATTATGTATTTAGACAATTGATGCATAATCAATAACCAAAGAAAGAATTTTGGTTCTATTCTGGTGGCAAAAGCCTTTTAGTCTATCTCTCTCACAAATTACAATGAAAAAAAAATAAATTAAAACACAATTTCTTGTGAACTCTGAAAGTTACACAGAAGGAGGCAGATTTTGGAAGAAAGTCAAAACTTAAAGAAGCACCTACATTGTGAATTTACTTTCTCCTTTCTTTTATGTGGGGGAGGTTCTAGTCTTGCTGCTTTGTCTCCAGAGCAAGCACTGCTTCATGGAAAGACAACACAGCTACAGCAGCACTGGAGACTAAATCTCTGATCTAAACCTCACCTTTCTGGCCAGAAAAAGAAAACCTTGTGAGTGAGACAGTTGTGGGGAGAATCCCAAAGACCAAGCTAGGTCTGTGTATTGTATTCTCTAGAGCAACTGCTTAGAAAAATACAAGGAAATAAAGCCTAAAAGTCATAGATAAGTCAAAATGAAATATCAAACATATTCAAATAATATAAAAGGCAGGAAACAAAGAACAGAGGGAAAAAATAGAGGGGGGTAAGAAAAACAAGTAATGTTTAGATCAAAATCTAAACATAGCAACAATTATGTTAAATGTTAGTGGTATAGCTATTTCAATTAAAAGGCAGATATTGATGTTACTATATGCTACTCAAGAGATACACTTTGAATGTAAAGACAAATAGGTCAAAAATGAATGGAAAAAGATACACTATGCAAACTGCAAGCATAGGAAGGATGGATTGGCTATTTTAAATATCGTGTAGACTAGACTTGAAGACAAGACTATTACCAGAGATAAAGAGGGACATTTCATAATGATAAAAGAACAATTCATCAAGAATACAATGATAAATACGTATGCCCCTAATAACAGAGCCTCAAATACATGTAGCAAAACAAAAATGACTTAAGGGGAAAGATAGACATTTCTGCAATTATAGTATGTATGTATGTATCTCTATCTATCTATCTATCTATCTATCTATAAAATGGTTGCACAACTCAAAGAATGTAATCAGTGTCACTGAATTGTACATGTAGAAATTGTAGAATTGTTGAATTGGTGCATGTTCTGCTGTGTGTATATTCTGACAATCAATATAACATAAAATATTTTAAAAAGCTCATGGAGCACAATTCTACTCAGAAATATGCTGGATTCCCAATAAATTTAATAGGATTGAAATAATTCAATGTATATTTTCTGACTACTATAGAATTCAATTCCTAAAAAAACAAAAGTCACTGCCATTGAGTCGATTCTGACTCATAGTAACTCCCATGGGGTTTCTGAGACAGAAATCAATAATAATAAAATATCTGGGAAAACCACTAATTCCTGGAAATTAAATAGCACATTTCTAAATAATTCATGCACTAAAGACAAAATTACAAATGCAATGTAAACATTTTTAACTGAATAACAGTGAATACAATACTTATTATGTAGAATTCAGAATATTCAAAACTTGTAGTATGCAGAAAAAACAGTCTTTAGAGGAATTATACAGAATTATATCCTTATATTAGAAGAGAAAAAAAATTTAAATCAAGGATTAAGGTCCTACCTTAAGAAATCAGAACAAGTAAAACAGAGTAAATAGAAGGAAGGAAATAATAAAGGTAAGAGAAGAAATCATTGAAATAGAGAATAGTCAATAGAGAAAATTAACAAAGCTAAAAGCTGGTTCTTTGAAGAGATTACAAAATTAACAAACCTCTAGCTAGACTCATGAGGGAAGAAAGGGAGAGAACAAATATCACATTTATCAGAAATGTAAGAGGATTATCAATCACAAACTCTAATAATTGAAAGAATAATAAATATGAACAAATTTATGTCAACATATTTAAAAACTTAGATAAAATGGACAAATGTCTTGAAAAGTACAAGTTATCAAAATTGACCCAAGAAAAAACAGAAAATCTGAATAGCCCTGTTATATTTATTAAAGACTTTTTTTCTTCAAAAATTTTAGGTCTCCGTGGTTTTACTGATGAATTCTATCAACAGTTATTTATTTTATCAAAATTTAACAAATAACATTTATCCTACATAAACATTTTCAGAACATAGAAGAGATCCCTGCCCAATTCATTCTAAGATGGCAGCATTACCATGATACCAAACCCATTAAAAGACATTACAAGAAAAGAACACTGTAGATTAATACCCTTTAGAATTATAGGTTCCAAATTCAACATAATATTAACAAACATTAGAAAACTGGATCTAAGCAGGTATAAAAAGGACGATACTTTATGACCAAATAGAATTTATCCCAGGAATGCAAAGCTAGTTTAACATCTGAAAATCGATGTATATTACCATATTAGAAAAATCATATGATCGTTTCAGTAGATGATGTAGAAGCATTTGAAAAAATTCAACATCCATTAGTGATACAAACTTTCAGTAAACTAGGAATAGTATGGAACTACCTCAAAATGATAAAGGATATCTATAGAAAACGTATAGTTGAAATCATGCTTAATGGTAAAAAAAAAAAAAGAAGAATTATTTCCCCCTGGGATTGGGAAGAAGGCAAGAATGTATATTTTCACGACTTGGGGTAATGCAAAGAACATGGTGGTCAGAACACAACAAAACTGCATTTGTAATCTTCCTTTGCCACTTCTAACTACCCTAGCTTTAGCTAATGCAGTTTAAACAGTTTATTTAAACTTTGCTCTGACTCATAGCAACTCCATGTAAAATATACTGAGACATTGCCTGGTTCTGTGCCATCTTTATGATCTGGCACATTTGAATTCATTGCTGTGGCCATAGTGTAGTGTCTTCCAACCTAGGGGGCTCATCATCCAGCACTATATTTGGCGATATTTTGTTTGATCCATGGGGTTTTCCTTGACTAATTTATGGAAGAGATCACCAGGCTTTTCTCCTTTGTTTTAGTCTGGAAGCTCCAATCTTTTGGCTAGTACATGAGTGTTTAACTGTTTGCATCACCACTTTACTTTGTCAGAAAAGTGATTTCCTTACCTCAAATCCTGTCAACCCAGAAATTCCTCTCCACAAACTATAGGACAGAAAGAAAACAATTTTATTATTAAACAAACATTAAACCAGATTGTGATGTGCATCATGGCAACTTGCTGAAGAGACTGCAAAGATGATTGGGGTAAAGAGGGTAAAGAGATACTACCTTTTATGTCACCTAGTAGATACAACCTATTACATACATGTTTTCAAGATAAATTACAGAGGAGCCCTGGTGGTGCAATGGTTAAGCACTTGGCTGCTAACCAAAAAGTCAGGAGTTTGAACACACCAGCCGCTCTGTAGGAGAAAGATATGGCAATCTGCTCCTGTAAAGATTACAGCCTAGGAAACCCTATGGGGTAGTTCTACTCTGTCCTACAGGGTTGTTATGAGTTGGAGTCCAGTCCACTGCACACAACAGCAGCAATGGTCCTCTAGTAAGAGGATTTGATAGCAACATTTGCCACACTGAAAAAGAACAACAACAAAAAAATCTCAAACTCATTGCTGCTGAGTCTATTCCAACTCATAGCGAACCTACAGGACAGTGTAAAACTGCCCTACAGCGTTTGCAAGGCTGTAATCATAAAGGAAGCAGACTGTCACAACTTTCTCTTGCAGGGTTTGAACTACTGACCTTTCCTTTTGGTTAACAGCCTAGAACTTAACCACTACACCCACATAATTCATCCCAAATTCACCAGGTAATTGGGGTGACCACCTATGTTTGCTAAGTGCCTTGATCCAAAGGAAAAATAAACTCCTACCTTCATCACAGGAGGTAGTTTTGCAACTTGGAGTCAAATACCCTGCCAAACTTTTACATCTACCCCTCCAGGGAAACTGGAGTGTGACCTTCCCTGCTTATTTTCAAGGGGATGGCTCCTAGGTCTTTGGGAAAAATATTCCTGGGTTGTAAAATTGGCAAGAAGCTTATTTAAGCTCTTAAAAAGATTGGCACATATCTCTAAGAAGCAGAGAAAGAATTTACCATTCCAGTTTTCTAAAATAAATAATTTAATCAATAAATTTTCTAAGAAAAGAGAGAGGTAGTCTTTTTCCTTTTTCTGCACCAGGGAGAATTAATTTTTTTAATTTTATTTTAGTTTGTATTTGTCCACTGAAACGTTACTTCATTGATGGAAGTGTTTGTATATGCCTCACCTCTTTTCCTACTAGATCATGGCAGTAAATGTGCCAGATATATTTATTTGCTTCCCCCACAGCAGCTGATGTGTCCTTTGTACATTGTTGGAGGGTAATTAAAATTGGTTGAATAGTCAGTGTTTCTGCATGATGCGGTGGCCAAAGTTTGGTTATATTTCAAAGTCACTTAACTTTCAAATAGGAACCATCTGTTCTGATATTATGTTGTTGAGTTCACTTTAGTAGATGTACTCCAAGGGCAAGACAATGACCAAGTTAACACTCTGAATAAATAGAGAACTATGTTTGGATTCCATCAATGTTAACCCTTCCCAGTTGAGGAACTAGTACTCCCTGGAGCTCTGGTAGCATAGTGGCTAAGGCACTTGACTGCTAAGCAGAAGGCTGGCGGTTCAAACCCACCAGCCACTCCTTGGAAGGAAGGTTGGGCAATCCTACTTCCGTAGTGATACTGCCTCGGAAACCCAAGGAGGGGTCGCTATGAGTCAGGGCTGACTCCACGGCACATAACAACAACAACAACAACAACAACTCCCTGGGGCAATGATGCAGACAAACACTTGAAAAATGATACAAAAAATACTATAGTTAGAAAATATCCTTCCATTAAAATTAATTTGTACTACTTGTAGGTATGAGTTCTACTTAGACGTCTAATGCCACTCTCAGAACTTTCAATATAGAAGGGATGACACTGAAACTGTGAGTCGTGGACACTGGTATGCACAGAAAAGAAACAGAAAAGTTAGTCTAATTAGACCTTCTTCAACTAGGAGTTTCCGAGAAATTATTCTCTAATGCTCTGGTGGCACAATGGTTAAGAGTTTGACTGATTAACTGAAAGGTGGAGAATTTGAAACAACTCCAGGGGAGAAAAAATCTGGTGATCTGCTTCCTTCAAGGTTTCAGCCCAGGGAACCACATGGAGCTATTCTGTCACATGGGGTCATTATAAGTCAAAATTGACTTGATGACATATCACCACAACAGCCCTAACAAGGTTGTTCTCAAAGTATGGTCCCAAGACTAGTAGGACAATATTATTAGAAATGTACATTTTAGGCCCCAACCTACACCTACTGAATCAGAAACTGGTGATAGGTCTCAGCATCTTGTGTTTTAACAAGCCCTCCAGATAATGAGATGCACACTAAAGGCTGAGTTCTAGTGCCCTAAGAATCATTTGTATGTCATGGAATTAACTTCTTTCATTTGTACCTAGTATAACCCACTGCCATCAAGTTGATTCTGACTCATAGAGACCCCCATCGGGTTTCTAAGGCTGTAAATTTTTACAGAAGTAGATTGCCTCATCTTCCTCCCATGGATGGCTACTGGGTTTGAACAAACTACCTTTTGGTTAGCAGCCCAATGCCTTAACCACAGCATCACCAGAATTCATTTTTCATCTAGTTTATTATGTGCATTATTGGAAAATTTGAGAATGTAGTCCCTCAAATAATTATTTTTGTGTTCTTTTGGTTCAGGTTGAGAAAAGCTAGATGGTATTTTAGGTTTTTCAGGTTACTGCCCACCCTACAGGAATGATAGTACACAGGACAATGGGATGATGTATTTAAGACCTGGGATCCTGGAGAGTCATTTTTGGGATTACTGTACTCTACACAGAGGCCCTGGGTGGTGCAAACAATTTTTAAATTTGTGCTAGACCACTAACCAGAAGGTTGGTGGTTAGACCCCATCCAATGGTGTCACAGAAGACATCATTATATAGAGAGATTTTTATTGTATTTTGAGTGAAAGTTTACAGAGCAAATCAGTTTTCCATTCAACAATCAACACACATTTTGTTTTATGTCATTGATTCCAACGACCTCAATGTAACACCACTCATCCTACTTCTTCCCTGTGTTTCTTATTTCCATTCCTCTTCCTTTTCTAACCCTTCCTCCCTTCTGAAATTTGTCCTTGGGAAAGTGCTGCCTTTTGATCCAGAGTGGTTGGTTGATCTATAGAGTGCCTACCTCCCTGACATTATTGTTCATCTAGTAGACCTGTATATTTTTTTGGTTAAAAATTGAGCCATGATCAGTCACAGGTTCAAAGGGTGACTAAGGGCCGTAGTCTCAGGGATTCCGTCATCTCTATGGAACCAAAAAAGAAAAAAAGCCTAGTCTTTTTTTTTTTTTTTATGATTTTGAGTTCTGTTCCACATTTTTGTCCCACTCTATCCAGGACCTTCTAATGTGATCCCATTCAGAGTTGTCAGTAGTGATAGCTGGACACCATCTAGTTCTTCCAGTTTCAGAGTTGTGGAAGCTGAGGTTGCATGGTCCATTAGTCTTTTGGACTATTTTTTCCATGTGTCTTTGATTTTCTTCACTCATTTTTGCTCCAGATGGGGAGAAACCAATAGTTGCACCTTAGACGACTGCTCAAAAGCTTTTAAGACCCCAGTTGCTACTCATCAAAGTAGGATGTAGAACTTTCTTTTTGTGAACTATTTTGTGCCAATTGACCTAGATGTCCTTTGGGACTATTGTTATGAGCTTCCAGGCCTGATGAAGGTTTTTGATTATGGTTAGAAGATTTTATAACTTTGCTCCCTGTGTGCTCTACCATATTCATGGATATATTTGTAGCATATTTAAATACATATATAGAAATATCCTCTGTCAAACCTATATATATTAGTGGGTATAGTCTCATTCTCCTTCCCATACCTGTTCAGTTTGCATGTCTATCTATATACCCACAAGTAGATTATTGTTATCACTGTTATTTCAGGATTGGATTATGTATTGACTTGTGTTGCCTTTAACCCTTGTACTCCTTCCAATGTCTTCCTTTGTCTCGATTATTTTTTTGCTGACTTACCCCTTATTGTACATTTTCTTCCCTTTCACTCAAGTTAATATCTGTCTACCCTCTAGTTAGTGATTTCCCTCTCACTCCTGATAACCATCAAAGAATGTTTGTGTGTATGTGGGTGTGAAAATTTTCTTGACTTTTTATAATAGCAGTCTCACATAATATTTGTCCTTTTGTGATTGACTAATCCAATCAGCATAATGTTCTCCAGTTTCATTCATCTTATGAAATGTTTCACAGATTGTTATTCTTTAATGTTGCATAGTATCCCGTTGTGTGTATGTACTGTAATTTATTTATCCATTCATCTGTTGATGGGCATTTAGGTTGTTTCTATCTCTTTGCTATTGTGAATAGTGCTATGATGAACATGGGTATGCATATATCTATTTGTGTCATGGCTCTTATTTCTGCAGGATATATACATAGTACTGGTATTTCTGGCTCATGTGATATTTCTATTTCCAAATTTTTAAGGAAGTGCTATGTTGTTTTCCACAGTGGTTGCACTATTTTACAATATCACCAGCACTGTATGAGGGTTCCAGTCTCTTCACATTCTCACCAAAATTTGTTGTTTTCTATTTTTTTGAACTTTGCTATTAATGCTGGGGTGAGATAACATCTCATTGCTACTTTCATTTGCATCTCTCTGCTGGCTAATGATCACAAGCAATTCTTCATGTTTATTGGCCACCTGAATATCTTTGGTGAAGTGTCTGTTCATGGCCCCTGCCCATTTTTTAGTTGAATTATTTGTCTTTTTGTTGTTGAGATGTTTATGTTTTCTATAATTTTTAGAAATTAGTGCCTTGCCAATATGTTGTTGACAAAATTTTTTTCCCAGTCTGTGGGTTCTCCTTTTACTCTTTTGGTGAAATCTTTTGATATGCATAAGTATCTGATTTTTAGGAGGTCCCAGTCATCAAATTTGCCTGGTGTTTGTGCCTTTTTAGTTTTGTTTGATAGTGTACTTGTGCCATGTATTAGTTTGTCTATATTTTCATGTTCATTGTTCTTTATAATTTTAAGTTTTACATTTAGGCCTTTGATCTATCTTGAATTCGTTTTTGTATAAGATGTGAGATATGGGTCCTGTTTTGTTTTCCTGCAAATGGATATTCAGTTCCCCCAACATCATTTGTTAAAGAGACTATCTCTTCCCCCATTTAATGGATTTCAACCCTTTCTCAAAGATCAGCTGTCCATACAACAGCTCAACTCAACTCACTCCCATTAAGTCAATTCTGGCTCATAGTGACCCCCTTTGGGTCTCTGAGGTGGTAAATCTTTACAGAAGTAGATTGCCCAGTCTTCCTTCTGCAGAGTAGCTTGTGGGTATGAACCACCAGCCTTCTGGTTAGCAGTCAAATGCATTAGGCCCTATGCCATCAGAGCTCCTTAGGTGGATGAATTTACCTCTGGTTTCTCAATTCTGTTTCATTGGTCTTTGTGTCTGTCATTGTACCAGTACCAGGCTGTTTTGACTACCATGGTTGTATAGAAGGTTCTGAGATTGGGGAGTGTGAGGTCTCCTACTTTATTCTTCTTCTTTAGTAGTGCTTTGCTTATATTGGGTCTCTTTCCTTTCCATATAAAGTTGGTGGTTAGTATTTCCATCTCCTTAAAGAATGATGATGGAATCTGGATTGAGATTGCATTATAGTAGATCTCTTTGGGTATTATCAACATTTTCACAATGTTATATCTTACTATTCATGAGCATGGTATATTCTTCCATTTATATAGGTCTCTTTTGGTTTCTTGTAGTACTGTTTTGTAGTTTTCTTTGTATAGCTCTTTTGTATCTTTGATTAGATTTATTCTTAAGTGCTTCATCTTTTAGGTGGCTATTGTAAATGGTATTGTTTTCCTGATTTCCCTTTCAGAGTTCTCTTTGTTAGTATAAATGAATCAAACTGATTTTTGTATATTGGTCTTATACCCAGACACTTTGCTGAATCCTTCTATTTGTTCCAGTAGTTTAATTGGCGAGTCTTTGGGATTTTCTATGAATAAGATCATGTTATCTGCAAACAGAGATTGTTTTACTTCTATGACAATTTGGATGCTTTTTATTTCCTTTCCTTGCCTTATTGCTCTGACTAGGACCTCCAATACAATATTAAATAGGAGTTGTGATAGAAAGGTAACTTTGTCTGGTACTCGTTTACAAGGGAAATGCTTTTAGTCTCTCTTTGTTGAGACTAATGTTGGCCGTTGGTTTTGTAAATATGCCCTTAATTATGTTGAGAAATTTCTTTTCTATTTCCCTCCCCTCCTTTTTTTGAGCATTTTTATCAGAAATAGGTTCTGGATTTTGTCAAATGCCTTTTCTGCACTGACTATTATGATTTTATGGTTCTTTCCCTTTGTTTTATTTATTCAGTGGATTATGCCAAATGTTTTTCTAATGGTGAACCATCTTTGCATACCTGATATGAATCCCACTAGGTCATGATGTATTATTTTTTGATAAGTTGTTGGATTGTATTGGTTAGGATTTTGCTGCAAATACTCACATCTATGTTCATGAGGATTGAAATTGTCAAAGACTTCACATTGCTTGGTTCTACAATTGACGTCTATGTGCAAAAACGGCAAGGAGGCCACATGTTCTGACTTCCTCTAATCCCACAAGAGGAAGACAGAGTCATCATCAATAACCCAAGGCCTATTTCTGCCAGGCCAGACATGCTGCCTCCCTCCAGCCCTTTCTCCAACCGTTCCTCCCAAAGCACCCACCACCTCTCTCCTGGGTTTGCTAATTCACTGCAGTGGCCACACAGAGCTCACAGATTATGGGGTTTATTAGGGAAGCACCAAGCTACAATTTGAGTTCAGGAAAAATGCTCAGCCTCTCTCCCAGCCCACCATCCCTCAGCCAACAGTCTCTCACAGTCTCTCTCCCAGCAGTGCTGGTCCCTCGGTGTCTCACTCAGCAATGTATGTCTCTTGCGTCTCTTTCCCAGCAGCATGTGTCTCTTTCAGGGGCGTGTGCCTCTTTTGGCAGCACGTCTTCCTCAACCAGCAGTCAGAGAGAGCGTTCTGCCTCTAGGAGGCCTCCTTTTGAGCCCAGCAGAGTGGCCAAACTAGCCAATCATAGCATCAGAACTCTAAGCATGTGAGAGAGAGTGGGAACCTCCCAGAACATTGTATTGTGCCACTCCCAACAGAAATAACCCAGGTTGATAACATTTACTATCAGGAGCTCCTCAGTTGCTCATTCCACCACTGAGTTTACAAAGACTTGTGGGTAGAAAAGCCATGCTAAGTAATTTACTACACTGCACTATGGAAGCAGCAGTCAGAGCATCAGATGATGTATAGTACTGGGCAAATCAGCTGCACAGGACCTCTTTCAAGTGCTGAAGAGCAAAGATGTCTGTCTCCTTGAGGACTAAGGTGCGACTGACACAAGCCATGGTATTTTCAGTCACGTCATATGCATGTGAGAGCTAGATAATGAATAAGGAAGACTGAGGAAGAGTTGATGCTTTTCAGTTGTGGTGCTGGCAAAGAATGCTGAAAGTATCGTGGACTGCTAACAGAACTAACAGGTCTGTCTTGGAGGAAGTGCAGCCAGAATGCTCCTTGGAGACGAGAATGGCTAGACTTCATCTCACATACTTCAGTCATGTTGTCAGAAGGGACTATTCTCTGGAGAAGGATGTCATGCTTGGTAAGGTGGAGGGTCAACGAAAGAGGGGAAGGCCCTCTACGAGGTGGATCAACACAGTGGTGACAGCGATGGGCTCAAGTGTAGCAAGAATCATGAAGCTGGCTCTGGACCAGGCAGTGTTTTGTTCTGCTCTGCATAGGGTTGCTATGAGTTGTAGATGGCTCAACAGCACGTAACAACCACCATAACATGTTCATGAGGGATATTGGTTTATAATTTTCTTTTTTAGTGGTGTCTTTACCTGGCTTTAGTATCAGCTCTATGCTTGCTTCATAAGATGAATTTGGGAATATTCCTTCCTTTTCTATATTCTGGAATAGTTTGAATAGAACTGGTGTCAGCTCTTCTCTGAATGCTTGATAGCATTCTCTAATGATACCATCTGGACCAGGACTTTTTTTGTTGCTGGGAGTTTTTTTCATGACCTATTCTATTTCTTCTTTTGTTATGAGTCTGTTTAAATGCTCTACCTCAGTCTGTGTTAGTTTAGGTAGGTAGTATATTTGCAGAAATTTGTCAATTTCTTCTAGATTTTCAAGTTTGTTGGATTGTAGTTCTACATAGTATTCTGTTATTATCTTTTTTATTTCTGTTGTGATGTGGCCCAATTAATTTCTTATTTGTGTTATTTGAACCTTCTCTTTCTTTTCCTTGTTAGATTTGTCAGTAGTTTGTCAATTTTTTAATCCTTTCAAAGAACCAACTTCTAGTCTTGTTGATTCTTTGCTTTTCTGTTTCATTTATTTCTGGTAGAAACTTTATTATTTCTTTGTAGGACTTTTTAAGTGTAGGGAATGTTGATTTTGATTCTTCCTTCTTTTTTGATGTGTGTGTTCATTGTTACAAATTGCCCTCTGAGCACTGCTTTTGCTGTGTACCAACGATTTTGGTATGTCATGTTTTCATTCATATTTGATTCAGGAATTTAAAAACTTTTTCTATTAGCCAGTAGTTTTGTCCAGTGAGTTTCCATGTGTTTGATTTGTTTTCCTTGATCTTCCAATTGTTCATTTCTAATTTTATAACATCATGAACTAAGAAGATGCTTTGCAGTATTTCAGTGTTTTTAAATTTACTGAGGATTGCTTTGTGGTCTAACATAAGATCTATTCTGGAGAATGTTCCATGTATGCTAGGCTTAAAATGAGCCATCCTAGAGGTAGAAAGGGGGAAATCTTACTACTATAAAGAAAGAGAACAAGAAGTAGACCATGTTCTTGGACCTGCCTGGACCTTTTTGGCAGAGAGATGGCAGCAGAGGCAGTAAAACCAAGAGAACAATACTAGACAGAGAGGTGGGCTTGCCAGCCCATGGAGCAAGAAAGTTGAGTGCCTTTGGGCAGGAGGCTTGCTGGCAGAGTGGGGTGTACCTATCAGCAGAGCTTAAAGAGCTTTGTAACACTTGCCTAAGCAGGTCATAGGCCAGGCCAAGAGGTCAAGGGCCAAAGAGAGGCATACCTGCAGGCATGGTTGAGGGTAGACTGTCATAATTGAAAAATTGTATCCTGAGTGTTCCTGAACCTGAACTGGAACCCGTTGCTTTCCTAATAAACCCCCAGAATCATGAGTATTGTCTCTTGAGTTTCATGTGGCCATTGCAACAAATTTTCCAACCCAGCAGAGAAGTAGAGAGTGCCATAGGAGGGAGAGTTGGTGTCAGAATTGGTAAAAAAGATAATGGATGGTGGCAGCATATCTGAATCAGCCTTGGGCTGTTGAAGTTGTTCTGGATCCTCCTTCCCCCTTGTGAAGTTAGAGGAGTATAGTCCTGAGCCTGCAGGCTCAGTGACTCACTTCCTCAAGGAGTTGGGTTGTGGCTAAGAAATTATCATAACTTTGTCCCCTCTTAGCTCTGTGATATATTTGACTCATAACAACCCCTCCATGGGTTTCTGAGGCAGAATCTCTACAGAAGTGGATTGCCTAAGCTTCCTTCTGAGGAGTGGCTGGTAGGTTTGAACCTCCAACCTGCTGGTTAGTAGTCAAATGCCTTAGGCACTATGCCACCGGAGCTCCTCCCCTGTGATACATATAGACATTTTATAGCACATAAAAATATACATGTAGAAATATCATCTGTGAAACCTATATATTGTTGTTGTTGTTGTTATGTGCCGTCGAGTCAAACCCAACTCATAGCGACCCCTCCTTGGGTTTCCGAGGCAGTATCACTACGGAAGTAGTATTGCCCAACCTTCCTTCCGAGGAGTGGCTGGTGGCTTTGAACCGCCAGCTGTCTATATATAGTCATGGGTATTTTCATTTTCTCCTACCCATACCTGATCATCTTGCCTGTCTACCTATGTATCCACTCATTGATTAATATTGGTGCCATATTGTGTATATAATAGTGTTTGCTTTTGTTGGCTGTACCCCTTGTGCATCTCTCTGTATCTTCCTTTTTCTTAGTGATATTTTGCTGGTCACCTGCTGTTCTGGTTACCTAGTGCCTCTCTGACAAGAAATATACCACAAATGGGATGGCCTTAACAAACAGGAGTTTATTCTTACAATTTGGAGGCTTTAAGTCTAAGTTCAAAGTGCCAGGCTTTAGGGGCTGGG
>NW_006921590.1:24381290-24395205 GCF_000298275.1 Orycteropus afer afer
CCACCATGGAGTTGATTGCCAATATCATCATGGGGAATAACTACCACCAGCTGCCCAGCCACTCAACAAAGCCCAGCCAAGTTGACACATAAACATAACTACCACACCTGCTGTGGTGGTTAATTTGTGTGTCAATTTGGCTGGCTCTGGTTGAGTGTCTGGACAGCTGAATGTAGTTATTCCCCATGATGAGATTGGTAATTAACTCCATGGTGGAATATATCAGAGCAGCTGAGTAGTTGCTTTGGGCATGTGGTCTGCTTCCCATATATAAGAACAGCTTTGGGTATGGTCTCTAGCTTATGGCATGCTTGAACCCTGCATGTAGTTGTGTCATTTTCAGCAGGCTGCCATGCTCTGCCGACCTTGGGACTTTCAATGGACATGAATTAATGGTCTACCATGTGGTTTGGTAACATCAGGACTGTGCCATTTTATTTGTCAACCTTGGGCTTGCTAGCCTCAGCAGCCAGTAGCTGCCTAAGTGAAGAGATGCCTCTAGCCTCCGGTGGGCCAGGAACAGGAGGCAGAGCTGAAGCCCAAGGTTGAGGGGCTTTCACACAGCCCCTAGAGCCTGGCACTTTGAACTTGAACTTAAGCCCTCCAAACTGTGGATTTCTTTTTGATGTTGAGGGGTTGAAGTTTTCTATAAATTTTAGAGATAAGTACCTTGTCAGATATGTCACTGTCAAATATTTTTTCCCTATCTATAGGTTCCTTTTTTTTTTTTAACTCTCTTGGAAAATTCTTTTGATGCACATAAGAATTTAATTTTTAGAAAGTCCCAGTCATCTAGTTTATTTTCTTCTGTTAATGCATTTTTGCTTATGTTTGAGTCTATTTCTGCCATAAATAAGGGGTCACTATGAGTCGGGGCCAGCTCGATGGCAAATAACAACAACAACAACAAAGTTTGCCCCTATTTTTTTCTTTGATGATCTCTATAGTTTTAGGTTTTACATTTAGGTCTTTGATCCTTATTGAATTAGCTTTTGTGTGTGGTGTGAGATGTGGATTTTGTTTCATTTTTCTTCAAATATATATCCAATTTTGGCAGCACTTTCCTTTCTCCATTTAATGCATTCTGGCCCTTTGTCAAAGATTGGTTGTCCATAGGTGAATGGATTTATTCCTGGGCTCTCAATTATGTTCCATTGTTCTGTGCATTTGCCATTGTACCAATATCAGGTTGTTTTTCCTACTCTGACTGTATAGTAGATTTTGAGATAGGAGAATGTGAGACTTGATGCTTTGTTGTTCTTCTTCAGTACTGCTTTGCTTATCTGAGGTCTCTTTCCTTTCCATATAAAATTAGTTATTGGTTTTTCCATGCATTTAGAGAACATTGATGGATTTTGAATTGGAATTGCATAGTATCTACAGATTGCTTCGGTAGTATTGACATTTTCACAATGTTCTCCATGAGCATAATGTGTTCTTCCATTTATGTAGGTCTCATAGTTTCTTGTACTAATGTTTGTAGTTTTCTTTGTATAGGTCTTTTGTGCCTTTGGTAAGATTTATTTATAAGTATTTTATCTTTTTGGTAGCTATTGTAAATAGTATTGCTTTCCTTATTTCCCTTTTAGAGTCTATTTGTTGAAGTAGAGGAATCTAACTGATTTTATATGTTGATCTTGTACCCTGCCACTTTGCTGAATCTTTCAATTAGTTTCAGCAGTTATTTTGTTGAGTCTCTGGGAATTTCTATGTATCAGATCATATCATCTGTAAATAGAGATAGTTTTACTTCTTCTTTGCCAATTTGGTTGCTGTTTATTTCTTTCTTGTCTTATTGCCCTGGCTAGGACTTCCAATACAATGTTGAATAGGAGAATAGGAGTGGTGATAGAGGGCATACTTGTCTGATTCCTGTTCATAAAAGGAATGCTTCATGGAATGAATTTGAGAGTATCCCATCCTTTTCTATATTCTGAAATAGTTTTAGTAGGATTGGTGTCAGCTCTTCTCTGAATGGTTGGTAAAATTCTCTAGTAAAGCCCTCTGGGCCAGGACTCATTTTTGTTGGTAGTTTTTTAATGACCTGTTTAATTTCTTCTTGTGTTATGGGCCTGTTCATATTTTCTCCCTCAATCTGTGTTATTTTAGATAGGTAGGACATTTGTAGAAATTTTTCCATTTACTCTAAGTTTTCAAATTTGTTGGAGCACAGTTTTCAGAGTATTGTTATTATCCTTTTTATTTCAGTTGGTTCTATTAAGAGGTTGCCCATTTCATAACTTACTCATATTCATGTTATTTGTATCTTCTGCTTATTTAATTGCCAGTGGTTTGTCAATTTTGTTCATCTTTTCTAAGAATCAACTTCTAGACTTGTTGATTTTCTCTACTGTGTTCTAGTTTTTGTTTCATTTATTTCTGCTCTAATCTTTATTATTTCCTCTCTTCTGGAGACTGTAGGCTTCTTTTGTTGCTCTATTGATAATTGTTGGAACAGTTGGGTTAAGGTATTGATTTTGGCTCTTTCTTCTTTTTTGATGTGTGCATTTATTGGTATAAACTGCCCTCTAAGGAGTGCTTGGAGCTCTAGTGGCATAGCTCATAGCAGGCATTTGACTGTTAATCAGAAGGCTGAAGTTTCAAACCCACCAACCACTCCTCAGAAGGAAGACTGGGTAATATACTTTCATAGAGATACTGCCTCGAAAACCCAAGGAGGGATCACTATGAGTCAGAACCGACTCGATGGCAGTGAGTACGAGTTTGAGGAGTGCTTTTACTGTGTCTCAAAGGGTTTTCATTCTCATTTGCTTCTAGAAATTTTGTATTTCACACTTTATTTCTCTTACCCAGTAGTTTTTCAGCAGGGTGTTATTCAATTTCCATGAATTTAATTCTACTCCTCCCCATCTTCCCATTAATGATTTCTAATTGTGTAGGGTTGTGATCTAGAAGATGCTTGGTAGTAGTTCAATTTTTTTTTAAATTGTGATTTGGGTGAAAGTTTACAGAGGAAATTCATTTTCCATACAATACCTCATACACATTTTGTTTCATGACATTGGCTTCAATCTTCACAATGTAACAGCCTTCTTTCCACTTACTTCCTATGGCTACCTTTTCCCTGTGTCCTTCTTTCTTGAGCATTCCTGCCCTCTGAGCTATCTCCCTGTACAAATACTGCCTTTCTGACCTCTCATGGCTGATTGTTCTAAGGAGTGTACTTACCTGGTGTATTTGTTCACCTTGTAGGCCTGTCTACTGTTGGACTGGAAGCCATGGGAGTGAGTTCAATTCTAGGCCAGACAGGTGAATAGGAGCCATAGTCTTGGGGCTTTCACCAGTTTCTATCAGACCAATAAGCTTAATCTTTTTTTATGATTTTGAGTTTTGTTCCACATTTTTCTCCCACTCTATCCAGGATTTTCTCATTAGATCCCTTTCTGAATGGTTGGGAATGGTAGCTGAGCACCATCTAATTCTTCTGGTCTCAGGACCACATATGCTGAGGTTCGCATGGTCCACTAGTCTCCTGGACTAACTGTATCCATGCTTCTTTGGTTTTCTTCATTTTTCTTTGCTCTGAATGAGGAGAGACCAGTTGTTGGATTTCAGATGGCTGCTTGCAAGCTTTTAAGATGCCAGTTGCTACTCACCAAAGTAGGATTTAGAACAATGCTTTTATGTAGAATATTATGCCAACTGAGCTTGATGTCCTCCACAACCAAGGTCCTGAGCCCATGGACCCAACAACTCATTCCCTGAGAATGATTGGCTGTGACTAAGACGTTATCATAAATTTTCCCCATTAGTTCTATTATATATATGGATATTCTTATAACTCATTGACATTGAGTTGATTCAACTCATAGTGATGCCTCCTTGGGTTTCCAAGGCAGTATCTGTTATACGCTCACTGCCATTGAGTCAGATCTGACTCATAGCGACCCCTCCTTGGATTTCTGAGGTGGTATCACTATGGAAGTAGATCGCCCAATCCACCTTCTGAGAAGTGGCTAGTGGGTTTGAACTGCCAGCCCTCTGGTTAGCAGTCAAATGCTTTAGGCACTAAGCTACCAGAGCTCCTAGTATCTCTTATAATACATGCAAATATGTATGTAGAAATATAATCTACTGAACATACATGGTCATGGGTAAATTCTCTTTTGCCTAGATATACCTGATCATTCAGACTGTCTACCTATGTATTTCAATGATTTTAAACTTACTGAGGCTTGCTTTGTGGCCTAACATATGGTCTATTCTGGAAAATGGTCTTTGTGCACTGAAAAAAAAATGTGTATTGTTTTTATTGAGTGTAATGTTCTTTATATGTCTATGAGGTCAAGTGCATTGATTGTATTTTTTGCAATCTTCTGTATTGCTGAGTTTCTTTCTAGTTGTTCTGTCCTTCAACAAAAGTGGTGTGTTTAAGTCCTCTACAAGCATTGTATAATTGTCTAATTCTCTTTTCAATTTTATCAATGTTTGTTTTATATATTTTTGGGCTCTTTCATTGAATGCATAGGTATTTATTATAGTTACATCTTCTTGTTGCATTGACACACTTACCATTATATGATATCCTTCCTTGTCCCTTATGCTGGTTTTCATCTTGAAGCCTGTTTTATCAGAAATTAATATTTCCACTCATGCTCTGTTTTGGTTCCCATCGGCTTAATATATTTTTTTCTTCCTTTGATTTTTAATTTATTTTTACCTTTGTGTCTAAGGTGAGTCTTTTATAGACAGCATATTGATAGGCCCTGTGTTCCTATCCTTTCTGCCACTCTCTTTCTTTTGACTGGTGCATTTAATTCATTCACATTCAGTGTAATTAATGATAGGTATGAATTTACTGTTGTCATTCTTTTTTTTTTTTTATTGTGTGTTGATGGTTTCTTTGTTCCAAATATTTTTATGTGCTGAGTTCATTTTGTTATTGGATTTTCTTTTCATTTCCTTCATTGTTGTTTATTTTGTTTATTCCTTATGATTTTCTTCTTTCTTCTTATTTTGATTAGAAGGCTAATTAATTTTCTTTGTGGTTACCCTATAGTTTCTTTTTATCTTCCTATGCTTGGAATACTCTTGTAGATTGATATTGTCCTGACTTACTCTCCATTTGGAAGTTCTGTAATTATACCATTTATTCCTCTTTGCTTAGCAATTGTTGTAATTTGCAGATTTACACCTCTGGTTCTCTATTTTCAGTTTTGTAAGCTTATTTTGATAACTTCCAGTTTTCCTAGATTCATACTTCCTACATTCCATGTTCCAATTATTAATGGATGTTTGTAGCAGTTTCTTCCCATTTTGAATCAGGCCACATCAGCAAATGGAGGTCCCAAAAGTTTTACTCCATCATGTCATTAAGGTTTACTCCATTTTGAGGAGGCAGCTCTTCTCCAGTCATATTTTGAGTGCCTTCCAACTGGAGAAGTTCATCGTCTGGCACGAAATCAGACAGTTTTCAGGCCTATTTATAAAGTTTTCCTGTAATATATGAGACAGTGTTTCACTGTTATTCATAAGGTTTCCACTGACCAGTACTTTGAACAGTGGATTGTCCCTTCCTTCTTCTGAATCTATCTTAATCTGGCTCTGTTGAAACCTGGCCACAATAGGTGACCCTGCTGGTATTTGAAATATCAGTAAGATAGCCTCCAGCTCACAGCAACATGCAAGCTAACTCATTACAACAAAATGACAGATGAGTTGTGGCATTAGTGAGCTGAAATGGACTGGATTTGGCCATTTTGAATCAGACAACCATATGACCTACTATACTAGGAATGACAAGAGGAATGGTGTCATATTTATCCAAAGAAAGTTTCAAGATCTATCCTGAAGTATAATGTTGTCAGTGATAGGATAATATCCATACACCTGCAAGGAAGACCAGTTAATACTACTTTTATTCAAGTATATGCACCAACTGCCAAAGCCAAAGAGGAGAAAATTGAAGATTTTTACTAACTTTTGCAGTCTGAAATTGACCAAACATGCAATCAAGATGAATTAATCATTACTGGTAATTGGAATGCAAAAGTTGGAAACAAAGAAGAGTTACCAGTAGTTGGAAAATATGGCCTTGGTAGTAGAAATGATACTGGAGATTGCATGATAGAATTTTGCAAGACCAACAACTTATTCATTGCAAATACCTTTTTTTTCAACAACATAAACAGTGACTATAAACGTGGACCTCACTATATGGAGTACACAAGAATCAGATCAAATACATCTGTGGCAAGGGGTGATGGAGAAGCTCGATGTCGTCAGCCCAAAGGCAGGAGCTGACTATGGAACTCACTGTCAATTGCTCTTGTTCAAGTTGAAGCTGAAGACAACTAAAACAAGTCCATAAGAGCCAAACTATAACCTTCATTATATCTCATCTAAATTTAGAGACCATCTGAGGAATAGATTTAATGCATTGAACACCAAAATACATTAAATGGTCATTTTGAATGACCAAAAACCAGATGAATTATGGGATGACATCAAGAATATCATCCATGAGGAAAATAAAGGGTCATTAAAAAGGTGGAAAGGAAGAGAAGAACAAAATGGATGTCAGAAGAGATTCTGAAACTTGCTCTTGAATGGAGAGTAGCTAAACAAATGGAAGAAATGAAAGATAAAAGAGCTGAACAGATTTCCAAAAGCAGCTTGAGAAGACAAAGTAAATTATTATAATGAAATGTGCAAAGACCTGGAATTAGAAAATTAAAAGGGAAGAACATGCTTGGCATTTCTCAAGCTGAAAGAATTGAAGAAAAAATTCAAACCTCGAGTTGTAAAATTGAAAGATTCTATGGGCAGAATATTGAATGATGCAGGAGGTATCAAAAGAAGATGGGAGAAATACACAAAGTCATTGTACAAAAAAGAATTGATTGATATTTGTGTATTTCAGGAGATGGTATATGATCAAGAACTAATGATATTAAAGGAAGAAATCAAAACTGCACTGAAGGAATTGGCAAAAAATAAGGCTCCAGGAGTTGACAGAATACCTATTGAGGTGTTTCAACAAACATATGCCACACTGGAGACACTTAACTTGTCTATGCCAAGAGATTTGGAAGACAGCTACCTGGCCAGCTGACAGGAAGATAATCCATATTTGTATCCATTCCAAAGAAAGGTGATCTAACAGAATGTGGAAATTATTAAACAATACCATTAATATCACTAGCAAGTAAAATCTTGCTGAAGATAATTAAAAAACAGATGCAGCAGTATATTGACAGAGAACTTCCAGAAATTCAAGATGGATTCAAGAGAGGATGTGGAATAAGGGATATCATTGCTAATGTCTGATGGATCTTGGCTGAAAGCAATGAATACCAAAAAGATGTTTACTTGTGTTTTATTGACTATGCAAAAGCATTCAACTGTGTGGATCATAATAAATTATGGATAACACTGAGAAGAATGGGAATTTTGGAACACTTAATTGTACTCATGCAGAACCTGCACATAGACGAGGAAGCTGTCATTGGAACAGAACAAGGGGACACTGCATGGTTTAAAATCAGGAAGGGAGTGCATCAGGATTGTATCTTTTCACCATACTTATTCAATCTGTATGTTGAACAAATAATCCAAGAAGCTGGACTATATGAAGAAGAATGTGGCATCAAGATTGGAGGAAGATTTATTAACAACCTGTGATACATAGATGATACAACTTTGCTTCCTGAAAGTGAAGAAGACTTGAAGCCCTTACTGATGAAGATTAAAGACTACAGTCTGCACTATGGATTACACCTCAACATAAAGAAAAGGAAAATCCTCACAACTGGACAAATAAGCAGCAGCATGACAAATGGAGAAAAGACTGAAGTTGTCAAAGATTTCATATTACTTGGTTCCACAATCAACCCCAATGGAAGCAGTAGTCAAGAAATCAGATGATGCATTGCACTGGGCAATCTGCTGCAAAAGACCTCTTTAAAGTGATGAAGAGCAACGATGTCTCTTTGAGGACTAAGGTACACCTAACTCAAGTCACGGTGTTTTCAGTTGGCTCATATGCATGTGAAAGCTGGACAGTGAATAAAGAAGACCAAAAAAGAGTTGATACCTTTGATTGTGGTGCTGGTAAAGAATACAAAATACTACGGACTGCCAGAGAACAAACAAATCTGTCCTGGAAGAAGTGCAGCTGGACTTCTCCTTTGAAGTGAGAATGGCCAGATTAACCTCACCTAATTTTGTCATGTCAGAAGGGACCATTCGCTGGAGAAGGATATCATGCTCAGTAAAGTGGAGGGTCAGTGAAAAAGGGGAAGGCCCTCAATGAGAGGGATTGACACAGTGGCTGCATCAATGGGCTCAGGTATATCAAGCATTGTGAGGCTGGCACAGGACCAGGCAGTGTTTCGTTCTGTTGTATGTAGAGTCTCTATAAGTCACAGCCCAGTGGACAGCACCAACCAACAACAAAAGCAAGCTTATTTTAATTTTGAGAATTTTTTTTTCTGGCTTGGTTTCTGGATGGTATTGTCATAAGTCTTAGATTGTTGTCTTTCATGGTTGGTTTTCTGTCTGAAGGACTCCTTTTAGCATTTCTTATAATCTTGGTCTGGTTTTCACAAATTGACTTAATTTCTTTTTATCTGGGAATGTCCTAATTTCAACATAATATTTGAAGGACAGTTTATTGGATATATTCTTGATTGGCAATTTTTTTCTCTCAAGGTTTTGTTTATGTCATCCCATTGTCTTCTGGCCTACATACTTTCTGCTGAGAAATTAGAGTTTAGTTTTATTAGTTGTCCTTTATTGGTAACACTTCTTTTTTCCTGAACTGCTCTCAAAATTCTTTCTTTGTCTTTGGTTTTGGAAAGTTTGATGACAGTATGTCTTTCTTTTGGGTCTATCATGTATGGGGTTCAATGAGCTTATTGGATGGATATCTTTTCTTTTTTTTCCCCCATGATATTGGGGAAATTTTCTGCTAGCATGTCTTTGATAATTTTCTGTTTTTCCTCCTTCTCCTGTTCTGGAATTCCAATCACATGTAAGCTATTTCTTTTGGCATTATCCCATATAATTCTTAGTGTTTCTTCATTTTTCTTTTCTGATTTTTTTCTCATACAAACTGGTGTCAAGGGACTTGTCTTCTCACTGGCTATTCTGTGCTTCAATCAATTAGATTTTACTCTTTTGTCCTTCCAATGTGTTATCTGTCTCCATAATTTCAGTGTTACTCTTACAGATTTGTAAGTACTGGTTTTGTATTATTTCTAATTGTCTGTTTATTTTGTCATTTTGCTCTTGTATTTTTTTCCTGGTTCTTGTTTGAATTGAATATCTGTTGTCTCCAAGATAGTTTGAATTTCTTGTTTTTATTTATTGATTATGTGTTGTTCTCCCCCACCCCCATTTTTCTGCCCTTTGTTTTGATATATCCTAATGGGTGGGACAGGAATGCTTCTTTGGTTGTTAGCTTGGCAGTACTGGAGGGCTCCCCACCTGTGGGTGGAATAATTGGTGGATATGTGGGCATGGCTCTCTGTTGTGAAGAGGAGCTGTGGGTGGGATGAGCAGGTATTGTATACTGTCTCTCATTGACCCAGTGGTGCTGGAGCAGGTGGTGGAACTTGTCCATTGGGTAAAGTGGTAAGTGCAGTAGGTATGGCTTATTTGATTTACTCCAGATCTGCCCACACTGTATCCTTATCATAGTATGGATTCCATGAAGTTGTTTTCTCCTCACTTGTGTATGATGCCTTTTGTGCCTCCAAATCGCCACACTTCATTGTGTCATGGCTTCTTTCTCCCTAATCACTGTCCTTGCTCCATTTCCCTTTCCAATAAGCACTCAATCTAATTCTTTATCTTCTTATTGATGCTCAGAGTTCCAGGATTATTATTTGTATCTGTTTCAGTTGGTTTTTCCAGGTCTCTGCCGTGGAAGGATTGGGCGGAGGCATTAGCAGGACACCATGTTGTCTCTGCCTCAATCATGTTATCTATTTCTGAAATCTTAATATTAATCTTTCCGATTTCTATTTGCTGTTTTTGTTTTATTTCTAATTTTTCATTTCTTTTGTCAGTTTGTCATGGTATTGTTTCTCTAAATCTTTTAGAATTTTGCCTATATTTTCCTAAATTTTGTCAGTGCTTTCCTTGATCTTTCTCTCAATCCTTTGAGGGTACCTAAATATAATTCTTTTGAATTCCTTATCAAATAGTTCCAAGGCCATTTCTTCCTCAGGGAGGTTTTCTGCCTCTGTATTTTGGTCACTCATTCGTAACACTCTATCTTGCTTCTTTGTGTAAACTGTGGTTGTCTGTTATCTCTGAGACATTGCAGTGTTGTTGTAGTTGTATTAATTTGATTATTGTGTGTTGGAGTGTTTCATCCAGCTGTTTGTTTGTTTCTTTATTTTGTTTTGATATATATCAGTGTTCTGGTTACCTAGTGCTGCTCTGACAAGAATATACCACAAACAGGATGGCCTTAACAAATAGGAGTTTATTCTCTTACAGTTGGAGGCTTAAGTCCAAGTTCAAAGTGCCAGACTCTAGGGGCTGGGTGAAAGCCTCTCAGCCTTGGGCTTCAGCTCTGCCTCCAGCTCCCAGCCCACTGAAGCTAGAGGCTTTTCTTCACTCAGACAGCTGCTGGCTGCTGAGGCTGCCAAGCTTAAGATTGACAAGTAAAATGGCACAGTCCCAATATTACTAAATCACATGGCAGGCCATTAATTCAAGTCCACTGTAAGTCCCAAGGTCAGCAGAGCATGGCAGGCTGCTGAACAACAGTGTGGCTACATGCAGGGTTCAAGGTGCCATAAGCTAGAGACTATCCCCAAGGGTTTTCCTTATACACAGGAAGAAGACCACATCCCAAAGGCAGCTACTCATCTGCTTGTGGTAGATCTCATCATGGAGTTGATTGCCAATGTCATCATGGGGAATAACTACCACCAGCTGCCCAGCCACTCAACAAGGCCCAGCCAAGTTGACATACAAATTTAACTATCACACTGAGAGACTGGAGTGAGTGTACTACTCTACTCACTAGGTTAGATCACACTTAGGCACTCACCACTATCTCCTGGTGTGTGTGGTAAAAGATGGGAGTGTGTGTACAATTCTCTCTTCCCTGTTCATGTGTGGCAATTGGGGGCATGTTGGGCTGGTGTTGGCCACGTCTGTTGTTGATGGTGTGGTGCAGGAGCAGATGATGACTTTTGCCTAGTTGGTATAGCTGCAGGAACTGTGGATGCGGCCAGTGTGGCACAGTTACTGTCTCCCACTGGGTAGCTGTGGTAGTTAAGTTGTGTGTCAACTTAGCTTGGTGGCTAAGGCAGGGCTGGGCAACTAGATATAGTTAGTCCCCAGGATGAGACTGATAATCATCTCCACGGTGGAATCTACTGGAACAGCTGAGTAGCTGCCTTGGGGATGTGGTCTGCTTCCAGTATGTAAGAAGAAGCTTTGAGCAAAGTCTTTAGCTTTTTGGCATGCTTTGACCCTGCATGTAGCCGAGTCTTCATTCAGCAGCCTGTCATGTTTCTTGCTGATCTTGGAAATGTGTCTGGACTTGAACTAGTGGTCTGCCATGTTATTTGGTAATCTTGGAACTGTGCCATTTTATTTGTTGACCTTGGCTTTGTCAGCCTTAGCAGCCAGCTTCTGCCTGAGTTAAGAAAAATTCCCAGCTTCAGGGGGCCAGGAGCAAAAAGCAGAGCTGAAGCCCAAGGTGGGGGGCTTTCACTTAGTCCCTAGAGGTGACACTTTGAACTCAGACTTCCAGCCTCCTAAACTGTAAGAGAAAAAATCCTTGTTTGTTAAAAAAACTACCCATTTGTGGTATATTCTGTTAGAGTGGCAATAGAGGTAACCAAAATAGTAGGGAAAGAGAGAGAGAGAGAGAGAGAAATACACAAACAATAATAAAAAAGAAAATGATAAAGAAAAAAGAAAAACAACAACAA
Source organism: Orycteropus afer afer (assembly GCF_000298275.1). NCBI lineage: Eukaryota > Metazoa > Chordata > Mammalia > Tubulidentata > Orycteropodidae > Orycteropus > Orycteropus afer. The sequence goes on from NW_006921590.1 coordinate 24,393,212, forward strand.
AATAAATTAAAAAAAAAAGAAAAAGTAAACAAAGTAAGGTAAAAGGAAAAGATTAAAAAATGAAAAGAAAAAAAACAAAAACTAAGGAGAGAAAAAGAAAATGAAAAAGAGAATAGTAAAGAAAAAAATAAAGCTAAGCAAGGGAAGATAAAAAAGAAAAACAAGAAAGAAAAAAGAAAAGAGAGCAAGAAAAAGGAAAACAAAGGAAGGAAGAGAAAAGAAAAGAAAGGAGAAAACTGGGGGAATAGGGTACCTGGGCTCAGACAGCTGCTAGGAATAGGTTGTCTGGTCTGGAATAGAGTTCTTGCATGGATGGGGTGGGAGATGGCTGCACTTCTGGTCTCTGGGAGGGTGTGAGGAAAAAGGGGACAATTACACCTTTCTGGTCATGGACTACCAGCATGAGTGCCTGTGCAGTCCTGAGTGAGTGGAACCAATTACCAGGTTGCTCCCCCAATCAGAATACTGTTTGCAAAAATTCAAAATGGCTGCATTGTGTCAGGCCAGTTGACAATCCACAGCTCCATTTGTCTCCTTCTTCACCATCTTCATTCACTTTCTTCTTTTAGTTGATATTTGATCCACTTCTTTTGAAGTGCTGGGTTCCAGGATTATTATCTGTTTTATTTGGTTTCTTGTGTGGTAGACAGTCTGAGTAGCTTGTCTGCCTAGTCTGTTATCTTGCCAGAAATCACACAACTCAGTCTTTTCAGGGTATTCTTTTTCTGATTTACTGATTATAGTCTCTCTATCTAGTCTCTAATCTGGCTTTGGCTGTCATTCCATAAGCATCTCCAATCTCCTAAAACTCCTGGCTCTCATCCCTTGGGACTTATGTGGTCCTCTGTGGCTTGAGCACAAGTCCTTTTTAAGACAGCTACCTCTTTGAGAGGAGCTCTTGTGGTGTAGTGCCTAAGACACTTGACTGCTAACCAGAAGGTTGGCAATTCAAACCCACAAGCCACTCCTTGGAAGGAAGGTTGGCAATCTACTTCTGTAGCGATACTGCCTCGGAAACCCAAGGAGGGGTCACTATGAGTCAGGGCCGACTTGACGGCAGTGACAAATAGATAGAAGTTGAGATAGATAGATAGTTGAGATGTTCAAGTGAATACACACCATACATTTTACGAACTCTACTTCTCTTCCTGATGCTGATTCTAGGAGAATCAGCCTTGAGGAAATAGTAGCTATGACTGCCACATTAGAAGGATGCCATGTGTATTCAATTATAGTTAAGCCAGGAAAGCCTAAGAATTTCATTATTGAATCTGTGGTAGGTTGTGATTTACACTTCAGAGAGAAAAGAACAAGAAAATGGGAGGTACTGAAATTTTGAGGGAAGCACAGAAAAATGAAGCAACCTACAGTCCCCTGGGTGGGGAAGTTTGCATGCAACCAGTAACCAAAATTGGTGGTTCAAACTTATCTAGTGGCACCATGGAATAAAGACCTGGCGATTTGGTTCCTTAAAGGTTATAGCCAAGAGAATTCTATGGAGCAATTTGTTCTGGTTACGTAGTGCCACTCTGACAAGAATATACCACAAATGGGATGCTTGAACAAACAAGTTTATTCTCTTAAAATTTGGAGGCTAGAAGACCGAGTTCAAAGTGCCAGGTTCTAGGGACTGTGTGAAAGCCCCTTGACCTTGGGCTTCAGCTCTGCCTCTTACTCCCAGCCCACTGAAGCTAGAGGCATCTCTTCACTCAGGCAGCTAGCTGCTGAGGCTAACAAGCCCAAAGTCGACAAATAAAATGGCAGTCCTGATATTACCAAACCACACGGTAGACCATTAATTCAAGTCTATTGAAAGTCCCAAGGTGGGCAGAGCATGGAAGGCTGCTAAGCAACAACTTGACTACATGCAGGGTGTACTAGAGATTGTTTCCCAAGCCTTCTCCTTATATACAGGAAGCAGACCACATCCCTAAGGCAGCTACTCAGCTGCTCACAGTAGATTCCACCATGGAGTTGATTACCAGTCTCATCAT
>NW_006921590.1:24396550-24398163 GCF_000298275.1 Orycteropus afer afer
GGAGTGGCTGGTGGGTTTGAACCGCCAGCCGTCTGGTTAGCAGGCAAGTGTCTTAGCCACTATGCTACCAGAGCTCCCTAAACATGGTAGTAGACCAATTAATTGGGATGTCTTATGAAACTATAATCTTAAACCTCCAAACCAAGGAACAAAGCCCATGTAGTGGTTGGTTCTACATAAGCAGCCTCAGCAACTTCCTGATTTTAAAATGTATTATATAGCTACTGTTTTCAAAACAGCCTGCTACTGGTATAATAATAGATACACATACCAGTGGAATAACCTGGAAAGTCCAGAAGTAAACTTGCACATATATGGTCAGCTGATTTTTTTAAAAGGATAAAAGTCCATTCAATGGCAAAAAGAATCTTCAATAAATGGTGTTGCAGAAATTGGATTTCCTCATGCAGAAAAATGAAATAGGATTCATGTCTCACATAATACACAAAAACAAACTCAAAATGGATTGAAGACCTATATGTGAGAACTAAAACCATGAAATTCTTAGAAGAAAATGACAGAGTAAGGTTGATTAGCCTAGCTTTCAAAAACCGTTAGGTACTGTCAAGTGCTCCAAATTACAGAGACACTGTATACAACAGAACAAAACACTGCTCAGTCCTGCACCAGCCTCACAATTCCTGCTATGCCTGAGCCCATTGTTGCAGCCATGTGTCAATACATCTCATTGAGGGTCTTCCCTTTTGTGCTGACCTTCTACCTTACCAAGCATGGTATCTTCCTCCAGGGCCTGGTCCATTCAGCCAGCATGATCAAAGTAGGAGAGACAATGTCTGGCCATTCTTGCTTCAAAGGAACATTCTGGCTGCACTTCTTTCAGGACAGATTTGTTTGTTCTTCTGGCAGTCCGTGGTATTTTCAGTATTCTTTGCCGACATCACAATTTGAAGATATCAACTTACTTTGGTCATGTTGTCAGGAGGGACTATTCCCTGGAGACAGATATCATGCTTAGTAAAGTGGAGGGTCAGCAAAAAAGGAGAAGGCCCTCAATGAGATAGATTGACACAGTGGCTGCAGTGGTGGGCAGGTATAGCAAGCATTGTGAGTCTGCCACAGGACCAGGGAGTGTTTTGTTCTGTTGTACATAGGGTCACTATGAGTTGGAGCTGACTCAATGGCATCTAACAACAACAACAACTCTTTTTAGCCTTTCTTATTCATTGTCACATGCATATGAGGCAATTATAAATACTGTGGTTTGGGTCAAGTGCACCTTAGTCTTCAAAGTGACATCTGTGCTCCTTGACACTTTAAAGATGTCTTTTACAACAGATTTACAATGTCTGACTTCTTGACTGCTGCTTCCTGATTGTGGATCCAAGTAAAACGAAATTCCTGACAACTTCAAACTTTTCTCAATTTATCATGATGTTGCTTAATGGTTCAGTTTTAACAATGAATTATCTAATATAATAAAACTACAAACATTAGAAAATAAATAAATGGAACCTTATAAAAAAGTAAGAAACAATTTGTTCATCAAAAGACTGCACCAGGAGGCGGGGCAAGATGGCGGACTAGGCAGAAGGATTGCACAGACTCTCTTCAACAAAGAAAAGGGAAACCAATTAACACAGACACAGAAGATA
>NW_006921590.1:24411922-24418115 GCF_000298275.1 Orycteropus afer afer
TTTTCACCCAAATCACAATTAAAAACAAACAAACAAAAATGACTGTTTCAAAGAAGTGGAAAGATAAGCTGCTGATTGGGAGAATATCTTCAGAAACCGTACATTCAATAAGAATCTAATGAGCAAAATATATATAAAACTTCAACAACTTAACAACAAAAACTCAATTAAACCAATCATAAAATAGGCAAAAACTGGAATAAGCATTTCACAAAAGAGAACATTCAAATTTTCAGCAAACACATGAAAAGATGCTTAATGTCATTAGCCTTCAGAGAAATATAAATCAAAACCATGAGATAGCATTTCACTCCCACTAGGGTTGTTGTTGTTGTTTAGGTGTGATCGAATCTGCTCTGACTCATAACAACTTTATGTACTACAGAACAAAAGACTGCCTGGGCTTGTGCCAGCCTCACATGAGGGTGGCTTATATTGAAAAAAGGAAATAACAAATGTTGACAAAAATGTGGGGAAATTGGAACCCTTATCCATTGCTAGTGGGAATGTAAATTAGTACAGCCTTGTGGAAAGCAGTGTTGCAGTTCCTCAAAAAATTAGAGTTACCATAAAACCAAACCAAACTCACTCCTGTCCAGTTGATTCAACTCATAGTGACCCCTCCTTGGGTTTCCAAGGCAGTATCTTTATGGAAGTAGATTATGTAATCTTACTTCTGAGGAGTGGCTGGTGGGTTTGAACCACCAGCCTTCTAGTTAGCAGTCAAATGCCTTAGGCACTATGCCACCAGTGCTCCCAGAGCTACAATATGATACAGTTAATACTGTTGTTGTTGTTCTGTGCCGTGGAATCAGACCCGACTCATAGTGACCCCTCCTTGGGTTTCCGAGGCAGTATCACTACGGAAGTAGATTGCCCCATCTTTCTTCCGAGGAGTTGCTGGTGGGTTTGAACCACCAGCCCTCTGGTTAACAGTCCAGTGCCTTAGTCACTATGCACCAGGATTGGAGGAAGACTCATTAACAACCTGGGATATGCAACAGTTAATATTACTATTATTCAAATTTACGCACCAACCTCCAAACCCAAACAAATATTCAAGATTTTTACAATTTTTTCAGTCTGAAATTGACTAAACATGCAATCAAGATGTGTTGATTATCAGTGATGATTGGAATGCAAAAGTTGGAGACAAAGAAGAATCACCAGTAGTTGAAAAACATGGCCTTGTTGATAGAAATAACACTGGAGATTGCATGATAGAATTTTGCGAGACCGACAACTTATTCATTGCAAGTACCTTTTTTGAACAACACAAACAATGGCTCTACATGTGCACTTTACAAGATGGAATACAGAAACAGATTGACTACATCTGTGGAAAAAGGAGATGGAGAAGCTCAACATCTTCAACCAAAACAAGGTCAGGAACTGATTGTGGAATAGACCATCAGTTGCTCATACACAAGTTCAAGTTGAGGCTGAAGATAATTAAAACAAGTCCACAAGAACGAAAATATGACCTTGATTATATCCCTCCTGCATTTGGAGACCATGTAAAGAATAGATTTGATACACTGGACACCAATGACAGAAAACCAGAGGAATGGTGGGATGACATCAAGAACATCATCCACAAAGAAAACAAAACATCATTAAAAAGACAGGAAAGGAAGACAAGATCAAAATGAATGTCAGAAGAGACTCTGAAACTTGCCCTTGAGTGGAGAGTAGCTAAAACAAATGGAAGAAATGATAAGATAAAAGAGCTGAACAGAAAATTTCAAAGAGCAGCTCTAGAAGACAAAGTCAATCATAATGAAATGTGCAAAGACTTGGAGTTAGAAAACCAAAAGGGAGAAACATCCTTTCCATTTCTCAAGTTGAAAGAACTGAAGAAAAAATTTAAGCCTCAAGTTGCAATATTGAAAGATTCTATGGGCAAAATATTAAATGATGCAGGAGACATCAAAAGAAGATGGAAGGAATATACAGAGTCACTGTACCAAAGAATTGGTTGATGTTTGTCCATTTCAGGATGTGGCATGTGATCAAGAACCAATGGTATTGAAGGAAGAAAGTCAAAGCTACTCTGAAGGAATTGGTGAAAAACAAGACTACAGGAATAGATGGAATACCCATTGAGATGTTTCAACAAATGTATGGTACACTGGAAGCACTTATTCCTCTATGCCAAAAAGTTTGGAAGACAGCTACTTGGCCAACTGACTGGAAGAGATCCATATTTGTACCCACTGCAAAGAAAAGTGATCCAACAGAATGTAGAAATTAATGAACAATATCATTAATATCATAGGTAAGTAAAATTTTGCTGAAAATAATTAAAAAATGATTGCAGCATTATATTGATAGAGAACTTCCAGGAGGGTAACCTGGATTCAGAAGAAGATACATAATGAGGGATATCAATACTGATGTCAGATAATCTTGGCTAAAAGCAAAGAATACCAAGAAAGATGTTTGCTTGTGTTTTATTGACTATGCAAAAGCATCAGACTGTGTGGATCATAAAAAATTATGGATAACATTGAGAAGAATGGGAATTCTGGGACACTTGAGCATGCTCATCAGGAACTTGCACATAGCAGGCTGTTGTTCAAATAGAATAAGGGCATACTGCATGGTTTAAAATCAAGAAGAGAGTGTGTCAGGGTTGTAGCCTTTCACCATACCTATTCAATCTGTATGCTGAACAAATAATCAAAGAAGGTGGACTATATGAAGAAGAACGCAGCATCAGGATTGGAGGAAGACTCATTAACAACCTGGGATATGCAGATGACAAAACTTTGCTTGCTGAAAGTGAGGATGACTTGAAGCACTTACTGATAAAGATTGAAGACTACAGTCTGCAGTATGAATTACATCTCAACAAAAAGAAAACAAAAACTCCTCACAACTGGACCAATAAGTAGCATCACAATAAAGGGAGAAAAGATTGAAGTTGTCGATGATTTTGTATTACTTGGTTCCAGAATTAACACCAATGGAAACAGCAGTCAAAATATCAGACAACGCATTGCACTGGGCAAATCAGTTGCAAAAGACCTCTTTAAAGTGCTGAAGAGCAAAAATGTCTCCTTGAAGACTAAGGTGTGCCTAATGCAAGCCATGGTATTTTCAATCATCTCTTATGCATGTGAGAGCTGGACAATGAATAAGGAAGACTGAAAGAAGAGTTGATGCTTTTGAGTTGTGGTGTTGATGAAGAATACTGAAAGTGCCATGGACTGCCAGAAGAACTAACAACTTTTTCCTGGGAGAAGTGCAGCTGGAATGCTCCTTGGAGGTGAGAATGGCCAGACTTTGTCTCACCTACTTTGGTAATGTTGTCAAGAAGGACCATTCCCTGGAGAAGGATATCATGCTTGATAAAGTGGAGGGTCAGTGAAGAAGGGGAAGGACCTCAACGAGATGGATTAACATGGTGGCTGCAATGATGGGTTCAGGTATAGCAAGGATTGTGAGGCTGGCACAGGACCTGGCAGTGTTTCATTCTGTTGTACATAAGGTTGCTGTGAGTTGGACCTGACTCGAGGGCACCTAATGACAACAATATGATTCAGCAATTCCACTCCTAGGTACATACTCAAGAGGCTTGAAAGCGGAGACTGAAACAGATACTTATACACCAATGTTCATTGCAACACTATTCACAAAAGCCAAAAGTGGAAACAACCTAAATGTCCATCAATGGATGAATGGATAAACAAAATATGGTACATGCATACATTGGAATATTATTCAACCATAAAGAGAAATGGAGTCCTAATGATGATTTTTAAAAATTTGCTTTGTATTTGTGATGTAAATTCTATTCTCTCACCCCTGCAAAGTATCTTCAACAAAATACATTGCTCATCAATGCTTTTGGTATGAGTGATTTTCTTTAGGGACTGAAACTAGTGTTGAGTTTTGAGTGGTACAAACAGTGAAGAACAAAAACAGAGACTCATATGTGTACATCTGGCCTCTGAATTATACTAGTCTTCAAGAATTTTGATTCAAAATTATCTTCACAGAGATGATGACTACTGGATATTTCCCAGTTTCCTTAAGACCAGAATACAGATGATGGTTGAATGACAAATAATTCAGAGATAAGAATTTCCCAACAGTAGAACTGCTGAATATTGGTATGATTTCATATAGAGTGTTCTAACATTGAATGTGTGTAGAGGTATAATCAGAAGCTCTGGTAGCATAATGCCTAAGGCACTTGACTGCTAACCAAAAGGCTGGAGGTTCAAACCCACCAGCCACTCCTCAGAAGGAAGATGGGGCAATCTACTTCCGTAGTGATACTGCCTTGGAAACCCAAGGAAGGGTCGCTATGAGTCAGGTCTGACTTGATGGCACATAACAACAACAGAGGTATAATTAGAAGAAGATCTTAAATGTACCATAGAACTTAAAGAAATTCTTTCAGAAAAAGTTGTCTTATCTCTTTCTTTATATTAAGTCTTCTTTTAAAGACCTACCTTCATTTGACCATTATGATCACCTACCCAGTTCCAGACAATTTAAACTGTTCAGTATCACCCTCCTGTCCTTCTCTCCTCACATCCAGCTTGGCAGTTTACAGATAGAGTAGCTCAGACTACATTAGCTAGTGGGGCTATGAGATAGTCTTCAGCTAATGTTTACACAAATACTAAGGGTCTCTCATTATCCTGGATATTACTCACATTTTCATTTAAAGCCAATTAACTTGGACTCAAATATCTTGATTTCACATGTTCACATCTGCTACTTAATACTGGTTTCCAAGGAGATGAAAATATTTATAATTAAGATGATGTCTTTATTTTGTTTAAGAAAACAGAAAAATATTCAGTTCTGGTAAGATGGCGGACTAGGCAGAAAGACTGCACAGACCCTCTTCAACAAAGAAATTGTTGACAATTAACACAGACACAGAAGATAATCCTGGACCCTGAGCCTTGAAGGGAAGGATATAGAAGTGGACTAAACCCCAACTAGCAGAGGAATTTGCATGAAAATACCAAAAAAGGAGACAGATGGAGCTGCGGTCTGGCAGCGATCCTGAGTGATCCTGACCGCATGGCAAAGACAGCTTGGAGATTCCCGAGTGGTGGTAGGACCTAAGAATTAACCTAAAAATCAGTGCTGCTAGCCAGGGACTGCACGGAGGACTGCTCTGCTGGCTGGGGAATAAGTGGAGAAGGTGAAGAGAAAGGCAGGCTGAGCTGTGGACTTTTGTCAGTCCAGAGAGCACTGCCATTTTGAATGTTACAAGTGGCTTGACCATTTTGGATATTTAAAGAGACAGTGCTCTCCAAGATTCCAGGGGCTTAAGATGAGATTCTGCTTTCCAGCAACCCCAAGGACACTCCGGACCTACAAGACTGAAAAGGTGTGACATTCCTCTTGTTATTCTTATACCCCACACCCACTTGGTGAATGGAGGTGCAGCCATCCCCCACTCCCACCCACCTTCTGGGCCAACAGGAACTGTGTGCTCAGACAGAGACTGGGTGCCCTGCCCTGTCCTCCACCAATTTTTTTTTCTTTTTTTCTTTCTTTTTTCTGGTGATTGGTTTGCTTGTATTTGTCTGGTTTTTTTAAAAAAAAACTATTATTATTGATACTTTTGTCCTTTTTACTATTATTCTTATTCTTCCCCTCCTAGGTCCTAGTTTTCAGCTTTTTTTCTTTTCCCTGTTACTGGTTGAAATTTTTTTTTTTTTCTTTTTTTCCCCCTTTTTTCTCATGGTTAACCCTGTTCCTTGTTTTTCTTTTTGCATTTTTCCCTTTTTTTTTTCTCTTTTTATTCATTACTTTCTTCCTTTACCTTTTTTCTCTTAGTGCCCTATCCCCAGATAGTGCAGGTTTTCTTGTTTTTTCTTCTTCTTTTTCCCTTTTTTTTTGGTTATTTTCCTGTGGGATTACATGGTGTGTTTTTTTGTCCATGTGCTTTTAGTTCTTTAATCATTATTCAATTGTAATTTTTGTCTAACTGAGTAGGATACAGGAACAGTCTCCATAAGACACAACTACATCCACACCTCCTGCAACTTCACTTACTGAGCGAAAGCCACTACATTCTTCTCCACCAATGGGCCAATGATAAAAAACCACCAAGAAGAGCTGGAATCACCCTTGGCTGCTCTTCACAAACAGTTAACAGAGATCTAAATACAATAACACCACAATGCCTCAGAGACAACAGACCATCACAGTCCACACA
>NW_006921590.1:24419290-24424212 GCF_000298275.1 Orycteropus afer afer
ACATCACAATAAAAAAGAGGGCAAGCACAAATATTCAGCATATACTAAAACAACAGCAACAAAGGAAATGATAACACGATTCATAAACATAATGAACTTAGCACAGAAAATAATATGGAAGAAAACAGAAAAAATCCTTCAATTATAAGTATCCAGTCTTCTTATAAAGTTATTAGGAGTTGTGATGACTAAACAACTTTTTTTTTTTTCCTTATCACACCTGTCTCACTAAAATTCTGTCATCCATCCAGGTGGTCAAGCCAGAAACCTAGAGGTCATCTCTAACGCTGCTCTCCCTTTCATATTCCATATCAGCTTCATCACCAAACCAAAGTAATTCTATTTTCAAATTGCAGCTAGACTGTCCACCTCTCTCCATTTTCCCTGCCACCACCCTGGTCCAAGTCACCATCATCTCTTACCTGGACCACTGCAACAGGCTCTAGACTGGTTTGTCTGCTTCCATTCTTATCTCTTTTCATTTATTTAGTACAAAGTAGCTACAGTAGCCATAAAATGTAAAGGAAATCATGTCACTTTTATGTCCAGGCCCTTCAATAATTTCTCAGTATACTTGGTAACGTTGGATAATGTCTAGAAAACATGCTATCATATACCTCTCTGATACTGGCCAACCATATTTTGTACCATTTTCTCTAATGCCTTTGCTTACAAAATTATTTATTTGGTTTAGTTGTATTAAGATAAATAATATTTGAAGATTTAATAAAGTTTAGCTACTCAGCATTAATCTGAAAGCTCATAATTAACTATACACTATTGGTATAGTTAGTTTCCTTGCTAATGCATTTAACCTTAGACAAACATGCACCATGAACTTAGTTAACTGCAGAGATATGTCTTCCCCAGTAAAACTTAAGACTGTTTCTCACCTCTTGGAAAATGCCAACTACCTTTAGTTTTTAAGAATCACACACATGTTTCTTTCAGCACTTTTATACTATATATATTGTTGTTGGGAGCTCTGGTGGTGTAGTGCCTAAGACATTTGACTGCTAACCAGAAGGCTGGCAGTTCAAACCCACCAGCCACTCCTCAGAAGGAAGGTTGAGCAATCTACTTCCACAGTGATACTGCCTCAGAAACCCAACGAGGGGTGGCTATGAATTGGACATGACTCGGGGGCAGTGAGTTTAGTTTTATATTGTTGTTATTTGAACATCAAATATCAGAATGAAACCCTGCCTGGTCCTGTGCCATCCTCCTAATCCCTGCTATGCTTGAGCCCATTATTGCAGGCATTGTGTCAATCCACTTTGTTGAGGGTCTTCCCCTTTCTCATTGACCCTCTACTTTGCCAAGCATGATATCTTTCTCCAGGGACTGGTCCCTTCTGACAACATGACCAAAGTAGGTGAGACAAAGTATGACCGTTCTCACTTGTAAGGAGCATTCTGGCTGCACTTCTTCCAGGACAGATTTGTTCATTCTTCTGGCTGCCTGTGGTGTTTTCAATATTCTTTGCCAACACCACAATTCAAAGGCCACATTTCTTCTTTGGTCTTCCTTATTCATTGCCAAGCTTTCACATGCATATGGGGCTATTGAAAATAACATGGCTTGGTTTATATGTTAAAGCATAAAATTTATCACACAGGCATAATGTATATCATATAAAGAAAGTGCACCAACTATGTAAACACAAAAAACTTGTTTCTGACTTGATCACCATAGAAATGTATCAGATATGAAAAAAAAAAAAAAAAAAAAACTCCTTTTCAATCTATTTTTAACCTGATAATTCTTTTATTTGAGGGCTCTGGTGGCATAGTGCCTAAGGCATTTGATTGCCAAGCAGAAGGCTGGTGGTTCAAACCCACCAGCCACTCCTTGGAAGGAAGATTGGGTAATCTACTTCCATAGAGATAACACCTTGGAAACCCAAGGATGGGTCACTATGAGTCAAATCAACTCGAAGGCAGTGAGTTTTTCTTTTTTAATTCTTTTACTATTATTTTTTGAACATTTTATTGTGATTGTGATGCTTAAGTTTGTGTGTCAACTTGGCTGCACCATGATTCTAAGGAGTTTAACCTGTTATGATGTAGTCATTCCATGATAAGATATGCTATGAATAGCCAATCAGTTGATAAGGTGTTTCTTCAGGGATTTGGCCTATTTCCAATATATATACGGACATCTTAAGAAAATTCTGGAATCTTCTGTTGCATCTGGATCCTACGTCTAGCTTATCATCATCCAGTTTTTGGAGCTGAACCAGTGGCCTGCTATATTGCCTGCTGATCTTGGAATTAACATCACCCAAGACATTATGTATAATTTAGGTTTCATGATGATTTTATGTCCTTCTGTCACTGAATGTCCAATTGCTGATGAGTAAATTACCTTTCAAATTGTGCTTCAGCATCTGGAAACTTTCTAGTCCAGAATCACACTGGTTACCATAGGGCAGCATTCTCAGGTTTTTGCCATAAGCTCCAATCTGCATAAGCATGTGTAACAGACACCTCCAAAATCATGTCTGAATGTGGATCATAAGGGCCTAAAGGCAAGGAGAGTGAGACCAGTTTCTGTAATTCAGACATAGCCTGCTGTCTATCATTCAAGCCCCCATTCAAATATAGTTTTTTTCTGTGTGGTTTTATGGATGGGAGCCAGCAATATTTCCAGATGTGGAGTATGTGTTCTCTAAAATCCAAATAGACCAATTAAATGTTGGGCTTCCTGATTAGTCTCGAGGGTAGGTAGTGAAAGCAACTTATTCTTGGCTGCCAGTTGAATGTCATGGGTGGCTCCTGCCCAAGTTGTTCCCAAGAATTTCACCATTTCAGCAGGGCCCTGGATTTTTGCTGGATTTATTAACCAGTCTTTATTGGTCATGTGGGCCACCACTATTTTCAAATATGTCCTAGCATGTTCTTCTGTGTTTGATATTAATATAATATCATCAATGTAATGTATTACCATATTTGAAATCTGCACCAAGTTCAAGTCTCCTCTAACCAAACCATGACAGTAAGCTGGTGAATTCAAATAACCTTGTGGCAAAACACTGAAATTATACTGAGACCCTTCCTGCAAAGTGCAGCTGACTCTTTTCTGAGATTGGGATGGAGAAAAATGCATTTGCAAGGTCAATCACTGTGTACCAGTCTCCTTTAGTGTGTTGAATTTCCTGCACCATTGATACTATGTCTGAACATAGTCTAAACAGCTGATGCCATCAGTGGCACTACTTTACTTAGGCCTCGATAGTTTATTGTCGGCCTCCATGAGACATCTGTCTTTTTCATGGGCCATGTAGGGATGTTATACAGAGAATTTCTTGGCCCCAATACTCCAGCCTTTAGCACATCTTTAATCAAAGTAGTAATCTCCTTTTGTCCACCCACTATCCTATACTGTTTCAAGTTAACCTGAATGGGTTCAGGCAATTCTAATGGTTCCCATTTAGTATGTCTAATCAATACTGGCCTAAGGGTAGATTTGCACACCTTCACTCTTACAATATCAGGTAGAGGGCATGTTCCCCAATTAGACATAATATCCATATCAATAATACATTAGGTAAGGGAGATGCGACTACTTCATACAACATCTGTTTAAGTCTTCCAATTCTCATTCAAACTTTCACCTTAGTCCCATCAACTGTTGCATCCTCACATCCCCCAAGTCTAATCTTAGGCCCTTCAAGATTTCATTGACAGGCTTTGGGATGACAGTACATTGGGCTCCTGTGTCCAGGAGCCCCAAGAAGGTCTCTTCCCCACCCCGTGGCCATTTTCCCCACACATGTGCATGTGGCTTCAGGTCCCTGCTGGGGGCTTGACTGGAAGACCCTGGAACCCCCACTAATCCCTGTCTTCATCAACTAACTGAGCCACTGCTTCAACTAGTTCCAGGTGGGACTTTCCATCATTAAATTCCTCCCAATTGGAGTAAATAGAATAGAGTTGTTTAGGCCTCTCTAACTTTGGGGAACCAGAAGGAATTTCCATTGGTCCTGTAAACCGCCTGTAGTTCTGTGTTTGCACTTTTGTCTCAACACCATCAATGTATGCTATATTCATCCCATTCCTTAGTAACCATTGAAAAATTCTCTGACTTGCTGAGGTAAGTTCTTTCCCCATTGCCTCTTCTATTCTCCTATTAATCATTTTTATGTTTCTTGCATCTGTAAGATGCATGCAGGGAAGCTATGTCAATAGATCCAATGTGGCTTCTTGGATTGTTGTTTGTTTTGCAGTAGCAAGGTCACATGGGGTGCCCATGTAGAAGAGCTTCTTTGCTTACAAGATCTGCCATGACCTGTGTAAGGGGCATAATCTTTGGGTAAATATCCTTATCACCATAAACCATTCCAGCATGGCTTGCATAAATAGGCACATTAGCTGCTTCCTCTGGAGTTGATATGGGAGATTTAGAGGGGGAGAGGGACAGTTTCCCTTCTCAAGATAAAGATACTGATTGCAAATTTTATCCATTCCACCAGGGTGGCTGTCCTCTCCAGGTTAACTTGCTATGTAACTGGATCTTAGATGATCATTTTTTCCTGTTCCATAGTGAGTTGTGGGTTTTGTATCAACACAAATATACTCTTCCATTCTATAGCAGTCAAAACTAAAGACACTGACTCTAAGTTAGTCACTATCACAATCCATCTTAGTAAAAATTCCTCAGGAAGCTGATACCAATTTACAAACTGAAGCAACTCTTTCACACTATACCCCCTGGTTTCAATAGTCTCTTGGTTTTGCCCATTCCCTTCCTAGACTACCTTCTTGGTGCCCAACAGTCATAGGGATTCTGCCTCTAGTTCCAACACAATTTTTCCTTTCAGGGTAGATCTGAAGCTAGTGGTCGTAGTTCAGATTGGACTGTATCTGACCTTAGTTTAGTGCTACAACACACTCCTAAAATATTTTTCCTTGCCATTGCAG
>NW_006921590.1:24424312-24427884 GCF_000298275.1 Orycteropus afer afer
ACAACAAAGAGCTCTGGTGGCATGGTGCCTAAGGCATTTGGCTGCTAACCAGAAGGTCAGCAAGGAAGATGGGATAGCTACTTCCCTAAAGATTTACAGCCTGGGAAACCCAGTGGGGGTGGCTATGAGTCAGAATCAACTAGAAGGCAGTGAGTTTGGGTTTTTGGTTGAGCCAGTTCTTCAGGAGTTAGATCCACCACTCCTAAATTCCATGAATAGCTATTGTCTTGGTAACTGATCTCAACAAATCAGCTACTTCAATCCATGAGTGTTTTTTATCATCCAGAAACCAAAGGTTTCTCATTTTTTCATTTATCCCCTTTCTCCCAAACCACATATTCTAGTGAATCCTACCATTTTGACACCAACTGCTCAAATAATTTCTTTTAGAAGGATCAGCACAAGGCTGGTCTATATGAGGTAGAGGTTAAAGATGTCCCAACTGTCAATCTTTTCTAAACTGCCATACCACTCCATCATCTCTAACATCAACTCCTCCTCTCTGCCTCAGTACTCTCCCTCCTGCCTTAGGGTTCCATATTTCACTATAATGTCTCACAGAACTCATAAAGCAGCAAGGAAATGGCTCACACAATGGTGGAGGCTGGGAGGCTGGCAAGTCCCCAATCTGTGAGTAGGTCTGGAGGATTCTCCCCACTTGCGTGGTTGCAAGGATTGGCAAACCCAAACTTGCAGGTCAAATGACCAGCTGCTATCTCAAATCCAGGGGTGAGATGATGACTAACCAAATGCAGGACCCAGGGCTGGAGCAAGAGAGGGAACTTTCCCAGAACATTCACATATATACCCTCAGGGAAACTAAGGGTGGTGACTTAAGTCACACTCTCCAGCAAGGCAGAACTCAAGACGTGTCCCACCACAAACAGGCATAGAGACTAGGATTTACATCACAAAATGGAAGACTATGGCTAGAAGGGCCTTATTAAGCAATTCACTGCACAGAACTCTCCCAGTCTGCACATGTGGCCTCTTGGGGAGGTCCTTATGACCAGCTGACTGAGGAAGAGAAAACTAGTACCTGGTTTACAGATGGTTCTGTGCAATATGCAGGTACCACTCAAAAGTGGACAGCAGCAACATTGTAGTCCCTTCCTGGGATCTCCCTGAAGGACGGTGGTGAAGGGAAATCCTCCCAATGGGTAGAACTTCGAGCACTGCATCTTGTTTACTTTGTGTGGAAGGAGTAATAGCCAGATGGAGGACTATATACTGATGCATGAGCTATGGCCAATGGTTTGGCTAGATGGTTAGGGACTTGGAAGGTAGATGATTGGAAAAGAGATGGCAAAGCTTTATGGGGAAAAGGTTATGTGCCTAGAGCTCCCTGAAGGAGCCAAAGAAGTGAAGATATTTGCATTTCATATGAATGCTCACCAAACAGTGACCTCAGCAGAGTAGGAGTTTAACAATCAAGTGGATAGGATGACATGTTCTGTGGAAGCCAGTCATCATTTTCCCCCAGCTACTGCTGTCATTGCCCAATGGGCTCATGAACAAAGTGGCCATGGTGGCAAGGATGGAGGTTGTGCATGGGCTCAGCAATGTGGACTTCCACTCTCTAATGCTGACTTGGATGCAGCCAATGCTGAGTGCCCAATCTTCCAGTAACAGAGACCAACACTGAATCTGCAATATTGTACCATTTCTTGGGCAATCAGCAAGCAACCTGGTGGCAGGTGGATTGCATCAGACAATTTCCATCATGGAAAAGGTAGAGTTTTGTTCTTTTCAGAATAGACATTTACTTTGGATATGGATTTGCCTTTCCTGCATGCAGTGTTTCTGCCAAAACTACCATCTATAGAATGCCTTATCCACTGTCATATTATCCCACACAACATTGTCTCAGATCAAGAGACTTACTTCACAGCAAATGAAGTGTGGCAATGGGCCTACAATCATGGAATACACTGGTCTTACCATGTTCCCCAACATCCTGAAGCAGCTAGCTTGGTAGAATGATGGAGTGGTCTTCTAAAAACACAATTATAGACAGTGCCAGCTAGATGGTGATACTTTGTAGGGTTGAGGCAATGTTCTCCAGGAGGCCTATATGCTCAAACCAAAGTCTAATAAATGGTGTTATTTCTACAATAGCCAAGATTCATGGGTCCAGGAACCAAGCAGTGGAAATGAGTGTGGCACCACTCACTATTACACTTAGTGACCCACTCTAAAAATTTTTGCTTCTAGTCCTTGCAACCCTATGTTCTGAGGGTCTGGAGGTCTTAGTCCCAAAGGAAGGAACACTCCCAACTAGAGGCACAATACTGATTTCATTGAACTGGAAGTTAAGAAAACCATCTGGACATTTTGGACTCCTCAAGCCTCTGGATCAACAGGTAAAGAAGGGAGTTCTGCGTTATCTGGTATGACTAATCCCAATTACCAAGGGGAAATTGGATTGATATTACATAATGGAGGTAAAGAAGAATGCATCTGCAACACAAGAGATTCTTTTGGAATCTTTTGGATGTCTCTTAGTTCTAACATGTCCTGTGATTAAAGTCAATGGAAAACTACAGTAACCCCATTCTGATATGACTACTAATGGTGCAGGCTCTTCAGGAATGAAGGTTTAGGTCATCCCACCAGGCAAAGAACCACAACCGACTGAAGTGCTTGCTGAAGGCAAGGGGAATATGAAATGGATGGTGGAAGAAGGTAGTTCTAAATACTAGCTACCACCATGTGACCAGTTGCAGAAATGAGAACTATGATTGTTATGAGTATTTCTTCATTGTATGCGTGCATCAAATCTTTTTGTTTTCTTCAGCTATGAAATATGAGATGTAAACAGGGCTAATGCATTTTTGCTTAAATGTGTGTTAGTTGTACCATGACTTTATAATTGCTGTTATTTAGAGATTATATGTGATTTGAGGAGATGTGTACAAATGCCAAGTTGACAGAGGGTGGACTGCGAGAGTTAAGACTGTGTGCCAACTTGGCTGGCCCATGATTCTAAGTGGTTTAAGCAATTGTGATGGAGTCATTCCATAATGAGATATGCTATGAGCAGCCAATCAATTGGAAGGGCATTTCCTCAGGAGTGTGTCTTGCTTCCAATATATATATATATATATATATATGTATATATGGACATCCTGGGGAAATTCTGGAACTTTCTGTGGATCTAGATCGTACATCTAGCTTATCATCATTTGGCTTTTGGAGCTGAACTAGTGACCTGCTGTATCACCTGATGATCTTGGAATTGTTGCCTTCGTAGACTATGAGCCAACAATCCTCCATTTTACCTGTTGATCTTGGATTTATCATCTGCTGAAGTCAGCAGCCTGCTACACTGCCTGCTGATCTTAGGTTCATCAACCCCTGCAGCTGCATGAGTCAAGAGAAACCTCTAGCTTGATATTTGACCCACGAATTTGGAACTTGCTGGTATGTACAACCGTATAAGTCATTTCCCTGAGATAAATTGCTTTTTCTCTCTTTCTAAGCTTTGCTCGTTTTGTTTCTCTAGTCTTTTGTTGTTGTTGTTATGTGCCGTCGAGTCAGCCCCAATTCATAGCGACCCCTCCTTGGGTTTC
>NW_006921590.1:24429154-24432613 GCF_000298275.1 Orycteropus afer afer
GGGTTTGAACCGCCAGCCGTCTGGTTAGCAGGCAAGTGTCTTAGCCACTATGCTACCAAGATGGTATAGCTAGTAAGTATTGAGGACAGGATTTGAACCTAAGTATCTGATACCAGGTTCAATCTTCTTAATCACTATACTTATGGTCTGAGATAATCACTGTTAACATAATGAATTTATTCTATCCTATGGTGTAATGCCTAAGGGATTTGACTGCTAACCAGAAGGCTGGTGGTTAAACCCACCAGCCCTTCCTAAGAAGGAAGGCTGGACAATCTATTTCCTTAGAGATATCGCCTCAGAAACCCAAAGAGCTGTCACTATGTGTCCAATCGACTTGATGTCAATGAGTTTGTTGTTTTTGTTTTATATATTACTAAAATGTTAATGTACTGTTCTATGATATGCATCTCTTATTAGTTGCTGTCAACTTGGTTTTGACTCATAGTGATCCTATGTACAACAGAATGAAAAATTGCCCAGTCCCATACCATGCTTAAAATCATTGCTATGCTTGAGCCCATTGTTGCAGTCACTGTGTCAATCCATCTTGTTGAAGATCTTTCCCTTTTTTGCTGACCGTCTACTATTCCAAGCATAATATCCTTCTCGAGGGACTGGCCCCTTCTGACAACATGACCAAAGTAGGTGAGATGAAGTCTGGCCATTCTTACTTCAAAGGAGCATTCTGGCTGCCCTTCTTCCAGGACAGATTTGTTCATTTTTCTGTCAGTCTATGGTATTTTCAATATTCTTGGCCACAATTCAAATGCATCAGTTCTTCCTTGTTCATTGACCAGCTTTCACATGTATGTGAGGTTATTGAAAAGACAATGGTTTGGGTCTTCAAAATGACCTCCTTCTTTGGTCTTTAATTAACCATTTAAAGAGGACTTTTATAGCAAATTTGCCCAGTGCAATATGCCATTTGATTTTTTGACTGCTGCTTCCATAAGTGTTGATTGGAGATCCAAGTAAAATGAAATTCTTGACAAGTTTGATTTTTTCTCCATTTATCATGATGTTTCTTGACATCCAGTTGTGAGGATTTTTGTTTAAACTTGCATATCAGTGATTGATTATCTGTTCCACAGTTAGCCCCTAGTTTTGTTCTGACTGATGATATTGAACTTCTCCATCATTTCTTTCCACAGAGTAGGTGATTTTATTTCTATGTATTCCATCTGGTGAGATCCATATGTATAGCTACCATTTATGTTCTTGTAAAAAAGTATATACAATGAATAAGTCGTTGGTCTTGCAGAATTCTATCATGTGATCTCCAGTGTCATTTCTATCACCAAGGCCATGTTTTAAACTATTGATGCTTCTTCTTTGTTTCCAACTTATACCTTCTGATTACCAATAATTATCAATACATCTTGATGACATGTTTTGTAAATTTCAGATGCAGAAGTTGGTAAAAATCTTCAATTTCTTCTTCTTTGGCTTTAATGGTTGGTGTGTCAATTCAAATAATAGTAGTATTAACTGGTCTTCTTTATAGGTATGGATATTAAACTAACACTGACAGTAATGTACTTTAGGATAGATATTGAAACATTCTCTTTGATGACGAATGTGATGCCATTCCTTTTCAATTTTTTATTCCTGCCATAGTAGACCAATGATTTTCTGATTGAAAATGGCCAATACCAGTCCATTCCAGATCACAAATGTCAAGGATATCAATTTGTTGCCTTCTGTTTCATTTTTGACAACTTCCAATTTCCCTAGATTCACACTTTATAATTCCATGTTCTGATTATTAATAGATATTTGCAGCTGTTTCTTCTCATTTTGAATTGTGCCACATCAGCAAAAAAAAGGTCCTGAAAGCTTTACTCCATCCACATCATTAAAATCGACTCTACTTTGAGGAAGCAGCTCTTCCTAAGTTGTATTTTGAGTACATTTCACCTGAGGCATTCATCTTTTTGCACTATATCAGACAATGTTTTATTGTTATTCATAATATTTTCATTGGACAATTTTTTCTTCCTAGTCTATCTTAGTCTGGTAGATCTGCTGAAACCTGTCCACCATGGGTGAACCTTCTACTATTTGAAATACTGATAGCATAGCTTTCAGCATCACAGAACCACAGAAGGCACCACAGATGAGTGGTGGAAAAAAAAGATATAATGATTTAATAATACTTCTAAAATTCTATTTATTCTTCGCTAATGCTTTGTAAATTATGTACTCTCTTTCTAGTTTTTAGTCATTAATATAACATGCATATTTGCCACAATAAAACCTATAGTTAATATTTTCATTCTTTTTCCAAACAGTAAAGACAACTTAATCACACTCTCCCTGCTTTATATGCTATTTCCAATAGTTGAGATCCACCTTGTTACTCTTTTAATCCTACAATTTAGACATTACTGTTGTTGTATGCAAACTATATTTGTTTACATTTGCCTATGTATTTGCAAATAAAAAAGAATTGGTCAATTTTCAACCATTCAGGAAGTAGCATATGGTCAAAAACCAATGGTACTGAAGGAAGAAGTCTAAGCTGCACTGAAGGAATTGGTAAAACACAAGGGTCCAGGAATTGATGGAATACCCATTTAAATCTTTCAACAAACGGATGTTGTGCTTGAGGTTCTTACTTGTTTATGTCAAGAAATTTGGAAGACAGCTACCTGACTGACTGACTGGAAGAGATCTATATTTCTGCTCATTCCAAAGAAAGGTGATCCAGCAGAATGTGCAAATTATTGAACAATATCATTAATATCACATGCATTACAATTTTACTAAAGATAATTCCAAAATTGTTGCAGCAATATATTGGCAGGAAAATTCCAGAAGTGCAAGATCGATTCAGAAGAGGATGTGTATCAAGGGATATCATTGCTGATGTCAGATGAATTTTGGCTGGAAGCAAAAACTACCAGAAGGATGTTTACCTGTGTCTTATTGACTGTGCAAAGGCACTTGACTGTGTGGATCATAACAAATTATGGATAACATTGCAAAGAATGGGAATTCCAGAACACTTAATTGTGCTCATCAGGAACCTGTACATAGACCAGGAGGCTATCATTCAAACAGAACAAGGGGATACTGCAAGGTTTAAAATCAGCAAGGGTGTGCATCAGGGTTGTATCCCTTCACCATAGTTATTCAATCTGTATACTGAGAAAATAATCCAAGAAGCTGGACTATATGTAGAAGAACACAGAATCGAGATTTGCAAAAGACTCATTAACAGCCTGCAATATGCAAATGGCACAACCTTACTTGCTTAAAATGAAGATGACTTTGAAGCACTTATTGATGAAGATCAAAGACTACAGTCTTCAGCATACATTACACCTGAATACAAAGAAAAGAAAAATCCTTACAATTAGACCAATAAGCAAACATCACATTAAATGGAGTAAAGATTGAAGTTGTCAAAGATTTCATTTTACTTGGATTCATAATCAACACCATGGAAGCATC
>NW_006921590.1:24432713-24433220 GCF_000298275.1 Orycteropus afer afer
CCTTCCGAGAAGTGGCTGTTGGGTTTGAACTGCCAGCCTTCTGGTTAGCAGTTAAGTGCCTTAGGCACTACGCTACCAGAGCTCCTAGAGAACTAGTCTAGGCCTGCTTCCTGTTTCTAATCATCTGGTTTTCTTGTCCCTTCCTGCTTTCTCATCTTTGCTTTGGAGCAGGTGTTGCTCATTTGGTCTCATATACTTGATTGTTCTGAGGACCATGCTTCTAACAGATGTTATTGTTTGTTTTAATACTATATCTGTCTAATATTTGGCTAAGATGTGAACTTCAGGACTAGTTTCAGTTCTGAGTTAGAATGGTGTATAGGAGTCATCAATCTTGGTATTAAAATTTGCTGAGTGATTGCTCAATTTTATGTTTTCAGTGGAAGGGGGAAGCTGGGAAAAGTTGCAAATAAAGCCATCACGTCTGGTATGTATCCTTCTGATCATGAGATTCCAGGGGATGGATCATCAGTGTGGGATTTATATGAAGGACATGATAAAATGGAC
>NW_006921590.1:24433320-24445432 GCF_000298275.1 Orycteropus afer afer
AAGATA
Organism: Orycteropus afer afer; assembly: GCF_000298275.1. Classification (NCBI taxonomy): domain Eukaryota; kingdom Metazoa; phylum Chordata; class Mammalia; order Tubulidentata; family Orycteropodidae; genus Orycteropus; species Orycteropus afer. The sequence goes on from NW_006921590.1 coordinate 24,433,327, forward strand.
ATTCCAAAATTGTTGCAGCAATATATTGGCAGGAAAATTCCAGAAGTGCAAGATCGATTCAGAAGAGGATGTGTATCAAGGGATATCATTGCTGATGTCAGATGAATTTTGGCTGGAAGCAAAAACTACCAGAAGGATGTTTACCTGTGTCTTATTGACTGTGCAAAGGCACTTGACTGTGTGGATCATAACAAATTATGGATAACATTGCAAAGAATGGGAATTCCAGAACACTTAATTGTGCTCATCAGGAACCTGTACATAGACCAGGAGGCTATCATTCAAACAGAACAAGGGGATACTGCAAGGTTTAAAATCAGCAAGGGTGTGCATCAGGGTTGTATCCCTTCACCATAGTTATTCAATCTGTATACTGAGAAAATAATCCAAGAAGCTGGACTATATGTAGAAGAACACAGAATCGAGATTTGCAAAAGACTCATTAACAGCCTGCAATATGCAAATGGCACAACCTTACTTGCTTAAAATGAAGATGACTTTGAAGCACTTATTGATGAAGATCAAAGACTACAGTCTTCAGCATACATTACACCTGAATACAAAGAAAAGAAAAATCCTTACAATTAGACCAATAAGCAAACATCACATTAAATGGAGTAAAGATTGAAGTTGTCAAAGATTTCATTTTACTTGGATTCATAATCAACACCATGGAAGCATCAGTCAAGAAATCAGACGTCGTATTGCCTAGGCAAATCTGCTGCAAAAGACCTTTTTAAAGTGTTAAGAGGCAAAGATGTCTCTTTGAAGACTAAAGTGCACCTGACCCAAGCCATGGTATTTTCAATCCCCTCATATGTATGTGAAAGCTTAGCAATAATAAGGAAGTCCCTCAAAAAAGTTGATGCCTTTGAATTTTGGTGTTGGCAAAAAATACTGAAAATACCATGGACTGCCAGAAGAACGAACAAATATCTCCTGGAAGAAGTGCAGCTGGAATTCTCTTTAGAAGAGAGAATGGCCAGACTTTGTCTCCTACTTTGCTCATACTGTCAGAAGAGACCTTTCTCTAGAGAAGGATATCATGCTTGGTAAAGTAGAGGGTCAGCAAAAAAGAGGAAGACCCTCAATGAGATGGATTAGCACAGTGGCTACCATAGTGGGCTTAAGCATAGCAAGTATTGTGAGGCTGACGCAGGACTGGGCAGTGTTTTGTTCCATTGTACATAGGTTCGCTGTGAATTGGAGCTGACTTGCTGGCACCTAATAACAAAAAAAATATGTATGTGTCAGTTTCTTTGCTCACCATCTCTCCCACCCTTCTTTGGGAATTCATGTGCATGTAATTGGATTAATAATAATTTTAGTTTATGACACATTTTCATCTTTGATTTCTTACAACCATCTTTTAAAAACTTCTTTTTGTTTGTTCTGAATAACCCAAAAACATTACTTACAACTTATTCTTCTTGCATCTCAGAATAATTTAACTTTTTTCTAAAGTATATCCTTCTGAAGTTACTTTAGTGAGAGCCTGTGGATGCTAAATGGTTTTAATTTTTAATTAGTTGATAGAAGTTTTCATTTCACCTTTGTTTTGAGATATTATTTTCCTAGGTAATGAATTCTAAGGAACTCTGGTGGTGTAGTGCCTAAGGTCTTTGCTAACTAGAAGGTTGGTGGTTCAAACCCACCAGCCATTCCATGGAAGGAAGACTAGGCAATCTACTTCCATAAAAATTTACCACCTCAGAAATCCAAAGGGGGTCATGATGAGTGGGAATTGACTCAATGGCAGTGAGTCTTTTGAGAATGAATTCTAGATTGATAGTAGTTTTCTCTAAGTATTTTGAAAATATTATCCCATTGTTGTCTTGCTTCCATCATTGCTAATGAGAATACTGATGTCAGTCAAATTATTGATTCAATTTAGTCACTCTTTCTTTCTGACTACCTTGAGAAGTTTCTCTTTTTTCTTTGTTACTCGGCAATAGGGCTATATGTCCTTTGTGGGTTCTTTTTCATTCTTCTTGCTTGGTGTATGTTGTAATTCTTTTATCTATAAATGCATATCTTCTCAATTCTGCAAAATTTTCAACCATTATCTCTCTCCCCTTCTCTCTATTTTCTCCTTTGGGACTATACATTAGATGTGTGTTAGACTTTCCCATTTTCTTCTAAATGCCTATTAACTCTTTTCACATCTCCTGTTTTCTGGGTAATTCCTTCATCTCTCTTTTGCAATTCACTAAGTGTTTACTCCATTGTACCTAAATTGCTTTTTAATTCCTCCACTTAGGTGTTTTTTAAAAATAATTTTCCTAATTAGAAGTTCTATTTTGTTCTTTTTCAACATTGCCTGGTCATCTATTACTTCTTTCAGTATGTTATATAATTTATATTATGTTCTTTAATTGATAATTCTATTATCAAAAGTATGTTTTTTTTATTATTTATGCTCACTATCCCTCATGGCACCTTTTCTCCTATTTGTTTAGTAATTTTTGTTTATGAATTCACATTTGGATGACTAATCTGTGAATATTTCAAGGAGAACTACTGAAAACTTGTTTATCTCCACAAAAGATTTACATTTGCTTCTACTGGTATCAAGTGGTACCAATTTGGAACCAGTTTAATTTACTTATAGGTCAAGGAATTTCCAAGGCAGAGATAGTATAGGTTAGATCTAAGACCCATAGCAGAGCAAATAGGCTTGTTGTTATAATTTCTCATGAAGTCTATTATTATAATTTTTCTGCCCCAAAAAAGATCTTCTTATATTGACTCCCTTGCAAGTAGACAGATTTTTCACTAAGGATGGATATTAAGTGACTTCTGATATGCTTCAGTCCAAGATAAACAAATAATTTACTTTATAAGAATCAGCAAAAGCTAGTTCCTATAAGGCAGAGGTTAAAGATGTCCCAAATGCCCAATTTCTTCAGACTTTTGTATCACTCTATCTTCTCCAACACCAACTACTCCTTCTCCCCTCACTACTCTTCCTCCTGTCTTTAGGTTCAATACAACTCACAAATTGTACTTACAGCTAAGTGGTTTGTTAGGAAAATAACAGGGTATAACTTGGGATCAAGAACAACTTGGAAGTACAGGAAACAACTCTGTACTTCAATCAGGACAGCTTCTTGAATACAGTCCTTCAATCCTGACAGCTTCTTCTCATCCTGCTGCTACTAGGCACTCTCAGCCTGGGCCTGGCCTTTGTCCTGCTTGGGCAACTGTTGCAAAGCTCTTTAGCTCTGCTGATAAGTGCCCAGTGGCACCCCACTTCACCAGCAAGCTTTCTGCCCAAAGGTGCTCAACTCTCTCACTCAGTGGTTAGGCAAGCCCACTGTGGCACCTTACTCTATGCACCAGGAAACCCACTATGCCATCTTGTACCAATCTTCTGATTCTGCTGTTGGAGTCTCTGCCAATGTTACTGTTAACATTACTCTGTCACATTCCTCTGTAGTCCTTTTCTGTATTGAATAAAGATGACTATGTAACCAGTAGCAGTCTCTGGGTGGCACAAATGGTTGGTGCTTGACTACTAACCTAAAAATTGGCCATTGGAACTCACCCAGTGATGTCACAGAAGGAAGTCTTGGAGATCTGATACTATTTAGATGACTGTCTCTCATGGTCTCTGGTGGTCTTCAGTGTTACAGCCCCTTCTTCTCTCTTCTTCATGTGTCTCTTCTTAAAACCTCTGTTAGGACAGCTGATTATTTGGCAAGCTCCCTATCAATTTCAAGGTATGGCCTTCCCAACAAGACTACAACTTAACGAACCCCCCAAAAGGGTCCCATGTATCTTATTTGCATTAGAAAAATTGTCCAATCCCCTTGGTGGGCCACACGTACCTTATTTGCATAGTCCCACCCAGTAACTTTATAGGAGTTAGTAGACCATGACTAGAAAGGCCATATTGAAGTAATTCACTGCACCCAAAGGACTATTCTCCTTGAATCAGATAGCCATGAATCCCCTAAGCTGAAGTTCTTAAAATTTTTTTGTTCCCAGAAATACCAACTTTTGTCTGTGTTTGTCTATCTCTGTGATTTCAGCTTACTTGTTTATTCCTGGCCCTTAGAGATTCCCTGTATTTCCTTATAAGCCAAACAATGCATTACAAATATGTTAGTTATAATTTATCTAGAAGCTAATTATTTTATGACAATGAGAGAGGAGATTTTCTAAGTACTTAGTTTGCCATACTATTCAAGGCAGAACTCACAGAATGATTTTTGCAAACTGTAAGCTTTGTATTCTTAGTTAGAATGGATTCCCAAGGTTCCCAGAATAAAGACTAAAATGTATCATTGACATGGACGATGAGGCCTGCCTTGAGGCAGTTATAATTTTTCATTTATTTGTGTATTATTTTATCAATGTCTGGTAGCTAGTGTTCAAGATGTGTCCCCATGATTGTCATCTCCTGGTATTCACATTCCCCTATAGTCCTTTTCCATATTGAATAAGGATGACTATGTAACCAGTAGCAGCCTCTGGGTGGCACAAATGGTTTGTGCTTGACTACCTACCTAAAAATTGGCCATTGGAACTCACCCAGTGATGTCATAGAAGAAAGTCTTGGAGATCTGATACTATTTAGATGACAGCTATGAAAACCCTATGGGGAGTTCTCCTCTGTAACACAGTGGGTCACCATGAATCAGGATTGACTGGATGGCAATAGGTTTGGTTTGGTTTGGTTTATTTAACCAATAGGGTACTGTGGAAATGATCGTATGTGACTTCTGAGGCTAGATCATGAAATATATTTTAGATTCTGCCTTGCTTTCTTGAATCATTCACTCTTGGGAAAGCTAGCTGCCATATCATGAGGTCAACAAAGTAATCTTATATAGGGAGTCCACATGGTGAAAAATTGGAGGCTGCTGCTAATAGTCATGTGAGCAGGTTATTTTGGAAGTATGTTTTCTACCCCCAGTCAAGCCCTCATCTGGCCAACATCTTAGCTGTTATTTCATGAGAGACCTAAGCCAGAACCACCCGGTGGAACTGGTCTCAATTATCTGACCTACATAAACATGCAAGATAATAAATTATTACTTTTGTTTTAAGCCATTAGATTTGCAGTAATTTGTTATACAGCAGTAGATAACGGTTCTGGTTACCTAATGCCACTCTGACAAGAATATACAACAAATTGAATGGCCTTAACAAACAGGAGTTTATTCTTACAATTTAGAGGCTTTAAGTCCAAGTTCAAAGTGCCAGGCTCTAGGGGCTGGGTGAAAGGCCCTCAACCTTGGGGTCCAGCTCTGCCTCCTGCTCCCACTGGAGCTAGAAGCGTTTCTTCACTCAGACAGCTGCTGGCTGCTGAGGTTGCCAAGCCCAAGGTTGATAAGTAAAAAGGCACAGTCCCAATATTACCAAATCACACAGCAGGCCATTGATTCAAGTCCATTGTAAGTCCCAAGATCAGCAGAGCATGGCAGGCTGCTGAACAGCAACACAGCTACATGGAGGATTCAAGGTGCCATAAACTAGAGACCATTCCCAAGACTTCTCCTTAAATATAGGAAGCAGACCACATCACAAAGGCAGCTACTCAGCTGCTTGTGGTAGATCCCACCATAGAGTTGATTGCCAGTCTCATTATGGGGAATACCTACCACCAGTTGCCCAGGCACACAACCAGGCTCAGCCAAGTTGACACAGAAACATAACCACCACAATAACTAATTCAATATCCATCTCCTTTCCTGCACCAAATACTTCACAAGGCAGGAATTATGTTTGTTTCTCTTGATCATTGGATGCCCAGTGTCTGGCATATCATTGTTGTTGGGTGCCCTCGGAGTGATTCCACCTCCTAGCAATCTCATGTGACAGGCTGGGCTATAATGTTTACAGAAGCAGATCACCACCTCTTTCTCCCAAAGAGCCATTGGATGGGTTCAAATCACCAACCTTTCAGTTAACATCCAAGCACTTAACCATTGCAACACCAGGGCCCTTCTTTGACATATAGTAGGGGCTCGAGAAATATTTCTTGAGTGAATAAATGAAGTAACAGATAAATAGATTACATACCTTATGCCACAGAAATGATCAGAAGGACACCATGATGAGAAACTGTTGGGAAAACTACCCTGACATATCAGCCTAAGAAATGTTAGATTTGGAGTGCATCAATGTAAAATATGGTGTATTTATAAGGTTCAAAATATTTGGGCAATGAATGATAAAAACAGGGATTAAGTTAAGAAGTTCTCATCATTAACCTCCATAAAAGAAAATAAAACATCCCCAATGATCCAAAAAATCTTTGGTTCTTCTCCAAAGTAGGAATTAAAAGGGGAAAGATAAAATGCTTTTCTAGAATTTGAGTGTGTGGATGTTTCTGGGTATGTGTATGTGTTCCTTGCAGTAATGGTGTTGGCTTGATGGTAGTTATGGTGGCCCTGAGGATAGGGATAGAGATTTTGTTGGTAGTGGTATTGATAAAGGATGAAAATAAAACAGCAATTCAGTATTACACCAACCCATTGACAATGTGCTGTTTAGTTGATCGTTTCATCCCATAGCCTTTCTCCTCTGCCCTTTGACTATTTCTCTTTGCTTGACTGGAGTGCTGCATGTTATCTCTCTGCTTGTCTAAACTTTATCCTTCCAACAAATAACAGCTCTAGTCCTATGTCTTCAGGAAAGCTTTTTTTTGACTTCTCTAGCTGTCAGGCATAGCTTCCTCCTTAAATATCTATTGCACTTATTGTCTGTGGATCCTTCATGTGAGCATTATTTGTTTTATGGCTTTATCTTTATTTGCAAGTGGACTCTGTACCTGGTTTCCATGGGTGTGAGAACGTTCTTAGCAAGAACAATGCTCTCTTAGTTGGAGTGCTACTCAGAGCAGTGGGGAGCACAGACAGTCTAAGGTAAGACTTGCTGAGAAGGCAGTGGAGGTCAGCCCCAGAGCCCCTGAAGCTCAGTGTCAGACTCTCAAGATGAGTGTTCAGTCAGACAGAGATTCCACTGGGGGTAGAGTCAGGAACTGGCCAGGAAGTAGACTGGGAGATAGTTGTGCGAGATTCCCTAGAACCTTAGGGGGTAATGGCTATCCTGTGATTCTCCCAAATGAGCTTATCTAAACTCCACATGGAGCTCTGGTAGCATAGTGCCTAAGGCACTTGACTGCTCACCAGAAGGCTGGCGGTTCAAATCCACCAGCCATTCCTCGGAAGGAAGGTTGGGCAATCCTACTTCCGTAGTGATATTGCCTCGGAAACCCAAAGAGGGGTCGCTATGAGTCGGGGCCGACTCGACGGCAAACAACAACAACAACTACAAACTCCACATAGTATTTTTTTTCTTTTTTTCTATCACAGATATTTCCAAAATCAAAAGACTGTGTGACATGAGCTTCCCATGATGAACTGGGTGTTTTCTGACCCATCAAGTCATAATGTTGGGCATCAGCAGCAGAACTTTTAACATCAAGAGGAAATGGTACATATGAGAATTGACGTTTGTGGAAGGCACAAGGATGTTGTATCATGGCTGAGATTCTTTTCACGCTGATTTAAAAAAAAAAAAAAAAAAAAAAAAAACTTTGTTGTTGTTAGTTGCTGTGGAATAGAATCCAACTCTCGGAGACTTTATGTAGAGCAGAATGAAAAGTTGCTGGGTCCTGCACCATGTGTTGGTATGTTTGGGCCCATTGTTGCAGTTATTATGTAGTGCCTTCCAACCTAGAGGGCTCATCTTTCAATATGAAATCCGACAAGACTCTGTTGTGATCCATATGCTTTCACTGGTAGCACAGTGGCTAAGTGCTTGGCTGCTCACTGAAAAGTCAGTGATTATCATCCACCAGTGGCTCCATGGGAGAAAAATGTGGCAGTCTACTTCCAGAAAGATTACAGTCTTGGAAACCCTATGGGGCAGGTGTACTGTATCTTAGCCACCTGACCCAAGAAGGTAATTTTCAGAAGTAGATCACCTATCTTAGTCTGGAATCTCACTGAAAATTGTCCAACATGTCTGACCCTACTGGTATTTGAAATACAGGTGGTATTGCTTCCAGCCTCACAACAATACACAAGACATCATAGAACAACAAACTGACAAACAAGTAGTGATTTAAAGTTTTATTGAGTTGTAATTGACATATGACAAAATTCACCCATCTAAGTGTATAGTATAGTACAATGACTCCTAGTAAATTTACACAGTTGTGTGGCAATTAAAAAAAAATCCAGTTTTAGAACATTTCAATTGCACTGAGTATTCCCATATGCATATTTACTGTCATACCTCTAGTATCCCCCAGCCCAGGCAACATCTGGTCTATTTTCTGTCTCTATAGATTTGCCTTTTCTAGAAATTTTATATAAATAAACTCATACAATAAGTAGTTTTTATGTCTCACTTCTTTCTTTCACTTACCATAATGTTTTTGATGCTGTTACATGTATCAGGAGTTTGTTCCTTTTTTATTGCCTAAATGTATTCCATTAGCCTATGGATACAACACAGTATGTTTATCTATTTGCCATTTGATGGACATTTGTAAAATCTGAACCTTGATTTTGACTGTTAAAATTTTCTTTCTTCTTATAAGCTCTCTTCTAAATTTCTTGGGTGGGGATATAGGTTACAGTCATAGGAATTTTAAGATGGTATGAGCATAAGTTTCATTTGCGTTTGGGAAGCATTTGGAAGCTTTTTGTAAAATCTTTTCTAAAAAAAACAGTAACAAAAATAAAGTCATAATCACGAGATTGAAGACATCTTTGCAGGCTTATGTGATAGGCAGAGTATCAAGATCCATCCACTTGTATTTATGTCCCCTTCTAACGGCTACTTTCCTCAATTGGCTGCACTGTTTTCCTTTTAGGGAACTAATTCAGCACATCACTGCAATTTCAGGTATATGCAGCTGGAATAATTACCAATGAGCACAAATTCAGAACACCCTGCCAATGCATTACTTGGTAATTGAATGTATATAGTAGAATTAACTTAGAGGATTTGAAACTTCTCATTAATGAGTATCTTTCAGGGACCTGTTTATATAATTGTCATGTTTATTCTTGACAGATGTTTGGGTATTCAAGAATGAATATTTAACAATTCAGATTTGTAAACATACATGTGAATACCCAATAAATCTGGCAGGAAATAAGTTTCCCAAGAGAACCAATAATAAAACAAGCGGAAAGTATACAGAGTATTTGGCGTTTCTTCTAAGCCTATACTTGCTTTTCCACAGGTCTATGTTGGTTTCCTTAGATTCTTTGCATCCGGGCCAGGATTTATTTGCAAGTCAGCAATAATAACAAAAACTCAGGATGTTTTCAAAGATGGATATAGCCGTTATGGAAGTCATGTGATGAAAACCATTTCAAGATGGTGAAATGAGCTCATGCTGCTGTATCTTTTGCTTAAAAGGCCTAGAAATGACAGAAAACTAAACAAATAAATTAACCAATTCTCTTAGTTTCCTAGTGCTACCATGACAAAGGGAGCTCTGGTAGCGTAGTACCTAAGGCACTTGACTGCTAACCACAAGGCTAGCAGTTCAAATCCACCAGTCACTCCTCAGAAGGAAGGTTGGGCAATCTACTTCCACAGTGATATCACCTCGTAAACCCAAGGAGGGGTCACTATGAGTCGGGTCCGATTCCATGGCACATAACAGCAACAACAACCATGACAAAAATACCACAAGTGGGTGACTCTACAGAACAGAAATTTCCTCTCTCACAGTTCTGGAAGTTAAAAGCTGCAATCAGGGTCTTGGCCATGTTGCTTCCTTCTGTAGGCCTTTCTCCTAGTTTCTGGTGTCTACCAGAAATCCTTGGCATTCTTTTGCTTATAGATGTGTTCTCACATGACATCTGTCCTCCCTCTGTGTGTTTGGTCATGTCTATTCTGCTCTTTTTGTACAACACTACTCAAAAGAGATTAGGTTTAGGACCCACTCTTTTCTGATAGTACCTCATTAACAGAATAAAAGAAAACCCCTTTTTCCTAACAAGGTCGTGTTTACAGGTAGAGGGGTTAAGACTTTCACATACCTTTTTGGAGGACACAGCTCAATCAGTGATACCTATTAATAAATACATACACTTGCAGATAGAAATAGAAATTCCTGAAGGACCAGAGGCTGTGAAAATAGAGGATGAAGGGAGAGAAAGGTATTGGGTTTTCACTTTTAGCACTGTACTTTTCTAGAATATATAAATATTTTACACTAAGCAAGCATGTATCATTTTTGGAATTTATAGAAACAAATATAAATTAGAAAAAGATTTTGAATAGTGAATAGAACTAAAACTGATATAAAAAAAGTATTGTATCATGTGTATGGAGTAACTTCAGGCAGGTATAGACTCAGAGAGGGGAAAACAAGCATGTGTGTGTTACAGTCCAATTGCATATTAGTAGCCACATGTACAGACCCTGAGTGGTGCAAACAGTTAAGCACTTGACAACTAACCTATAATTTGGTGGTTTGAACCCAGTCAGAGGTGCCTCAGAAGACAGGCCTGGTGATCTGCTTCTAAAAGGTCACAGCCTTGAAAGTCCTATGGAGCAGTTATTCTCCACACATGGGTCACCATAAGTCAGAATTGCCTCACAACAGCTAACAATAACCACATTTTTTCTTTCCCTGATGTTCTTTCCCTGGAATTCTTCCCAGGTGCCAACAGCTGTAAGCACCTGGGCAATTTTAGGACATGTTTTCAGGATGCAAAGTAAGAGTATAGTTATAAAATAGGACTGGAGATAGTACCATACCAACTAGATACCCTTCAGTTTGAGTCTAGCCAAAAAGATGGCACTGAACTTTAAGGTTAGCGGAAATCTACCAGGGTCTCTACATCTAATGTGACCATTTGAAAGTAGTTGAAAAACACATTCACATTAAAAGATAAATGACTGACAAAAATGAGAATAACTTGGAGAAATCTTCACTAGAATTTAGTAGGAGAAAGTGGCAAAGGAATGGTTGTCTAATCTAAGTCACAAACGCATACAGAAGAAAGAAATTTTAGAGACCATAGTGGATAGGTTTAGCACTTTCTAGCATCTCTTTGGAGGAAATACTCCTTCCCTACCACTAGTCCATGTTGTTCATATGACCCTTACCCTATCTTCATTTCCAAGGAGAGGTCATATAGTCTTCATTCAATCATAATTCTCCTTCTTTCTGTCCATGGGGATTGGTTGGTACATGGACATATGATCCAAACTAGACAAGTGAGAGTGAATTACTTGGTATGGGTTTTCTAACCAGTCTTTGTGACTTCCATCTGATTACTGGGAGGGCCATGCAAATAAGATGGATGGGGCTCTGATGTGGAGATTTGTTAGTTTTGTCATTCTGCTAGGCTTGAAATGAACCCTCTTAGAGGCAGAAGAGGGCATCTCACTGCCATCAAGATAGAAGAACTGGAGTTGGAGTGGAGCACGTCCTTGGACCTGAGATCTCCTTGGACCGGAGATCCCTGCACTGGACCTCATAGAAAGATGGCAGAGATGACCAGCTACAACAACTGGTTGAGGAAGCAAGAGGCACAAGACAGAGCAGTGGGCCTTCTGGTCCACAGAGCAAGAAAGCTGAGTACCTTTGCGCAGGAGCCTTGCTGGCTGAATAGGGTGCACCTAGGTGTACATATCAGCAGAGCTAAAAGAACCGCCCTGAGCAGGGCAGAGGCCAGGCCAAGAGGCCAAGGGCCGGAGAGGCATGCTTGAGGGCATAGCAGAGGGGAGACTGTCCTGATTGAAGAATTGTATCCTGAGTGCATTCCGGAACCTGTACTGTAGTCTGTTACTTCCCTAATAAATTCTGTAATAATGGGTATTGTCAGAGTTCTATGTGGTCATTGCAACAAATTATTGGACCCAGTGGAGAAGTAGTGAGTACTGTGGGAGGAAAGATTGGTGTCAGAATTGGTAAAAGGCTGGAGGGTGGGGGCCTCATAGGAATAAGCCTTGAGTTGTTGATGGTGATTCTATCTCCCCCTCACGAGGTTGGAGGAGGTCAGAGGATGCCTCCCTCATGCTCTTTTTTTTTTTTTTTTTTAGGATTTGGGTGAAGATTTACAGAGTAAATTCACTTTTCATACAGCAGTTCACATATACTTTCTCTCATGTCATT
>NW_006921590.1:24468259-24469580 GCF_000298275.1 Orycteropus afer afer
AAGGTTTTTTCTGTGTTTTCTTTGGTCTGTCTCTCAATCCTTTGAAGACACCTAAATATAATTCTTTTGAATTCCTTATCAGAGAGTTCCAATGCTGCTTCTTCCTCAGGGATATGTTCTGGGTCTGTATTCTGCTCCCTTTTTTCTACCACTTATCCTGCTTCTTTGTGTGGACTGTGATGGTCTGTTGTCTCCGAGGCATCGTGGCATTGTCATATATACTGTTTGTGAAGAGCAGCCAAGGGTGATTCAGGCTCTTGTTGGTGGTTTTTTATCGTTGACCCATTGGTGGAGAAGGGGGTAGTGGTTCTCTCTCAGTAAGTGAAGTTGCAGGAGGTGTGGATGTAGTTGTGTCTTACGGGGACTGTTGCTGTCTCCCACTCAGTGAGACAAAAATTACAACTGAACTACCATTAAAAAACTAAAAGCACGTGGACAAAAAACACACCATGTAATCATACAGGAACAATAACCAAAAAAAGAAAAAAAGGGAAAAGAAGAAGAAAAAACAAGAAAACCTGCAATATCTGGGGATAGGGTACTAAGAGAAAAAAGGTAGAGAAGGAAAATAATGGAAAAAAAATGGAAAAATGCAAAAAGAAAAACAAGGAACAGGATTTACTATGAGAAAAAAAGGCAAAAAAGGAAAAAACAAAATTAAATCAAAAAATAAAATTCAACCAGGAACAGGGAAAAGAAAAAAGCTTGAAAATTAGGACCTGGGAGGGGAAGAATAAGATTAATAGTAAAAAGGACAAAAGTATTAATAATAATAGTTGTTTTAAAACAGACAAATACAAGCAAACTAAGCACCCAAAAAAAGAAAATGAAAAAGAAAAGAAGAAAAAAAAAATTGGTGGAGGACAGGGCAGGGCACCCAGGCTCCGTCTGAGCACACAGACTGTGATGGAGTTCCTGTGGCCCCAGAAGGTGGGTGGGAGTGGGAGATGGTGGCACCTCTGTTCACCAAGCGGGTATGGGGAATAAGAGTAATAAGAGGAATGTCATACCTTTTCAGTCTTGCAGGTCCAGAGCGTCTTTGGGGTTGCTGGAAAAAACCTCTTCTTAAGCACCTGGAATCTTGGAGAGCACTGTCTCTTTAAATATCCAAAATAGTCAAGCTGCTGGTAACATTCAAAATGGCGGCACCCTCTTGACCAGCAAAAGTCCACAGCTCAGCCCGCTTTTTTCTTTACCTTCTCTGTTTATTCCCCAGTCACCAGAGTAGTCCCCGTGCAGTCCCTGGCTAGCAGGACTGATTTTTAGGTTAATTCTTAGGTCCTACCACCACTGGGGGAGCTCTGGTAGCATAGTGGCTAAG
>NW_006921590.1:24470029-24519346 GCF_000298275.1 Orycteropus afer afer
TTATTAAAAAAATTTCAATTTTTGTTTTTGTAATAGATTAATTTTATAGCTTCAGTTAAGGTTTAGTGCAGGCAGGTAAAAGGTTTCATTCCAAACTAAACTCCAAAATCACTGCCATTGAGTCAATTCTGAATCATAGCAACCCCCTTTGGGTTTCCAAGTCAGTAAATCTTTACAAAAGTAAATTGCCCAGTCTTCCTTCTGCAGAGTTGCTGATGGGTATGAACCACCAACCTTCTGGTTAACAGTCAGATGCCTTAGGCACTACACCACAAAAGTTATGCCTGTGAGTGGAGAGTTAGTACAATGAAACATACTTACTTGATAATGAGAAGGTGTTGTAACTTTTTGAACTGAGCATGCTTACATCTCTAAATCTGTAATGATGTCGTCTTCATGTCTCAACAACCAATTAAAATTGCAAGGCACATCAAGAGGACAGACAAAATGTGAGGTAGAATACCTGGTTTGTCTCCCCTGGTGTACAAAAGAATGAAGCTCTCTCTTTCCTCACCTCAGTGAGGTTTCTATGGGCAAGAGTCAGACCAGGCATGAACTTGCTTTTAGGTAACAGGTAGAGTGGCTGGGTGGCTGGTGGGTTCAAATCATTGACAGAGATCTTTAACCACTGTGCCACCAGGGCCCCATAGGTTGTAAAAGGACCTATGAATGAATAAATCTTTGTCTTCCAGGATCAACACACTGAGGGTTTGTGGACACAACAGGAGCAAAGCTTCTGCCTGGAATTGACATGAATGTGAAACTCTATTTTTGACACCCAGATTCCAGCTTTCTGACCTGCAGCCCTCAGTGTCCCTTTCTGTGTTTCTCTCTGGTGATCAATGGCACATTCCCCAGTGAAACCTGAATAGACTCTGAGGCTCATTGATAGTGAAAAGTGAGTTGTGGGCTTAGGGAGGTGCATCTCAACCAGGGCAACATTCTTTGGCATTGTTCATTTTTTCCCCCATTATATTCTCAAAATGAGACTGGACTGTATGGTATGTGGAGCATATCCTGAACAGAACTATGTCCACATCCCAGATTTCAGGATGTTTTGTGCAGAACACTTCATAACCCTGACTGTATGAAGTGGATTTCAGGTGTCTCTTCTAAGGAAAATCATTTCTCCCCTGCATCATTTTTTCTTATTAAAAAAACATTTATTTGTTTACACGTATTTGTTCTTTCTTTGTTAATAAAATAATACACATGAAAAAATCCACCAGTCTTCATTGAACACCCTTCTCTTCATCCTTACCCATTCCTTCTGAGACATACTAGAGAACTTTCTAATTAACTTCTGAAGCAATCCTGGAATCAGAGGGCCTGGTGCCCCATAGGCCCTTGCTGATTGTGAGTTCCAATCTATCCCATTTCCTCTCAGTCTTTTAATAAACAAACCCATACTGCCTTGGAAACCCAAGGAGGGGTCTCTATGAGTAGGGGTCAACTCGATGGCACATAACAACAACAAGAAGACTAGTCAATTTGGGTTTGATTCCCAGCAAATGCACTTCATATGCAGCAACCACCCAAGTATCAGTGGAGGTTTATGTGTTGCCATGATGCTGAACAGGCTTCAGTGGAGCTTCCAAACTAAGATGGACTAGGAAGAAAGGCCTGGCAATCTACTTCAGAACATCAGCCAATGAAAATCCTATGGATCACAGGGGTTGGATCATGGGGATGGCCCAAGATTGGACAGCGTTTCATTCTGTTGTATATGGGGCATCATGATCCAGGAGTCAACTGGACAGAAGCTAACAACAAACTTCATGGACAGCTTGAGGAAGAATCTGACAGGCTACAGCAGTACACTGATACATTTAATGTAACCACACAAGTTAGGAGCATGGTTACTAGCAGGAGATATATCTTTATATAATATAAAATCTCAACTGTGACTGCATGCCCAGGACAAAAATAAACAAAAAATATACCATTCAGCTCTGGTAGCATAGTGCCTAAGGCACTTGACTGCTAACCAGAAGGCTGATGGTTCAAACCTACCAGCCACTCCTCGGAAGGAAGGTTGGGCAATCTACTTCCGTAGTGATACTGCCTTGGAAACCCAAGGAGGGGTCTCTATGAGTCGGGGTCAACTCGATGGCACATAACAACAACAACAAGACTAGTCGATTCTTTTCAACTTCTTCATTATGATGTACGTGCTAAATCATTTTTGTGATTTGTTCCATTTCACTTCCCTGTGCTTCCTGGGAGCTCCTGGACAGAACTCCTGCCACTTTTAGCCCAAGTGGTACCAGTTACTTTCTCTATCTCCTACCCACCTCTTTCTAGGACAGGGCTCCTATTTAGGAATTCTGTCCCCATTCGCTGCAGACTGTCTCCGGGGAATGGGAAAGCTTTGAAGCCAAATGTCAAGTCTTTGGCCCAAGTAGCAGCAGTGACTTCAGCTCAGCAGCCACTAGGTAAAAGTTGCCCTAGGTTTCTGAGAAATTTTGTCTTCCCATGTTCATTTGGCAGGCCCTGAAACACTACATTCCCTGCTAGATACTGTGGAGAGAGGCAACAGCTGCAGCGTCTCTGAACACGCACACTAAAATCAGCAAAGGGCTAAAGTCCCAGCTGGCAGAAGAGAGCCAGCCAAGGTCACGGGTCAAAGCGGGTTTAAAAGGGCCGCCCTATGCACGCTGCTGTGTTCTCTCTGCCTTCACCTGCGTCTGTGCAGCTTGGACTGGGGCTCCCAAGCGCGCGCTCCATCCAGCGGCGCTGCCGGCGCCCAATAAGGGCTCAGTTACAGCGCTTGGGCGCTAGGTGCAGCTACTCTGGAGTACTGAAAGCTCGGTGAGTGAAGGCTTTGGGGACTTGGGATCTGAGGCGAATGGGAGAGGGGAGCTGAGGGCACATACGTAGGTATGAATAAGATTCTCCTTCTTGGTGATCACAGTTATTTTAGTTTTAGTATTTAAGTGCTCCTTCTGAAGTTAATTGTTGTTACTCACCCAGATTGCCAGATGATCAGATATTTGGAAAGAGTTATGTTTTCTTTGTGAGTACAGAGCAAGAATCCTTAAAAATAATTCACACTGGTATTTTTCTATTTTTGTATTGAAGTTTATGGTGCTAAAATTTATAAGCAGAATAAATAGAGATCCTGAAAATCCTTAAGAATCAGTGGAAAAGACAATTTCTTCATCCACTCTGCAGTGGTGTCACTAGGGTTAATGTCACCTGGTGCACCCCCATATCCCTCATAGACTTCCTCCAGTACCAGACCTACAAAGTCTTTAGTAATCTTTAGTATCCATTTTAATCATAGAATAGTATGTGATAAATACAGTTCTAAATTGCTTAAATATAATATTGCTTAGATTATATAAATACTAACATATAAATTGTCTTGAATACTACATATAAATACTGACATAAATATGTTACTTACATATTTATATGTAATACTACATATACTTAAATACTAACATATAAATACTAACATATAAATTGTCTTGTGAAATCTTTGTACATCGAATTACATTATTCATTACCATATTCTTAATAATTGAACAAAAGCCTTTTTGATATTTCTTCTCTTTTCCTTTAATTGCTATTTTATTCTCAAAAAACAGTTATTAAGGTTCACAAATACTACTTAACACAATATTGTAGTAAAACACTAGAAAATTTGACAAAATCAATGACTGTAAAAACACCTGCTGCAATGATAACAATATGTGTGCTTATAGTGCGTGCAGATGAAACCATGTGATTTGAAGCATCATAATATTGAGTATTATTGGGAGCTCTGGTAGCATAGTGCCTAAGGCACTTGACTGCTCATCAGAAGGCTAGTGGTTCAAACCTACCAGCCACTCCTCGGAAGGCAGATGGGGCAATCTACTTCCGTAGTGATACTGCCTTGGAAACCCAAGGAGGGGTCACTATGAGTCGGGTCCGACTCGATGGCACATAACACTAACAACAACAACAATACTGAATAATAAAGATAGCTCAGACCAGAGTGCGTTAGAAGTTTCAAAAAGTAAATTAGCATAGATTTTTAGCCTTGCAGGTATGTTGATGCACATAAGCAGGTGTCATAGATTGAATTGAGTCCCCTCAAAATATGTGTCAACTTGGCTAGGCCATGATTCTCAGTGTTTTGACAGTTATGTAATGCTGTAGTTTGGCACATGAATTATGGTGTTGGCAAAGAATATTGAATATACCATCAACTATCAGAAGAACAAACAAATATGTCTTGGAAAAATTATAGCCAGAATGCTCCTTAGAAGGGAGGATAACAAGATTTTGTCTTAACGTACTTTGGACATGTTATCAGGAGGGACCAGTCCCTGGAGAAGGATATTGTGATTGGTAAAGTAGAAGGTCAATAAAATAGAGGAAGACCCTCAGTGAGATGGATTGACAGAGTGGCTGCAACAGTGGGCTCCAACATAACAATGATTGTGAGGCTGGCTCAGGACCAGGGGAATTTTGTTTTGTTGTACCTAGGGTCGGGAGCTCTGGTGGCATAGTGCCTAAGGCATTTTACTGCTAACCAGAAGGCTGGCGGTTCAAATCCACCAGGCACTCCTCAGAAGGAAGACTGGGCAATCTAGTTCTATAGAGATACTGCCTTGGAAACCTGAGGAGGGGTCACTATGAGTCGGAATCGACTCAATGGCAGTGAGTTTAGATTTTGGTTTTGCGTATGTATGGTCACTATGAGTTGGAACCAACTTGACAGCACCTAACAGCAACAACAGTTTGGCAATTGTGTAATGATATAGTTTAGCAGTTATTTAATCATCCCTAATAATGTAATCTGATGTGATATATTGTAAATCCTGACCTCTCTGTGTGTTAATGAGACAAGATTAGATTATGTTAATGAGATTAGGTTATGTTTGTTATGTTATGAGGCAAGATTAGGGTGGGATGCATCACCTTTACCCAAGTCACATCTCTGGTCCATTGTAAGGGGAGTTTCCTTGGGGTGTGACCTGTATCAACTTTTATCTTACAAGAGATAAAAGACACAGAATTGAGTAGGGAGAGAGGGACCTGACTGTTACCCCAAAAGAAAAGCCAGGAGTGGAATGAGTCCTTTGGACCTAGGGTCCCTGTGTTGAGAATCTCCTCCACCCAAAGAAAGACTGATGCCGAGACTCACGTAGATCTCCAAGGAATGCTGGGCCCACAGATGTTGAAAGGAGACGAGGGCCTTCCACCAGAGCTGGCGGAGAGAGAAAGCCTTCTTCTAGAGTTGGTCCTCTAAATTCGGCCTTCTAGACTCCAAAACTGTGAGAAGATAAATTTGTATTCATTAAAGCCATCCCTGTGTGGTATTTCTGTTATAGCAGCACTAGATAGCTAAGGTAGCTGGGCTTACAAAAAAAGTTTTTGTTGTTTAGTTAACTACAGGTATGTTTTTTATAAGAAATAATAAATTTCTGCTGAAACACTGAACAAAAATTTTATGGACAGTGATTTTGGTATCACCCCCTCTGGCAGTGTCACCCAGTGCAATCTGCAACCCCCACACTTCCCTAGTAATGGCACTGCTTCTCTGATAGTGCCAGTGGCAGAACTAGCTACTTCATGTCAACTCCAAGAAGAAATACGTGGCTATGGCATGCTCCCTTGGAAACAAATATGATTGTTGTGTAGATCCAGGCTATGCTAGTCTCCATTCTCCAAACTTTGGACTAGTCCTGCGAATGAGGCAAGGTCTTCCTTCCTCACTGCTAAGAATCTGATGTATTGGATTATTTGGTGGTGAAGATTCTATGAATGGCTTGCTATAGCTATCTCGTTGTTATTGTTATACTTTCCCTTTTAATTAGTAGTGGATTTAGACACAACCTTTAACTTGAATTTAAGATAGACTTAAAATTTTAAGATAAGTTAAATATTAAGTTAAAATCCACTACTGACTCTGGAGCAAATTTCTTTGTGGCTATTTCTCAGCTTCCCCTGTCTTCAATGGCTGCATACGCAACTTGTAGTTTTGATATAGCACATGCCCACATTAATTCCAAAACACTTCCCCAGAGTTCTCTACCTGCTGCCTGGTTACACTGTTGAATCTTTGTAAGCATGTTAAAGCAGAGAAGGTACACAATACAATGAACGTATATTAATAATAACTGTATGTTTTAAATGAATCTATCTTAAAGGTTTGTTCACAGACTTCAAAAGCTAACCACCTTCTGTTTGAAAACAACTTTGGAAATATCAGTAAAATTTGGATCTATTGCTAGGAATGTCATGAACCTGTGAAAATAAGGTTTGCCACTGTAAATATTTCCCATTCTGAATTAGAGCACACCCTAAACTTGTTCCTAAGTAGCCAGCACCCTTCTAAAATGAAGTATAAAGTTTACAACGTATCTTGTTTTCATAGTATTTCATGTCACTCTTTTCCTCTTTGATTTTAAATCATCTTCCAAAAATGAAGAATTTTCAACTGTGGAATATTTACTCAAAACCTTCTCGTTCTGACAGTGGAGGCCAGGAATTCACTTGAGATGTGTACTTTTCTTGGCATTCTTGTTTTCTTTGACAATGTCTCTGTTAGTTTTGTAAGATCTCAGATCCAGGTCCTCTCTTGGGAGGTGTAGAGGAAGAAGTGGCAGGCATACAAACCAACTGTGTGCCTGCCTTATGAAGGAACAACTAGCATTGTTATCACATCTACTAATTCCAGTGCCATATGGCACTGCCCTGGACCCATCTGAGTTGTTCAAATTCTCATCCTTCAAGCCACTCTTTGGGATAGACTATGTTTCAAGACTTGGTGTCTGAAAAGACACTGTAAAGCTCCAAATTATCTGATGGCCCCAGGTAACACCTCAAGCCTTCTCCTTTAGCGTGGAATTACTCAGTTGGTTAATTAATAATTATCTTCTGATGATAACAAGGGGCACTAATGAATCAGAATAATGGAATTAGAGCTCTCTAGATCCCGTGAAGTGGAAAACAATATTACCTTTGCAGTCAGAGCTACAGTAAGCCTTTGGGCAAGTTGTGCTGCCTCTCTCAGCCTAAGTTCTTCATCTGTGGTGTGGGCAGAATAATAGTTACCTTGCAAAG
Organism: Orycteropus afer afer; assembly: GCF_000298275.1. Taxonomy (NCBI): domain Eukaryota; kingdom Metazoa; phylum Chordata; class Mammalia; order Tubulidentata; family Orycteropodidae; genus Orycteropus; species Orycteropus afer. Next base: position 24,477,092 of record NW_006921590.1, read on the forward strand.
TTGATGTGAGAATTAGAGATGTTGTGTAAAATGGTTGACATATAGTAAGTATGTATGTTAACGATTACTGTAATTTTACAGTTAATCACATAGGCTGGTCCTTTTGTTTAATAGTCAGGAAACTGAAACACACATATAAGTAAATTATAGCATAATAATATAGTAACACACAAAATACGTCCAAAGAAAGATCTTGTCAGACATCCTTAATGAATAGTTTCTTAGTTACCTAGAGTTGTTGTAACAAAAATACAACAGGTAAGTGGCTTTAAAAAGCAGGAATTTATTGTCCACGGTTTTGGAGGCCAAAAGTCTGAATTCAGGGCATCAGTCAGACTATGCTGTGTCTGCTCTAGGAGAAGATCATTTCTTGAGTATTTCAGCTTCTGGAAGCTCTGCATTTCTTGGCATTCCTTGGCTGTAGACAGGCCCTTATAAGCTGTCTTCCCCTTGTGTGTGCCTAACTCTTTGTCTCTTTTTCCCATTTTTGTAAGATACCATCTTATTCTGGTGTGATCTCATTAACATAACAGATGAAAAACTCTATTTCACATTCACAGGTACAGAGGTTAGTACTTCAACATATTTTTTGGTGGGGACACAATTCTATCCATAACAAATAGATAAGCATAATTTATAATTCTCTTACCTTCTCTTCACCAATTGTCTATTTGTACATTGATGTTGCCAAGTATTTTAAATGTGCATCCCTTTGCATATTGAATATCACTTTCTATTTTAGATTATAGAAATTATGACTAGGTGAAGCTGCAAATAACAAACTCAAATAACAGTAGCTTAAATAAAGCACAAACTGATTTTCTCCTCAAGTAAAAAGAAATACAGAGTAAGACATTACAGGCTGATAAAGGAGTTCGTTGGTTATCAGTAGCTCAGGCTTCTTTCGACCTTTATGTTCTACTGTCTGAGCATGTAGCTCCTTTGTGGAAAATTGCCATGTGGTCCCAAGATGGCTGTTGGAGCTCCAGCCATTGTGTCTGTGTGCCAGACAAAAAGAAGAGGGCTAGTGAAAAAAGACCTGTTTTCAACTGGGTCAGCCACTTTCTACATATATTTCATTGGCTACCCCTAGCTACAAAAAAGATTTGGAAATATGTTCCTGTAGTTGACCCCATTACCCCATCCATCAATATAGGGGATCTTTTAATAAGGAAAGAGTGAATATTGAGTAATGGGTAGACAACTATAAGTCTCTGCAGATGGATGTAGGACAAGACTGGGTCTTCAGAGAGTGGCAAGTGGCAGTGGTTATAATGGTGAGTAAGGTGTGTGTGTGTGTGTGTTGGGTAATGAGTGTGCAGTAGAAAGAATGTGATAATAATGACTTTCTAGGCAACTAGATGGCTTGAAAATGTTCAGGCCCCTAAAAACGATTAGTCTGGGTGTAATTGTTGTTGTTGTTGTTATATGCCATCGAGTTGGACCCTACTCATAGAGACTCCTCCTTGGGTTTCCGAGGCAGTATCACTACGGAAGTAGATTGCCCAACCTTCCTTCCAGGGAGTGGGTTTGAACCACCAGCCTTCTGGTTAGCAGTCAAGTGCCTTAGCCACTCTGCTAGTAATAATAATCTCTCTGTATAGAATTACAAAAATACAACAGGTAGATCTTGAAGCCAAAAAAAAAAAAAAAAAAAAAAAAAACCCATAACTACTGCTGTCAAGTTGATTCCAACTATAGGACAGAGCAGAATTGTCCCATAGGGTTCAAAGGCTGTGATCTTTATGGAAACAGACTGCTTCATCTTTCTCCTACAAAGCAGCTGGTAGGTTCGAACTGCTGACATTTTGGTTAGCAGCCGCCACTAGCTTTAACTGCATGCACATCTCACAATAATCCTGAGAAGTTAAAAAAAAAAAAAAAAATAGCTGTGTTTATTACCAGTTCATTGATGAGAAAGTTGAGGCTCAGCATTATTAAAACCTTGCCCACGACCGTATGTCCAGTTAGTACAGAGCTACCATAGACCTTATCTTTTCTCACAGCCAGTCCATCTCCTTAATGGAGAGGGGCATGCTATAAAATATATGAGGGAATGAAGACAAGTTTGCATATTTCATTTTAACTATTACAGCAAAGTAAGAAATAAGTATTTGGAAAGGAAGAGATAAAATAATTAGATTTTGCATACAACAGTGTAATGCATCCATCTCCTTTGGTTCAAATAAGTACTTCACCCCTTACTAGCCGTGTAAACACTGCTAAGATACTTGGCATCACTTTCTTCTAGGCTAACAGTAGTAATTATGCATAAGGATGTTGTAAGCATAAAGAACAAACAATAGCAACTGGTACATAAAAATAAATATGTAAGTGCTTGCTGTAACAGAGAGACCATAGTGAAGAGAAGTTGAAAAACATTAAACCTAACAGCCACTCCTTGGAAGGAAGATGGGGCAATTGATTTCCGTAGTGATACTGCCTCAGAAACCCAAGGAAGGGGCGCTATGACTCGAATCCAACTCAACAGCAGTGAGTTTGGTTTGGTTGGAATGGTTAATTAGGATAACTGACTATAAGATAAATCCAGAAGAAAGCAGTAATTTTTCTATAAACTAGCAACAACCAGTTAAAAGTGTAATAAGAGGACATTTTCTATTCTCAGTAGCAATAAACTACTAAGTAGTTGAGAACTATGAATATGAAATATAAAATATGTAGAACAAATACCTGCTGGACGTCTGCTGCCTCAATGTTACTGTTCCCTCCCACCATACATCCAAAGGCTATGCAGAGAACCCAAAGAACCAGAACGAGTCTTGTGAAAAAACACTGCTAATAAAAAGGAAAGATACGTTACTTGCAAAGAAAAAATTTAAAATTATTTCAGGAAACAGAATAAAGTTTGTTCCAAACTCTCAAAGGCCCTAAAGAAAAATAGGTTGTAGAAATCAAAGGCTCAAAGAAAAAATCTAAGACATAGATAAAGTAGAGAACATGATGGGAACAGGGAGTAACAAAACCATTACAAAACCAAAACCCAAATTAGAGGCAGCCTGATATAAGGCTACCTTGTGGAAAACAGAGTTTTGATTGAAAAACAGCTTTGTGAAAAATTGCACAGATTTCAGAGTATAAGGACAGTGAGAGAAAATCATAATAGAAAACAGGCAACTGGGGGGGGGGGGACATGCATAAATTGATTCTCCAGGGGAAAGAAAAGGAAAACAAAAGTAATTGAAAAAAAAATTAAATACACTGTTTTTCTTCAATCTCAAACTATTATTAATTTCCAGAAGCATCAGTGATTTCAAAATAGCTTTGGGGTGTAAAAGGAATAATAATATGTTAGATGAATATATTACTTGTATTTCTTACTTTGAGAAATATTAGAATGTGAAAAATACATCTTAGAACTGAGAAATATTCAATTAGGTGAAAATGTTCCCAAAGTAAAAGAACACATGAATAGGCAAATTGGAACTTTCATCATGTTTAAGGGGGAAAACAAAAAAATAAAGATCAACATGGTGATATTTAACAATAAAGGGTAAATTATCCAGATAGAAAAAGAAAAGGTAAATTAGGTCGGCCACATAAATTTTCTTAGCAACATCAGACTCCAGAAAACACTGGCTCAGTAACTAAATGAAAAATGATAAGAAGCTTAGAGGGAAAAAGGGAAGGAACAGAACCCAAAAATTCTACATCTTTTTCTGATGGAATTTATGATCTAGTAATAGCACAAACTATAGTGAAAAATATCACATCATAACAGTAAATATGTGAAGGAAGTGGTCCACTAGAGAGATATAACTGTCATAAACTTCTCAAAGTAACTAAATGTTTAAGTGATCAACTACTAACCAAAAGATTGGTGGTTGAGACCCACCCTCAGCACCTCCGAAGAACCCAGGCACCTTGGAAGAAAAGCCTGGCAATCTGCTTTTGAAAGGTTAAACCTTGAAAACCCTCTGGAGCAGTTCTACTCTGCACACGTGGAGTCACCATGAGTTGTAATTGACTCAATGGAAACTTTGGTTTTTTTTTTTTTTTTGGTTAGCATGGTGTAGAAGTGTAGAAAGCAAAATCTGCAGGAAATAAAGGAGAAATGATGGAAATACAGTTGCAGAGGAAATATTGATGTCCTTAAGAAATTAGGTAGGCAAAAATAGATTAGGTAATCCTAATAGGGAAACATTGAACACTATATCATTAAGGAAAAATATTATTTTCTTTTCAAGCATGCATGAAGCATTTCAAAAATTGAGTATGTATTAAGTCACAAGGAATATATACTGCAATATATTCTCCAAAGGAGAAAGATTACAGACCATATTCTCTGACCACAATGCATTAAAACCAAAAGTAAATATTAAAAGTAGGAGCTACACTCACACTGAGAACGAAAACATCCAAACAAAACAAAACTTAAAATCTCTAGCCACTTGATAAATTTGAAACCATAATTGAAAAATATCTGGCCTATAAAAATGATGGAAATTCTGGCTTATCAAAGGTGATGTTTTTCAGCTGCAGCTGTACTCAGGAAAATGCATTGCCTAATAAAGCTTTCATTACTAAATAAAAAGAATGGAAATAAATGAACTCGTTATTCAATTCAAGAAGTTCACAAAATGAAACTAAGTAAGGCAGAATGGAGTAAAGACAGAAAATTGAGAATGAAGACAAAGAAAAGCAACAGAATCTATTAATAAATGCAAAAATGTCTTTTAGGGGAAAATCCCACAGTAATCTACTAGTTACCTTAATCCAGAGAAATAGAAGAAAAGGAAACAAATAAATAATACTAGGAATGAAAAATCAGAGATGAACCCTAGAGGGCAGAGAAAAATGAGAGAATTTATTTGATTTTATAATAAACAGTTTAAAATCAGGATGCAATGGAAAATTGTAGAAGCAAGCATAATAATAATTGTATATGTAACTAAAGAGGCAGTAGACGCAAAGAGAATCAAGATTTAACTGAAGAAGTAATGGTTGTGCAATATGATTGATGTAATTGGTCTCACTGAATTGTACACATGAAAAATGTTGAACTGGTAATGTTGTGTTATCAGTATTTTTACAAAAATAATAATAATAATAATAATAAAGCAACAGAAAACCTAAATGACCTGTAACACTGGAAAGAACTGAAAATTTCTGAAAGCCAACACTCTGGCCTTGCTAGCGTCATGGACAAATTCTTTCAAAGCTTCCAATAACAAATGATTCCTCTGCATTTATACTGTTTAGGAACAAAGAGAAAGAAGAAAAACTCTCAAATAATTTTTAGAATTATGAATCCAACGTAATTATAATGGCTAAGATTGTGTATCAACTTGGCTAGGCCATGATTCTCAGTGGTTTGGCAGTTATGCTGTGGTTCAGCAGTTATGTAATGATGTAGTTAGTCATCCCTAATTTTGTTATGTATTGTAATCATCTCCATGCTGAGATCTGCTATGAGCAACCAATCTATTGAAATGGAGTTTTCTTTGGGGTGTGGCCTGCATCCAACATACATGGACATTCTGGCAAAGCCCTCTGGCTTTTTGCTCAATCTGGATCCTGCATCTGGCTCAACATCATCTGATCTCCAGTTCTTGGGACTTTAGCTGTAAAGATTATAGCCTTGGAAACCGTATGGGGGCAATTCTAGTCTGTCCTATAGGGTCCTAACCTTGAAAATAGATAATAGAAGTATGTGAAAACTGAAAAAACAAACCCATTGCCATTAAGTTGATTCCAACTCATAGCAACACTTCTGGACAGAGTAGAACTGCCCCATAGGGTTTCCAAGGCTGTAAATCTTTATGGAAGTAGACTGCTTCATCTTTCTCCAGCAGAGATGCTGGTGGGTTCAAACTACTGACATTTTGGTTCACAACTGAAAGCTTTAACCACAGCACCACCAGAGCTCCAAAAGTATGTGAAATGAGTCATAAATAACTTCCTTCAATTGGACTGTGCACTCTCTGATAACAAAATGTAACACTAATCAAATCTCTAATAGTGAACAAAACATGAATATGCCACTAAACAACTCCTATAATATTTAATTAATTTGGCCTTCTAACGTAGTAAACAAGAATATAAATATGTCATACCACAATTCTTTAACTGGCAATAAAACATGCCAATTATGGTTGAACAGAACAGCACACCAGGTACATAAATGCCTGAATTTCTGTTCATTTTCTGAGAAGAAGACAGAAACAAAAGTCCTCTCTGTTCCTCTGAAGACCAAGAAGCCTGCTGAGATACTGCTTACTACAGCCAACTTTGGACCCTAGCTATAGGAGACCTCCTCTGAGTTAGAGGGGTGGTCAAGACTCCTCCCTGAGATAATGCATTCAAAGTAAAAGCCTGGAGTCTAAAGATTTAGACTCTAACATTTAAATAATATTGTAATTATTAACTGTGATACTCCAATGCTAATTGAATGTCTTAACATCTTACTTGTGTGCCTTGCCGTGACTACCTTGCAATAAACTAAATGAGTTTATGCGTGACGAACTGAGCATTCCTTTATGTGTTCTTAAGATAAAATCCTCCAGGACACCTTCTACCTTCCCTCATCACCTTCTCTCCCTTCTTCTGAGTACTCCTTCTGTGCCAGCTACTAGAGACACAAAAGATGTATCAAACATGCTGTGGGCCCTGCTCCACAGAAGTTTGTAACACAGAGGGGTAGGCTGGCATGTAAGCAACCAGAATGAACGTTTCATGTGAGTGAGATTTTTGTCTGTTTTGTCCACCATTGAATCCAAAGTGCCTAAAACAGTACCTAAAATTTAATTGGCACTCAGGAAAATATGCTGAACGGATAAATAAATAATCCATTAGAAATATGCGTGAATGTTCATAAATATGTGTTGTTATGGATTGAATTGTGTTCCCACAAAATATATGTTGTAAATCCTAATCTCTATGATGGGGCAATCTACTTCCATAATGATACTGCCTCGGAAACCCAAGGAGGGGTTGCTATGAGTCGGGTCCTACTCGACAGCACATAACAACAACAACAATTGTGATTATAATCCCATTTGGGAATGGGTTGTCTTTGTTATGTTAATGAGGCAGGATTAGTATAAAGGGTATCTTGAGTCAGTCTCTTCTGAGATATAAAAGAAATTAAACAAGCGAGCAGAGCAGAAACAGGGGAAGAGAGATGACAAGCCACGGGAAGATTGCCCAGAAAAATAAAGCAGAAGCTCAGAAAAGACAAGGACCTTCCTCCAGAGCCAACAGAGAGAGAAAGACTTCCCTAAATCCAACACTCTGAATTCAGACCTTTAGCCTCATAACTCTGAGAGAAAATAAATTTGTTTGTTAAAGCCACTCACTTGTGATATTTCTGTTATAGCAACACTAGGTAACTAAAACAGAATTTGGCACCAAGGGTGGGGTGCTGCTCTGACAGATACCTGAAATGTGGAAGTTCTTTTGGAATTGGGTAATGAGTAGAAGCTGGAAGAGTTTTAAGGTGCTAAGCATAGATTGCCTGAAGACTATTGGTAAAATTATGGATATCAAAGGCACTTCTGATGAGGACTCAGAGGAAGTGAGGAGAGCTATAGAGAAAGTCTCTACCATCTTAGAGAATACATATGGCCCCAGGTACAGAATGCTAGAAATGTGTACAGTTGCTAGAAATGTGGACATTAAATGTGCTTCTGGTGAGGCTTTAAAAGAAAATGATGAACATATGATTAAGCACTGGAGGAATGACGATGCTTTTTATGCAGTAGCAAAGAACTTGTCTGAATTATGTTGGAGTGTTTGTTAGAAGGTAATGAACTTGGATATCTGGCTGATAAGATTTCTAAGCAAGGTCTTAAAAGAGCCACATGGTTTCTCCTTGCTGCTTGTAGTAAAAAGTAAGAGGATAGAGATGGACTTAAAAATGAACTGTGCAAAATGAAAACAGAACTTAAAGATGTGGACAATTCTGTTGTACTAAGGACACATGTCCTAGAATTTTCACCAGGTATGTGGCTGCACAATCTTTTGTTAAAGAAATTAAGCCTATGACTGATGAATTTAACCAACTACTATGGCAGGAAAACCCATCAGTTTAGACTGAAGGGGACAGAGAAAGAATGAAAGGAAAAAGCATTGTCTGCCTCTTGGAATTCTACAGGTAGAAAGCAGGCCAAAGGAACTACATTTGTTGTCCTCCAAGAAGATAAAAGGGCAATCCCTGCAGCAGTTCGGAGCTCATGCAAAACTGTTGAAAAGAACACAGAAAGAAGAGCCTTCTCTGTTTCAAAAGGTGGGGCCATGGTCTCCTGGATCTCAAAGGGTGGGGCCACACAGCCTCTTAGGTTTCATAGAGTTAAATCTTTTTCAAGTCAGTTCTGGACTGTGGGCTGCCATTAAAGTGTGTCAGCAGGATGGGACCACCACTCAAAGCTGAGGAGTTTGGGTTTCCATGCCCAAGAGACTGAAGAATAGGCCCTGCTGGCACCAATGGTAGGGGTCAATCAGATAGACTAGGGGAATTGGGCTGTCCAAAGCTGAGGGAGTAGAGTTGCCATTCCAGTGGGCCTGGAAGACGGAACTAAAGCCCAGGGCTGAGAGGCCTCCACCCAGAATCCAGAGGGTATGGCCAACGTCTGGAGGTTGGGACCATTGCCCAGATGGTCTCAGAGAACAGAAGATTATTTTCAGTCCTTGAGAGCTAATGTAAGTTCTGATAGGTTTTGGACTTGATTGGTGCTGATACCCCTTCTTTCCTTCCAATTTCTCCTATTTGTAATGGAAATGTTTACTTTGTGTCTGTTCCACTACTGTACTTTGGAAACAGATAACTTGTAGTTTAGATTTCATAGGTCACAGATAAAGAGGAATTTTGCCCTAGGATGAAATATGCCTAAAGTCTCACCCTTATTTGATTTAGATGATTCAGAAGATGAGATTTTTGGATTTGGAGTTGATTTAAGATTTTGGATGAGGTGATGGGGTAAATGTGTTGTGCATGTGGCAAGGACATGAATTTTTGGAGGCCAAAGGGTAGAATGCTATGGATTGAATTGAGTTCCCAAAAAATAACGTGTTGTAAATCCTAACCTCTATGCCTGTGGTTATAATCCTACTTGGTAATAGATAGTCTTTTTATGTTAAGGAGGCAAGATTAGTATAAGGTGTATTTTGAGTCAGTCTTTTTTGAGATATAAAAGAGATTAAACAAGTGAGCAGAGCAGAGATAAGGGAAGAGGGATGCCAAGGCACATGAAGATTGCCTAGAAGCAGAAGCTCAGAAGCAACAAGGACCTTCCTCCAGAGCTAACACAGAGAGAAAGCCTTTCCCTAGAGCCAGCACTCTGAATTCAGACTTCTAGCCTAAACCAAGAGAAAATAAATTTGTTTGTTAAACCTACCCATTTATGGTATTTCTGTTATAGAAATACTAGATGACTAAGACATATGTGTACACATATAGGTATGTATATGTACATACATACAAACCATATGAATAAATTCCAGTAGTACTAAAGAGGTGCTCATTGAATGAAGTTGTAAATCGTGAGTTGAACTTTGCTTGGCAAAGGTTCTCCTCTTCTTTTAGGCCAGGACTGGGTCTTCACCTGTATTTCCCATGTTGCCTGCACTGAGCTTCATGGATTATAGATCCTCAGTAAGTATTTGTGTCATTGGACTGAAACTGTTTCTGGCCACACTGGAATTCTGGATCCTCATTCCTCATGTACTCTCCAGCCTATACTAACGGATATGTTGTTCCAAGTAGCACTGCCAACCACATCCTCTAGTCCTTTTGCCCTGCCCTCTCTACTTCTTCCTTGGCTGATCAAAGGGGATTTGGAAGACTTCTGCTTTTTACAAAGGTAGACCTAGGACCATCTGCACAGTGTGGACTTCCCTGCTAGAGCAGGCTCCCCAGGACTTGTCTAGAATGATTGTTCAGCTGTGCCACATAGTTGTTCAAACTGGTAGAGTTGGCTTCCATGTACAGTCTATTACTCTCTTAATCTCAAGATACTCCAAACATAGCCTTTTGCTTCTAGAAATACATGGAATTGCTGCTATATTAAAATTGTTAGAAAGTTGAGGAGGAATGGCTCAGCATCTCCTAAGCAATTAATTCAACAAATGTTCTTGAGAACCTCCTCTTGAGCAGGCCCTAAATAAGGCAAATGGGACACTCAGTAGGCAAGGGTGAAGAGCTAAGCACTTCTATACTCAAAAAGCTCCTAAGTGTGTGTGTTACAGTGATGGAGAAGGTAGGGGATTAACAAAAGTATTTCAGTAACCACAGAACTAGGCAAAATGTGATATTTTCCAAAGAAGAAGACTAAATTTGACAACCCAGGAAACTGGAGTAGGTATATGGTTGTGTGAGTAGACTTGGAGATGTGGAAGAGCCACATACTTATTCTTTCTGAGAACCCATGCAGTGGAAGAAGAGATCAAAAGACAAGGAGAACACAGTTATGTGGCACCTACAGAGAGGGTATTAAGATAGGGAGACATTATTGTTGTTGTTAGGTGTTCTCAAGTCATTTCCAACTTGCAGTGACACTATGTAAAACAGAACAAAACACTGCCTGGTCCAGCACCATCCTTACAATGATTGCTATGTTTGAGTCCATTGTTGTAGCCACTGTCGATCTATCTCATTGAGGGTGTCTTCTTCTTTTTCCCTGACCCTCTACCAAACATGATATTCTTCTCCAGGGACTGGTCTCTCTTGATAGCATGTACAAATATGTGAGAAGAAGTCTTGCCATCCTCACTTCTAAGGAATATTATGGCTGTACTTCTTCCAAGACAGATGTATTCATTCTTCTGGCAGCTGATGGTATATTAAATATTTTTGCCAACACCATAATTTAAAGGCATCAGTAATTCTTCTGTCTTCCTTATTTGTTGTCCACCTTTCACATACATATAAGGAAATTGAAAATACTGTGTCTTGAGTCAGGCACACTTTCCTCTTCAAAGTTACATCTTTGTTTTTTAACACTTTTATGAGGTCTTTTGCAGCAGATTTGCCAAATGCAATATGTCATTTGATTTACTTTCTTCTTAACATTTAATTGTGATTTTGGTGAAAGTTTACAGAGAAAATTTGTTTTCCATTCAACAATTCATACACATTTTTTTTCTCCAAGTGATTTTGAGTTTGGTTCCACATTGTTCTCCCTCTCTATCAAGGGTCTCCTACATAGATCCCCTTCCAAGTGGATGACAGTGGTAGCCGGGCACCATCTAGTCCTTCTGGTCTCATAGTTGTATAGGATGCATGCAGATCAGATGGTGTACCAGTTGCTAGGACTAATTGTTTCCATGAATTTTGGTTTTCTTCATTCTTCTTTGCTCTGCATGAGGAGAGACCCATCGTTGCATCAATTCATACACTTTTTGATTCATGAAATTGATCCCATTCCCCACAGTGTTTACTGTTTCTTTTTGTCCTTCTTTCCCATCCCCTCCTGCCTTCTAAGGTTTATCCCTGGGCAAATGCTGCCCTTTGATCTTGTGTGATTGCTTGTTCTAGAGACTGCATACCCTACGGTGTTATTGTTCACCTAATAGGCCTATTGTTTGGCTGAAAGTTCAGCCACAGGCATGGCTTAAAGGGTTAAGACTAAAGACCACAGTCTTGGGAATTCTGCCAGTTTCTATCAGACCAGTAAGCATATTCTTTTTCATTATTTTGAGTTTTGTTCTGCATTTTCCTCCAATTCTATCCAGAACTGCCTATTGTGATCTCCTTTATAACAGTCAGCAGTGGTATCTGGGCACCATTTAGTTCTTTTGGTCTCAGGGTCGTGGAGGCTGGAGTTTGTGTGGTCCGTTAGTCCTTTGGACTGATTGTTTCCATGTGACTTTGATTATCTTCACTCTTTCCTCTGGACGGGTGAAACCAATAGTTGCACATTAGATAGCCCCTCACAAGCTTTTAAGACTCCAGTGACTACTCACTGGTAGGATGTAGAACATTGTCTTTGTGGATTATATTATGCCAGTTCACTTTGATGACCTCCAAGACTATATGATGTTGAGTCCCTGGGCCCAGTGGCTCATTCCCTCAATGTGTTTGGTTATCACTAAGAAGTTTTCATAACTTTGTCCTTTGTATGCTCTACTGTCCTCATGGATATAATTGTAGCACATACTAATACGTATGTAGAAATATCCTCTGTCAAACCTATAGATATTTGTGGTATAGCCATATTTGCCTTCCCACTCCTAGGTAGTTTGCATACCTATCTGTGTATCCACTCACAGATTATTGTTGCTATCATCGCAGGATTGTGTGTATAGAAGTATTTACCTTTGTTCCCTTTAACTCTTGTGCTCCTCCCTGTGTCTTCCTTTACCTTAATCATTTGGTTTTCACCTTACCCTATTGTGTATTGCCTTTCCCTTCACCCAAGTTAATATGTGACTACCCTCTGGTTAGTGATTTGTGCTCCTTTTCCTTCCCATCTCAGGTAAACTTCAAAGAATGCTGCTTTCTGTGTTTCTCAAAATTTGTCCATTTCTTTTAGTTTTCAAATATGTTGAAGTACAGTTCTTCCTAGTATTCTGTTATTATCCTTTTTATTTCCTTTGGTTCTGTTGTGATATCACCCTTTCATTTCTTATTAGTTTTAGTTCAATCTTCTTTTCTTTTGTTAGATTTGCAAGTGGATTGTTGATTTTATTAATCCTTTTGAAGAACCAACTTCTAGTTTTGTTAATTCTTTCTGTTATCTTTCTGTTTCATTTATTTCTGCTCAAATCTTTATTATTTCCTTTCTTCTGGTGACTGTAGGCTTTTGTTGCTGTTCTTTTTCTAATTGTTGGGGATGTTGGCTTAAGATCTTGATATTGATTATTTCTGTTTTGGTGTGTGCACTTATTGCTAGCAAGAAGGCTGGCAGTTCAAACCCACCAGCCATTCCTCAGAAGGAAGGTTGGCAATCTACTTCTGTAGTGATACTGCCTCAGAAACCCAAGGAGGGGTCACTATGATGAGTCAGGTACAACTCGATGGCACATAACAACAACTTATTGCTGTAAGTTTATCCTCTGGACACTGCTTTTACTGTGTTCCAAAGACTTCAAAAACACCAAAACCAAACTCACTGCTGTCAAGTCAGATCTGACTCATAGTGACCCCTCCTTGGGTTTCCAAGGAGGTATCTCTATGGAAGTAGACTGCCCAATCTTCCCTAGCTGGTGGGTTTGAACAACCAGCTTTCTGATAAGCAGTCAAATGCCTTATGCACTATGCCACCGGAGCTCCCAAAGACTTTCTTGTTGTTGTTGTTATGTGCTACCAAGTCGGACCCAACTCATAGTGACCCCTCCTTGGGTTTCCGAGGCAGTATCATTACAGAAATAGATTGTTCAACCTTCCTTCCAAGGAGTGGCTGGTGGGTTTGAACTGCCAGCCTTCTGGTTAGCAGTCAAGTGCCTTAGGCACTATGCTACCAGACCTCCTCCAAAGATTTTAGTATGTTGTATTTTCATTCTCCTTTGATTCAAGGAATTTAAAATTTTTATTTTTTATTTCTTGTACTGCTGAGTAGTTTTTAAACAGGGTGCTCTTCAGTTTCCATACATTTTATATTTTTTACCTTGTTCTTCCTGATGTTGATTTCTAATTTTATAACATTGTGATCTGAGAAGATGCTTTGTAGGATTTTGATGTTTTTAAATTTATTGAGGTTTGTTTTGTGGCCTAATATATCATCTGTTCTGGAGAATGTCTCATATGTGCTGGAAAAGAGTGTATATTTTGCTATTGTTGGGTGGGGTGTTCTGTATATGTCTATGAGGTCAAATTGGTTGTGTTGGTTAGATCTTCTGTATCTTTTTTTATTTTCTTTTACTTGTTCTGTCCTTCATTGAATGCGGTATATTAAAATCTCCTACTTTTATTATGAGTTGTTTATTTCTCTTTTCAGTTGTGTTAAAGCTTCATTTATGTGTTTTGGGGCCCTTTGATTGGGTGCTTAGATATTTATTATGGTTATGTCCTCTTGTTGGGTTGACACTTCCATCATTATATGATGTCCTTCCTTGTCTCTTTTGCTAGGTTTTTGCCTTAAAGTCTGTTTTATCAAAAATTAGTATCACCACTCCTGCTCCTTTTTTGTTTGCTATTTGTTTGATGTATACTTTTCCATCTTTTGATTTTTAGCTTATTTTTGTCTTTGTGTCTAAGGTGTGACTCTTGTAGATAGCATATTGATGGGTTATATTTTCTTACCCAATCTGCTTCTTTCTGTCTCTTGACTGGTGTATTTAATTCATTTAAATTCAGTGTCATTATCAGTAAGTATGAATTTACTGCTGTCATTTTGCTGTGTTTTTTTTTTTGGTGGTGTTGAGAGTTTCTTTATTCCATATATTTTTCTGTGCTGAGTTTATTGTGTTAACAAATTGTCTTATAATTTCCTTCATTGCTGTTGTTTTAGTTCTTAATGAATGCTTATGATTTCCTTCTTTTTTGTTTTGGTGAGGTTTATTAATTTTCTTTGAGGTTACTGTGTAAGTTATTACTACTTATCAAGTATAAAACAGTCCATTCTATCTTGATATTATCTTGACTTCCTCTCCATTTGGAAATTCTGTAACTATACCATTTACTTCCTTTTTTTGCTTTGTAGTTGTCTTCATTTACAAATTGCTATCTCTTGTTCCTGATTTTCAGTGTTGTAGGTTTGTTTTCTTTTTCATGCTTCTAGATATAACTTGTTTTCCATCTGATGTTGTTGTGTGTCTTAATCTAAGATTGTTGTCTGCTGTTGTTGATTCTCTGTCTGAAAGACTCCCTTTAGCATCTCTTTTAAGGTTCATCTTTTTTTTTTTTTTACAAATTCTCTCTCTCTCTTTTTTTCCTGGTTTATCTGGAAATGTCTTAATTTTGCCATCATATTTGAGGGACAATTTTGCTAGATATATAATTCTTGGTTGGTAACTTTTTTTTCTTTCCAGGTTTTATTTATGTCATCCTATTGCCTTCTTGACTGTGTGATGTCTTCTGAGAAGTCACAGCTTCTTTTATCTTTTTGGTTCTTTGTAGGTGACTTTTTATTTTTCCCAAGCTGGTTTCAGGCATCTTTCTTTGTCTTTGGTTTTAGAAAGTTTGATTATGATATGTCTTGGTAATTTTCTATGCTCTTGGTGGTTCACTGAGCTTTTGAATGAGTATTTCTCATCTTTTATGTTATAAGGGAAGTTTTCTTCCAACAAATCTCTGACAATTTTCTTTTCTTTTTTTTTTTTGTCTCTTCTTGTTCTGGGAGTCTAGTCACACATATGTTATTCTTCTTGATAGTGTCATGTAATTCTTCATCTTTCTTCACTTCTTTTCATTCTTTTTTTCTGATTGTTCCTCTAATAGATCAGTGTTAAGAGGTTTGTCTAATTCTATCTCCCACTGATTCAGTTCTAGTCCTTTGCCTTTCCAATGCATTATCCATTTCTGTAATTTTAGTTTTAATCTCCTGAATTTCTATTTACTGTTTTTGTGTGATTTCTGATTTTCCACTTATTTTGTCAATTGTTTTTCCTGAATTCTTCTAGAATTTTTTCTGTGTTTCTTTGATTTTTCTCTGTAATTTCTTTGTTATCATCTTTATTTTCCTTGAACTCTCTCTTAATCTGCTGAAACAATCTGAGAATATATCTTTTGAATTTCTTATCAGTAGTTCAAATAGCAGTACTTCCTCCTGAATATTTTCTGGTTTTGTATTCACACCATTTGTCCTATTTTTTCTGTGATTTAAAGTTGTCTTTTGTGTCTGAAACATTGTGGATTTATTGTATCAATTTTTTGATTTTATGTTGTTTTGCTTCAGTCTTATTTTTTGTTTTGTTTTAATGTATCTGGGCAATGGGGTGGACATTCTACTCTAGTCAGTAGTTTGGAAGCACTAGGGCACTCATCATTTGTCTGTGGGTGAATTTGTTAGTGATTAGGAGTATTGATACAAGTCTCTAATTGCTGGTCATGTAGAGATGCCGAGGGAAGGCTGAGTGGGTGCTGGCCTCTGTCTGTTGTTGATCCAGTAGTGCCATAGCTGGTGGTGGCACTCACCCAGTGCGTGGGGTGGCAGAAGTGGGGCATCTGGCTAGGTAGGGTCACTGGCTCCCAACTGATAGAGGGAAAGAAAAAAAAAAGGAGGCGGAAGCAAAAAAAGAAAAGAAGCAAAAAGAAGGGGTGGGGGAACAAAGAGGGAAGAAGTAAGAAGAAAGAAAAGAGGGGAAAAAAGTACAGTACTGGTGTGAATGCTAGCTGCTAAACATAGCTGGAGCAGTAATGCAATGCTTGGTCTGCAGGTGGCACATTGCCGGCCATGGAGGGGTGGGTAGTGGGGTCTCTGCTGACTATGGAGGTGGTAGGGACAGCAACCTGTTCACAGGATCATGCATTGCTTGCAGAGGCAGATGCTGCCTCTGTTGGGGAGGGGTACTTGTGCCACAGGACCAAAAAAAGAGAAAAAGAAAAAAGGGAAGGAGATGTAAAGGAGAGAATATTTAAAAAAGAGGAAAAAAGGTATCTCTTTTAATCAAAAACCAGTGGCAACATGAGGAAAAAATAAGAAAAAAAAAAAAAAAGATTAAGAGAGAGAGAAGAAAAGGAAGTGGCACAGAACTGGTGCGAGTGCTAGCCACCAAACAAGCCTACAGTGGAATCATGGCATTCACTCTGTGAGAGTACACACTGCTGACTGCAGACTGTGGTGGCAGGCATAGCTGACCGTGGAGCCAGTGAGGAATGGTGCACCCACTCTGCAAGATCAAAAAAATGTAAGTGGGATAAAGAGAGGGGAAAAAAAAAAGACAAGCATGGGGAAGAGGGAAGAATCATGGAGAGAGAAAAGGAGAGAAAAAAAAAAGAAAGTGCTAGCTGCCAACTACAGGTGCAGTGGAAACGTGGTGTGCACTCCATGGGAGTGAGCACTGCCAACAGTGGAGGGGCCGGGGCTGGAGCTGATGACAAAGGAGGTGGTGGGGTGGAGCACCTGCTGTGCAGGATCAAAAAAGAAAGGGGGGAAAGAAGAGACAAACAAAAAGAAAAAAATGAAGGAAGAGGGAAGAACTAAGATGAAAGAAAAAAGAATGAGAGAAAAACAGAAGGGGCACATAACTGGTACTGTGGAGAGTTTTGTCTGGCTACCATGTAGTAGGCATTAGGAGGTTGTGCAAGGTTGGGGTGGGGAAAGAGATCACACCTCTCTGGCTGCCAATCCTGATGTGGTTGCTAGCACAATCCTGGGTGATGGAGCCAGTTACCTTGTTTAAGGCCTCGATCAGTGATACTGCCTCGGAAACCCAAGGAGGGGTCACCATGAGTCGGGTCCGACTCGATGGCACATAACAACAACAATAACAAGTATGCCATCCTGGCCATACCTCTAATGTTTGATTTTTTGACCACTGCTTCCATAGGAATTGTTTGTGGATCCAAGTAAAATGAAACTCTTGACACTTTCAATATTTTTTTCCATTTATTGTGATGTTGCTTATTAGTCAATTTGAGAAGTATTTATTTTCTTTTTGCTAGGGTGTAATCCATACTGAAGACTGTATATAGTCTTTGATTTTCATAGTAAGTGCTTCAAGCCCTCTTAGCTTTCAGCAAGCAAGGTTGTGTCATCTGCATATCACAGGTTGTTAACAAATCTTCCTTCAGTCCTAATGTCATGTTCTTCTTCATATAGTCCAACTTCTGGGATTGTTTGCTCATCATACAGACTGAATAAGTATGGTGAAAGGATACAGCTCTAGTCCACACCTTTAATCTGAGAAGCTGGAATATATGGAAAAGAGCATGGCATCAAGATTGGAGGAAGACTCGTTAACAACCTGTGATATGCAGATGACACAACTTTGCCTGCTGAAAGTGAGGATGACTTGAAGCATTTACTGATGAAGATTAAAGACTACAGTCTGCAGTATGGATTACATCTCAATATAAAGAAAACAAAAATCCTCCCAAATGGACCTATAAGCAGCATCATGATAAATGGGGAAAAGTTTGAAGTTGTCAAAGACTTCATATTGCTTGGTCCTACAATCAACACCAATGGAAACAGCAGTCAAGATATCAGATGACATATTAAAAACAAAACAAACAAGAAAAACAAACTCACTGGACAAAGTGGCTGCAAAAGACCTCTTTCAAGTGCTAAAGAGCAAAGATGTCTCCTTGAGGACTAAGGTGCGCCTGACATAAGCCATGGTATTTTCAATTGCCTCATATGCATGTGAGAACTGGACAATGAATAAGGAAGACTGAAGAAGAAGAGTCAATGCTTTTGAGTTGTGGTGCTGGCAAAGAATGCTGAAAGTACCGTAGAGTGGTAAAAGAACTAACAAATCTATCCTGGAAGAAGTGCAGCCAGAATGCTCCGTGGAAGTGAGAATGGCCAGACTTCCTCTAACCTATTTTGGTCATGCTGTCAGAAGGAACTATTTCTTGGAAAGGGATATCATGCTTGGTAAAGTAGAGGGTCAACGAAAGAGGGGAAGGCCCTCAACAAGATGAATTGACAGTGGCTACAACAATGGGCTGAGGTATAGCAAAGATTGTGGAACTGGCACAGGACCGGGCAGTGTTTCGTTTTGCTATGCATGGGGTCCCTATGAGTCGGAGATGACTCGATGGTACCTAACAACAACAACAGCACACCTTTTCTGATTTTGAACCATGAACTATCCCCTTGTTCTGTTTAAACAACTATCTCTTGGTCTATGTATAGGTTTTTCATGAGTACAATTAAGTGTTCTGGCATTCCCATTTTTTGCAATGTTATCATAATTTATTATGATGCACACAATGGAATGCCTTTGCATAGTCAGTAAAATACAAGTAAACATTTTGCTGATATTCTCTACTTTCAGCCAAGATCCATCTGACACCAGCAGAGATATTCGTTTTTCCATGTCCTCTTCTGAATCTGGCTTTAATTTTGCAATTTCCTTTTGACTTACTGCTGCAACCATTTTTTAATTATCTTCAGCAAAACTTTATTTGCTTGCTATATTAATGAGATTGTTCAATAATTTCCACATTCTGTTGAATCACATTTCTTTGGAATTGGCACAAATACGGTCTATTCCAATCAGTTGGCCAGGTAGCTAGCTGTCTTCCAAACAAGTGAGCACTTCCAGCATTGCATCTATTTGTTAAAACATTTCAATTGCTATTCTGTCAATTCCTGGAGCTTGTTTTTTGCCAATGCCTTCAGTGAAGCTTGGACTTTTTCCTTCAATACCACTGGTTTTTGATTATATGCTACTTTCTGAAATGGTTGAATTTTGACCATTATTTTTGGTACAGTGATTGTGTATTCCATCTTCTTTTGGTATTTCCTGCTTTGTTCAGTATTTTGCCCATAGATATTTTCAATGTTGCAGCTCAAGGCTTGAATTTTTCTTCAGTTCTTTTAGCTTGAAAAATGCCAAGAGCATTCTTTCCTTCTGGTTTTCTAACTCCAGGTCTTTTCACATTTCATTATAATACTTTACTTAGTCTTCTCAAACTGCCCTCTGAAATCTTTTGTTTAGCTCTTTTATGTCACCATTTCTTCCATTTTCTTTGAGTACTCTACATTCATGAGTGAGTTTCAGAGTCCCTCTTGACATCCATTTTGGTCTTTCCTTTATTTTTAATTATCCTTTTCTTTCTTCATATATGATGTCCTTGATGTCATTCCCACAACTCATCTCACCTTCAGTCATTAGTGTTCAGTGTATTAAATCTATTCTTGAGATGGTCTCTAAATTCAGGTACTATATACTCAAGGTTGTACTTTGCTTCTTATGGACTTATTTTAATTTTCTGCAGCTTCAACTTGAATATACATAGGGGCAATTGGTGGCCTGTTCCACAGTAGGCCTCTGGCCTTGTTCTGACTAATGATATTGAGCTTCTCTGTTGTCCCTCTCCACAGATGTTCTTGATTTGATTCCTGTGTATTCCATGTTGCAAGGTCCACATGTATAGTCACTATTTGTTGAAAGAAAAGTATTTGCAATGAATAAGTCATTGGTCTTGCAAAATTCTGTCATGTGATCTCCAGTGTTTTTCTATCGCCAAGGCCACATTTTCCAACCACCAATTCTTCTTCTTTATTTCCAACTTTTGCATTCTAATCACCAGTAATTTTCAAGCCTTCTTGATTGAATGTTTGATCAATTTCAGACTGCAGAAGTTGGAAAAAATCTTCTATTTCTTCACTTTTGGCATTAGTGGTTGCTATGTAAGTTTAAATAATAGTCATATTAACTGGTGTTCCTTGTAAGCATATGAATATTATCCTGTGACTGACAGTGTTGTACTTCAGGATACATCTTGAAATGTTCTTTTTGATGATGAATGTAACACCATTTATCTTCAATTTGTCATTCCCAACATAGTAGACCATATGATTCTGTATTTCAAAATGGCCAGTACCAATCTATTTCAGCTCTTTCATGCGTAGGATTGATCTTTATGTGTTCCATTTAATTTTTGACAGTTTCTAATTTTCTTAGATTCATACTTCATGCATTCCACTTCCTAATTATTAATGGATGTTTGCAACTGTTTCTGCTCATTTTGAATTGTGCATTGGAAAATAAGTCTGGGCAATTATCTGGCATCATTGTCCCTGCTGACAAGAAAACACAGTGTGCCTTCCCAATGCTCTCAGAAATGGACCAATGCCCCAGGGAAGCTGAGGTCTAGGCTTTAGTCTTAGCTCCGCCAGGAACTTGTATATGTCATCCAAACTCTCTGGACCACAGACCTTCAGCTGGAAATAAGTGGTTGGTGCATATGCATTCAAATCTCCTTTCTAGTTGGAGGATGTAGTTCCTAAATTATATCCTTCTTTCTCTTTTGGAACTCCATATCCTAGTCAGTCTGTTGTTTGCCTGTTTTAGGGCCTTTTGTCTGTGTTGACCAAGGGATGATTAACCAGGGAGAATGAAGAGCAGGTATTAGGGAGATAAGAAATTTGGCAGAAGACAAATGGCAACATGACCTGATATCTATTTCTGACAATCTTTCAGGACCTCCTGCTTCTTTACCTGAAAAAGGAGGGAAAGAATGAAATCAGCCTTGGTGGTTTTGAACTGCTGTTTGTACCATGTTTGATTTAAGATTTAGCAATGCAAACTTTTAGCAAACTGCTTACATACTTATTTCCATTCCAGTGGGCTCCAGATTTACACCAATGCTTTGGCTGTGTTATTATAATTTACTAAATAATTGCTATTTTCCTATAGTGTCTGAACCTGCCAGAAGGTTGCAAGCTATTACTGTGTACCCTTATAGTTTGATAAATTAAGCTGTTTTTTATTCCTCTTCCACACATCACTTTAAGACTTTTTGTTATAAGATATACTGCCTATGGAAAGTACAGTTTACCATTCAGAATGAGTATCATTTATCTTCACAGACATTTATGACCAAAAGAATGTAATCAAAAGAAATGATTATTAGTTATTCCATTATTACCCTCCTATTTTGGCTTCTGGCAATGGCTGGAGAGTTTTGTTCCCCATTTCTATCTGATTGATCTATGTGTGCTAATGAGCCCCACAGGAAATAGCTGGCTCAGCTGGTTGCTGTCTAATCTTCAATGTGTGGAGTCTTCTCTCCAGATGTGTGGTTGAACTGTTAATTCCTTCTGAAGCACACTTGGGGTACCTGCCCCTCAGAGGGGGTCCTGGCTTAGAATTCCCAACCAGCCTCAGAGCATTTGAGGATTGGAGAGTATGAGAATGGGTGAGCTGGTTCTTAGAAGCTATTCAAACTGTGCCCCAGTCGGGCATTAAAAGAAAAAAGCAGATAGTTGCAATAGAGTCAATTCTAACTCATGGTAACCCCATGTGCTTCTGATCAGAAATGGGCATAGGGCTTTCAATGGTTTTGACCTTTCAGAAGTAGACCACCAGGCCTTTTTCTGAAGGACCTCTGAGTGGATTCAAACCTTTCTGTTAGCAGCCAAGTGCTTAATTGTTTGTGGCACCCAGGGACTCCTGGTTTAGATCATATCTCCTCTAATGTCTGATTAACTTCTAGAAGAATCACTATTTCAGGACTTTCCATCCTGGAATCAGGGGGTCACAGACGTTTAGAATTAGGCGGGGCCTTAGATGTTATGTGGGCCTCTCCTAAGTGTCAGGAGCCAGAGATAAAATGATGACCAAAACAGGCAGAAGTCCCCACTCTGATATAACTTCTATACCCTAGTCTTTTTTTCACTTTTCTCCTGACATGAGAGACTTTTAGTTTGGCACTCATTGGCAATTTAGCACTGGTTGCTGGTTTCCTCCATCCAATCCAACCTTAAGATACTCCATGGAGATAAGGAGATTGAACAATCAAAGAACCAAGAGCCATAGATGAGTAACAATTAATAAAGGGTGGCTGCCCCAGAATAACCACAGGGCCTGATAACAGGTGGGATTGGGTGGGGGATTGAGAGTGGTGGAAACTAGATTACAACAATGGAGCGCCTCTCTCCTGAGAAGCTCCGCCTTCTATCCCCATCTTATCTGGTGGAGCATAAATTTTCCCTCTTTTCTCAGGCATACATTACTAGCCAAAAATGAGCTTACATGCAAAAAAAAAAAAAAAAATTATATTTGTCTCAAGAGCACAACTAATGTGGAAGATAGAGAAACCAGAACAACCTAGACTAAAGGAAGCAGAAGTAATGAAAAGACAAAATAAGAATGTCAAGTAAGGATAGTATAACATGCTGTGTTGGGCAGTTGTGGCACATCTTTAGTGTGACTATTTCTTAATGAAACCCAGTGGATAGCAATTTGGCAATCTCCATTTAAACACTTAAGCACTCCTTTGGCATAGCATTTCCACCTCTACAAAATTAAGCTGTACATATATGCACACATTTAGGAAATGCTGTAGATACAATGACATTTATTATAACATTCATCCATTCTCTTAGAGCTTAATTCCAGTAAGGTGGAAAAAGACAGTAAAAATGCATGAATAAGACATGCCATCACTGCCTTGTTTGCTGCTGCTGAGCACCTCAGAACCAATACCTGCAGAGCAGAGTGACCCTGCTGGTATTTGAAATACCAATGGCATAGCTTCCAGCATCATAGACAAGTCACCACAGTACAGCAAAATGACAGACTGATAGAATGCTCATACCACTGGATGGCTATAATAAAAAATACAGACAATAAAATGTGGTGAGAATGTGGAAAAATTGGAACCTTCGTACCTTGCTAATGGGAATGTAAGTGGCATGGCCACTTTAGAAAACAGGTTGGCAGTTTATGAAAATGTAAACATAGAATGAAAATAGGACCTTAGAACTACCATAAGACCAATAATTCTATTCCTAGTTACCTACCGAAGACAATGAAACCATATATCCACACAAAAACTTGTACATTTATGTTTATAGCAGCATTTTTGTAATAAGCAAATGCAACCCAAATGCCTATGAATAGATCAATGATAAAATTTTTAATTCCATATAATGGAATAATATTCAGTCATAAAAAGGGGTGAACTGCTGATACTTGCCACTGCACGAATATACCTTGAAAACATTGTGTTAAGTGAAAGAAGCCAGATACAAAAGATAACATATTATATGATTCTATAGGAGCTCTGGTAGCATAGTGGCTAAGGCACTTGACTGCTAACCAGAAGGCTGGTGATTCAAACCCACCAGCCACTCCTCGGAAGGAAGGTTGGGCAATCTACTTCCGTAGTGATACCACCTTGGAAACCCAAGGAGGGGTCATTATGAGTCAGGACCGACTCGATGGCACATAACAACAACAACAACAAAAATTTGTATTAAGTGTCCAGAATAGGCAAATACACATGTAAAATAAGCCAAGGGCTGTGGGAAGATGGGAAATGGGTAGTTATTGCTAATGGTGTGAGTTTTCTTTATAGGATGATGAAAGTATTCTGGAATTAGATAATGATAACAGAGACTCATCCTATAAATATACTAGAAAATATTGAATTGTACACTTTAAAAGAGTGAATTTTTGAATTTTATCTCAATAATAAAATAAACAAATAAGTAAATTATATGATATAATGTGATGAGTACAGATTTGAAAGTCATTGTGTGTTGATATAAGTCAGCAACTATCAGGGAGTCTCAGTTTCTTTTTCAGTAAAATAGAGGTTTACTTAAATGATCTAGAGGCTCTCTTCCAACTCTATCTTCCAATATATTTGAATCTTTCTGCATGAAAAGCAGTTCATAAAGAACTTGTGGAAAGATCAACTCTAGAGTATAATAAAGCCCTGATACCTTTGGTCTGTCATTTAAGGCAGCTCAATTTGGGGTGCAAACAGTTAACAAGCTTGGCTACTACCCAAAAGGTGGGCAGTTCAAGTCACCTCAGAAGAAAGGTACCTCAGCACTAGGCACCTCAGAAGAAAGGCCTGGTGGTCTACTTCAAAAAAAAGTCAGCCATTGAAAACCATATGGAGTATAGTTCTACTCTGACACACATGAGGTCATCATGAGTTAGAACTGACTCAAGGGCAACTTTTTTTTTTTTTTTTTAAATTTTTGAGTATTGGTCATTTTGATCTATTTCCTTTGAATAACAAGTCTGATTTGGTAGGCTGTTTATGATATTGTCATCTTCCCTGAGGAGTTCTGATTGATTGCAAGCAGAAGAGAAATGCTGACTTTAAAGTAATTTGTAAAACTGTTTATAAGTGAGAGAACAATTTTTACAAGGCTTTAAAGAAGAAATGGAAAGCCTATTGATTTTTATGAGCCAAGTTATGAGCATACATCATAATCATTGTTGGCATAACAATAGAGGATAAAAAAGAGGTATTTTAAAAAATTCAATGAGGATATAGATTTTGTATAAACTTTATAGCAGAGTGGCTAATAGCTTGGGCTCTGTCTGTGTCACCTGGTCTGGGTTGGTATGTTGGCTCTGCAGGTAACCAAGCCTCTCTGTGCTTTTCTCATCAGTCACATACAATAATAGTACCTCCCTCTAAGGCTGTTTTGAGTATTAAATTAAATAATACTTGTACAACACTGACAAAAGTACCTAAATCCTAGCAAGGGCTCAATGAACATGAGCACTATCTTCAACAATGCTTTGTTTGGATTTTACCACCACATCTGAGATTGCTCAACAAATACTTATTTACAGTGTATTGTGCTCTAACCCAATTTTCCCAGTAGTTATGTCCTAGTACACAGGATTTTTCATATTGTAATTAATTTTTTTTTCCTCCTTCAGAGTTAAAGCAACAGATCTTCACTAACAAAATGCTCCTGATTCTACTTGTTCTAGTTCTTTGGACTGAAACATCAGCTGATCAGAGCGCAGGTACTAGTGTTTATTATTATTATTTATGTATATTATCATTTAGGGTAATAAATATTTTTATGCCCCAGCAAACCTTTATTTTAATAAGTAGAGAGAAAGAAAAAAAATTACTGAAACATAAAAGCGGAAAGCATTTAGTAGTTGTTGTGGGTATACGGTATCAAGCAAACTTAATTTTTCAAAGATGACAGAAACCCCTGGGTGAAAGTTGTGAATCATACTTCACCTGCCTAGAGAACCTTTAGTCATTTACTGATTTGCTAAGTCCCAGTGTTCTCCACATCTTCATGAAAAGTCAACCCATTTGCACGTAGGTCAGTTTGTATTGTGACCTTAGTAAATGAAATGAAAAAGGAAAAAAAAGAAACCCCGCAAAGAAAACAAATATTAAGTATTCACGTGTTTAAACTATTGCCTTGCTTTTACAAACGTGAAATAGGAAAGGGATTAATATATTTTATTTTGGCAGGGAGAGAGTATGAAACCTAGGTTTTGCTCCTCTCCTATAATTACTAAAAACATTTCAGACAAGTGTTTCTAATTCTGCACTGTGATAACCTAGGATTTAATGACAAATTTCTGAGTTACTTTAAAGCAAGACATTTATCAGCACATCACCAATTATGGGAGTCTGGGCGAATGACCACAATTGCTAAGGTAGACCCTGTTGGTGCCTCCCATTCCCCAGACCCTTTCTAATGGGCTGACAAACCCATCCCCTAGCTGTTGTGAATATCGCCTGCAACAGCTCATATCTGACTCCCACTACTTAGTGGAGTTTATTGTGTCTGATGGGAGCCACTTTATCCAGAAGGTTATCCCTATAGCCCTCTGACTTCCACCCCCAATTTCTGGGGCTGATCTGTAGCCAATGGCTGACTGATAGGGGCATACAAAACCTGGCCCCCTTGTGAAGTAGGGACAGCTGTGGTATAATTTATGATCCAGAATCCTCTGCAGATCAGGCCAAGGCTAGATGTTCTCAGAGAATACATCTTTCTTTGCTCCTTTCCTACCTTATCTTGCTTCTCCTATATGCCTTCCACCTCAGCCAAACCCATGCACTCAAGTCTCTGCCTCAGGCTTTGCTTCTAGGATCTTCAACCCAAGATAGATTACCCTATATTGTTTCTAAAAGACTACTTTGGGACTTTCTGGGGTGGTCTCATGTTGTCTGTTCTCTAGTACATCAGAGTTTAAGGTTTCAGAACAACAACAAAGTCAGATTGACTGGTGAAACCTCCTAGATTATGGGCCCAGGTTACCCTTCAGGCCGAGAACTGGACTAACTCCTATGGGTTAGTTCTCAGCCAACCAATAGGAAAGCCTACAATCTGAACACCTACCCCAGGGAGATGTACCCCTTAGAACAATCAACTGTGAGAGATTGGAAGGGTAGCATTTGCATAGAGGGAAAAGTAGATGGATAGGAATGGATAAGTAAGAAGGACACAGGGATGGGATAAGCACAAAGAGGTTGGAGGAGAGCTGTTCCTCAGCCCTCAATATCATAAACAGCTTACCAAATCAGATTTATTATAGCAAGGGAAATATATCAAAATGACCAATACTCAAAAATTTTTTTAAAAAGTTGCCCTTGAGTCAGTTCTAACTCATGATGACCCCATGTGTGTCAGAGTAGAACTATACTCCATATGGTTTTCAATGGCTGAGGTTTTTTTTTTAAGTAGATCACCAAGCCTTTCTTCTGAGGTGCCTAGTGCTGAGGTGCCTTTCTTCTGAGGAGAGGTGTTCCATTGCAGGAATTGTAATTGGATGCCATGAAACAAAATGTTTATGAAATGTTGAGTGTAAAATGAATCTGCTTTGTAAATTTGCAACTGAATCACAGTAATTTCTTTCTTTCTACCCCCTCCCCCCATAAAAAGGTCAGATTGTCTGGTATATAGTTGAGAAAGAAAAATCAGCTGGCTAACTTTACTAAAAACTCCTTATTTTTCATTTTAGCAAAACAAGTAGTTTCTTCTCTTTGACCTCTAAAAGACATTTTCCTTGGGATTCTGAATTACTCTGAACAGTAGGACATATTCTCATGTAAGTACCATGGTCTGAAATGTAAAGACTGAACAATAACCTAGTTTTACTTTGTTTTGTTGTTGTTTTGTTTTGATATGGCCAGGTCCTGACTATGCAGATGTCGTGTTTCTGATAGACAGCTCTGATCACCTGGGAACTAAGTCATTCCCCTTTGTAAGAACATTCATTAGCAAAATGATCAATAGTCTTCCCATAGAGACCAACAAATACCGCGTGGCCCTGGCCCAGTACAGTGATGAGCTCCACAATGAATTCCAACTGAGCACCTTCAAATCGAAGAACGCCATGTTGAACCATCTCAAGAAGAACTTCAAGTTCCTTGGTGGATCCCTAAGGATAGGAAATGCTCTCCAGGAAGCTCATAGGACCTATTTCTCTACACCCACAGATGGGAGAGACAAGAAACAGTTTCCTCCCATTTTGGTGGTCCTGGCTTCAGCTGAGTCTGAGGATGATGTGGAAGAGGCTGCTAGGGCCTTGCAGAATGATGGGGTGAGGATCGTGTCTGTGGGGATGCAGAGAGCTTCAGAGGAAACCTTGAAGACCATGGCCACATCTCAGTTTCATTTCTACCTGAGGACAGTTAGAGACCTAGGCATGTTTTCCCAAAACATGACACAAATCATCAAGGATGTAACTCAGTACAGGGAAGCAGCAGTTGATGCTGATATACAAAGTAAGTAAGCCCTGGGTTGAGGTACTTGTTCCCTGTGGGGATCTGCATCTCTACACCCTCATTTCTTTCAACTCCCATCCTGGTTTCCATGATTTGTTGTTCTTATTAGTTGCAATCAAATTGATTCTGACTCATGGTGACACCTTGTATGCAGAGTGGAACTGCTCCATAGGGTTTTCAGGTGCCTAGAACAATGCCTGTGACCTTTGGAAAACAGATTGTTAAACCTGTCTTCTGAGGTACCTCTGGATGGGTTTGAATGACCAACCTTTTGGCTATAGTTGAGAGCATAACTATTCATGCCAGGTGATGGTAGTGGTGGTGGGACTCCAGGGTTTCCATGACTAAAAACTCCAAAAAGCAAACCCATTGCCATTGAGTCAATTTTGACTCAGAGTGATTAGCCATACTGAATTATTGGAAATGCCTACACATCATGCTATTCCTCACCTCTGCCTTGGCTTATGGCATTTTCTGTGACAGAAATATTTTGTGCTTCTTTGCCTTGTTACAGCCTGAACAACTCCTATCATTATTTAAATCTCAATCCTAGAGTCATGTCATCTTGGAAACTTTTCATTTCAGATTTATTTTCAGGAGTCACAAGTCCCTGTGCACAACTGAGACCAGTATCACTTCCCACACTGCATAATTTTCCAGTTCTGTGCTTGTCCTCTCTTATACCACCAATGAACTGGCAGTACCATGAGGGCAGCCTTAGCAACTCATATTTACCTCTGTATTCCTAGTGGCTAGCACAATGCCTGACAATAAGCTGGTGTTCAATTTCTTAATGAGTGAATAAATAAGTCTTACAGATAAAGAAATAAGGCCTTTGTTCTTCTCCTCAGAGTCTTGACACACAGTGTGAGACATACAATAATATTCAATAAATGCCTATCACTTAATATATAATTACACTAAGTGAGAGCAATACCCGATAATGTGACACCCAACAGCACATGTTCATGCTTTTTGTTCAACCAGGCAAAGAAGGGATATCATCAGTTGTAGAGTAATGCAGTGTCTATCTGGGGCTACCCCACATGGCCAGATCTTTCTCAACCAAATATTATTCTTTCAGAGAGATCTTTCCTGACTTCTTCATGTCCCAGGTAAATTAGACCCACTTCACATCCCAGAAAAAGCACTTGATTGAGTCACCTATTTTATTTCCTTTCTAACATTTATTACTGTCTGAAACAATATAATCTGGTTATTTGCCCCCTCCCAGAGAATACAAGGTCTCTGAGGTCAGAGATATTTCTGCTTACTCATCCCTGAATTCCAACAGTTAAGAGAGCAATGGAGGTGAGAGTGGTGGTGTTCAAGGTGGTGTTGGTGTTGAGGATGGTGATGGTGGTGGTGGTAGTGGTGGTGATGACAGAGGTGGTGAAGGTGGTGGTGGTGGGATGTAAAAGGAAAATTGGTGAGAAGCATTCTTCACATAGAGGAAACAGCATAGAAAAAAAAAAATCAACGAAGTCAATATCTTTGTAGACATTGTTAAGAATTTTGATCTTTCGTTCCAATCTACTAGAGGTCAACAATCAATACTAACTACATCTGTCTTGACTACTTATATTTTCAGTAATGCCTTTTGACAATCTGTAAAGTACTTTCCACCTTCTGAGCCAGTGGTTTATATTAATCCTCATACCTTTTATGTCTCCACAGTTCTAATGCCCATGGACTGTCAGAGAGATTCACTTGCTGACCTTGTGTTCTTGATAGATGAGTCGCTTGGCACCACACAAAATTTAAGGTACCTGCAGAGATTCCTGAAGAATATCACCACCTCTGTGGATGTGAGCTATAACTGCATGCGTCTTGGGCTGATGAGTTACAGTGACAGAGCAGAGACTATTTCTTTTCTGAAATCAAGCACAACCCAGTCTCAATTTCAGCAGCAAATCCAGAAGCTTTCTGTCCGGCCTGAGAAATCCAATGCCGGTGCTGCCATTGAGAAGATGAGGAGAGAAGCCTTTTCAGAGTCAAGTGGTAGCAGAAGAGCCCAAGGAGTTCCTCAAGTTGCAGTCCTGGTCACCCACAGACCATCAGATGATGAGGTGCGTGAGGCTGCACTGAAACTTCGACAGGAGGGTGTGACCATGTTTGCCATGAGCATCGAAGGGGCCAACAATACCCAGTTACAAGAAATAGTGTCTTACCCTCCAGAACAGACAATTTCCAAGCTGAATTCCTATGCAGACTTGGAAACATATAGTAAGAAGTTCCTGAAAAAGCTCCAGAATGAAATATGGTCCCACATTTCTATACGGGCTGAACAAGTGGACCTTGATAAAACTGGTATGTTTTTAAAAGTACTTGTCTTATAGAAGTAGTAAGAATGGTTGGGGTGAGATGGGAGTGAAAACTGACTGCAAATGAATAAGGGCAATTTTTGGAGTTATGGAAGTGTTCTAAAACTGGATTTTGGTGATGTCACACAATTGTGTCAATTTACAAAATTCATTGAATGATAAATACACTTACAGAGGATGAATTTTAAAGTATGTAAATTATACCTCAATAAACTATTTTAAAAAGTCATATGTCTTAAGTATAGAATATTTTAATATTGTGCATAAACATAAAGAAGAAAATAAAATTGCCTATAACCTTCTCACATAACATTCTTTACATTTATTTCTTTATATCCCATTGCTTGTCTGACTCTCTCTCTCTACCTGTCTGTCTTGTTTCTTTCTCCACTCAGGCACACACATGCACACATTTTTTTTAAAAAAAATGTCATCACATTGGATATATCACCGCTGTCCAATAGAACTTTCTGTGATAATGGAAATGTTTTGTATCTGTGCTGTTCAGTAACATAGCCACTAACCATATGTAGCCACTGAGTAATTAAATGTGGCTGGTGTGATGTAACTAAGGAAATGAATTTAAAATTTTATTTAATTTTAATTTATTCTAGTTTTAATTTTAATAGCCACATGTGACTAGTGGTTACCATACTAGACAGTGCAGACATATACAATTGGGTAGTTTATATTCATTACAATTACATTTGGCTGTGACTAACAGAAGAAACCAAAATAGAATTATTTTGTCTGTTTCACAAACAATTTCAGAGGTAGTTAAGTGGTACTGGTGTGGTACATCACATTGTCAGTGACTTGTTTCTGTAATTTAATTTTGTTTTTTGCTATTTGTGGCCTTTATTCTCAGGATCACCTCATGGTCCAAGATAACTGCCCCAGCATCATATTCATATCCAACAAGAAAGAAAGATAAAAGAGAAGGGAAAGGGCATGCATATACCTCCTTTCCTTCAAGGATTCTTCCAAGAAGTTACATGTACCATTTCTGCTTACATCCCATTGGCCATTTGGCTACAGGGCTTGACCCAGTTTGCCATAAGCAACCACAAATCCAAAAAATAACCTACTGTATTGGATCAATCCCAAGTCATAGTGACCCTGTAGAACAGAGTAGAACTGTGCCTGTAGAGTTTCCTATGCTGTAATCTTTATGGAAGCAGACTGACACGTCTTTCTCCTGTGGAATGACTGGTGAGTTTGAAACACCGACCTTCAGTTAACAACCAAGTGCTTAATCACTGCACCAAGAGGCCAACAATACCCAGATAAAAGAAATAGAATTTAGTCACATGTCACACCTAGTTGGAAAAATGGGAGCTGGGAAATGAAATGTATTCTTTATTTGATTCAGTTGTGATAGAAGGAGGGAATGGATATTGGGATAACCAGTATATCCACATTACTTGCTTTTCTATCAACCATAGATCATGAACTTTTGTCCATTTCCTTAAATATTTTTCTACAACATTCTTTTGAAGCTGGGTATTATATTGCATTGTATGGATGTACCATAATTCATTTAATATACTCTGAATTGCTAGACATACAGGTTATTTCCAGTGTTTTGCTTTTATAAAAGTCTTGTCAGTTTCATCCTTATATTTACATCTTTATGCACATCCATGATTATTTTCTTGCATCTTGATCTTTTTCATTATTTTCCTTCCATCATTCTTATGATGTATATCCTACTTAAGATGCTTTGTGAATCTGCTATAATTTACCGAGTTCTTTTCAAAACTATATGCCAAGACACTTTGTGACAGAAATCTGATATCTTCACACATTTCCTCTGTATATAAAATGCTTCCAAACAATTGGAAATGGAATTTGGAAGCACTCACAATGAAAAGGATTAGAATCTTACAATTATATTAGAGGCTAATTTTAAACTCAAATAAACCATTTGATGGCAGGCTTGTGAACGCCTCCCAGGGCAGCCCTGGATTTGGTCTGGCAAATGTACATTGGAAAGCAGCAGCAAGAAACAAGTCCCCTGTCACCTCCTGAAAGACTCATAGGAAACTACCTCAGAATGGCAGCCACTTCGGTCTAGTACCAACTGTTCAGGGCATGCATAGGAAAGACATAAATCCTGGTATCTGTCAGGGACTTTGCAATGATGTGACAAAGAACAATATTGTCATTATAGAAATTCTAAATGGGAAAGTATAGGACCAAAACTATGGTAAGGACCATGCAAGAATTGTTATCTTCCAAAACACCTCAATGATTGTCTCCTTATTAATTCAGTAGCTCTCAAATATTGGTATATGTCTTAGTTAGAGTTTTCTAGAGAAAGAGAAACAGTGAATGTATACATAGATAGATAGATAGATGGAGATTTACTTCAAGGGACTGGCTCACACAACTGTGGGAGCAAGTCCAAAACCTGTAAGTCAGGCAGCAGGATGGAGACTTCTGCAGGTTTACATCCATAGGTCAGTAACAGGGGAGTACATACAGAGTTGAGAGAAAAAGAGTGAGTTCTTCCCAAGTACCTCTTTATAGTTTGAAGGAAGACCACATCCTAAGGAATGCCTCTTTCAACTGACTGATGACACTGTGTTACATGATGGAAGGTGATTACATTACATTGCATTAGATTACATTATGGAACAGGAACTAGTCTACTGTTTGGCAAAATCAATGGGAACCATAGCCTAGTCAAGTTGAGACATAACATTCACTGTCACAGTATCTGACTTATGTTGGGTTCTTCTGGAGTTGATGCCAGATAATGATTCATGTGAAATTTATGTTATAGGTAGTACTCCCAGGAAAAAAAACAAACAGTGGTAGAGAAGTGAGGAGATGGGACCAGGAAGACAAAGATGATAAGCAAAGTCTCATGAAAGTAACGTTAGTTCAATTCTACAGAGCCATTCTAGAGATTACACCTCCTTCCTTCTGCTGGGCACCTAATGTTTATTTATTAGTTATGTAGATAAATTAATCTGGTTACTTTTACATTTTGCTGACCTGAGATTAACCCTGTCTTTTTCAGATAACTTTGCTTATTTTTATAAGCAAAATATAATACATATAATGTGTTAATTTCATGGTTTAATCCCCAGAGTCAAATTTATTCCCAGTATTTATGGTTTCTTAAGGAACAATTCCCTTAAGTAGTGTCAAGAGCTATAAATTGCCAAAACATTATCAAGAAAGATAATAATTCTGAAATAACTAAACTATCTTGTAGTTTAAAGATTCATATACTAAATCGGTTAATTGTGTAAAGAAAGTAAACTTTAAAAATATGCTATTCTTCCCACCAAATTTGGATAAATGGTGAGATAGAGTAATAAACAGACTTTTAAGAAAGGTTGTGTATTCTTTTTTTAAAATAGAATCTGCTTGACAAAAAAAAGGAACATCAAGAGTTTATTCCTTTAAAAAAAATTATTGAACTCTTATAATGTGACAGACTGGGTGCTGGGCAGAAACAGAGAATTAGACAAAGTCTCTGGTCTTATGGAGCTGCCATCCTGTAGTAGAGGATGGGCTGTGCTCATGAACAAATGAGTAAGATAATTTCAGAAAGTAATGGATGCCATGAAGAAAATGAACAGGGTAATAGGATAGACAGTGACTGAAGTGTTTCAACTGGAGGGGTAGAGAACGTCTTATGAAGAACTGGCATTTGAGTTGACACACCCGTTATGAGAAGGAATCAGCCATGCACATATCTGGGTATGTAGGAAGGAAAATTCTAGGAAGAGAGGAAGGCAAGTACAAAGGCCCTGAAGCACATTCTGAGAACAGAGAGAAGCCCATTATACTTGGAGCACAGGGTTTGGTGTGAAGAGGTTTGATGTGATAGGGCCAGAGAATAAGCCAATTTGGGATGTTGAAATTCTAAACACAGTGATAAATTATTTAAGGAGAAGAGTAATATGATTTGATTTTGGTTTTAAGTATATCACTCTTTCTTCTCTGGGAAGAAGAGGTGGTTGGGACAATAAGAATAAAAGGTCATCTACCCCATCCCATTTCTCAGGGAAAGATAAAGCATGAACTGTCTAAGAAGGTAGGTTTTAAGAAAAACTATTCAACTTAGAGCTTGGAGAATTGGGGATTTGATCATTACTCTTTAACTTACAGGCTGTGTGACCTTATGCAAACCACTATGCATTACTCTTCTTCAGTGTCCTCATAAGGTTGTTGCAAACAATGGGCATGCATGTGTTCAATGGTCTGTACAGGCTCTATGCTGACATGAAGAGTCCTCAGTCTACAACCTCCACCGCCTCTCATGTTCCTCCACAAACCCTCTTGCTCAGTTCTCCCCAGAGAACAGAGAATGCACTTTCCACTTTCCTCTTTTTTTTCTTTCCAGGCTGTGTGGACACTTATGAGGCTGATTTCTATTTCCTCATTGATGGCTCAGGCAGCATCGAGCTAGAACAGTTTCAGGAAATCAAGACATTTATGTCTGCAGTGACAGAAATGTTTGTCATTGGCCCAGACAAAATCCGAGTTGGAGCTGTGCAGTACTCAGATGGCAGTACAGAGGAATTTGCTATTGGTATCTATTCTAATGATATTGATTTAAAGAAGGCTATTTTTAACATCAAGCAACGAGGAGGTGGAACTTGCACGGGGGAAGCCCTGCAATTTATGCTGCCAATAATAAAGGCGGGAAGGGAGCAGCGGCCATCTGGAGTTCCCTCCTACCTTATCGTGCTGACTGATGGCCAGTCTGCAGACAAAGTCCTGGAACCTGCAGAGAGACTAAGGGCTGAAGGGATCACCATCTATGCAGTTGGCATTGGGCAGGCCGTTAAGACAGAACTGCTAGAAATTGCTGGGAAAGAAGAACGGGTTAGCTATGGGCAGAACTTTGACTCTTTAAAAAGCATAAAAAATGAAGTTGTTCATGGCATCTGCACTGACAAAGGTAAGCAAAACAAAAATGGTTTTATTCTCTGCATTTCATCATTAATTGCTTCAGGCAGACTCACAACCAGGTTGAGACAAGGCACAGATATAGTAAGTGGTCTGGCAAACTTGTTTTTTGTAGATAACTCACTTTATCACTGTGAAGAGATTAAGCCCCACACTTTAAGATCAATTCTCAACATTGGAGAATCTCTTTAAGACAGTAAGAAAATGGCTAAAAATGTAGGACCTTAGCAAAGCCCACTGCTGTGGAGTGTAAGAGATTCTATTCCGTGTGTGTGCACACACCTGCATGCAAGGAAGGCAGATGAGTAGTTTGGAAAGAAAATGGGCTCTGGATTTAGATATTTAAGGGTTTAACTCACTTTCATGCTTGACTCTCAAACTTCCTCATCTATAAAATGAGAATCCACCAAACTTTCAGTTAATAGTTGAGAGCTTAACTCTACGCACCATCCAGGGATTCCTAGTCACCCATGAAGTCAAGGTAGAATGTGTTGATTGCCCATATTAGCACATAAAAATGCTGTCTTCTGAGAGATATGTTAGCTTACTGGTTAGAATAAAGATGTAGGAGTCAAAGGCTTAAGGTTCAAACCCGCTTTACCAGCTGTGAACCTTGACTAACTTATTTACTATCTACCTGGCTTGGTTTCCTTGTTTGTAAGCTTATGGTGAAGTTAGCAGTTCTGATGCATGTGGAGCTCTTAGAGAAGTACCTGACACAGAAGTTGGTTCATGTGTTCATTGATGAGGAAAGGAAGAGACTCAAACTTATTTTGAACTAACTAAAGTGAAATGTAGGAGCTCTGGTAGCATAGTGCCTAAGGCATTGGACTGCTAACCAGAAGGCTGGTAGTTCAAACCCACCAGCCACTCCTTGGAAGGAAGGTTGGGCAATCTACTTCTGTAGTGATACTGCCTCGGAAACCCAAGGAGGGGTTACTATGAGTCGGGTTCGACTGGATGGCAGTGAGTTTGGTTTTGTTTTGGAAAGTGAAATGGGTTTGAATTTTCTCTGAGCCTCTTAAAAATAGAAATAAATTATTAATAAACAAGTAACTAGCATTCGTAAGAAAATCCTAAATCATAATTTTGCTGATTTTTCTTCCTGTTCAGGGGAGTTTTCAGGATGTTTTAGAAAGAAGAGATTTAAAGGTCCCCAATGGCAGTGTAGTGCCTAAGGCATTTGACTGCTAACCAGAAGGCTGGTGATTCAAACCCATCAGCCACTCCCAGGAAGGAAGGTTGGGCAATCTATTTCCATAGTGATACCACCTTGGAAACCCAAGGAGGGGTCGCTATGAGTTGGATCTGACTCAGCAGCAGTGAGAGAGAATGTTTCCTGGAGTTGACATCAGGAAAAGTAAAATAATTTCAGGAAGCATAAAGTTGCTTGTATCTCAAGTCCATTCTGAGATGAAAGCCCAGGACCAATGTGAGGAGTTGCAGCACCTCTCTTGTGGTTCAGTTATCAGTGTGAAAATTGTCACAAGTTGTCATCAAGGAAATGAGCCAAAAGGTGGTGAATAGAGAGGCAGATAAACAAGGAGCTGAGGCTTGGGAGGGAGAAAAACCACTGGTCTCAGAGTCGAATCAGATGGAGTGAAAACCAGAGGACTGGTCAGTAGGAAGGTTAAGCTACTACAACAAAAAAACCCAATCTACAATGGTTTCAACAATGCAGAATATTATTTCTCTCTTACATAATAGTCCAGGTCTAGTAGAAAGGCTGTTTCATTCTCAGCAGATAGCATACATCTTTAGGTCAAAGTGTGGAAACTGCAGTTCTCATCTCCCTTTCCACTGTGGACATTGTGTTTCTTCTTTAAAGCTCCTCAGATAAACTCCAACAATCTTCTGTAGACTTCTACTAAAGAAGCAAATAAAATGTTCAAAAGCTTGAGATAATTTTTAACTCATCTCCTTCTCCACTGGAAAGGGAGAAAGAACCATCACACTCAATTGTTTTAATGGTAAGACCCAGAGTATCCAAATTACCCCTGGTCATATCTATCTTAGTCACATGGCCACATCTAGCCTCAAGAGAGGCTGGAAAATGTAGTCTTTAACTGGGCAACCATCTGCCTTCCTGGAACTTTATTACCATAGAAGAATGGAAGAACAGATACTAGGGAACAAGAAGCAACCTGTGTAAATAGATACAAGGAGATGGATGGACCCTGTGACCACTAAACCATTAAACATGTTAAATTCTATTACTTTTACATGTGTTACATGAAAGAGAGTCTTCCACACTTCACAGCAGTGGTACTGTGCCAAGACCACAGACATGCTCTGTGGCCTCCCTAGTCATGATTTTCAAGATGGCTTCTGGGGAGTTAGGGTCTTAAAGTGGTGGTTTTAGTGCCTCCTGGTGGGTAAGAGGTATGACCTTACACAAAACAAAAGCCAAAAACCAAAGTCACTGCCGTGGAGTAGATTGCAACTCATAACCACCCCTCCTTGGGTTTCTGAGGCAGTATCTCTAAGGAAGTAGATTGCCCAGTCTTCCTTCCAAGGAGTGGCTGGTGGTTCAAACCCACCAGTCTTCTGGTTAGCAGTCAAACGCCTTAGGCACTATGCAGTTATTAAAAAAAATAATTAATGTCTTTTTATTCTTCTACCAACCACTCCTCAGAAGGAAGCTTGGGCGATCTACGTCCATGGTGATATTGCTTCAGAAACTCAAGGAGAGATCGCTATGAGTCAGATCTGACTTGAGGCCAGTGTGTTTGTTTTGTTTATGTCCAATACTACTTGTTTATTTTTAAATAATATGGGATAGACTATGTGGATGTTGAGGGAGGGCTTGGTAAGAGGGTTTTCAGAGATAATAGACAGAAGGACAAAGGGCTAAGACAAAAGAGATACATGACAAAGAGACAACATATTTGCTATATATCTCCTGTGGATGCAGAGAATTGAATACTAGTGGTCTGATTCTTTACTGGGTCACCACTGCATCTAACACAAGAACTGATGCTTGGCATTTCGTATACCCTCAAGAATTATGAATGACTGAATTATGAATAAATGATAAATGAATGAATGAATACACACTGTGGACATTGCATTTCTTCTTTAAAGCTCCTCAGATTAACTTCAACGATCTTCTGTAGACTTCTACTAAAGAAGCAAATAAAATGTTCAAAGGCTTGAGATAATTTTTGTTTTCTGATTCATACATTTATGTTTGCTTAATGTTTCTACATATTGTAATAGTCATGCCAAAGTCATTCATTTCTGTTTTTTTTTAATAACATGCAGGATGTGAAGACATGAAGGCTGACATCATGTTTCTGGTGGACAGTTCTTCAAGTATCGGAGTTGACAATTACAAGATCATGAAAGATTTCATGAAAAATCTGCTAGCTAAGATCCAAATTGGTCCAAACAAAGCCCAAATTGGTGTTGTTCAGTTCAGTACTGATAGCAAGGAAGAGTTCCCACTTAACAAATACTTCACGCACAAAGAAATTTCTGATGCAATAGACATGATGTCTCTTATCAATCAAAACACTCTGACAGGAAAGGCACTGACTTTT
Source organism: Orycteropus afer afer (assembly GCF_000298275.1). Classification (NCBI taxonomy): domain Eukaryota; kingdom Metazoa; phylum Chordata; class Mammalia; order Tubulidentata; family Orycteropodidae; genus Orycteropus; species Orycteropus afer. The sequence continues at coordinate 24,515,920 of NW_006921590.1, forward strand.
GTAGCTGAATACCTCACCCCCACCAAGGGAGCTCGTCCTAATGTAAAAAAATTTCTCATCCTCATCACGGATGGAGAATCACCGTATAGTGTGAGAGAACCTGCTATAGCACTTCGGAACGAAGGTGTGATCATCCTCTCTGTGGGGGTGTTTGGTGCCAATAGAACTCAGCTAGAGGAGATCAGTGGAGATGGCAGTCTGGTTTTCCAGGTTGAGAAATTTGTTGATCTAAAGGCAATAGAAAGTAAATTCCTCTTTCGTGTATGCACCCTCCATGGTAAGTGACCCTGTTACCCTTCAAGACTCCAGGGTATGAGTTATTGATGTCATAGTGGGGTGAGTGGTATGTATTTCACTCTGGACTTGGCCTTTACCTAGACTTAATTGTTAAGTTTTGGTCTTATGTATGTTATATGAAAACACTTATGACCTCCAAAATATTTCAGAATAATAATTTTGGCAACAACTCATAGGAAACAAAATAGGCTGAATTGGATGACTTCAGATATATTCCAAGAAAGTCTTCAAATTTTACATTAAACTTCCAACTCTCCAATATCTGTATACCTGGATATTCAGGTGCTAACTTTTAATCCCAAATGATCTGCCAGCATTATTTATTTATTTGGCAAGCTATAACCATTGTTAAACCATAAATAATCAGAAATACAAATTCATCTTCCTCTTAGTTAAATTAAATCCAGTACAATAACCCTTCTGTCCCCCTCCAAAAAACATCTAACCATGGCTTAAAGATGTTGTCTTATCAGTTGCCATCAAGTCTGCTCTGACTCATGGCAACCTTATGTGTAAAAGAATAAAATGTTGCCCAGTATCTTTTAAACAGAGGGTATATTTCCATTACTTCATATGATTTTTCTTAACCTTTATCAACCAGGTATTTATAAAGAGGGATCACTATGAGTCAGGTCCAACTTGACGGCACAGCACAACAATATACATATATAAGGAGCTCTAGTGGTGCAGTGCTTAAGGCATTTGAGCTAACCAGAAAGTTTGTGGTTCAAATCCACTAGCCGCTCTGTGGAAGGAAGATGGGGCAATCTACTTCCATAAAGATTTACCACTTCAGAAACCCAATGGGGGTTGCTATGAATCAGAATTGATTCAATGGCAGTGAGTTTGGTTTTTGGTTTTATACGTGTATTTATCCCTTTGGAAATTTTTAATTTGTTGCTTTTTTTTTTTTTCCCCTGATTGTTTGGGGGTCATCTTTATCTCACAAATTCTATTGCTTTTCAATCATATTGAGCAACCTTCAGTTTGAACACATCAATTGTTAATGGCTCTTAAATGAGAACTTGCTGTAAATCCATACATTGTCAAAAACAACTGTGCTTTTGATCAGAGTTCCAGTAAGATGGCAGAATAGGCAGAGAAACACACAGACCCTCTTCAACAAAGAAAAGGGGAACTAATAACAGATACAGAAGATAATCCTGGAGCCCTGAGCTTTGAAGGGAAGCATATAGAAGTGGACTAAACTCCAACTAGTAGAAGAACCTGCATGAAACAACATAAAATGAGACATACAGAGCTGCAGTCTGTTAGTGATCCTGATGGCATGGACAGCTTGGATATTGCCAAGTGGTGTTAAGACCTAAGAATTAACCTAAGAATTGGCCCTGCTAGCCAGGGGCTGCATGAAGGACTACACTGGTGGCTGATGAATAAAAGGGGAAGCAGTGAAGAGGGAGAAGGGCTGAGCTGTGGACTTTTGGCTGTCCAGAGGGTGCAGCCATTTTGAATGTTTACAAGTGTTTCACCCATTTTGCTATTTAAAGTGACATCATTCTCCCACATTGCTGAGACTTAAGAATAGGCTCCACCTGCTGGGAACCACAAGGATATTCCGGACACGAACAACTGGAAAGGTGCAATATTCCTCTTGTTATTCTTAGACCACACACTCTCTTGTTGAATGGAGGTGCTGCTATCCCTCACTCCCATCCACTTTCTGGGCTGGCAGAAATCCCATCCTAGTCTGTGTGCTCAGACAAAGCCTAGGTGCCCTGCCCCACCCTGCCAAGATTTTTTTTCCTGTTTGATTATTTTTGTCTGTTTTAAAATTATTATTATTATCGTCCCTTTTCTTTTTTTTTTTTTTTATTCTTCCCTATCCAGGTTCTAGTTTTCAGCTTTTTCTCTCTTCCCTCTTCCTGGTTCCCATTTTTTTTTTTTTTTTTCATTCTCATGGTTAACCACATTCCTTGTTTTTCTTTTTACATTTTTCCCATTTTTTTCTTCATCACTCTCCTACTCTACCTTTTCTCTCTTGTTGCCCTCTCCTCAGATATTGCAAGTTTTTTTCTTTTCTTTTTTCTTTTATTGGTGATTATTTCTGTGTGTTTATACAGTGTGTTTTTGGCCACTTGCTTTTACTTTTTTGATGGTTTTTCAATTGTTGTTTTCATCTAACACAGTGAGTAATAGCAACAGTGCCCATACAATGCAACTATACCTACACCTTCTGCAGTTCCACTTACTGAATGGGAGCCAGCACTGCCTTTTCCACCACTGGCCAATGACAAATGACCACCAAAAAAAAGCCTGACTCACCCTTAGCTGCTCTTCACAAACAGTTAACAGAGATCTAAATATAGCAAAATGTGTCGGAGACAACAGACCATTACAGTCCACACAGAAGCAAGATAAAGCAGGAGAAACAAGGGAGCAGAATACAGACTCAGAACACATCCCTGAGGAAGAACCAGCATTAGAACTCCCTGATAAGGAATTCAAAAGAATTATACTTAGGTATCTTCAAAGGACTGAGGGACAGATCAAGGAAAACACAGGCAAAATTAAGGAAAACACAGACAAAACTCTAGAACAATCTTGGAAGACAATACAAGAACAAAATGACAAAATAAATGAAAAATTAGATATGATACAAAATCTACAGATAGAAATCCAGAAGATTAATACTAAATTTTCAGAACTAGATAACACATTGAAAGGACAAAGGAGTAGAATAGAATCAATGGAAGACAGAATTAATGGGATTGAAGACAAATACCTAAATACTTCTTTGGAAAGGGTCACTCAGAAAAAAGATCAAAACAAAATGAAGAAAGCCTAAGGTTAGTTAATGTGGGTTACCATCAAAAGAAATAACCTACATGTAATTCGAATTCCGTAGCAGGAAGAGAAAAAGAAAACCACTGAGAAAACTGTCCAAGATTTGTTGGAAAAGAACTTCCCTGATATGATGAAAGATGAGAATATATCCATTCAGGAAGTCCAACAAACCCCAAACAGGATAGACACCAAAAGAAAATCACCAAGATATATCATCATCAAACTCATCAAAACCAAAGACAAAGAAAGAATCCTGAAAGCAGCACAGGAAAAACAAAAAGTTACTTACAAAGGACAGCCAGTAAGAATACGCTCTGATTTCTCA
>NW_006921590.1:24519446-24543752 GCF_000298275.1 Orycteropus afer afer
GACTCATAGCGACCCCTCCTTGGGTTTCCGAGGCAGTATCACTACGGAAGTAGGATTGCCCAACCTTCCTTCCGAGGAGTGGCTGGTGGGGAAGGTATATATAAAAGCCTGAAAGAGAAAAATTTCCAACCAAGAATTATGTAGTTGTTGTTAGGTGCTGTCGAGTTGCCTCCAACCCACAGTGACCCTATGCACAGCAGAGTGAAATACTGCCTAGTCCTGCACCAGCTCCACAATCCTTGCTATACTTGAGCCCATAGCCACAGCCACTGAACTATATACCTAGAATTATATACCTGGCAAAACTGTCCCTCAAATATGATGGTGAAATTAAGAGATTTCCTAATAAGCAGAAATTAACAGAATTTGTTAAAACCAGACCAATTTACAAGAGATACTAAAGGGAGTCCTTGAACAGAGAACCAATAATAGCAAACAACAACTGACCATTAATACACAAGAAGACATAATCCAGAAACCAACACTGCTCTGGAAGTATCCAAAGTAAAATAAGCATACAAGATTGTAAACAGGGAACCAGAGACATCAATTGGCAAACGAGGACCACTACAAACCAAAAAAAAAAAGGGAAAAGTCTAGGTAGTTACAGAACTTCTAAATGGTGAGGAAGTCAAGAGAGTTGCAAGATAGAATGGACTGCTCTAAACTTGGAGAAAAAATTATAAATCACAGGGTAACCTCAAAGGAAAATGATAAATGTTTAGTATTTGCTAAATATTTGTGCTTGTCCTGTTTTTTATTGTGATGGCGCCTGGCTACCACTGTCAACCACTTGGAGGGGGATCTATGCAGGAGTTCCTGGATAGAGTGGGAGAACAATGTGGAACAAAACTCAAAGTCATTAAAAAATAAAAGGCAGGGGACCAGTTTCACTGGTCTGATAGAGCCTGATGGAACCACTGAGACTTTGGCCCCTAGTTGCCCTTCAGATCTTGAATTGAACCCATTCCTGTGGCTTCCAGGCAAACAAAAGACAGGCATATGAGCTGAACATTTATATTAGGTAGATAACACTCCTTGGAGAGAACAATCATGGGAGAATAGAAGGGCTGTGCATGCACAGGGAGACACCTTGAGGAGTACATGGAAGGAAGGACACAGGAAAGAGGTAAGTATGGGGAGAAAGGGGAGCTGTTGCATTGTGGGAAAATGTAGTCAACGTCATGAGCAAAGTGAATGTGAGCTGCTAAATGTACGGAAAGTGAATTTGCTCTGTAAACTTTCACCCAAATCACAATTAAAACTGTGCTTTTAAGTCTATCATATTGTCCATTGGACTTCACTCTTAAGAATTATTATCAGTGTGAAATTTTCAGAAAGTCTCATTGTAAATTCTGAATATTAGGCAACTGCTTTAATATTTCCCTTAAAGCAGCTACTTAGAGCTTTCTCTTCCTCCAAAGGGGGAGTCCAAAACCCTTAGTAATATTGAGACATTCTAAGACATTTTTGCCTTAAGCCCATAGCCCTACCTTTGAAACTGCAGGGCTCTGCTGAGGATCTCTTCATTTTGATAAATGTAGTATTTTTGGAGACCCTGGGTATAATATAAGGTGTTATTTGGGTAAAAGTGAGATTTCAGCTGACATTAGATAAATTCATAAGTATTTATCAAGTTGTGACTAGTTACCACATCTCAGGGATACACTGCCCCAGTATCTGCAGATGTAGCCTTGATTCATCCACAGTGTCCAAAACTTGAAAATTTGAAATTTAATGAACATAATATAAGGATTGGAGGTAAAATAGGCGGGGTGGAGAGTGGAGAAAGGGAACCCTTGGAAGGCATGTAATCAAGTTATTGAGAATGGAAAAGAAGGAAGAGAGAAGCCTCCACTTTGAGTATTCTGCCAGAGTGGTGCCTTGTCTTCTAATATGGTGGAAGTTTGGGACTAAAGAAGTGATAAAAGCCTTAGCTCTCCCCTGCATGGGTCTACTCCTTTCTGAGTTCTGATTCAAGAAGTAAGAGGAAGGAGGTCCTATCAGAAGCTCAGAAGACACCTGGAGCCACCACAGGGAGTAGGACAGAAGCCCAGCTTACTCCTGAGCTCTTGACAACAGCAGGCCAGTTTGGTAAATATCAGCCATGCCTCTGCATTATATTGGCATTAAACTAGCTTCTGACATTTCCCTTACCTGCTTAGCAAAAGGCATTGCATGTCCTAACAAGATTTAGCAGTACAGAGTAGTGTGATATAAGAACCACTGATTGTGAAGTCATATAGATAAGAAAGCAAATATCCTTGGACTCATAATGTTGAGCCAGTGGTACTTCTCTGAGCCTTAGCTTCTTTGTCAGCAAAATGATAACAGCTTCTCTGAGAACTGAAGGAGATGAAATGTCTGACAGACAGTAGTAGAGCAGGGCAGTTAGTTTGCTCCCCTTCTCAGTAGTCTGTAAAGAATGCACTGCATAAAGTTTGTGACTTCCACTTTCTTGTTTCAGATTGCAAAAGGATTCAACTTCTAGATGTGGTATTTGTTTTGGATAATTCAGGCAGCATAAATGAACAACAGCAACAAAGCATGATTAACCTGACAATCCATTTGGTGAAGAAGGCAGATGTTGGAAGGGATCGAGTTCAGTTTGGAGCTCTCAGATATTCTGATAATCCTGAGATTCTTTTTTACCTTAATACATACTCCAATAAATCAGGAATTATTGAGAACCTGAGGAGGCGTAGGGGCACTGGAGGGAACACCTACACTGCTAAGGCTCTTGACTACTCAAACATCCTGTTCACGGAAGAACATGGCAGCCGCATCAAGGAAAATGTGAAGCAGATCCTCATTGTCATCACTGATGGGGAATCCCATGACCGAAATCTGCTCAAAGACAAAGCATCAAAGTTAAGAGACAAGGGCATCACCATCTATGCAGTGGGTGTAAAAGACGCCGTCAGAGAAGAACTTGAGACTATGGCAGGGAACACAGAGAATATCATCTTTGTAGAAGATTTTGACAAACTGAAAGATATTTACCTGCCTCTACAGGAAAATCTGTGTAGCAAGTCACAAGAGGGTAAGTTGTTATTTTTTAAAACATTTTATTTTTGTGGTTGTTGCTGAGAATATACACAGCAGAACATATACCAATCCAACTGTTTCTACATATACAATTGAGGAACACTGATCCTCCTGTTTAGAGTTGCACCTCCCCCAGTAATATAATATAAGGGAGCTCTGGTAGTATAGTGCTTAAGGCACTTGACTGCTAACCAGAAGACTGGTCGTTCAAATCCATCAGCCACTCCTTGGAAGGACGGTTGGGCAATCTACTTCCATAGTGATGTTACATCACTACAGAAATCACTGCAGAAGTAGGATTGCCCAACACTCCTTCCAAGGAATGGATTTGAACCGCCAGCCTTCTGGTTAGCAGTCAAATGCCTTAGGCACTATGCTACCAGAGCTCCTTTCCGTAGTGATACTGCCTCGGAAACCCAAGAAGGGGTCGCTATGAGTCGGGGCCGACTCAACGGCACACAACAACAACAACAACAACAACAGTAATATAAACTCACTAAGGTTCCTATCTACTCTTTTTTTTTTTTAAATTTTTATTGTGATTAGAGTGAAAATTTACAGAGAAAATTCATTTTCCACACAGCAGTTCATACACATTTTGTTTCATGACATTGACTGCAATTCCCCACAATGTAACAGCTCTCTTCCCACTTCCTCCCTGTAGTTAACTCTTCCCTGTGTCCTTCCCTCCCATGCACTCCTGCCCCACCCTGAGTTGTCTCCCTGTGCAAGCCCTGCCCTTCTGTTCTCCCACAATTGATTGCTCCAAGAAGTGTATCTACCTGATGTAAATGTTCACCCCATATGCCTATTGTTTGGCTGAAAGCCACAGGACTGAGTTCAGTTCCACACCTGAAGGTTAACTAGGGGCCTTAGTCTCTGGGGTCTTATAAGGTTTCTATCTACTCTTTAGAGTTGCTGTTGTCAATTTGATGCCGTATGGATAGATCTTAAAACAGCACAATGCTCAAAACAGACATTCTTTACTAGTTAAGCTGAACTATTACTTGGTTTTAAAGAAGATTTCAGAGAATATTTTTGGTTTAAGGTTATTTTTAAACTTTCTATAGGGGTAGGTATGAAAGTTTAATAATAATAATAAAATAATAAATCACAAGGCTTAGCTTCCAACTAATTACCTGGTTGTCATGAGCTGAATTTGTCACTGCTCAGGTTACCAGTTTTTTCATCTTTAAAAATAATGGGTTGATCAAACAAGATCTTGAAGATCCCTTTCCACTGCAGCATGCTTTGAAAAGATTATACCAGAAAAGTTCCTGAAATATTTCTTATTGTTTTTCTACCCTGTTGTTTTTTTCTGGGCAGAAAGGAACTCTTCTTAGGGTCATAATCACCTTACCCCATTTGTTGTTGTTGTTGTTATGTGCTGTCAAGTCGGCCCCGACTCATAGCGACCCCTCCTTGGGTTTCCGAGGCAGTTATCACTACGGAAGTAGGATTGCCCAACCTTCCTTCCGAGGAGTGGCTGGTGGGTTTGAACCGCCAGCCTTCTGGTTAGCAGTCAAGTGCTTTAGCCACTATGCTACCAGAGCTCCTCTTTAATACCAGCTAATTCTGCCACATTTGCTTAATGGTCTCACTGCAGCCACAGGAAACCAGTTTCAGGCCAAACTCAAGTGGAGAGTTTCATAGTTTAAACAGATGGACTTTGTCTTCAAAGATCTAGAACCCTCTAAAGGGATTATAGGCATCTTACAGGGCCGTGAGGAGCAGAAGTTTTTGAACCCACCAGCTACTACACTGGAGAAAGATGTGGCAGTCTGTTTCCGTAAAGATTTACAGCTCTGGAAACTGTATGGGGCATCACTCTGTCCTACAGAGTTGCTGTGAGTAAAAGTCAACTTGACAGCAGTGAGTAGCACTAGGTGGGCAGAATACAGCCATAGAAAGTTTGAGTGGGTGAATGAGCTCATTTAGATAAGAGCCACCAGTGCAGAGGGATGGGTATGGGTGATGAATGTGTGGGGTAAATGCTACTAGAATCAGGGAGGCAAGGGCACTCAGCCGAGTATGTGAGATATCACTGGCATAGGGGCAGGCCAGAGGCATCATGTTTGAATGAAGAAAGGATGAGCATTGCTGTTCAATCTGAAAGGCAGCAGAGATTTGCAAGAACTCAGCTAGGGAGGACTTCCATGCTTCCTTGGAAGATCTAATTCCTTGTCTTATCTTGGCATATTCCTCCAAACCTGTAAGTGATTCAGCCAACTAACTTTCTTCCTTTTTTCCTTCTTTACTCCCTTCCTCCATCCCTCTCTCCTTGTTTTCCTTTCCTCCTTTCTCTCTACTGGTACTAATCCATTCTCATCTTTGTAACCAGTCCAACCCCAAATAAACTCTTCATAACTTCCAATGTCAGATCAGCGTTTATTTTATTCAGTGAAACCATACCTGACCACCATGGCTCTGTGTTACTTAAACCAAACTAAAAACCAAACCAACTGACTGCCGTTGAGTTTATTCTGACTCATAGCTACCCACATTGGGTTTCCAAGATGTTAAGCCTTTATGGAAGTAGATTGCCTTATCTTCCTTCCACAGAGTGACTTGTGGGTTAGCAGCCACCAGAGCTCCTCTGTGCTACTTAAGTAAGCAATTAATTCAGCCTTTTTGTTTCAGATATTGAATGATAGTTTCTTTAACTAAGAAAAAATTTGGATTTTTCCCAAGGTAGCAAGGCCATCTCAATTCTTCTGCCTGCTCTGGCCTATCCCTGAACTCTCACCTTCCAGGCCATTCTTAGCACTGCAATCTGTCTAATTCACACTGGAATATGACGTCACTTCTCTACTTACAATTTTATGGAGACTTCCTTCTGCCCTTGGGGCAATTGCCAAACTTTTGAGTTATTTCTGGCCTTTGCTCATCTCTCCAGCCTCATCTTATCTGCCCCTCCCCTCCTCCTGTGCTGTTCTGAAATTCTTGGACCTTTTTCCATAGACCATCCTACCCTACAAACACACCAGCTCACCACTTCACCTGGCTACATCTAACTTGTCTGTCAGGTTTCAGCCTCTGTTTGACAGCTTTCCTGACCCAACACCTGACCATGTCCCCTCTGTGTCCCCAGCATATCGCATCTTCTCTTTCTCCTGGTGGTAACACTTAACACATCATACTCTACTTACTGTTTTCTTATCTGTATCTGTCACAGACTATGAGGTCCTTGGCAGACACGGCCTCATGTCTATCACTGAATGTCCACCAAGTCCAGTGTGTCACTAAGACCCAAGTCTTTTCCTAGGAGCATGGGGGCTCTTTTATTTTCATGTCTGTAGTCTACCTGTTGAAGGTAGAAGCTGAAATGGAATGTGGGGCACAAGATGTTTACTAAGGATCCACATCTGTGAAAGAAAGGAGGCTAGCAGGGTTGGGCAGAAGAAGTCAAACAGCAATACATGCTTGACAAAACTCAAACCTGGCAGGGAGTTCTACCTACCAGTCTGAAAAGGCTGGGCATCTCCTTCTCACTTAAGTCACAGAAGTGGCCCGCTCTAGGAAGGGTATGATCCTGGCAAGGTTGCTGTCTGAAGCTGAACTGACGGGGAGGAGCTGATTGCTGGCTGCTGGCTGCTGATTGCACTCTCAGTTGAGCAGCAAATCCTTCCTTGAGGGCACATCTGAGCAGTGAATCTCTTTGTCTACTACACTACTGTTACTAGGACTTTTGTGACAATCACAACCCATCGTCTAAATTACCAATGCTTTCCCTACCCCAGCTATTGAGTTTGGTTGGAATTGGGTATAGAAGGTCATCCCTTGATTTTGAAACATTTCATACTGAACTTCAAGGGTAGGACCCTAAGCCCTGTTTACTAGCCACCAGCACTTTTCTGATGAAAAAGTGGATTTTGTGGAGACTCAATGATAAACAAGAAGTTTGGATACCAGCTCCGCCATCAACTAATTGCATGCTTTTAGACAAGTCACTTAACTTCTGAATTCCATGTCTACATCTATAAATGCCAAAAGCATTTTTAAAATTGTATTTTCTCAACACAAATGTAAAGTGATAGCCTTAGTAGTAGTGCTGTCAATGTTATTGGTTGCTGTCATGTCAATTCTGATGCATGGTGACCCTGTATGTTACAGAGTAGAATTGCCCCATAGGGTTTTCTTGGCTGTAATCTAAACAGAAGGAGCCCTGGTGTTGCAATAGTTATGTACTCAGTTGCTAACCAAAAGGTTGGTGGTTCAAATCCACCCAGCAGTTCTATGGGAGAAAGACATGGAAATCTGTTTCCATAGAAATGATAGCCTAGAAAACCCTACAGGGCAGTTCTATTCTGTCCCATGGGGGTGCTATGAGTCAGAACCAATGTGATGGCATTCAACTACAACCATCTTAACAGAGGCAGATTGGCTGGCCTTTTCTTCCACATTACCACTTGGTAGGATCAAACCACCAACCTTTAGATTAGCATTCAAGTGCAAACCATTTGTGCCACCCAGGGATCTTTTAGCAGTAATAGCACTACGAAGGGTAGTACCTTGACTTGGGTGAAAGTTCCAATGTCAGTGTGTTGAAAGGGTTCCTAGCCTTTTTCACCTGTTAGTGAATAGATTCAACCTTTTGAAATGTCATACTTTATTCCTCTGAGTAGCTTTCAGTGTCTTTACAAATGAGTCTTGTAAATTATTAAAATTTGAAGCAAACTATTATCCTCCCCCTTTCTCACTATTTTTTCTTCTCTTTGAGGACCAATCAGTGATTATCACTTCTGTTAACATGTCTCAGTTTGCTACTAATGTAGCAGTTTGTTGTTGTTGTTGTTATTTGCCATCGAGTCGGCCCCGACTGATAGCAACCCCTCCTTGGGTTTCTGAGGCAGTATCACTACGGAAGTAGGATTGTCCAACCTTTCTTCTGAGGAGTGGCTGGTGGGTTTGAACCGCCAGCCTTCTGGTTAGCAGTCAAGTGCCTTAGGCACTATGCTACCAGCACTCCTAATGTAGCAGTTTAGTGCAGCAATTTATGCATTTGAGTAAAGGAAACTTTAAAATGATTCATGGGGGGAAAATAATTTTTTTTTTCTTCTTATTGTAGTCTGTAACCTTCAAGAAGCAGATGTAGTTTTCCTTTGTGATGGCTCAAATATGGTATCGGATTCAGATTTTGCTACCATGATAACTTTCTTGTCAAGCCTAATTGATAATTTTGACACTCAGTCTCAGAGAATGAAAATCGGAATGGCTCAATTTGGGAGCCGCTACCAGGAAATTATTGATTTGGAAAGCTCTTGGAATAAAACCCAGATGACAACTCAAATTCAAAATATTCACAAGAGCAATGGGCGTCCGCGAATCGATGTTGCCCTTCAACATGTGAGCTATATGTTTGACTCATCTGCTGGTGGGAGAAGGAATGCTGGTGTCCCTCAAACTTTGCTTGTTATCACATCCGGCCATCTACTGTATGATGTGACAGATGCAGTTAAAACCCTGAAAGACCGTGGAATTTGTGTCCTGGCTTTGGGCATAGGAGATGTTCGCAAAGAACAGCTTCTACCAATAACAGGCAATTCTGAAAAAATAATCACTTTTCCAGAATTCAACAAATTAAACGTTGATGATACAAAAAAGAGAATGGTTCGTGAGATCTGCCAGAGCTGTGGGAAAAGCAGTAAGTATTCCCTTGCTTACTATTTGGTTTTATTCAATTGCAACTTCCCATTTTACAATTTCACAAAAGTGCTTTAGAGATGAGCTCTAGCAGAATATATAGTTAGAAGAATGTGCTGTGATAAAAGAATTCTCTTTTGCTTTCAAGAAGTTTGAGGTCAGCAAGTGGCCCTCAGAAACAAGGAAAGGTTAGCAGAGGCTGGAGGAGGCACTGGCATGTGCCCTCCAGTCAGCCTGTCCCCTTACTGCAATCCAGCATTCCTACTTCTCTTATTTCTACTTTCTCTGCTGCTGAAAGACCTAAAACAATGCTTGACACCCAATAAGAAATGAGGTACATCAGTATTTGCTGACTGGAACTTTCTCTGTTTTAATTTTGTTAAACGATCTTGTAAAGGCTCTGTATTTGTGTACATGTCTGTGTCTGTATTTCTCTTTTTTAATGTTGAAATTCATATAATCTTAAAGTATTAAAGATTGCATGGTCCTTAGAGATTATGTGACCTAAAAGCTGCAAACTCAAATGGCTGGAAAGGCAGGTTAGTGATGTGAATGAGTCAAGTGGGCAGAGTGGAAGGAAAGTGAAGTGGAGAGCAAAGGCCCCTCCAAAGGGGATATCACTATCCAGCACCCACTGAGAGTAGCCTTATGGGTTTCAGATGCTGTGAATTTGGGACTGGGGTTTGGGAAGGGAATACCTCAGAAAGCAGCAGTGAACAATAACATGTGGAATTTGCACAACATGCAGAAATTTCCGAATGTTTCTGTTTCCATAATTGTTGTGATTGAAGCCACTTCTTTCACAAAATTTATCAGTCTACCCAGGCCCTCCAGCTCTTTCATGTCCCACTTGGGGTGCATAAGTGGAGGTAGATGACAGAGGTGCAAAGAGCCCTGGGCCTGGAATCAGAAAGCCAGACTTCCAACTCAGGTTCATCAACAACCTCCATGAGTCACTGTTTCCGTGTCTGTAAAATGATGAGCAATTGGACTGGTGAGGTGACAATATGGCAGCTTGCAAATCAACTTTGTCTATCCCACCCAGTGTTAACAACTTGCTAAAATACTTGAGAACATTTAGATCTGAGTGATTTTAGTGAGTGATAAAAATGTAGATTTTAGATTTATCTTTGAACAAATCAGAAGATCTAACAAAATTGGCCCTATTTTCCACATGGCTGTTCTTAGCGGGAGAAGGATAGTGATATCCCTGTAGGTGGGCCATTGCTCCTCAGTTCATTTTTCTTCTGCCTTGCCCACTCGTGCATTCATGTTACTCATCTGGGCTTTGTAGCCATTTGAGTTTGTGACCTCTAGACTAAATAATCCCTAAAGACAATATAAAACATCTTTCATATTTTGTGATTATCTGACTGTCATTATCAGAGGAAGCATGCACATACACAGAGACAGCCACACTGAGAATGCAAATACACCATGGTTTGAACTTCAAATAGCTATTAGAACTTGCCATTATTTGAATGGGGACAGAGGAAGCATTTATGTAACATGCAGGTCGAGCAGCCAGTATCACCTTCTAGAATGCTTTTTGGTGATAGAGACCCTCTAGCCCTAGGCCATGACCCCTCTCCTTGCTCTTTTGTCCTTCCTTGCTCCTGTGTACTCGTTAATCTGGCCTTGTTTCTTGGTCTCCAGATTGCTACCTCGATGTAGTAGTTGGGTTCGACATTTCCACTCTTGTACGGGGGCAGCGTTTATTCCAGGACCACTTCAAGTTGGAATCATACCTCCCAGGCATCTTAGAGGACATCAGTTCCATCAGGGGGGTGAGCTGTGGGGCAGGTGCAGAGTCTCAAGTGAGTGTGGCCTTTAAAGTGAACAATGATGAAGAATTCCCCCCAAAGTTCCAAATCTACCAGAAAGCAATATTTGACAGCCTGAGACAGGTCACCGTCAATGGCCCAACTCATCTGAACACTCAGTTCTTGCAGTCGCTATGGAACACATTTACGGATTCACCTGCGTCCCAGGGACAGGTACCATGTCATGTCCTGTCCCTCAACTGTCTCCACATTCTTCCATTTGTCCCTCTCTCCCCAGTGATGTATTTAGCTTTTCCATCATCCCATTTTCTATTTTTCTCCTGCTCTAGGTGCTTCTCATCTTTTCGGATGGTCTCGAGGATGCTAACATCAAAGTGCTTGAAGATCAATCAGATAGACTCAGAGAAGCAGGTACTGAGTTTATCATTAAAACAATGGAGCATGGACTTTGGCAAACAAGTCCCTGACTGTACTCAGGTGCTCTAGGTCTTGGCATCTGTCCATTCACTGATAGTAGATGCTGTTGGTGCCCTGCCCACATCCCCTTTACCAGCCAGTGCATTCACTTCTCAAATGCTGCAAATACTCTACTAAATGCACACCTGTGACCTCTACAGACAGTTGCTTTTGGCTGATTTGAGCCAGGTTTGGATATACCTGAGAGGAGGGAGAGGAGGGGGTTATATGATACCCCCAAAGAGGGGCAGTCAATGATATATTGTTCCCTTGCCTCAAGTAGAGCAACTCTGGTACACTTTACACCCCATAGTGCCTCATGGATCAGGCCAAGGCAATGACTATTTACTGAGACACATGCTTTCTCACAGCTTCCCTGACTCTCCCTTAATAAATCACATACACTCAAATTCCAAATTCCCCTCTCAGATTGTGCCCCCAAGGAATCTGACCTAAGACACCTCCTGTTTTGATTATGCATGTGAGATAAAGCAACATGGATTTGAGAAATCACTTCACTATACATGCCCCTGTGCATGTCATAACTTCAGACTGCATTAGAAGCTAAATACACAAGTTGAGAGTACTATGCAGTGACTGGAGACGTCACTGATTGTCAGATGAGATGCACTGTTTGAGACTTCTTTGATGTAGCCCCAGACTGGCTGCTGGGGTTCAGCTTCCAGGCAGTTTCCCTAGAGGCTACAAAATGTCCTGCGTTACTGCTCAGAACCCTTCAACACCTTCCCCATGATTCTTGGGATATATATAAAATTCCTTAATATGGTCCATGAAGCTTTGCAGGATCTGGCCTCTCCTCCCCACCCCAGCCTTCTCTCACTACTTGTACTCAGTGCTCCAGGATTAAATATACCAACACAATTGCCATCGAGTTGATGCTGACTGATGGAAATTCCATGTTTTGCAAAGTAGAACTGCTCCATGGAATTTTCAAGGATGTGACTTTGGGAAAGCAATCGCCAGGCCTTTCTTCAAAAGCATCTCTGGGTGGGTTTGAGCCACCAAAGTTTTCATTAGTAGTTGCATACTTAACTGTTTGTGCCACCCAGGGACTCTCTCTCCAAGCATACAGAACTTTTTTTGTTTTCGTTTCCTCTCCAATGTACTTCACAGCCTCACACCTCTAGGGTCTCACATACAGTCTTTTCTTTTGCCCAGAACTCTCCCAGCTTCCCCTCCTCCCCAGTTCTCTCTGCCATCTGTCTCTGCTCCCTTCCCATGACCAACTGCCATTTGGTTTTTAGAATCAGACTAAACATCAGCTCTTCTTGGAAACCTCCCATGACCCTCCAAGACTGAATTAGGAGCTTCTCCTCTAGGCTTCCATAACACCCTGACGTTCCCTCTCAGAGCACCTACCACTTCTCAGAGCAAATATCTGATTCTTGTCTGTCTCTTCTATTAGACCATAACCTCAGTGAATGGAAGAAGACTGTCTTTCCTATTCATCTTGTGTCCCTGGTACAATTATGAGTACGTGGCAGGCTCCTAATAAACAAATATTTGTTTAATGAATGGTTGGATAGAGTAAATGAATTATTAAATAAATTAATGAATGAGTGAATGAATGAATGCATAAATGAATGAATCAATAGTTGGGTGTGGCCATGAGTTCAGCTGAGCAGGAATCACCCTGGGCTTTCTCTATGCTCTGAGGACCTGGTTTCCCAGGGGTGTTTAGCAGTAGGGATGACTTGAGAACTGTCATTAATTTCCACTCAGGAGAATTCAAAAAACTCTGAAGATTAATGTCTTTATTAAAAAATACTTTAAATGTCCAAGAATTACAACAAAATTTGTGGTGAGGCATTGAACCTAATTCTCCTTTAGTGTTTTTCTTTTTTGTAAGTAGTTTCTCTTGAATACTTTGTCTTGGGGGATTTCATATTCAAGTCAGGGACCAGAGCCTGGTGTTTGCACAGAAAATGTAGCCACAGCTGCTGTTGGGTTCTTTCTATGTTGAGAGTGCTGCATTCTCTTATGCACACTGCACCACCACCACCACCTTCCTTCTGATGCTTTGTATAATATCCACTGGGTGGAAATATAATTATCTCTTCTTTTTCATGTACAACCTCTTTGGCTTTATATCTGTTATTTCTACCAATAGGGCTTGATGCTCTGCTGGTGGTCTCCCTAAATGCAACTGCTTATGATGAGTTTTCAAGCTTTGAATTTGGAAAAGGATTTGATTACAGGACTCACCTGACCATTGGAATGAGAGAACTGGGCAAAAAGCTATCACAATACCTGGTGAGTTGTTGGCTGAAAAACCTGGTTATTCAGTATGCCATGGGAACAGAATTGAAACTTTAAGAATATTTCCAAAGATTGCTTTTGTTGGCTCCACTAAATGAAATGCAAGGTCTTCAGTGTACGAAAAAGCATGAAAGCCCAGAGCATCAGAATATTTGATAGTATATGTCCTTTCATTCTTTGTCATCTCACTAAATGAATGCATAAGGGAACTAAAAAAAAAAAAAAAACTACCAACCCCTAATCAAGCAAAAATTCAAAAATCTCAAGAAATGGGAAACTGTCTGCTAGAAACCAAGCAGTTTCCACAAACTTGGCCTGTAGCTGGCTACGTGGAGAGCACTCTGTCTATGTAAATAGAGGTTGTTTCCTTTGGAGAAGTGAAGTTGCCAACACAGATGCTCATCTAGTGCCCTCTTTGCAGCACTAATTCCCCTTATTCTTTGCAGTCTTTTCAGTCAGAGGAGAGGATGATCTTGTAGGTGGTGAATTATTTGTGATTTTGAATATAGCTGTAATGTAATGAAGTTCCTGGCAACTGTTGGTTCTCTCAAGTTTGCTTTTTGTGCAGGGGAACATTGCAGAGAGGACGTGCTGCTGTGCCTTTTGCAAGTGTTCAGGGGCTCCAGGACTTCACGGGATTCGAGGACAAAGAGCCTTGAAGGTGTCAATCAGTTTTGATCCTATTTTGCCTCATGTGCCTTGATTTGGAATGGGTGGGACTGAAACCAAGTGGTTAAATTTGCCACCTCCATTCAGTATTGATACAGTTGCATGGGACTTCTGTGGTAAAAGATCTGGTTCAGAACAGTTCTTTTTTTGATACTGCTTATGTTAGCATAGCTTATGGTAGCATAGTGGCTAAGACACTTGACTGCTAACCAGAAGGCTGGCGGTTCAAACCCACCAACCACTCCTCGGAAGTAAGATGGGGCAATCTACTTCCGTAGTGATACTGCTTCAGAAACCCAAGGAGGGGTCGCTATGAGTCGGGTCCGACTCGACGGCACATAACAACAACAACAACAACAATGTTAAGTATAGGAAAAATAACTTCCTTTCTTCTTATATATCCTTGGTGATATTGCTTCTTAGACTTGCAATATATACTTTTGCACCTACTTTAGATAGTTTTGAAGGTGACAAGGGGTGTTATTCAGGAGAGTTGTTCTTAATCAGCAATGGAACAAGATTGAACTGCAAAATGACCATAGCACTGCAAATTAATAGACCCTTAAAAAGTGAATTGTGAAATATCAGTTACACAATAGGAGAATGGATAAGTGTATCGTTGTGTTTTCATTTGCTAGAATATTCTATAGCAATGAAAATGAATGATCATTGTAGTGTTTATAAAATTGATTCATGTTATTTAGATAGAAGCTACCTACAACAACTGACTCAATTTTATAAACACTAATGATGAAAAAAAGCAAAATACAGATAAATATGTATGGTATGATTCTGTTTGTAAGACATTTGAATACAGGCAAAACTAACCAAGAGTATTTAGGAATGAATAATTAAGTAGTGAAGTATTTAAAAAAATGCAAGAAAGTATTATCATAAAATTCAGGAGTGTACTTCCTCCATGGGAAGGGAGTAGATTATCACTGGTGTGGGGCACTGTGACTGTTGACCAACAATGTTCTATTTCTTGACTGAGCAATATACACAGATATTTATCTTAAGATAATTAAGCTGTACCTTTATATTGTATTCATTTTTATTTTGTTCAGTTTCCTGAATGGGTTTTATATACCAACTAAAAACAAGAAGCTTGTTATTTTTTTAAGAGGTCACATACAGTACTTGCTAATAAGATCTGCATTGTCCATCTTTGACTCTTTTTTAATGCATCATGATGTTTCATTTAGTGCAATTTCTTCTTTTATTACTTTGCTCAGGTCAACATTAGAAATACGTAACTTCCTGGTTTACAAAGCCAGTTTATATATTAGAAAGCGAGGAAACAAAACCTCAAACTCAATCTTTGCCACAAACAAGCCATGAAGTAGTTAAGCCACATATAGTTGAATGAGAGATGACTGCAATTTAAATATGTTGGTGCAAACAGTTTGTGCTCAACTGCTAACCTGAAGGTTAGTGGTTCGAACCCACTGAGTGGTACCATGGAAGAAAAGGACTGATGATCTGCTTCTCTTAAGATTACAGCTAAGAAAGCCCTACAAGCAGTTCTACTCTATATCACATGGGGTCGCCATAAGTCAGAATCACCTCAATAGCAATGAACAACAACCACCACCTTGTTGATAGGGCAATAGTGGTGGTCCAGTGGTAGAATTCTCACCTTCAGTGTGGGGGATGGGTTCGATAACTAGGTTCAATAACCAGCCAGTGCTCATCATGTGCAGCCAGCACCTGTCTGTCTGACTTGCATGTTACTGTGATGCTGAACAGGTTTCAGCGGAGCTTCCAGACTAAGGACGAAAGGCCCAGCAATCTACTTTTGAAAATTTTGAAAATCAGCCAATGAAAACCCTTTGGAGTACAATACAGTTGATCCACAGCCTATCAGGAGGTGGTGCAGGACCAAGCAGCATTCCGTCCATTGTGCATGAGTCAAGGACTAATTTGATGGCAGTAATAACAACGACAACCTTGTAGATTAAAGAAGGGCTTATTACTTCCTTGAGCTCTAAAAACAAACAGAATAAATGTGTCTCTCAGGAAACATTTTGGTTGCTATAAGAGTTGTGATGACCACAGCTCTCCGCTGGGCAAATCCCTCAAGCACAGGACTGGTCCTGGAGTCCTCAAATGTAAGAAGAGTTCCAAAGGTCAGGCTCCTCTAGGCATCAGGGGAGTCACCTTCTGCAGAGGGGTTTCAGAGACGACTGTAAGGACAAAATGCAGCCCGAGAGTTTGTCAGACTCTACTCAGACTCACAGCCACAGTTGTATAAACCACAGTCACATTGGAGGGGGAGGCTTGTGTAAAATGCCTAATGATCTCACAAACTTGAATTGATGGAAGATGGCTAAAATTTCTTTTTCTGTCTTTCTTCCCAGGGGGCTCCAGGTCTCAAAGGTAGCCGAGGACACCATGGAGAAGATGGAGACCCTGTAAGTTTTTTGTGACACACCCTCCTTTGTTTATTGATTTTCTTTTTTATGAAAAACTTTATTTTTTTGACACAATGGGATTATATATTTATTTTTTGTTGTCTCTTGGGAAGAAGGCGTTGTTTTTCTTTTCTTTGTCTGAATCATGAGGCACTTGCTAAACCTTTTCTGGAAAGGAGGGAATAGGCTTACATAAATGTTTCCTGGCATGTTTTTCTCAAAGACAGGAGCAGGAAATCTTTCTCTCTACCCTTAAGCGGGGTTCAGTAAGGTTATCTGCTAGAGGGCTCTCTTTAGACCTTGGTATTTGACTAAGGCTGGGCTGTCACAGATACCATTCTATGAAAAGGGAAGTGGGTAAAGCATCCCCCAAGGCATGGCTTTATGATGTATGCCATGCAGAAGTTTTCAAATCTCAGTGTTTGACCCTAAAACCCAGAACCCTCACTTGATTTATCCATCAAGTTAGGAGAATGAATTTGGAGGCACTAAAACCGCCTAGGTGGTTTCATTTGGAATGGGCAAAGTCCAGGAAGCATCAAGCCCATGACAGTATTTGCTTGGTATCTAGAGCAGCTCCTCATCTGGGACTGCCACCTTGTCACTTCCGATCCTTCCAACTGCTCATTTGACAGACGAGGAAACAGTGACTCACAGAGATTGTTGCTGAGCCTGAGTTCGAACTCTGGTTTTCTGATTCCAGGCCCAAGGCTCTTTCCACCACTGTCATCTGCCTCTGCTTATGCATCCCAAGTGGGACATGAAAGATCTGGAGGGCCTGGGGAGACTTATTTAAGGCTAGGTTCTCTAGAGCAGCAAAACCAGTGAAGTGTATATGTGTATATATCCACAAATCCCAAATCTGTGGGTCAGGAGTCAGGCTGGAAGCTTTTCCTGACTCAGGTGATTGTAGTGGCTGATGAACCCAAAACCAGCAGGTCGGGTGGCAGACTGCTGGCTCACAAGGTTATAGCAACTGGCAAATCCCAAAATCTACAGGTCAGGCAGCAAACTAGTGACTCACATCCCAAGAATGGGAGGTCAGAAGATAATGAGTTGGATGCAGGATTGAGAGCAGCTAACAAAGCCACCAGAAAAAATGAATAAGCATGCCAGAACATCCATATACTGTATATTGAATACAGTCCACACCCCCAAGGAAACTCCTCTTACATCTGATCACAAAATGGAGGATAATTACATAATACTGAGAATTATGGCCTATCCAAATTGACACATAACATTAACCACCACACCTGTGAAAGAAGTGGCTTCAGTCACAACAATTGTAGAAATAGAAGCAGCCAGGAATGTCTGCATGTTATATGAATTCCACAAAATGTTTTCATTCACTACTGCCAAAAGTTGACCTAAATGTGAGAAACTGAACACGATATTTAATTTCTGACTGTCAGGTTTTTCTCTGTAAACATTTATAAATCCCTCTCAGGCACTGGGGATACCCAGTGAATACTAAAGCAAGAGCCCTTCGTCATCCATCCTGTATTCTCAGAAAGGTCTTGAAGACCAGTGAGGTTGCATGTGAGTGCTTCGAATGTGGGAAATAGTGTCACCCCACCAACTGGCTGTGATCCCACAGTTGGCTATAAGTCTATTAAATGGAAAGCCAGAAGCTTTAGGTACTTCTCAACAAGGTACAATATGGCCACGGGCGAGACCTTCTGCTTTTACTGGGAATAATCCTCAGAATAAAGAAAGCAAATCAGAGAAAAGAAAATCACCTTTCCCTCCTCTGCTAGGACAGAAAGAATTAAACTCATTGCTAAACAATTATTTATTCATGAGCAAGCCATGTACCTGGCCACGCACCAACCCTGCATGAGGCACAAGAGACACAATGGTGCAAGAGACAGCTGGCGTTCCTTGCCCTCAAGGAGCACAGAATTGTTCTCTTCTTGAGGCTCATTTTACTCTAACATTTACTTGTTCCTAAATGATACATGGGAGAAACAGGATCGGTGGGAAACACACACATCATTGACCTTGAGTTCTCTTCCCTGTCCACATGAGTGTTTTGACTGGGGAATCTCTCACCTGGTGACCTTTCCCAGGTAGACTGGCTTTCTCACCCTTACAAGCGAGACTGGCCTTCTCACTTCCCATCAACTGTTCCTGTCAGCTCCAGTCCCCTGGCACCCACTCACTTCTCTACTGTCAGCAACGCTGACTCTTCCAAAGCTGTGTTAGGGCTCTGGGCCACATGTCAAGGAAGGGCCAACATGTGTTACTGGAGGATTTGGAATGTGGCTAGAAAGTGAAGCAACTTCTGAACCTTGGGCTGTGCTGTCTTATGTGCTGTACTTTTTCGTGATCTTGGATCCATAAGGAAGCCCTGAAAATTCACAGGGAAAAAATGTGTGGGTATAGGGGGAAATAGATTGAAATGAATGAGATTATGGGGAGACTTGCTTTGTTGAAAGCTCAGAGGGCCTATGTGCTCAGCTGAACTCTCTCAACTGGCAGCTTCTGGCCAAAGAGTCACTTTGGATACCTGTTTGGGTCCCTTCTCTTAGGGAACACGTGGATATATTGGACCTCCAGGAGAGAAAGGAATGGTGGGATGTCCAGGGGAGATAGGTCAAAAGGTAAGGATTTACTGGAAATGTAATTTTAAATTCACAATAACACCTTCTCCCTCTCTTTTCCATTCCTTCCCTCCTATATTTTCTCTCTCCCATCATCTCTCCCTGTTTCCCTTTCTCCAACTGGATCTACTAGTTTCCTCAGCTGAAGATAAATTATGCTTCTCAGCAGTCTCAAGGAGTTTTAAGCATTAATTAAATTCCATGTAGAACCTCTTAGTGGCTACAGAGGCAGAAGCAACTAAAGAAGTACACAGGATTTCACTTTGGGGAGGCAGCCCCCTTTCTGCCCCAACAGTGTAGAAATCTACATTCTGTCTTTGACATGTTAATAAGTGATATTTCATCTTTTCCAGGGAGCCAAAGGATATTCTGGATATAAGGTACTGTAGTTTCTTCTCAGTCAAATTTGATATCCTAATGACATCAATTTCTCAATAAGCCTGTATCTGAAGTTTCCCTTCATCTGACTTGTGCCCACTTCTGTCTCTCAGGGAGAACATGGAGAAGATGGGATTGATGGAATAGACGGGGAAGAGGTAAGCCATTTTTCTTGGAGCACTATAATGTTGTCATGAGGTTTATTATTATTTTCTTAGTGTGCATTTTGTTTCCCTTCAGGGCTTTCATGGACTCCCTGGGAAGAAGGGAGAAAAAGGTGATCCAGGATTTCAGGTAACACTTTTCAATACATAAAAGAAAGAAGATTAGGTGCCGGAGATCATCTTGGTCGCTGTTATGTATGTTGGAGATAAAATCGACAGCTGATTTAACCAAATAATGAAGGCCATGTACCCCTGAAGAGGTGTTGCATTCAGTTTGAGGCAAGCTGGTAATTATGTAATTGTCAAGAATTTCCAGCCAGAAAAGTTCAAAGCATGGAGTGTTCTTCTTTGGGTATGCTTTTCAGAACTCTGAAAATGAATGCTTTATTCTGTCAGTGGCTTCTGTGTTCTCTTTATCACACCAGAAAAAAAGTAAAAAAATTAGAGAAAGAGACCAAATTACTTGGGGGGGGGTTTAGTATAACAAATCACAGTGAAACATTTTTAAAAAATTATTTCAACTTATTATTATGTGCCTACTTGGTTATTTAAAAAAAAAAACTCCCTACCATCAAGTCATAGTGACCACACTGGGTTTCTGAGGTGGTAAATCTTTATGGAGGTAGATTGCCCCATCTTCCTTCCACAGATCGGCTGGTAGGTTTGAACCACCAATCTTCCGGTTAGCAGTCAAATGCCTTAGGCACTGTGCCACCAAAGCACACTCCCACTTGGTTCTAAGTAGCTCTGTCATAAAATGTCCTGATCTATTTATCAAATACTATTGAGCACTAAGCATTGAATTATGTGCTAAACAATCAGCGATGAATCACGCAGTTCTTGTCTTCGAGGATCCCATGGTGGAGTTAGTGGAACAAACATATCAATAGTTAATTACAACACAGAATCTGATAGAGCCATGTCATAGGTGACTACCTGACAGCCCAGAAATATCAACCTGGGGGACTTAAGAAATCTTCTTGGAGGAAGTGATCCCTGAGCTGAAGGTGAATAGGAATTAGCAAAGTGAATATGTGGAGGAAGGGCATTCCAAGCAGAGGGAACAGCATAAGCTAAGACATGGAAATTGGAGGCATTGTCAGTTGTTCTGCCTGGCAGGAGCACTGGAGTTTACGAAGCTGGAGTTGAGGTTTAAGAGGTGGTGGGAAGAGACCAGGAGGGCACTGGTGAGCTATGCGGAAGAGTTTGTCTTTTAACCATTAGGCAGTTGGGAGCCTTTGAAGGAGTTTTAGCTGTGAGAAGACAATCACATTTGTACTTTAGAAAGATTACTTGGCAGTACTGTGGAGGATGTGTTGGAAATGACAGAGATGCAGGCAAGGATGAAAGGCAAATTTTTAGTAATCAAGGTGCCAGAGGATAAAGTCTTTAAGTCAAGCAAGGGCAGTGAGAACAGATCCAAAACATATTAATGACATAGCAGGGCCAGGACTGGAATGAGGCAAGCAAGGCAATTAGGGTACAAAATTTAATGAGGGACTCACCCTCAGTGTTAGTCCTTCCTTAAATTTTACACTCTAGGTACCTTGGTGGCCTCACCCTAGTCCTGGTCCTAGGACATAAGATCTCCAGATCTTGGTAAGCTTAACACAATTATGAAAACCTCCAACAAGCTACCTCAGAAGCTCTCATTTTTGTTTTTTCAGGGCAGTCCAGGTTCCAGAGGCCATCCTGGGGAACGTGGGGAGAAGGGTTTCCCAGGGGATCCTGTAAGTTGCCTCTGAATCTTACACTAGCTCCAAAGCTCCTGTCTCCTTTCTCTTTGTTTATCCTGCTAACCTTTAGGCAAATGCCCGTCTTGGGGATGGTAGATAGTAGCTGAAGGCTTAGATGTTTGGGGAAAAATGTGTCAACATTTGATAAGGGCCTATTATACTAAACATTCAGAACTGCGCATCTTATTAAAATCCTTTATGGTATATTGAGCATTTCAAGTTCCTTTAGGGGAAAGTCTCTATAGTTTTGAATTTTGGGCTTCTGATTTTGCAGACTGCAGATTACCTTTTTGCAGACTTGATTACAGGAGAATCTGATCACATATTTGGAAGAGTGGCATAAAATGTCTGCAGTTAGTGTGCTTTTTCAATTCTTCATTTATCACCAGATACCCTTCAAACTTGGAGAAATATCACTTTCATTTTTTCAAAAATCCTATGAGTTTCAAAGATGGAGAATTTTCTCATACTCCTCTTCCCTTAATTCAAATTAGCTTGGTATTCAAACATCATGCCATTTTGTGAACAAAGCTTGTATGACTTTGTTCTGAAATACTTTCTAATTCTTCCTCTAGGGTAATCCAGGACAAAACAATAACATCCAAGGACAAAAGGGCTCCAAAGGAGAACAAGGAAGACAAGTAAATGGATTTATTTTACATATCTGAGTTGATTGATTATGGTATTGAGTTGAGGCTTTCATAAAATCTAAATGAAGTAAATGATTTAGTACAATATCTAACCCTTCTGTAGTTCAACAAACACTCTGAAGCACACATTAAAATAAGGTATATCCCTAGTAGACTGTACTTCTACAGACTAAATTACCATGTTTCTGCAAGTTATAAGAGAAATCTTACAACAACAGTATGTGTTGCTATACCTTTCCCTCTTTAAAGGATGTGTAAAAGATAGCATTAAAATGCAGAAATATTTAAACTGTTCTGTTGTGTTAACAGTGCTTGAGGATTTGATGCTGGTGCCCTTATGATTTTTTTTCAGAAGCTTTTGCTTTATAATCTTGAGGAAATGATTGCATTTCTAGGGTAGACCTGGACAGAAAGGAACGCAAGGCAGTCCCAGTCCCAGAGGAAACATGGTGAGTATTTCCATGGACATTTATTTCCCCTCCTTATCACACAAAGACAGGCAAAGGCATTCAGAGTATTTATGGCTGTAGAGTCAGCTGACCCAGGGATCTCATATATTTGCAAGGCTTCTCAGTCTTGGCACTATTGACATTTGGGGCTGGATAATTCTTTGTTAAGGGTGTCTGTTGTAGGAATAGTATGATGATTAACAGCATCCTTGGACTCTACCCACTAGATGTTAGTTGTTGCTGTTGTTGTTATATACCATCATGTCAGACCTGACTCATAGAGACCCTGCCTTGGGTTTCCAAGGCGGTATCACTATGGAAGTAGATTGCCCAACCTTCCTTCTGAGGAGTGGCTGGTGGGTTTGAACCACCAGTCTTCTGGTTAGCAGTCAAGTATCACCTTCTAGATACTCTTCAGTATCTCTGAAGAGAGTCAATGACTTTAACATAAAAACCCTCTCCTAGCAGTTTAGCATCTTTGAGCTTACATAAGACTCTATGAACTGGGGAGTTTCAGTAAGATGGCAGAATAGGCAGAAAGACTGCACAGAGCCTCTTCAAAGAAAAGGGAAACCAATTAATTAACACAGATACAGAAGATAATCTTGGACCCCTGAGCTTTGAAGGGAAGGATACAGAAGTGGACTAAACTCCAACTAGCAGAAGAATTTGCATGAAAATACAAAAAAAGGAGACTTATGGAACTGCGGTCTGGCAGCAAACCAGATGGCACAGACAGCTTGGATATTGCCTAGTGGTGGTAGGACCTAAGAATTAACCTAAAAATCAGCCCAGCTAACCAGGGACTGCATGGAGGACTGCTCTGGTGGCTGGGGAATAAAAGGGAAAGCAGCGAAGAAGAAGGGGGGCTGAGCTGTGGACTTTGGCCTGTCCAGAGGGCACAGCCATTTTGACTGTTTACAAGTGGCTTGATCATTTTGGATATTTAAAGCAACAGCACTCACCCAGATTCCAAGGAATTAAGAGTAGGCTCCGCTTGCTGGGAAGGACATTCTGGATGCATAGGACTACTGGAAAAGTGTGACATTCCCCTTGTTACTCTTATATCTCACACCCTCTTGGTGAATGGAGGTGTGGCCATCCCACACTCCCACCCACCTTCTAAGCTGGCAGAAATTCCATTCCACTCCATGTGCTCCGATGAGCCTGGGTGCCCTGCCCCACCCTGTCCAGATTTTTGTCTTTTTTCTTTTTTTTAGTTTGTTTGTTTTTTTCTGTTTTAAAACTGCTACTATTACTATTGCTATTGTCCTTTTTATTATCATTCTTTATTCTTCCCTTCCTAGGTTCTAGTTTCCAGCTTTTTTTCTTTCCCCAGTTCCTGGTTCCAATTTTTTCTTTCTTTCTTGTGGTTGACCCTGTTCCTTGTTTTTCTTTTTTGTGTTTTTCCCATTTTTTTCTTCATTATTCTCCTTCTCTACCTTTTTTCTCTTATTGCCCTCTCCCTGGCTATTGAGGTGTTTTTTGTTGTGTTTTGTTATTGTGTTTTCCCCTTTTCCCTTTTATGGTTACTGTTCCTGTGTGATTGCTCAGTGTGCTTTTTGTTCATTTGCTTTTACTTTTTTGATGGTTATTCAATTGTTATTTTTGTCTAACTGAGTAGGAGACAGCAACAGTCCCCATACAACACAACTACACCCACACCTCCTGCAGCTTCGTTTACTGACAGTCACTACCTCCTTCTCCACCAATGGGCCTATGATAAAGAACCTCAAGAAGAGCCTGACTCACCCTTAGCTGCTCTTCCCAAACAGTTAACAGAGATCTAAATACAACAATGTCACTATGTCTCGGAGGCTACAGACCATCACAGTCCAGACAAAGAAGCAAGACAAAGTGGTAGAAACAAGAGAGCAAGATACAGACCCATAACACATCCCTAAGGAAGAAGCAGCATTGGAACACCCTGATAAGGAATTCAAAAGAATTATATTTAGATATCTTGGAAGGATTGAGAACAGATCAAGGAAAACACAGACAAATCCCTAGAAGAATTTTGGAAGAAAAT
>NW_006921590.1:24554866-24574127 GCF_000298275.1 Orycteropus afer afer
TGGAGAGGGATGTCATGCTTGGTAGGGTGGAGGGTCAACGAAAGAGGGGGAGGCCTTCAACGAGATGGATTGACACAGTGGCTGCAATGATGGGCTCAAGTATAGCAGGGATTGTGGGGCTGGCGCAGGATCGGGCAGTGTTTCGTTCTGCTGTGCATGGGGGTCACTATGAGTCGGAAATGACTTGACGGCACTTAACAACAACAACAATGGTACAATGACAGACATGTAGACCAATGGAATACAATTGAGAACCCAGAAATAGATCCATCGACCTATAGTCAGCTGATTTTTGACAAAGGGCCTGAATCCATTAAATGAGGAAAAGAATGTTTGTTTAATAAGAGGTGCTGACAAAACTGGATATCCATTTGCAGAAAAATGAAACAAGATCTGTACCTCATACCACACACAAAAACTAACTGCAGATGGATCAAAGATTTAAATGTGAAACCTGAAACTATAGAGTTCCTCAAGGAAAAACTAGGGGCAAATTATCTACTTCCGTAGTGATGCTGCCTTGAAAACCCAAGGAGAAGTCACTATGAGTCAGGTCCGACTCGATGGCACATAACAACAATAACAATATATGGCATAAATAGGTTATCAAGTGTAACTCAAAATGCACAAACAGCAGAAGAGAAACTAGATGAATAGGACCTTCTAAAAATTAAATTTTTATGTGCTTCTAAAGGCTTCTCCAAAATAGTCAAAGACAACCTACAGATTGGGAAAAATTTATTGGCAATGACATATCTGACAAGGGACTTATCTCTAGAATTTATAGAAAACTCCAACACCTCATCAACAAAAAGATAAATAATCCAATTAAAAATGGGCAGAAGACATGAATAGACACTTCACCAAAGAGAATATTCAGGCAGTCAACAAACATATGAAGAAATGCTCACAATCATTAGCTATTAGAGAAATGCAAATCAAAACAATGAGATACCGTCTTGCTCCAGCACTAGCAGCAAAGTTCAACAAGACAGAAGAAAACAACAAATGCTGACGAGGATGCGGAGAGATTGGGACTTACCTACACTGCTGGTGGGACTGTCAAATTGTTCAACCACTGAGGAAAGCAGTATATGGTGATTCCTTCAAAAGTTGAAATAGAAATATCATTTGACCCAGCCATTCCATTACTAGGTATATATCCTAAAGAAGTGAGAGCCATGACAAGAACAGATATATGCACACCCATGTTCATCGCAGCACTATTTACAATAGCCAAAAGATGGAAACAACCTAGATGTCCATCAACTGAGGAATGGATAACCAAACTATGGTACATACACACAATGGAATACTATGCAACCCTAAAGAACAACACAGAATCTGCAAAACACTGCATAACATGGATGAACTTGGAGGACATTATGATGAGTGAAATAAGTCAATCATAGAAGGACAAATACTGTATCAGTCTGTTATTGTAAAAGTCAAGGAAAGGTTTAGATATGGAAGGACATTTTCTTTGTTGGTTACCAGGGGTGGGAGGGTAGGGTAGGGAACATTGTTAGACAGGTAGAGATAAGTATTGATTTGGGTGAAGGGAAGGGCAATGTACCAAATGTGAGTGATCAACGTGGTGGCATTGAGGAAGAGGAAGACATAGAGAGGTACATGGGAGGTGCAGAAAACAAAGATGAACCCTTTTGCAGGTACAGTAATGCATTGTCAGTGAAAGCAAACATGGGTATACGGGTGGATGGATAGATGGACAAGCTGAACTATTAGGTATGTCTATGCAGCATGAGTGTACCCAAGACCATGTATGGGGTTGGCAGGCAATGGTTCTACAAGTGTATTTGTATGTTCTGTAAGAATTCCGAGGGGTATAGTAGAGCTGACAAAGGACAAGGTTGTAGTCACTTCTTGGTCTCAGCCAGCTACCTAGAGGGCACAAGTAGTTGAACCTGTGGGCTTGGGACCATAGTCGCAGGGGACATCAAGCTCAATTGACATAACGTACTACACAAAACATTGTTCCACCTCCTACTTTGGTGAGTAGCAACTGATTTTAAAAGCTTGCAAGCAGTCATCTGGATGCAACAATGGGTCTCTCTGCATCCAGAGCAAAGAAGAATGAAGAAAACCAAAGATTCATGGAAACAATTAGTCCTCACAACTAGTACACCATGTGATTCTCAGCCTATATGATTATGACACTGGAAGAACTAGATTGTACCTGGCTACCACTGTCAACCACTTGGAGGGAGGTCTATGTAGGAGATCCTGGATAGAGAGGGAGAACAATGTGGAACAAAACTCAAAATCATTTGGGGAAAAAAAGGGTGTGGACCAGGCTTGCTGGTCTGATAGAGCCTGGTGGAACCACTGAAACTATGGGCCATAGCTGTCCTTCAGGTCTAGAACTGAACCCACACCTGTGGCTTCCAGCCAAACAAAAAACAGGCATATGAGTTGAACTTTTACCTGAGGTAGATACACTCCTTGGAGAGAACAATCGTGGGAGAAAGAAGGGCTGTTTATGCATAGGGAGACAGTTCAAGGAGTAGGAGTGCATGGAGGGATGGACACAAGGAAGAGGTAACTATTGAGAGGAAGTGGGAGGGGAGCTGTTGCATTGGGTAAATTGTAGTCAATATCGTGAGACAATGTGTATGTGAACTGCTGTATGGAAAGTGAATTTGCTCTGTAAACTTTCACCCAAATCACAATTTAAAAAAAAAAAAAAAAAAAAGACCATATGAACTGGGTAAACATATCCTTCTTTTCTCTTCACATGTTGTCAATGAGAAAGAAGAATCACTGAGAAATTCTTTCTTAAATGGCCAAAACATGGACAAACAAGGCCAACCTAGTAGCAATCTGGGAGTTCTAGGGTAACTTTATAGCATCTCATGTTATTTCAGGAGCCCTGATGGCATAGCTTAAGGATGTGGCTGCTAACTGAAAGACTGGTGGTTCAAACTCATCAGCTGCTCTGCAGGGGAAAGATGTAGTGGTCTCCTTCTGTGAAAATTTTAGCCTTGGAAATCCTATGGGGTAGTTCTGTTTTTTCCTATAGGGTTACTATGAGTTGGAATTAACTAAATGGCAGTGGTTTTACCTAATTTGAGTGTGTGTGTGTGTGTGTGTGTGTGTGTGTGTTATCAAGCCTATCACAACATAAAACAGGGCTATTGGGTTCCCCCATCTCTTTAAGGAACAACCAAGAAATCACCTTTCTCTTTGTGTACTACTGAAGTTAGAGTTGATGTTTAGAAAGTGTTTAAAAAAAAAAAAAAAAAAAAAAAGCCTCTAACACATACTTAGCATGGAGGTCATAAAAAGAGAAGAATGATGTCCAAGGTCCTAAACTGGCCCAGTTTTGTTCAAGATGGAATTGAAAGTCCTTGGTTTTCTTCTCTATTACAAATTTGGAATCTTCTCATCATTTTGAAGGCAGTGGCTGATGGCCTTCTCCATGTGAGAGTGTGTGGAAAATGTGCTTTAACTCCTGTTGCCTGTGTTTATCTTGAATCATAATTCTTAAGAGAAAGGATCTGCAATCAGGGGTTAGGCTTCCCAGTGCTTCTGGTAAAATGCTCTGGGATTTTGCCCTCTTCTCTACACAAGATAATTAAAATGCAATCAGAGGAAGTAGTAGAGCAATAAGATGAGCTAAATTGTATAAATTTTCAAGGTAAATATTTATGAATTTTTGTTAGCTTAAGAGAAATGACTTTTAGTTCAAAATAGCTTTGTAACTCTGACATAAATAAAGCACTTTTTTAAAAAAAAAAAGATGCCAGACGTAGAGTAGGGAATTAATACTGAAAACTACTTGATTACTTTTAAATCACCCCAAGACATGAGGCACACAGCCTTCTCCCTGTCTTTATCTACTTCCCTACTGACCTCTTGTTTTGTGATTTCTTTTCTCCTGAATTAAACAAGGCATCATAAAACATCCAGCTTCCCTGCCCTATCTCCACCTTTCTAATGAAGGAAAGAATGTTCTGTGAGTGTCAGGTGGTCTTTAACTAGTTGCCATAGAGTGGACTCCAACTCATGGAGATCCCAAGTGTATTGGCGTGGAACTGTGCCCACAGGGTTTTCAGTGGTTGGTTTTTCAGAAGTAGATTGCCACGTTTTTCTTCCAAGGCACCTCTGGGCAGACTCAAATTGCCAGCTTTTTGGTTAGCAAGCAAGTGCATTAACTGCTTGCACCATTCAGGCCCTTTTCTTTTGCCTACCACACACAGGGAATTAGATAGTAATATTTATGCTTCTATAGCATCGACTTTGAGCCAGTGGTTGTTGTTGTTACGTGCCGCCGAGTCGGACCCGACTCATAGCGACCCCTCCTTGGGTTTCAGAGGCAGTATCACTACGGAAGTAGATTGCCCCATCTTCGTTCCCAAGAGTGGCTGGTGGGTTTGAACCGCCAGCCTTCTGGTTAGCAGTCAAGTGTCTTAGGCACTACGCTACCAGAGCTGATCAAATCACTACCCTAATCAAATCACTTTTAAATATTAATTTATTTACCCCTCATAACAGACCTTATAAATCCAAACCAAATTCACTGCCATCGAGTCAATTCCAACTCATAGTGACCCCTTTTGGGTTTCCGAGGCAGTAAATCTTTACGGAAGTAGATTGCCCAGTCTTCCATCCACGGAGTGGCTGGTGGTTTGAACTACCAGCTTCTGGTTAGCAGTCAAATGCCTTAGGCACTATGCCACCAGAGCTCCTTAACAGACCTATAAGGTAGATATTATTATAATATCCATTTTACAGTTGAGAAAAATCAAAGAACCCCAGGCAACTTGCCCAAAGTCATAATAACTAGCAAGTGGTAGAGCTGAGATTTGAACCTAGACCATCTCACTCCAGAGACTGTCCTCCTAACCACCCTGGCTAAAGTTTATTGTGCTTCTGCTCTGTGCCATGCAGTCTTTAAACAGCAGAGCTGACCTCAAGACTGCCTGACTTCTAAGGACATGTCCCTAATAAGTATGCTATACTGTGTGACACAGAAGAAACATTATTTTATATGCTTTTTAATGGAAACAGAGTTATGATGGCATAGAAACTAACACAGTGCCCTCAGCCTTTGGTTACCATTTCTTCTCCACATCCATACTGGCAAGAGGAATGACTAACTAGTCACATCACAGTACAAACAGCTGACAAGTTCCAATGTGGTTATTTGCTTTTTTTCTTTTTTTTTTTTATTGGATTTATTTATCATTCCTCATCATTTTATAGCTTATTTTCTTTTCCGTTCTTTTTTTTTTAATTGTGATTTGGGTGAAAGTTTACAGAGCAAATTCATTTTCCTTACAACAGTTCGTGCACATTTTGTTTCATGACATTGATTGTAATCCGTGTAATATAACAGCTCTCTTCCCACTTCCTCCTTGTGGTTACTTTTTTCCTGTGTCCTTCTTTCTCATGCATTCCTGCCCTCTGAAGTATGTCCCTGTGCAAATACTGCCCTTCTGCTCTCCCATGATTGAGTGTTCTAAGGAGTGTACCTACCTGGTGTAAATGTCCACCTTTTATGCCTGTCTATTGTTTGGCTGGAAGCCACAGGAGAGAATTCAATTCCAGTCCTGATGGGTGACTGATTGGTCTTGAGGATTTGCCAGTCTCTTTCAAACCAGTAAGCCTGGTCTTTTCCATGATTTTGAGTTTTGTTCCACATTTTTCTCCCACTCTATCCAGGATCTCTTACACTAATCCCTTTCCGAGAGGTTGACAGTAGTAGCTGGGTACGTAGTTCTTCTGGTCTGAGTCATGTAGTCCCTTGGACTAATTGTTCCCATGTGTCTTTGGTTTTCTTCATTCTTCTTTGCTCTGGATGAAGAGAGACCCATTGTTGCATCTTAGATGGCTGCCTGTAGGCGTCTAAGACCCCAGTCACTACTCACCAAAGTAGGATATAGAGCAATGTTTTTATGTAGTATGTCATGCCATTTGAGCTTGATGTCAATGATATTTGCATTTTAAATGCAAAGAGTATCTAAAATAAAGAGGCAGAACCTCATTGGAAGAATTCTAATCATCAGGCAACCTAACCAGTTGCTGAGAAGTGAATTCCCGTTAATGGTGAATTCACATTTGTCAGAGTAGATTGTGTTTTATAGGGTTTTCAATGGCTAATTTTTCAGAATTATATTTCCAGGCCTTTCTTCTGAGGTACTTCTGGGTAAATTGAACCCTTGAACCTCCAGCCTTTTTTTTTTTTTTAACTTTTTATTGTGATATGAGTGAAAGTTTACAGAGCATATTTGTTTTCTATTCAACAATTCATACATATTTTATTTAGCGACATTGATTGCAGTCTCCACAATGTAACAGCACTCTTCCCACTTCCTCTATATGTTTACTATTTCCATTTATCCTTCTTTCCTGTCCTTTCCTGCCTTCTGAACTCCATCCTTGGGCAAATGCTGAGCTTTTGATCTTATTTGGTTTATTCTAAGGTGTCCTAACCTTCTTTGTGTTATTGTTCACATTAAAAGCATGTCTATTGTTGACTAAGGAGCTCTGGTGATGTAGTGGGTAAGGCGTTTGGAAGCTAACCACAAGATCAGTGGTTCAAACCCATCAGCTGCTCCATGGGAGGAAGATGGGGCAATCTACCTCCATAAAGATTTGTAGCCTTGGAAATCCAATGGGGGTCAACATGGGTCGTAATCAACTGAATAGCAATGGGTTTGGTTTTGGTTTGGTATTGTTTGACTAAAAGTTGAACCACAGGGGTGAGTTAATTTCCAGGCTTGAATAGTGTGTAAGGGCTATAGTCTTAGGGGTTTCATCAATCTCTACCTGACCAGTAAGCCTGGTCTTTTTTATGATTTTGAATTTTGTTACACATTTTTCTGCAACTCTATCCAGGACCTCCTATTGTGATCCCTTTCATAGGGGTTAGTATTACCTGGCACCACCTTGTTTTTCTGATCTCATGGTTGTGGAGGCTGGGGTTTATATGGTCCATTAGTCCTTTGGACTAATTGTTTCCATGTGTCTTTGATTTTCTTCACTTTTCTTTGCTTAAGATGGGGAGAGACCAATAGCTGGATCTTACATGGCCATTTCCGAGCTTTTAAGAACCCAGTTGCAACTCATCAAAGTAGGATGTAGAACATTGTGTTTGTGGAGTATGTCATGCCAATTGACCTTGATGCCCTTTAAGACTGTAGTCCTGAGCCCCTGGACCCAGCAACTCATTCCTTCAAGGTATTGGTTATGGCTAAGAAGTTTTCATAACTTTGTCCCTATATGCTCTATATATTTGCAATGTATGTAAATATATATGTAGAAATAGCCTCTGTCAAGCCAATATATATTCATGGGTGTAGTCCCACTCACTTTCTTGTACCTATTCAGCTTATATGTCAATCTAGGTACCCACTCGTGTGTCTATTACCAAGACAAGTAATTATTGTCATTACTGTTATTGCAGAATTGTATATGTAATAGTAGTTAGCTCTATTGCCTTTAACTCTCATGTTCCTCCTAGGGTCTTCCTCTGCCTTGATGATTTTGTGCTGGCCTCCCTCTTGTATATTTCCTTTCCCTTTGCCTATGTTAATACATGTCTACCCTCTTGTTAGTGATTTACCCTTACTTCCTCTACTACTTTTGGTAACCTTAAAAGAATGTTTCTTTCTACATGTAAACCTTTTGTTGACTCTTCATAGTAGTGGTCTCATACAGTATTTACTCTTCTGTGATTGATTTATTTCACTCAGCATAATGTCCTCCAGGTTCATCCATGTTATGAAATGTTTTGCAGATTCATTGTTATCCTTTAAAATAACTTAGTATTCCATCGTGTGTATTATACCATAGTTTGTTTATCCATTCAGGCATCCATTGATGGACATTTAGGTTTTTCCATCTTTTTGCGATTGTGAATAGTGCTGTGATGAACATGAGTGTGCATATGTGCCATGGCTCTTATTTCTATAGGTTATATACCTAGTAGTGAACTTCCAAACTTTTTGGTTAGCAGCCAAACACATTAGCCGTTTGCACCACTCAGGAACTCCTCCGCAAACCTAGGGGAGGTAATATTCTGCAGTTAGTTTGTTCTGAGAAACTGCAGAATGTGAACCACTGAAAGAAAGCAGCATTTATTAAATGACAATATCCATGGTGACTTTCTGAATGAGTGAATTGAACAAATAAAATTTTGAAAAGTATTCATTTAATACCTAAAATGATCCTAGTTGTCTATCCCAATGCAAAGTGAATTGATGAGCTGAGACATTATATGACTTTTTCAAAGCAGAGGGTTTGCTAGGGAGTGGGGGAGTAGGAGAGAAGATTTTAGTGTTGCTGTTTAGGGAAAAAGAAATGAAGGTCTGGGGGCTGCATCATTTTCCTGTTTAGCTACCCTCTGGAAAGAAGAGGGTGTGGCAAAGACAGCCACTAGATGGAGAGCCTGAGCTAGGAAATGTGAATCGTTTCTAGACAGGTACAGGCAGATTTCAGCTTCAGGGATCAGCCTAACTTGTCCCACATGAACCTCGGGGCACTTGGACCATGTTGATCACACTCCAGCAGCCATCTCTTCCCTGTAGAATTCCACTGAGACAAACCCCAGTGGGCCTATCTGAAGCACTGTCTCTAACAATGTTTTACTCTCACCAATGAAGCGAGTCAGAGGGCAAGGACACAGAGAGATGAGTATGGCACAGCTCCTTCTCACAGGATGCCTCTGATTTAAAAGTTCTTTTGTGGGATTTACCAGAGACGGAAAGATAGAAGACAGGCGCTTCAAGTTGATTTGATTCTCCAAACAGCCTCCCAGATAATTGTCAAGAGGTTTTCAGACTGGAGCTGGGTGGGTAATGACTTTTAGATTGGTTAGCAATCAATCCCCCAAATGTTAGGCTGTAATTAAGTGCCCAGTGTATAAATTCATCTATGGAAAGTGCCTCAGGGAAGCCATTTCTGTGAGCTGCTCATTACTCATGTCAATCAGAGATGTAGAGAACAAGAAATGCTGGTTTGTCTCTAAGGGACCCCTCCATGCAAAACCCCGCACACTAACACATCATCTTTTCTTTTCCAGGGAAGAGAAGGCCAAAGGGGGCTCCCAGGTGTCCCGGTAAGATTCTTTACTTTGTGTTCCCTGTGGTGGATGGGAATGAGATGAGATTCCCCACAGGCAAATGGTGATGGTAATGAATGAGTATTTAGAAAGGATGTTGTAGAAAGCACTGAGCACTGGGCGTGGTCCTCATCAAGAATGGGAAACACAAGTACCCATCAGTTCAGCTGCCCAGGAACAAGACAGGCTTGGCCTAAGGCAAAACAGGTATCTTTGTAGTAAACAGAACTTGTGAATTTAACTACTTCTCCTACACATTTGGAATCCATGGCAAGAGACCGAAATTCTTCATTAGAATAATGAACAAACAAAATGAAAAGCAAGCAAGCAAGCAAGGGCTCATTCCTTCAGACAGTAAGAAAGAGTAAAGTAGGAGTAACTTTGAGGCTAAGAACCGTGAGTACTGTATAGTTTCCTGGTACTGTTTTATGACATATAAATATCACAGAAATATCACAAGCAGGTGGCTTTAAAGAATAGAAGTTTATTCTCTCACAGTTCAGGAGGCTGTTGTTGTTGTTATGGGCTGCCTAGTCGGACCTGACTCATAGCGACCCTTCCTTGGGTTTCCGAGGAGGTATCACTATGGAAGTAGATTGCCCAACTTTCCTTCCGAGGAGTGGCTAGAAGTCCAAATTCAAGGTACCCACTCTAGGGGGCTGGCTCTGGGGGAAGATCCTTGTCTCAGCTTACATAGCTTGCAACATTCCTTGGTTCCTTGGAGATCTTCAGGTGGCTCTACCCACCCCATCCCCATGTCCCCCACCCCATCTCTGTTCGGTTTAGGACATACCCTGCAGTGACATGGCCTCATTGACATAATAGAGAAACCCTGATTCCTAGACAGGATTCTTTCCCCAGGTATATGAGTCAGAACTCCATTATATATTTTTGGGGGGACAGAATTCAATTCATAATAGATACTACAGAGAGAAAATCTACATGGAAATAATATGGAGAAAATTTAACACTGAAAACTCTCATTCATCAGGGGCAGCCAGGAAATTCTGGACTTAAAGGTGCACCAGGAAATGAAGGATTACAAGGAGCACAGGTGTGTTAGAATATTTGATAAGTATTGATGAACAATGCTGAATTATCCTGATGGAAAGAAGGCAGAAGTTCCATATTTAAAAAAAATAAATAAATAACGAGAAATTTTTAATCTGCCTCCTCTCCACATATTTCTGGAATTTCCTTCTGTGAATGTGTGAGTTTGCTTCATCAAACCTGCTCCCATACTTGCAGCTCACTGATGACCCTTTTGTAAAGGAAAGATCTACTCTTGTGTTCAACTGATATTGTGTCTGCATAGTAGTAATAATGAAATATTATACCTTGATACTGTATTAATGTTATATAATATTATGTTAACCGATATCAGGATCATCATACTGGTTTTTGTTAACTGAGGTCTGGAGCACAGAAGCCCATGAAGGAAAGTTAGTTTGGAGTTGGAAACTTATTCAACTCATCTATAGCTTAATCCATAGGGAGTAACAGTATACCTGGAATATTCCAGATTGGACTTTATATGAACCATTCACATTTGGTCGTGGTCATATCTATAGTTAAATGGACATCAGAAGTCAAGGATTCTCTGCCTTCTTCTCTTCTCTCTTCCATGCCAGAAAGATGCCAGGGCCATGCCTAGACAATGGCTTTGTAACACATGGGTATTTAGTGACCAGACATTATGAAAGCCATTTTAAGCCTGAATTTGTCTGGAAAGTCTTGTGCTGATATGCCTATTCCAAGGCTTTCCCAGGAGTTTGTTTTTCTTCTAGAAAGTTCCAGATGATTACTATTAAACTGGGATTTGGGATTCTCCTGAGTGGTTGTGGGGTCCCTGAACCAAGCTGTCAGCTAGCAGTACCCAAGGGACCAGCCTGAATCCATCCTCAGGCATTCAGGCAGGATGACAAGATACTCCATGGCCCCTTGAACCTAAGAGCCATGAGTTACACAAAATAAGAGCTATGTTCTACGTAGGCAATTAGCCCAGGCAGTCCATTGGCTCCAGCCGTCATTTGTGGGGGGCAACCAGAACCTATTTCACACCTGGTGCTTTAGTGGTGAGAAACCTTACTAAGACATTTAGTTTCTCCTTCTATGTAAGAAAACCATCTGAGAACTATGAATTTGAAGGTAAATATGGTGGAAAATATGCTTTGATTTCACCAATAATGCTCTGATACTAATAGTCCTTTGTCCTAACACGAGAAAACATTGCTCTCTACTTTATATATTGATAAGCCCTGTCAAGAACTCTATCTGACTCTTGTTTATGTCTCACTTCCTTTGTCTATAGGCTATCTTCTTCCCTTTAGTTTTCCTTTGTCATTTCTCCCTGTAGGAGAGATATGAAGTCATATATCCAGGTAGGGAATTCCTTAATAAGATCTGTACCACTGAGTCAGATCTGCTTCCAATTCCTCTGCTAAAATATGCTTAATCTCACCGGTTAAAGTTTGTTTTCAGCCTTTTAACAGTTAAGCAAGAGGCTATTTGAGGAATCAGAGTGTTGCTTTTCCATGGGGATGTTTCAAAGCACTAACCAAGAAAGGAGGTTTTTCATTGACACCTGATAGCGAATGTTTCTTTTGTTACCACCACAGGGGCTAGATGGAATTCCTGGCAGGAAAGGAGAAAAGGGAAGCCAGGGGCATAAAGGACCACAGGTGAGTGACTCAGAGACATTAAGGTAAATAGCTCCCAACCTTTGTTTGCTTCTTACTTCAAAAACATCTTCATATACTGTTTATTTTATGTTATCCACATATAGATTGTTTCATTTTGAATTAACTGGGGGCCAGTTTTAGCCCACCTCACAGTCTTGGCATATAGCTTGGAGACCTTTCTTTCTCCTTCACTTGGGTTTTACTCAGAAATGCAGACTAATTTCATCAGTCTAAGAAGAAAAAAGGCATTTGGAGTAATACTGATACTGCTAAATAATTAACATTTCCTCCCAAACCTGATATATTATTCTGGTTTTTCATAACTTTTAAACATTATTTGTACCATTCGTATCTCCATTGATTGTAGATGTTTGAAAGTGATTCTGCCAATATCCCTTGCTATCCAAATCGAATTGATTCTTAAATTCACATGTCAAATTAGCCGTCTGAATCTATTTGTTTCCTGATTTTCTGATAATGAGTGATGAGAATTTGGATAATGAGGGATTTGAATAAAAAAATTCTTAATCTATTCTGTTCTTCAGCTTGGATGGCAAGAGTTCAGAGAGCAAGGAATACCTGCATTTGCTCAGTTCTCTTCCTTGCATGTTTGTGAGAGACACTATTGCCCATTTTGAGATGGAGAAATTGAAATGTATTCTACATCTCATTATGCATGCACACATGGCACAGTGGACAGAGGTGGCAGAAGGCAGCAAGTGTGTTGTTCTAACAAAATCAGTACATCATGACGAATTTCTCATGCTTAGGAATAAAATGTGCTGAGGAAAGGGCACCTTTTCTGTTTCTTACTAAGTGATGTCCATGCAGCTCAAGATTGGTGTCTTTTAACTGGAACTTATCCTGAGTAGCAGTTTTAGGCCATATGTCTCTCTCTCCTGGATGGCTGGTTTCCTTGTAAGGAGGCATCAAGGAGTTGTTGGAACTGCTATGAAGAAAAATGAAAAACTTTTAATAGGCTTTCTAAGAATTGCTGCAGCTCCAACATTTATGTCTCCCATTTCCTTTCAGGGCTCTCCAGGACCAATAGGACCCGAAGGGAGCATTGGAAGGCCTGGACTTTTGGGCAAAAAAGTAAGTGTTATTTCTAACTATTTCCCTGACATAATCTTTAAAGCAAAAATATCCTATGAAGTCTTCTTAAAACCAAACAATAGTTTAGCTTAACTAGTAAAAAAAAAAAAAAAAAAAGTCTGCCTTGAGCATTCTGCTGTTTTAAGAACTATCAATACAGGATCAAATTGACAAAAACAACCCAAAAGATAGGAATCTTAGGGGGCAGTGAGTTTATGTTAATGAAAGAGGAAAGCCCAGAAAATGAGAGTGAGAATGGTTGCACAACTCAAAGAACAGTATTAATGCCACTGAATTACATGTGTGGAAACTGGTGAATTGGTGTATGTATATTTTATATATTCTGTATATTCTCAACAACCGTAACAAAATAAATACAATTTTAAAGTAAATCAATTAAATACAATACTGAGAGCAAAATATCTCTATTCTCTTCC
This sequence comes from Orycteropus afer afer, assembly GCF_000298275.1. NCBI lineage: Eukaryota > Metazoa > Chordata > Mammalia > Tubulidentata > Orycteropodidae > Orycteropus > Orycteropus afer. The sequence continues at coordinate 24,568,165 of NW_006921590.1, forward strand.
AGATTTTTATGTTAGTTCCTCACATGATTGAATCCAGTCACTATCAATAGGCTACCAGCATTCTACTAATATGTTCTCTTCCTTCATTGAGCACAAACTTTCTAATTGTTCATTTTCTCCATGAAACTGCCCCTACTTCATGAGAAGAGACAGAGTAATCTCACCCATCATGAAACAACCTGAAAAGCTTTTCAAATCCCTGATTTTCTGAATGCATGGATGTACTCAGTGGCAGAGGGGTTGCAGAACCCAGATCTTCTTTTTACAGATGCAATTCTCTGTCTAACCCCACCTGCCACCATGGAGGTGCCTCTTACAGAGATTGTCAGAGAGCAAATCATTGGCCTAGCCAGGATCTCACTCCCCTGCTTAAAACTTTTCTGTATCTCCCCTACCCACCCAGAGCCAACTTCATTTGCCTGTGATATAGAACACTGAGCTTAGAAGGACCCTCTGCCTAGTTTAATGCTCTGCTGTTACCTTCTTAGAATTTTTAATAATTTTTGAACAAGGTACCTCACATTATCATTTTGCATTGCTCCCACAAATTATGTAGCCAGTATTGCCTTCCCCATTGCTCTCAAGAAAGTCTCCAAACTTCAAAGTAGCTTACAAGGCCTTTGCAATTTGACTCTGTTAAATTCTATGGCTTCATAGCCTGTGCAAGAGCTCTGGTGGTATAATGCCTAAGGCATTTGACTGCTAACCAGAAGGCTGGCGGGTCAAACGCACCAGCCACTCCTCGGAAGGAAGGTTGGGCAATCTACTTCCATAGTGATATCACCTTGGAAACCCAAGGAAGGGTCGCTATGAGTCGGGGCTGACTCGATGGCACATAACAAGAAATGCATCTTCTGTCCTCCATGCCTTGCTGCCAGTTCCTCCTGTATATTGAAGTTTTCTCAGTTCCTAGAGCACACCTGCCCTGACTTCTCACCAAGCATTTCCTCTACCTGGCTCATACTCACCCTTCCTTGCCTTTCCCTAGCCCACAAAACTTATCTTTCAACCCTCAGCTTCCTTGGTCATTGCCTTCAGGCAGCTTCTGGCACACCAAATCTAATTTAGGTATCCCATCTCTTTGCTGATGTCAGATGGATCTTGGCTGAAAGCAAAGAATACCAGAAAGATGTTTATTTGTATTTTATTGACTATGCAAAAGCATTTGATTGTGTGGGTCATAACAAATCATGGATAACATTGAGAAGAATGAGAATTCCAGAACACTTAATTGTACTCATGAGGAACCTGTTACATAAACCAGGAGGCTGTCATTCAAACAGAACAAGAGGGTACTGCATTGTTTAAAATCAGGAAGGGAATGTGTCAGGGTTGTATCCTTTCACCATACTTATTCAATCTGTATGCTGAGCAAACAATCCAAGAAGCTGGACTCTATGAAGAGGAATGTGGCATCAGGATTGGAAGAAGACTCATTAACAACCTGCAATACGCAAATGACATGATTTTGCCTGCTGAAAGTGAGGATGACTTGAAGCACTTACTGATGAAGATTGAAGACTACAGTCCGCAGTATGGATTACACCTCAATCTAAAGAAAACAAAAATTTTCACAACTGGACCAATAAGCAGCATCACAATAAATGGAAAAAAGATTGAAGTTGTCAAAGACTTCATATTACTTGGTTCTAAAATCAACACCAGTGGAAGCAGCAATCAAGACATCAGACAATGTATTGCATTAGGCAAATCACTGCAAAAGACCTCTTTCAAGTACTGAAGAGCAAAGATGTCTGATGTCTCCTTGAGGACTAAGATGCACCTAACCCAAGCCATGCTATTTTCATCGCCACTTATGCATGTGAGAGCTGGACAATGAATAAGGAAGACTGAAGAAGAGTTGATGCTTTTGAGTTGTGGTGTTGGCAAAGACTGCTGAAAGAACTAATAAATCTGTCCTGGAGGAAGTGCAGCCTGAATGCTCCTTGAAAGCAAGAATGGTCAGACTTCATCTCAGCTACTTTGATCATGTTGTCAGAAGGAACCATTCTCTGGAGAAGGATATCATGCTTGGTAAAGTGGAGGGTCAATGAAAAAGGGGAAGGCCCTCAACAAGATGGATGGACACAGTGCCTACAATGATGGGCTCAGGTATAGCAAAGATTGTGAGGCTGGCACAGGACCAGGCAGTGTTTCATTCTGCTGTGCATAGGGTCACTATGAGTCAGAGACAACTCAATGGCACCTAACAACAACAGCAACATCTCTTTGCTCTCATAGCAGCACAAACTTCATCACACAATATAATAATTGCTTGTCTAATTATCTCTCTTATCAATCCGATTACACTTGATAAGGGTAGGACCACATCTATCATGTTTAATGCTGTTCTTTTCCAGGACAATCAATAATTTTACATGGGCAAATAAATGAGCAAATGAATCAACTTCCCCTAAAGTAAATTTCCTACCTTTTGCCTTCCTCTTTGGTCCTTGTATAACAACAGGAAAATGGTACTTGAGTCTACCCTTGTGTTAAGCTAGCGATGTTGCTTGCTCACCTTTGGGAAGATCATTATTTCTCCTCTTCAGGCCCTCTCCTTACTGAGCACTAACCTTTCGCTGCCAACCCATGTCTCCTCATCTAGCGGACAGAACTTCTTATGGTGAGGAGCAGGCCTTGATTTTACTGATCTGAAGCTCTTCTTCTCTCACTTATTAGGGAGAACCTGGAGCTCTTGGAGACCCAGGGCCAATGGGACAAAGTGGACAGAGAGGAAAACAGGTATGAAGTTTGGGGACCTTTACCCTTTCCCAGATGCAAGTTCTGGGGTAAAGAAAAGGGTATTGATACTATTAACTTAAACATCTGGGATATTGAAGGCACTTCTCTTATGTCACAGCAGTCATTCTATAGCTGGGCTGTCAAAGTGAGAAAGAGTGGTGTGGGGGAGGAAGGATGGATACAGAGAGGATAGTGGATGAATCAGAATAGAGCATTTCAATATTGCAACATCAGTATGGTCATATAGATGCATGTCAGTTGATAAACAGCACCACCCATTTTTTTTCCCTACTTGTGAGGCTCCATGGTAGCAACAAAAACTGGGAAATAGGGCCAAGAAGGGATCATTTCTATTTTAGGCCTGAATTCTGTTCTAGAGGCTTTGACTGTACCATAATCTCAGCCCAGGGAGCAGTCTAGTTAAGGACAATTTTTTAATTCTTTTAAAAATATTATTTTTCTTATAGAATTTATGCATAGATATTGTAGAAAATTTACCAAACACAAAAAAAGAAGTGAAAGGGAAAGAAAAGAAAAATATACCCATAATCCCACCATTTTTAGATCTTCATCATTTACATCCTGAAGATATCAGAAATAAGATCATTGCAATATACTCTAGTTTTCTCTCTCAACAATGCATCATGAACATATTTCCATGTAATTATTTTTTTACTTAGTCTCAATTTAAATAATTTCAAATTATTCTACTGAATATAAGTACCTTAGTTTACTTGACCAGTCTCTTACTATTGAACATTATATTTGTTTCCAGTTTTCCATTGTCATAAACAGAACAGCAGTGAATATCCTTATACCTAACTAAATTTTGGGCAAAACAATAATTAATTTCTACATAGAAATTTCTAGAAGTAGCATAGCTGGGTCAAAGAATATGTAATATTTAATTAAGGCTTTTTACCCCTGTTGTAATGTGCCTTTAGGAATATTCATATAAAAAAATAAAACGGTCATGCATCATGCAAGAGAGTGCTTGTTAGGACAACCATACCAACAATGAGTATGATCACCTTTTTTTTTTTTTCTTCATGTTTTCCAATTTTAATGTCCAGAAAAAAAAAAAGTACCTCGTTACAATTTCAAATTGCATTTCTTTGATTACTAGTGAGGATGAGCATTTTTCCATGTCTTTCATCATTTGTAATTATTATTTTAGATCCTTCACACATGCCTTTTGGACAAACTCTTAATTTCCCACTGATGCCATGAGTCCTGAAGGACCATCCCTCTGATTCCTATAATGGTGCAGAGTGGAGCTGAAAAAGAGGTATAGGGAATCCTACCAGAAAGGGAGGAAAACTCAGCAAAATCCAGCAACACTCATGTTCCCAGGGTTCAGGGTCACTGATTAAGCCCCCTCCATCTTGAAGGCTTCTCTCCAATGCTTCTCTCTTGGCACCATAATCTTCCCAGTACAGACTACAATTAATTCTCAGTTTTGTGGAATTGAAATTAACTGGTGTGTTCACAGGGAGATTATGGCATCCCAGGCTATGGTCAGATGGGACGAAAAGGAGTAAAGGTAAGTATGGGAAAAAATTATTACTTTTAATTGATGAGCTATATCTAAATAATACCAGGAGATATGAGCATACTGTGGAAGAGGTGTGCTGATTGGTTTAATTTATCTTTTCTGCTGCAAATTATAGGGCCCACGAGGATTCCCTGGAGATATGGGGCAGAAGGTACTGTGCACATGACTTTCTTTTGAAATGACCATAGCATTAACCTTCTATTTGAGAATTGAAATAAGCCTTTAGAGCCAAAAAAAAAGTAGGTGAGGTTTTTTTTCCTGGGGTTTTATGAAGAAAAAATTATACTGAATTCCTGTGAATTTTAAATCATTAAATATTGTCCTGTCTTTCATTGCCTCACGCTCAGTGTCTTGAAAGCCATCATTTCACATATTTTGCTCATTGTTTGGTTTTTCAGGTGGGGGGGTAAATCCAGTCCCTGTTATTTCATCTTGGCCAGAAGAAGAAGTGCAATCACACTTAAATCAATGCAGTAGAAATGTTAAAAGAGAGAAGAAATTCTGAAATAGTGTTCTCATTCTGAAATAATGAGCTATGAGCTATATAGGGATATAACATTTTAAAAAACAGATCATGCTTATTTGTGGGACCAAATTGCTTGGGGTTTTAGATGCAGTTTTTTTTTTATCATGGTTTATGTTTTTCTTTGATGGTCTTATTGTTGAAATTGTGTGATTTTGTCCTAGATCAGGCCCTCCTAACCATTTGCCAGGGCTATAGCAATTGCCTCCAACTGCTCCGCATTCTAATCTCAGAATCAACTTCAAACCCTTTGCATGACCTAGAACACCTTCCACAGCATGGCTATTACTTGTTATCATTTCCCTTGCCTCTTCTCCCTTGCAGTCGCACTTTGTACTCTAATAAGATCAAAATGTATTTCTGTGCTCACAGTATATTTCTGTTTAATACCTCTGGGCCTTGGCTCATGAAATTTTCTCTAGCTGGATAACTACCTTCCTCTTTCCCACCTTTTCTTACTAACTCCTACTCATTCTTCTAGTCTCAGCTCAGTATTCATCTCTCCCAAGAAACATACCCTGCATCCTCAGATAAGACTGAGTGCTCTTGCCCTTATCTCCTGTGTCACTTACCACCAAATACTTCACTGATCTCTCCACTATACTGTGAGAGCCTTGGAAATATATCCTCACTATCCATCCTTATTCTTGTCTAATTTTGAGCATAGTGCCCAACTCAATAGACAGTTGTTGAGCAGAACTCATTGGGTGATACAGCTCTGACACTATATGGTTCATTCAATTTGGGTCACTAAATAAGACGTGACAAAGAGAACATCCTAAGTTTAAGAATCATTAAAAATGCTCATCCCCTCATGGGGACATTAAAAAAAGATTCTTTACATAATTAATATTTTTGGTTAAACAATGAATGAATGAATGAGTTGCAGAGATGATGGTAGAGCATATTATATTAATTCATTCATCTATTTATCCAACAAACATTATTGTGTGCATACTATGAGCAAGGCACTACAGATCCAAAAAGTAATAAGACATTTATGCCCTCAAAAAGTAAATCATCTAGCAGAGATACTCTCTGTCTAAATGGATGATATTCCTGCTTCTGCTCTTTACGAATAAGATCGTCATCTTTTTTAAAGACCACTGATGATGAAGTATTCAGTTTGTGAAGGAGTCA
>NW_006921590.1:24574372-24611773 GCF_000298275.1 Orycteropus afer afer
TAAGTAGCTATATATATAGTGTGCCTTTTCCCTTTTCATTCCCAGCTTTCTGAATAATGTTTTAAATATGAATAAACTATATTTGAGGTATTTTTGACAAACTTGTTCACCAAACTTTCCTTGTGTCATTGGTGGGAAGATATAATATAATTGTGTTGCTGGGAAAGATGGAATCCTCTTGACACAAATGCTGTCCTCCCCCTGTTCATTCCAAAGCTTGGTATATTCTTTCTTCTCTCCCAAGTATGATGAAGAAATATGCCTCCCAGTACCTGAATTATTCACCGAGACAACATTAAATTTAAAATTTCTTCCTCAAGGCAGCCTTTCTTGTTCCCCCTGCCCCACCACATCCCTGTAAATAACTCTGTTTAGGTGTATGTTACACTGTTCTCCTGATGAGAACTACATGCTTTTGTTCAATTTTCAATCCTCAATCTCGCTGAAGTATTCACCATACTTAGTTCCCTGTCTTAAATTCACTCCTCCCTTAGCATAGAAAGGAACTCTGGGGGCTCAGTGCCTAAGGCATTTGAGTGCTAAGCAGAAGGTTGGTGACTCCAACCCTCCAGCCACTCCACAGAAGGAAGACGGGCAATGTACTTCCATAAATATTTACCACCTTGGAAGCCCAACAATGGTCTCTGTGAGTTGGAATTGAGTTGATGACATTGAGTTTTGGGTTTTGTTTTGTTTTTTTTTAGCATACATGACATATTTCTTTTCCTCTCTATCTGTCACCACACTAGATCTTCTCTTCCTCTCCCAACCTCCAGGACTAAAGCTATAAAATGTAGTCCTTGGTCCTCTTCTTGATCTTTCTTACTTAGTAACCTCATTCATACTCTTGGCTTCAGCCACTGCCATCTTTCCCTAATTATTGTGACCTTCACTTTCTCTCACCAAAATAATAATAATATTCTTCTTATTTGTTTTCCACTTCCATCTTCTCCCTGCTTCAGCTAATCCCAAAACCACAGTCACTTGATTTTTCCCTTCAATCAAAGCCCTGATTGTTACTCTCCTGATCAAACGTCTTCCAGAATTCCTCATCAGCTACCAGACTGAAACTGACCTCCATACTCTGGAAGTAGATATACTGTTCATTTCAACCAGAGTTGCTAATGTTCTATCTGTTTTAGATATTGGGATTCTATGTAAGATTTCCTTCTTGAAAATGTGTCTAGAGCAATGTTCTCCACAAAATTAATGCTTAAATCAAAATGCAGAATATGGTAATAAAAAAAATGCAATGTCTGATTAATCAAATTAAATCAATTATATGAAAACAGCTACATTTTAAAATCCTTTTATAAAACAGTGTTTTTAATTGATGAGTTACTGAAAGAGAGATTATTTCCTTGGATAGAGAAGGGGACAGGAAGGTATTATATAAATAACTGTAAAGGCAAATATTCTTATTCCAGAAAATAATATTCTAATTTCTGATAAAGGCTGAGGAAATCAATATACTTCAATTTATAAATGACTCCTAAAATTAGTTCTCCACCAAAGTCAGAATAAATTTTTTTTTAACTTGTACTTTTTCAGAAATTATTTATAAATTTAGGAAGTAATTCATTATTTAGTATTTTATGTAATCAGTGCTCTATATGTTTTCCTTAATTTGTAGGCCTTTTTCTTTGGATATTCTTGGTAACTGTTGAGATAGCAATTGCATTCATATTTATGCATAAATATTCATATTATTAGAAAATTAAAAATAGCAGGAAATATCTAAGTATATCAATGACTTAACTTAGTTCCAAATGACAGGAGAAGGTGACTTTTAGTGTTGTATTGGCCTTCCTTCATAGGTAATGTAGTTGTTATAGGGAGCTCTGGTGGCATGGTGTCTAAAGCATATTTGACTGCTAACCAGAAGGCAGGCCATTCAAACCCACCAGCCACTCCTTAGAAGGAAGATTGGGCGATTTACTTTCATAGAGATACCGCCTTGGAAACCCAAGGAGGGGTTGCTATGAGTCGGATCCAACTGGACGGCAGTGAGTTTTTATATAGTTGTTATGAGATAAATTAAGTTTTGGATTTGGAGATTATTTTTTCATACAATCAAAATATTTTCATAGGAAATATTTTACCAACATGATTTTTTCTTTCTGAATCTTCAGGGTGATATTGGCAATCCTGGAAAGCCTGGGGATGGCGGACCCAAAGGATTCAGGGGACTAAGAGTAAGTGGCCTATAATTCCAGAAGTAATAAATATTTCTTTGGAAGACTCTTTTATGTTGTAATAATAAATGTGGATTATTGATCCAACCCAAGAGCTTCTGCAATGCCACTTGCTAGCGGTGTGACTTTCAACACACCTTTTCAGGATCTCAATTTCTATGACAGGAGACTTGAACTAAATCACCTCTGAGGTCATTTTCAGCTCTTAAAGCCTGAGGTTCCATGAATCTAAACTGTTTAAAAGATTTACAAATGACTGGTGATTCCAAAAATTGTCAGTGCCTTCCAGTCTTTTCTAAGGCACATATTAAAGCCCAGAATATTAGCCCTGTGAGTGGAAATGAAGCTGCCATCAGTCTGTTGTTTCTTGGAGGGTTTTTTAATCATTCCATTATCCATAACCAAGGTCATTGTAAGGAAGGCTGTTGAGAGTTTCTAATTAGCAAAGTGCACAGTAGAATATTATGCATACTTAAAAAACAAAATGCTGAGAAAAGCAGCCATTCATTTTAAAATTTGAGCACAATATCAGAGGTCATTATCAGCATGAAAGAGATGCAGTTCAATGAATATTTTCCATGTGGCTGGGTAAATTTCATTAGCATCTATATCCATCACCTTGGTGTGGGAATGATACAACTCATCCATGTCATCTTGTATGTATGAGGAATCATTTTCCTTATTTGATCTTTTGAAGATGGGAGGGGTTGTTTTTGTTTTTTAAGATCTCTATGTCCCCTAGTATATTTGCTTTGCTCATTAGCTTCAATTCCGGTTTATGACTAATTTAGATTTAAATGCAAAGCCATTGCCAGAGCAAAGTATGTCACTAATGAAGAGGCTAGGAGGGAAATGGATGTTTACCAATGATTAAGAATGGCTAATTTATATTACAAGTAACCAATTTACTTGACTTGAATGAATAATCACTTTAATCTTTTTTTTTCTTTTTAAAGTCCCATTAAAACTGTGCTAATCCTTATGGGTAGAAGATGTGGTGACTAACTCATGTTCTTATCTACAGCTCCCTCTAGGCTTGCAAGGTGAAAAGGGATCTCCAGGACACCAAGGCCCTCCTGGAAGGAGAGTAAGTGTGCCCATGAGAATTAAGTAGTGTGTAATGGTTTCTATGATGCTCAAAGGGAAGGGCACAGACTTTAAAGTCAGAAGCATTGAGTTCAAGTCCAAGTTCAGTTTTTTACCAGCTGTGTGCCCTTCGGCCAGTCACTGGGTCTCTCACTTTATCTCTGAAATGGGGATGATATATTTTAACAAGCTCCAAAGGTAAGTGTGAAGATAAGATAATCAAACGTGAACAAAATCATAAACCACACACACTACCCTCAAGTCGATTCTGACTCACAGTGTTCCCCATTGGGTTTGTGAGGTTGTAAATCTTTACGGAAGTAGATTGCCCATCTTCCTTCTGTGGAGCACCTAGTGGGTTTGAACCACTGACCTTCTGGTTAGTAGCCAAATGCCTTATCCACTGCACCACCAGAACTCCTTCAAATGTGAAGTCTTTGTAAAATATTAAGTGCAATGCAACTATTACCTATCACTTTTATTTATTACAGAAGTTTTTAAAAATAGAGGTGAGATTGTATAAGTTTCACAAAGGTGTTCAAACAAAGTTCCACCATGCTAGACAAGTTCATGTTGTTGTTGTTTTCGAGTCAACAACAACAACAACAATTTTCCAGTATGACTTCATTACAAGAGAAATGTCACGTCTTTTGGAACTCTTCTCAGGCAGAATCAGGCCTGTCTCCCACTGATAAAATTTCAATATCTCTATTTTAGTGCTTCTCACACTGTAATGATGATTTATTTACATATACATCTCCCCTAATGAGCATATGCAGGAAAGAACTAAATGTTGCCAACACCAGTGTTTGTAGGAAGCCTAAGATAGCATTGTGTAAGGAGTGGAAAAATCATTATCTTGTTTGGTGCATTGTGTATCAGAAGACATTCTGACTACCTGGAGGGGTCCTTCATCTTGACACTTTAAAAAGAAATAAACAAACAAACAAAAAACGGAAGATTTTGTGGATGACTGAATTCATAGTAGAATGAGAATCACGCCACTGTAAAGATACCCTGAGCTAATCATGTCTTTCTTTCTCATTGAGGAATTGGTGGATGTTATTAGTCATGTGGATGAGAATATAGTATCTGGGCCAATTTGGTCCAGTCTGGATTTATATCCCATCTGGATTCTGGAGCTCCTATTTTTGGTTTCCACACCTTTCTGGTCTTGTGCTTGGCCCCTGCTGGGCAGTATTGGGATGTGGCTTCTTTCTTCACAGGCCCTTGACCCTCAACTTTTGCTTAAAGCACACTCTTTCAGAACATATTCCTCCAAGGTTCTGATCCTTTGTAAAATGTGTGCTGCTTACTCTATTTCTTAGCCAGAAAGTTTTTCCCTCTCTATTTAAATGGTTCTGCAGGCTTTTCTGTTTTCTGCTATAACTTGTAAAACGAAGGATAAGACTCTGAGCCTTTTTCTGAGATGAATAAAGGAATGATATATCCAATGGGTAGAATCATGGATTCCACAAGAGTTCTGGTTAACATTATCAGCACACAGGTAATCCTGTATAACCATTTTGTAGGCCACCCAAACATTCAGCAAAACAACAAAACGCAATGCATGCTGTCAAGTCAGACCCAACTCATAGCAGCCCCTCCTTGGGTTTCCAAGGCGGTATCACTATGGAAGTAGATTGCCCAACCTTCTTTCCGAGGAGTGGCTGGTGGGTTTGAACTGCCAGCCTTCTGGTTAGCAGTCAAATGCCTTAGGCCCTAGGCCATCAGAGCTCCTAAACATTCACCAAGCACCCAAATGTTTATTAGATGAATGGATGATTGGATAGATAGATGGATGGATGGGTGGATGGATAATTCAGTTGTCATTTAGAACAGAAGTTATTGAACTGACACACATGGTTGAGCTTCTGGGAGTCAGTGAAATTGTATGTATCTTAGTTATCTAATGCTGCTTTACCACAAGTGGATCAGAAATTTATTCTCTCACGATTTAGGAGGCTACAAGTCTGAATTCAGGGTGCCAGTTCTAGGGGAAGGCTTTCTCTGTCAGCTCTGCGGGAAGGTCCTTATCTCCTTTCAATGTCTGTGGGCCCAGTGTTGCTTGGAGATCAACATGTGTCTTGGCATCGTCTTCCCCTGACCTATGAGGGTCTCAGCACAGGGACCCCAGGCCCAAAGGATGCATTCTGCTCCTGGCTCTTCTTTCTTGATGATAGTCAGGTTCCCCCACCTCTCTGCTCACTTCTCTCTCCTTTTATCTCTTGTAAATTAAAGGTGATACAGACCATACCCCAGGGAAACTCCCCTTACATTAGATCAGGGCTGTGACCAGATTGAGGGTCCATGACTTAATTAAGGGTAATGCATCCCACCCTAATCCTGCTTCATTAACATAACAAGAAAACTAATCCTATTTAACATAAACTAATCTTGCCTCATTCACCACAGGCATAGGTTAGGATTTACAACACATCACAAAATAGAGTATAAAGAATATTGAGAATCATGGCCTAGCCAAATGTATACATATTTTGGGGGAGGAGGATGTCACAACATGATCCATGACAATATGTTAAACATGTCTGAATAGCATGTAATAGCATTTTTCTGAACAGAACATTTTCAGTTTTGTCAGTTCTCCAAAAGAGTCTATATATATCATTGTCTCTGTTCCCTAATGCTGCCATAACACAAATACCACAAGTAAGTGGCTTTAAAGAACAGAAATTTCTTTTCTCACAGTTCTGGAGGCTAAAAGTTCAAATCAAGGTCTCAACTGTGTTAATTCTTTCCTTGTAGGAACTCCCAGTCTTTGGTTTGGTTTATAGATGATCCTCACGTGATGTCTATCTTCCTCTGTGTGTGCATCTGCATCTAATGTGCTCTTTTTTTAATAACTCAGAAGTGATTAAATTTAGAACCCACCTTACTTGGATATGATCTTATTAACATAACACGTTGTTGTTGTTAGAAGCTGTTGAGTCGATTCTGACTCATAGTGACCCTGTGCACAACAGAAGGAAACACTGCTCTGTCGCACCATCCTCACAGTCCTTGCTATGCTTGAGCCCATCCTTGCAGCCACTGTGTCAATCCATCCCATCGAGGGTCTTGGTGGCATAGTGGGTAAGGCATTTGGTTGCTAAGCCGAAGGTTGGTGGTTCAAACCTACCAGCTGCTCCATGGGATGAACATGAGGCAATCTACTTCTGTAAAGATTTACAGCCTTGGAAACCCCATGGGGGTTGCTATGAGTCAGAATTGACTTGATGGCAGTGGGTTTGGTTTTAAACACAACATAGAAACTCTATTTCCAAACAGGATTATATCCATGGATATAAAGGTTAGGATTCTAACACATATTTTAGGAGGATGCAATTTAATCCTTTCCAACAGTCATGTGAAGAACTACTGCCTGTAAGAAGCCTGGCAAAAGGAAATTAGAAGAAGACACAAGAAAAGCTCAAGTTACCAAGAAAGAAGGATGGACCATACTTTCAGGAAGCCTTTTCAAATTTATTTCACCTACTTGTTTGTATTCCTTTACTCTATAACTTTATGGGCATTTATGAGCTTAATGTATATGCTCTTCTTTGGTATCATATCCATTTTGCTCTGTAATGTCTTTGTGTCTTTCACATATTTAGAGGTTTGTATCTTACATCCTGCATTTTAATCTCCTTGATTTGTAATATGCTGTATCTTTGAGTTTCCAATATAGCCCTCTCCTTAGCACCGCTCTTTGGAAGTCTACTCTTTACAATTTAAGATTTCAACCTTTCGTGTGAGAATTGCCTCCTTCTAAGTATTGAATCTTTAGTAGAAATATCTCTTAAGAAATAAATTTTGCTTCTTTACTTCACCTCATCTTAGAAAAATAATTCAGTTCCCTCTGGGTAGACATCAACTTAATTGATCTAACACAGAAACAAAAAGGCTTATACTGTGTGAATGGGAAAAACCCCAGAAAAAGCAAACCCATTGCCATCAGTTTGATTCTGATTCAATTCAGAATATACCACAGAGGACAGGGTAGAACCGCCCCTCAGGGTTTCCAAGACTCTAAATCTTTGTAGAAGCAAACTGTCACATCTTCTCCTGTGGAGTAGCTGGTGAGTTCAAACCACCAGCCTTTTGGTCAGCTGCCAAATGCTTTAAACACTACACCATGCATCAATGCATTGTAAACAGGTTCAGGAATACTTTAAGACTTTAACCCTCTCAGTCAGCTGTGTTTTAAAGAGCTAACGGTTTTGGGGTTTTTTGTTTTGTTTTGTTTTGTCACTAAAGACTCAGATTTACATATAAATAACTTGCTCTGTTTTTGTTTTCCTAGGGCCCAAAAGGCCTTGCTGGACAGCCTGAATTTTCTGTATGTATCTCTTTATGCACTACACCAAAACCAACCTGTCCACTGTGAAATAAATAGGGCCACTCAGAGGTCTCTGCTCATGTTTCTTCTCTGTTTGTTTTTTTTATTTACAGCATTGTGAGCTGATCCAGTTTGTGAGGAATCACAGTTGTGAGTATCTGTCTGATGTTTCAGAACAAGAGCATCCGTGATTGCTGAGGGTGCTTAGCACAGACCTGAGTATGGGCATGCAGAATCAGTGGGCTACATTTACGAATGGCTTGTTCTGAGAGATTCTGTAGGAAGATCTCATATCAAAGGTGGGAGGAAAAGAGATATACGGTAAATAAAGATACGTGCCTTTGCACAAGAAGTGTGATTCACACAGGGAGCAAAACCATCAATATGTGAAACAAGACCAACTCTAGCATAGTGCCTAAGGCACTTGACTGCTAACCAGAAGGCTGGCGGTTCAAACCCACCAGCCACTCCTCAGAAGGAAGGTTGGGCAATCTACTTCCGTAGTGCTACTGCCTCAGAAACCCAAGGAGGGGTCGCTATGAGTCAGGGCCGACTTGATGGCACATAACAACAACAACAAAGTTGTGTGGATTAGCTCACATGTGTCTAACAGTTAAGGGGCTCTGGTGGGACAGTGGTTAAGACATTTGTCTGCTAACCAAAAGTTGGTAGTTCGAACCTACCAGCCATTCCATAGAAGAAAAATGAGGTAGTCTGCTTCCTTAAAGATTTACAGCGTTGGAAACCCTCTGGGGGTTGCTATGAGTCAGAATGAACTCGATGGCAATAAATTTGGTTTGAGTATAATAATCACATGAAAAAGGACTGAGTGGCCATATGGTAAATGCACAAACATGGGGGTTTAGGATAGGTTGGTAATTAGTTAGCCAATTAGTTGAGGAAGTCTGCTTAAAACAAGCAAACTAATAATAATAAAACCTGTTGTTGATTCAATTCTGACTGGTGACTCATCTTACCTTCTAGAACTGCTATGTAGTGAGTGTTTTCTTTGCTGTAATCTTTCCAGAAGCAGGGCTTTTTTCCATGGTACCACTGAGTGGGTTCAAACCTCCAACCTTTAGGTTAGTAGCTGAGTGCTAACCATTTGTGCCACCCAAGGACCTAAGGAAGGCTCTTTGGAGGGAGATAATTGACGGGGAGCAACAATAAAATAGTTTCAGCAAAGGAATAAAGCAGGAGTCAACAGAGATGTCTTTGGTTCTGAAGAAGGGGAAAATGAGATAGTAAGGGCACAGTGATTTTATTTCTGAAAACGTATCCTAAGCAAATAGTGTAAAAGAAAGAAAAAATTACATGAAAGATGTTTATTGAAATACTGTTCATTGGAATCAAATGATTATACATTTAGATTATTTATAATTATAAAATAATTAGGCTATGATACATCATTTTCTTGATGAAATATTAAGCAGATGTGGTTTTTATGAAGATTCTATCAGAATATGGAAAAATATTGGCATTAAAAGCAGAAAATTAAATTGAATCCTACTATGATTACATTTAGATAAATATATGTAAACATAGAATAAGTACTAGAAGCAAAAATAGAAAAAATGTTAAAGTGTGTTGTATTAGGGCGATAGAACTGTAGGTGATTTATCTTCTTATGTTTCCATAACATAAATAATAATCCTTATATAATCACACTTGGAAGAGGAGAAAATTCGAGAAACTTTACTGAAGGAGAATGGATAAAATGTAGTGAGTACAAGTATACAGAAGGGAAATAACAGTGAAAAGTTTAAAATAACTGTAACACTAGAGGGGAGAGGCTTATCACAGTGGATGAGTAGGCAGGGGAAGAACTGTGAAGAGAAATCAATTGGTAGAAAAAGATGATGGGTTTAAACATTTTAGAAACAGCCAAGGATTGTGTAGGCCCTAAATTAAAATGACCTACAGCAGCTAATTAAAAAGTGTAGGAGTCCCTGGGTGGTGCAAACAATTAAGTGCTCAGCCACTAACTGAAAGGTTGCTGGTTCAAGTGCACCCAGAGGCACCTCAAAGGAAGAGCCTGGCTATCTGCTTCCAAAAACGCAGCCACTGAAAACCCTATGGAGTGCAGCTCTACTCAGGGGTTTGCCATGAGTCAAAATCGAAGGTGCAGGGTCAGAGAAGGAGACTCAGATGTTCTAGTCACTCAAGTGCTCATAGTTTTTAAAACCACTGGATAGATAAGGTTCCTAATGGTATGAAATCAAAGAGTCAGAAACAGAAACTCAAGGGATGCACTCAGGCAGATGCCTTGAGAGAAGGAATGGGGCCAAAGTACAGAAAAATGGCACCCCATAGATGGGGGAAAAATAAAACCCAAAGGTCCCTGCCCTCAAGTTGATTACAACTCATAGTGACACTATATGACAGAGTAGAACTCCCATAGGGTTTCCAGGGTTGTAAATCTTTATGGAAGCAGACTGCCTCATCTCTTTCCCACTGAGCAGCTGTGGGTTTGAACTACCAACTTTTCGGTTAGCAGCTGAGCACTTTTAACCACTGCGTCACCCAAGAGAGAGAGATCGGAAAGTTCTGCTAAATGTGGGCAACTTTAAAGTAAACAAACAGAAGCCAGTGGAGAGAAACTTCAAAGGAAGTAGGTATGTGTGAAGGACAGTGAGAGGTAAAAAAGCCTCTTCTGAATCCACGAGGAGGTGAAACAAGGACCATGGGCAGAGGAAACAGGGGAGAGGTATTGTAGAGAAAATTAGTGTGGTGATCAAACTCCCTCACCACATTACCAGTCTTCTCAGAGAAATCAATGTCTTCTCAAGAAAGACAGAAAGTAGATGAAAGGGGCTAGAGAGTAAAGATTGGCCATTGGAGGGTTTGGGATTTGAAGGAAGGTGTTTTCTAACACTGAACGAAAAGAATCAGCTGGGAAATTAAGGGGGCAAGGGAGAATGGGCAGATTCTATCACCAGACTCAGTGCTGATTGGACAGCATGGAATTCCAGACCAGACCTCGAAACAGAGATAAGAATTGGGTGATAGACCTTTGAATCTAATTCAAACGGCCTCACTTTATAAATGAGGCTGGTGAACTTGGACTTCTAGTCTATTATTGTTCATGCTTCAGTTCCACAGGTGCTCTCTGCCACACAGAGATGAGGATCTGTGTCCTGAGCTGGTAGCTGGGATGTTCCTCTGAGAATAAAATAAAAGATCTAGGAGGAATAGGGGGAGGGAATAAAGTAGGAGGACCTGATGGGCTATAGTTTTGGAGGGAGAGACATAAGTAAAGAGGATTTTTTTTGGGGGGGGAAGACAGGAAACACACACACACATTAAAAGAGGTCAAATGATTTACCCAAAGACACCTCAGTTTTGCCAAACTCAAACCCAGGCAGGTGTGGTGTGTCTACTTCCAAAGTCTGTCTTCTGACCGCAAAGCTAAGCTGGAGGTTAACAAATGAAAGTTCTCAGTTAGAAAAAGGGCCGTTAGATGTAGAGGAGGCAGTGGGCTATGTGTGCGTCTGCTGTCTTCTAACCCCATGTACGGCAGGGTAGAACTATGCTCCATAGAGTTTTCAATGGCTGATTTTTTTGGAGTAGATTGCCAGGCCTTTCTTCCAAGGTATCCTGGGTGGCCTCAAACTAGCACCCTTTTGGTTAGCAAACAAGCCCATTAACTATTTGCACCACCCAGGGACTCCTGGCCACAGGATTAAATCAAACAAAAGATTTGCTACAAGGGGAGCATGCACTGGCTGGCAGGATGGAAGGCCAGTTTGTTGCCAGGGTTAATAAAAGCTTTTGTTACAGTGACTCATTTCTTTCCTAGGAATTGAGTAAAATGAACATGGAAATTGTCAGGCCTCTGCCTTCTTAAAGATTTACCATTTTCCCCCTGATTAGTCTCTAGCTTAGAGTAAATCACTTAGAGAGACCAGATGCTATATTGCTAGGGAGAAACTCTTGGGACTTTTCCCTCCTGTCTGTGTGGGTGTGGAGATCATAGAACAGAGGAGCTATATTTTGCAGCAGAGAAAAAAGTTCATTTGGAAATCTTCACAGTTCCAAAAGAAAATAGAGATTCCCAAGGTGTTTGTTAAGGAAGAAAATAAGCCCCCATATTTTAGCTTCATGTTCCTGAATGACTCTCAGAAGGCCATAAGCAGAGAGACAGAACAAATTGAATTTTCACTATCTTGCCATTTAATCAAAAGCTCACCTATTCTGTTTCCAAGACAAGTGATCGATGTTTCTGATTTCAAGCAAAATTCTGCTAAAGTTGGCTGGCCGATGGCTCACAAGAGGAGAAGGTCAGGGAGGTTCACAATTTAATAAAATTCTGCGGACATTTTCCTCAGTCTTTAACCTTGGCTTCTTGTAATTTAGGATTAGCCTCATTTGCAATTAGAGGTGAATAAAAATATTAAGCTTTGCTGAAATTTTATTGTTTGGATTATTTTTAGTTTGTGTTTCAAAAATGTAACTGACTCTTCTCTCTTTCTCCTTTTTATAGCTTGTTGGAAAGGTGAGTATTCTTAACCATATTATGTTCCTTGCTGAAATAATTACTGCATTCTGACAAGAACCCTTTTGAAAGAAAGAAATCTTTACCTCTTTGAGATCAAGGATTTCTTTATTCTCTGCCAACACATTAGTCATCTGAATGTGACAGTTAATGTAATTTTTTTTTTTATGTGTGTCAGCCTGATGGTAAAAGCCAATGGTGATCCCCCAGCCCCCAGCCTCTTGACCCTGTTGTTTTTTCTATTTCCTGTCGAGGTTTACAACTTAGTTTCTTCACAGAGGAGGCCTCTGTTACTGGGGAATTCAGTGAACAGGGTTCTCTCTCTGACTGATCCTCGTTCTGTTACTCTGTTTACTGTGAAACCAGTTAACACTGGCTTCTTGGGCATGTTTCCTTTCCTCCCTGGGACTCACATTCACACTTTCATCTCACCAAAGGTCAACCACTTGTAAACCTCACCCTGCCCATGCTTGTTTCTCTAGGGGCTAGACTGCAGTGGTGTTACATGGCACAATGTTTTAGATGGCGTGGTTATCGAAGCCAATATGTCAACTTCAAGAGCTCCTTGTTTCCTAGAGGCCTGTGAAGTAAACCCACAGGTCTTTGACCTTGTTCCAAAGTACAGAGCCATCCACTTTAACACAGGGTGGGGGGTGGGGGAAGCCTTGCACATACTAAGTCCTCAATAAAAAAAACTTCATGGATTTAAATTTATTAGGTAACCTGCTGGCCACTGATATACCCATTGCCATCAAGTTGATTCTGACTCATAGCAATCCTACAGAACAGAGTAGAACTGCCACTTAGGGTTTCCAAGGCTATAATCTTTAAGGAAGATATATTTGGAATTGCTGGTGGGTTCAAACCACCAACTTTTTGGTTAGCAACTGAATGCTTAACCATTGTGCCACAAAGACTTCTTGATACTGGGGTAGGAGGAGAATGAAAACAAATAGGATTAGGTTCTTCCCTTCTGGGAGAATCTGTTATGTTAGGTCAGTCTCAAAGATACTTGTCTTCCACTTCAGTTATTTTCAGTGAAAGTTTAAGAAATTCTCCTTATTCTATTGTTTATTATTCATTTTAAAATAAATAAATATATTTCAATTCCTTGATTCAAAACACATCAATACTTCCTCTCTATTTCTATTACTGAGAGCAGTGGTTGGGGTGTGGGAGATTTTGAGTTTACAGTGCCTTGGGACTTAACTAGTTTGAGGGTAATAGAACAGATGAGGTGCTCATTATAAATTTTTAAAATTCTTTTTTCTCTTCCTGTGTTCAGAGTTTAAACAAGTTAGGTTATGTTAGACTAGATATGATACATAGGTCGGATACCCTATGAAGTTCCTAATGTTCAAACATCCTATGACTATTAGTATGGAGTTGGGAATAGCAGGCAGACCCATTTTTATAATAGCTCGCTGCAAGCCTGGCTTGTTCCATGCTAGTCTCTTTCTCCTGGAATGAAACCATGGCTTTCATTCAAAAGCTGGCTTTCAGGAAGCCCCTGGGATACTCCCTGATTGGAAACAGTCCTCTGTATCCCCATTCAGAGTACCAGCCATCCTATAAGCCAAAACCAAACTCACTGCTGTCAAGTGGAACCCGACTCATAGCGACCCCTCCTTGGGTTTCCGAAGGGGTATCACTATGGAAGCAGATTGCCCAACCTTCCTTCTGAGGAATGGCTGGTGGGTTTTCTCCACCAAAGCTTCTAACCTATACTTTATATTATAATGACCCTCCCTCAATTTAAGTTCCTTGAGGGCAGACCTGTATTTGACTCATCTTTGCATATGTTGGGTACTCGATAAACATTTGCTGCATAAACAACACAACGCACTGGCATTGGACTCATAGCAACCCTTTCTTGGGTTTCTGAGGCGGTATCACTATGGCAGTAGATTGCCCAACCTTCCTTCCAAGGAGTGACTGGTGGGTTTGAACCACCAGCCTTCTGGTTAGCAGTCAAATGCCTTACGCACTACTCCACCAGAGCTCCCTAAAGGGATAAAAATCTTCCAACTGACTATGACTTCATTTCTGAAGATTTTTGGTAGAGTGGATTTTCAAAATCCCCCAATATACTGCAACGTCCTTCCTGTAATGGACACACAGGAAAATTCACATTTTGTTTGTGTGGACAGTTCTAAGTTTTATGCAACCACTACACCAATCAGGATACAGAACTGTTCCATCAGCTCCAAAACCTCCTGTAATTCCCTTTAAAACAGCAGACTACAGTGGGCTGTGAGGTCCGAGCATTATTGTTGTAAAATATATCAAGCCCTGCATTTAGGTAACACCTTCATGTTTACAAAGCAGATTCTCTCCCTTCCTTTGCACATGGGAATCTTTAGTTCTAGAACTGGATAAAACATTGGATTTTCCTAGACTTTGGTGAGAGTCTTACTGGCATAAAGGATCTGGGAGAGGCTTTGATCCATTGAAGTAACTTAATTCTTCTTCTCATTTTAGCAGAAAGGTGTCCGGTGTATCCAACAGAGCTGGTGTTTGCCCTAGACCAGTCCTATGACATCACAGAACAGAGATTTAATGAAACAAGGGACATCATCATTTCTCTTGTGAATGACCTGAACATCAGGGAAAATAATTGCCCTGTGGGAGCAAGAGTTGTTGTGGTTTCATACGACTCAGACACCAGCTACCTCATCCGCGGGTCCGACTATCATAGCAAGAAGCAACTCCTCCAGCTTCTTTCCCAAATAAAATATCAGATCCCCACAAAAGCCCAAGACATTGGCAATGCAATGAGGTTTGTTGCCCGGAATGTTTTCAAGAGGACACATGCAGGAGCCAACATGAGGAGAGTTGCTCTGTTTTTCAGCACTGGCCAAGCAGTCAACAAGTTGCCCATCATCACAGCCACCATGGAGTTTAGCGCCCTTGATATCAGTCCAGCTGTCTTTGCTTTTAACGAAAGAGACTTCCTTGATGAGGCTTTTGGGGTAAGAACTGTCCTTGAGAATTTCTTCATTGTTAAGGGTGTGGTATGGGTAGGGCAGGATGGGAGTGGGGGAGATATGGGGCCTCTTGATGTCCTTTTCAGTTTTACAGCTGTATTGTTGCCAAACCAAACAACCCATTGCCATTGAGTCAATGCCAACTCATGGGGATCCCATGCACGTCACAGTAGAACTGCATTCCAGGTTCTCAATATCTTTAATCTCACAGAAGGCAGATCACCAGGCCTTCCTTTTGCACAGCTGGGTGGATTTGAACTGCTAACCTTTTAGTTACCAGCTGATTGCAAGCCACTGTGGCACCCATGGACTGTGAGTTGTTGCCAGGGTACATGAAATACAATAGCTAATAATAGCAGGAGTTAATAATAATAGAAGCCACATTTGTTCAGCTCCTGCCTGTGCCAGGCACTATCCTGAGAGCTTTACATGCATATTCATAGAGTCTCACAACTCTCTGAACTGACTGCAGTTATCTCCATTTCACAAATAAGGAAATCGAGGCCCAGAGAGTTCAAGTGACTCATCCAGTTTTGCACATGTAGTAAGTGGCTTAATCAAGATCCAAACACAGATTGGTCTTGTATAAAAGGCCATGAATGCAGTACTCTGCCAGCCCTGGGCTGGCCTGGGGCCTCTCAGATTTGTCATCTGCTTGCTGTTATCTCATTAAACAGCTGGCATTATCCTGCATAGATGAAGTTCAGGAGATTTTTTGACCCCTGAAGGTGTGCAAAACATTTGGTATATATGAACATTTTCCCCAAAAGAGGGTCTACCACTTTTTAGATCCATAGATTTTCAATGATCTATGCTGTCCTCCCTCTCCCCAAAAAATGTTAAGAACCTCTCCAGACAGTGTTACAATCCAATTATCCATGAAATGCATGCTCCTGGAGCTAGGCAAGTGTATCATGTCATTAAAGAGGTTAAAAAATCTATTTTCATACTAAGACATATTTTTCTTCTATGAAATGAAGACAACACCCCCTGTAGCATGGAGAGAATTGATCTGCTCATAACATAACAAAAAATTTTTTTGGAAACAAGGACCAAAGGGTGAGTTATAATAGAGCCTGACAAAAAGGACTGTAGAAAGTCTTGTGGTTTTCAGTTTCTCTTTTGGAAATTTTTCTGCCTTCCTGATTTTGCTCCCTGGGAGAAACAAATGGCATTTGAGTTTTGAGGCTGCATCAAATTCTACAATAGGCCAAGTATGAATAGGTTATCAGTACAATCTCTTATTTACTGGACCATACCCAAACTCCTCTGAATCATCAACAGAAAAGAACCTCAAGCCATTCTTGGTTAACAGATCATTTTTAATGTGCACCATCTCTCTGCAGAGTAACTGACCCAGGAAGCTATCCACTTCTTACCATGTCCAGTATTGCCAGATTCCATATGTTAGTTCTGGTCATGGTGCTTGAACAGTGTTCCCTTTAATCATTTTCTATGCATCACTGTCTCTATGCTCTTCTCCTCTTAGGATTTTCTGCCCACTCCTCCTGGCCTCTCTCCTCTTCTCCACCCTCTTCAACAAGGCCTTGCTGCCTGGGCACTGAAGACACAGAGCTTGCCACCAGGGGGTCTGTTTCCCGACATACTTACTAAAATTGGACTTTATCTATCAAGCTTTTTAAATTTTTGCCAATCTGATAGGTAAATAAGATGCATTTTTTTGTGTGTGTGTTTAAACATTTTTTCATATATTTATTGGCCATTTTTATTTTCTTATGAAACCGCCAGCTCATGTCCCTTGTATCACTTATTTTTTGTACTGCTTCCTTTGGCAATCCTACTTTAAAATACTTCGTGTTATTTATCTATTTATTTATATCTGGACCCTGCCTCAACTAGAATTTAAATCTTAATGTCCCACTGGTGTTCTAGAAATTTCTAAAATTTCTAAAGCTCAGGCAAGTTGAACCTCCATATATCTGATTTTCTCTGCAGAATATAGATTTTTAAATATTTTCTCTTATGATGTTGGACAAAATGGACAGTTTTATCAGGTATTTATGGTCCCTTAAAATATTACCCACCCACTGCTGTAGAGTAGCTTCCAACACATAGAGACCCTATAAGACCGAGTAAAACCACCCCATAGTGTTTCCAAGGCTGTAATCTTTCCAGAAGTAGACTGCCACATCTTTCTCCCACAAAGCAGCTGGTGTGTCCCAACTGTCAACCTTTTAGATTGTATCCAAGTGCTTTAACCACCGTGCCACCAGGGCTCCTCCTAAAGTGTTAGAGTTGTAACTGGAAGAAGTCCACTCTCTACTACAGGTCAATTTTTGCCTTCCAATCAGAAAAATTTTAAATGACCCAACTTTTCACTTCAGCTACTGCCCCATTTCTTGCTTAGAAAAACCAAAAACCAAACTCACTGTCATTGAGTCTATTATGACTCATGGCAACCCCCATCTTTCTGCCACGGAGCAGCTGGTGGGCTCGCACCACCAACCTTCGGATTAGCAGTCAAATGCCTTAGGCACTACGTCACTAGAACTCCTTAAGGAAATCTTCTAGGGGGAAAAATAATTATCAGTCTTTTCTGTTCTCACAACCTTTCATTGCTTCCCCTAGAACTTTTATGCCCTGACAATTTCCTGTGCCTGAAACACTTCCCCCAGCTAGGGCTCCCTCCCTCTCCACCTTTGAGTTTTTGCTTAAATGACACTTTCTCAGTGGGTTCTATTTAAAATTTCACCCCCAGCACTTCCCATCCCTGTTACTCTACTTTATTATTTTTTTTTTTCTATAAAAATGTATCACTTCCCAACATGCTAGGGGATTTATTCGTTTTATTTCTATATCCTCAGCATCTAAAATAGTATCTATAATATTGTAGGCATTCCATAAATATTTGTGGAATAAATAGATTGAATAAATGAAAAATGTCACTCCCCTGAACTTTCTGCTTCACTAAGGCACCAGTTAGTATTTACATGAGGAACTAACAAGGCCAAAACCAAAATAACACCCCAAAGCAGCTGATTTCACACAAAAGAGAGTGGTAATGGAGTAAATACTTTCTAACCATAAGACTGGAATGATTTTTAACTATTTCCAAATGCTCACTGAGCACTTTACTGAAAAGTAAAGCATGTGGCATGTGGCGTTTCTAGTCCTTTAATTTTCCGAGGGAGAGAGAGAAAGCATGAGCATCTCTGTGGATTGAGAGATTCCCTCACCACCACCTGGGAAGGGTTGATTTCTTCAAATATAATAGAAGCGTCTGCCTTGCATGGTGCCACAAAAAGAGTAAATGCCCGCCAAATAGTTACTGACTCACTGAATGAATAAATGAATGCTATATATTGCCCATTTCAGTGAGTATTAAAGCAAAGGAGTGATCAAGAAACAGATGGCAAGCAAGCAGTGTACGAACAAGTATTTTGAATAGACTTAGTATTTTCTCTCTGCTGCCTTTTGAAGTAGGCTTTTAATTTAATCTGTGATTGGGAATATCCACTTGACATCTGAAGGATGTGGCTTCTTCTAGACGATGTACTTGAGGTGGAAATAGGTGGGGTCACTATTTAAAGAGGCTGAAGGAAACTTAGGGTAACCTTTCTGCAGGGCCCAACTTCTGAAGTGGTGTAGGTTTAGAAGGATGTGAAAAAGTCATGGTAGAATTGCTGCCTTGACAATGTTTTGAAAATGAGAGTTAGAAAATCTTAATTCTAGTCTGAATCTGCTCAGGTTATCTTATGGTAGTTTTCTCCTCATAAAATGGGGAGTATTTAGCCTTATTTTCCATACTTCTTTGGGTTATTTTCAGGATTAAAGGGAGATATGTGTGTGTGTGTGCGTGCGTGCGTGTGTGTGTATGTATGGAATAGAACAGAGGGCTATAACGCAAGGCAGTGGTGTTTAGTTGGGTGCTTTTCAAATTAACCCTTAAAGTAGGTGGACAAAACCAAACCAAACTCCCTGCCGTCGAGTCAGATCCGACTCATAGCAACCCTCCTTGGGTTTCCGAGGCAGTATCTCTACGGAAGTAGATTGCCCAACCTTCTTTTCTAGGAGTGGTCCAAACCCACCAGCCTTCTGGTTAGCAGTCGAATGCCTTGGGCACCACGCTACTAGAGCTCCCTAAAGTAGGTGGACAGTGGCTTCTTAATGACTGCTAGTGAAAATGACTAACCAAGCATCTACTTCTTTTTCAATGCAGTTTGACAACACTGGGACATTTCAAGTGATTCCAATCCTACCAAATGAGGACTATGACCCATTAGAAAGACTTTGGCACTGTACACTTTGCTATGGTAAGACTAATGAGAAGAATATTATTGTGCTGAAACGCCTTTTTGGTTAGCTGTTGAATCTGACTTTATCAAAGATTTAGTTTGATTGCAGGTTCCATTTTCAGTTTTCCAGTATCAGATGTCAGGGTTTCTATTTCTATGATGTTTGGAGTTTCCAGAAAAAGTAAAAATTGGTTTAGAAGATTAGCATGTCTTTTGGGTGGATGCTACTTTGTTGGTATGCATCAAAAACCTGTCAAAAATATTGAAACTATGTTTTGACTGAAGTTAGACATGACTTGTAGACTTCAAGTATACATGCCACCTGCATCTTCTTTCACTAACAAAATCCCCACGTTTTCCTCTAATGGCCACAGAAATGCTGGAATATTGAAAACTTTTCATTTAAATGATGTGATATTGAACAAGTACTGTTCAGATTATTAATTTTGGGTAATTAGTCATTGAATTACTTGAAGAAGATCTCAAACAACAGTGTTTTGTTATGCCAACATTGAACCAATGAGTCTCTTTTTATGTTTTCAGATAAATGTCTTCCAAATACTTGCATCAAAGAGGTTGTTTTACCTGAAAATTCATACATGGATGTAGCTTTCCTCTTAGACAATTCTCAAAATATAGCAAATGATGAATTTAAGGCAATGAAGATATTGCTGAGCTCAGTGCTTGACAACTTTGACATTGCCTCAGACCCTTTAAC
Organism: Orycteropus afer afer; assembly: GCF_000298275.1. NCBI lineage: Eukaryota > Metazoa > Chordata > Mammalia > Tubulidentata > Orycteropodidae > Orycteropus > Orycteropus afer. The sequence continues at coordinate 24,594,449 of NW_006921590.1, forward strand.
TTCAGACTCTGGTGACAGGATTACCTTGCTGAGCTATTCTCCTTTGGATAGAAGAAGGAAAAGTACGGTGAAAACAGAATTTGAGTTTACACAATATAGCAATTCAGTACAAATGAAGACACACATCCAGAATTCCCTTCAGCAGCTCAATGGAGAAACTACCATTGGCCAAGCCCTACAATGGGCCATGGAGAAACTCTTCTCAGGAACACCCAACCTAAGAAAATATAAAGTCATCTTTGTGGTCTCAGCTGGAAAAAATATTGAGAGAAAGGAATTCTTAAAGAAGATGGCTCTGAGGGCCAAGTGTCAAGGCTATGCCATATTTGTCATTTCCTTGGGCTCTACACATAAGGATGACCTGGAGGAGTTAGCCAGCTACCCACTTGAACACCATCTGATACAGCTTGGGAGGATTCATAAACCAGATCTGGACTATGTTGTGAAGTTTATTAAGCCATTTATATATGTAATAAGACGTAAGTCATTTTGTTGTTTCTCTTAAATTTGATAAGAAGGTAGTGTATGTTAATAGTTGATAAGCTAATTTATCTTTTCAGCTACTACTAATCCAAATACGTGAATTAGATGGGGAGATGTGGGTGGGCAATGGGACATATCCTGGTTGTACCCTTTTCTCATGGTAGGTTCCCTTAGCCAAAATCTCAGCACCAAGAAGTGACTGGAGGTCTCTTGACCCACTCTCTCTCAACCTGAAGAAGTTCCAACAGCTCTTAGATGATCTCCAGTATTAACATTTAAATAAAAGTTTTATCTGCTACACCTGGTTTATTTCCAGCCTTCGCACACCGTGGAGACCTATATGAGAGTATAAAGATAACACAGTCCTGTGCTCCTCCCAAAGAGTCTGAGCACACAAATCACCTGTTGTTGTGTTGTTGTGTGCCGTCAAGTCGGACCTAACTCATAGTGACCCTTCCTTGAGTTTCCGAGGCAGTATCACTACGGAAGTAGATTGCCTCATTTTCCTTCCGAGGAGTGGCTGGTGGGTTTGAACTGCCAGCCTCCTGGTTAGCAGTCAAATACCTTAGGCACTACGCCACCAGAGCTCCCACAAATCACCTAGGAATCTGGCTAAAGTACAGGTCCTGATTCAAGATGTCTGGTGTAAAGCCTGGGATTCGGCATTTGTAACAAATTTCCCACTCATGCTATTCACGCTGGCTAATGGACCACACTTTGAGTAGCAAGGCTGTAGGCCAGTGCAAAATAAACCATCATCCATATATGGATGTCAGTCCACAAACTGTTTATTACTGGTCTGTGAAAAGATAAGCACAGAAATTGAAAGTAAGCATCTAGAAACTTTTAAAGCAATTTGTTGTTGCTGCAACATTCGAGTGCATGATCAATGAACTCTGCCTCATTGAACAGGACATAGACCAAAACTATCAGTCTGCAAATCATTAGAAATAAAAATGCCTTGTCTTTCACCGCAAATAGTTTTGAGAAATGTTCTTTCAGAGCAGTGGTTCTCAACCAGAGTTGACTTTTTCCCCCAGGGGACATCTAGCAACATCAGGAGATATTTTTGTTTGTCACAGGCCCCACCACTCCAAATGCCAATATTACTGAGGTCAAGAAACTCTGCTGTAGAAGATTCCATAGTATCAGAACTGAACCTGTCTGAGAATCTGACAGTTTTAGAGTCTGCTGGAACCATCCCACCATGCTAGAATCCAAAAGTTGTCCTGGTATTCAAGGAGTCTCCCACCACCACCACAATGACCTTTTCTTGTGACTTGTATGCAGTTGGAGAATCCAACAGTTGCCCTCTTGGGCAACTACTGTATTTCATTAGATCTAAGACGCCCTCAATTGTAAGATGCACCATTATTTTATGTACAAAGAAAGGAAAAAATGCCTTCAATGAATTTTGATACAAACTTTCCTGTTATTTTATATGATCATTTTATAGCAATTGAAAGGGTTTCTTTTTAGACTTAAACTAAATATATCATTGTTATGCATACATAAAAAAGAAAAGATAAGTGAAATAGACTGGTTAAGACATTCCTAAAACAACTTCTCATTTAGAATTTGACACTTGTGAAATGCCTTTTGACTCAGAATCACCAATATCCCCCTTTTTTCCCATGTAATATTGTTCTGTGTGTCATCAAGAAGGCTGTTGATGCAGCATTTTTAAGACTATAAAATAACTCAAAACGGGTGATGCTGAGCTCTTATGTGGCTTTGCAGCTATGTATCACCAGCTTACTTTTTTTTAAATTTTTATTGTGATTTGGGTGAAAGTTTACAGAGCAAATTCATTTTCCATACAGCACTTCATACACATTTTGTCTCATGACATTGACTGCAATTTCCCGCAATGTAACAGCTCTCTTCCCACTTCCTCCCCGTAGTTACCTCTTCCCTGTGTCCTTCCCTCCCATGTACTCCCATCCCCCAAGCTGTCTCCCTGTGCATGCACAGGTCTGCTGATCTGCCATGATTGATCTGATGGCTCCAAGTAGTGTATCTACCTTATGTAAATGTTCAGCGCATATGCCTGTATATAATTTGGCTGGAAGCCAGGGGAGTAAGTTCAATCCCTGAAGGGTAGCTAGGGGTTATAGTCTCAGTGGTCTTACCAGGCTCTATTAGACCAGCAAACCTGGTCTGTTGGGGTTTTTTTAATGATTTTGAGTTTTGTTCCACACTGTCCTCCCACTCTATCCACCGCCAGCATACTTTTGACTCTCAATGTTGTCAAGCACATCTAAGTCACTGCCTTCCCACCTAGTTCATAGGTTTCTAAAGACTCCTCCACTAATACTTCTGGGAATTTATTCCAAACGGCTGACCCTGGTTTTACAATTTCTGGTGCTGGCACTTTTGATATTCCTGCATGCACAGGCAATAACACTACATCAGAGTTCCTGCCTTACCAACACCAAGTGTCAGATTGATTAGAATTGATTAGAAATCACATTCTCATTTCAGAGAAATAGGAAAAAGGAAAAAAAATCATCTTAAGTCAGAGAAATATGATCATTGTAAAACCAAAGAATTCATGATATTTTCCTGGAGGCTTAGGTTGTTCAATGGTCAAAGGCCTCCTTTAACTAAAAACAGTGTATTTTCATTTAAAAAGAAGGGGGCAGGGATGATATACTTCTCGATATTCCACAGCTTACAGAACATCAGGAAGGGAATAAAGTGACATATTATTCAGACCTGTAAGCTTTCTGTGATTCTTTTCCTGCTATGAAATGGTGTTAATTGGAGTAGACGCACAAAATACCACGATGGAATCAAATGTTACCTTTTTAAAATTTGATCCAGTAGCATGAGTCTATATTCATTTATGTGGAGAGAGTCAGAATAAAATTTCCTTTTTGTTACATTGGTCTGAGCATGCAAAATCATGTGTCCCTGCATCATTATTAGCCCTTAAATGAATAATTTGAGAAAGTCTCTTTCCTCTTGTGACCCTGGCAATTCTTTGGCTGCTAAAGCACTCTAAAATCAAGTTTTGAGTGCTTTTTCTACCTTTGCTATTTTCACATCAGCCAAATTTTACTATTTTAGTGACATGCATTGCTTCAAGAGGATTTCTGTTGGGATTCACTTTATGCAGCAAATGTAATTTCCAGTTTAGAAATCTAACTATAACTCTGCTCTCTCAATAGGAGGATTTAATCAGTATCCACCACCAATGCTTGAGGATGCCTGTAGACGCCTGAGTTCAGAAGAGGATTTTCAAAATGGCTATCTCCAGTGAGTTGAAAAGCTCTTACATTTACAAGTGACTGCTAATTGACTGATGGATATCTAACTGGCTGATGACAGGTTCTTAGGTCAAGGAAGCGAACAGGTCTCTGAAGTAAAGGCTCTTCACATGTTCCATTTTTCTGTAGCAAAAGTTTCATATCAAGTATGCTTTCTGCTTGATGTTTTTATAACATCTTCTTAAGCTTTATTACAATTTTGCATTTAAATTAATAGTGTCCTCAGAAATTCCCACATTCATAATTATCTCAAAATAAATAAACAGTGACCCTATGTGTGCCAGAGTAGAACTGAACTATGCTCCATAGGGTTTTTAGTGACTGTTTTCTTCAGAAGTAGATAGCCAAGTTTTTCTTCCAAGGTACCTTTGGATGGGTTCAAACTGCCAATTTTTCAGTTAGTAGTAGAGTGCTTAACAAGTGCACCACCCTGGGACTCCTACTCCAGAATAAGCCCACTGCCATCGAGGCAATTCTGACTCATAGCAAACCTATAGGACAGAGTAGGACAGTCCCATAGGGTTTCCAAGGCTGTAAAGCTTTACAGAAGCAGACTGCCCGATCTTTCTCCTGTGGAGCAGTTGGTGGGTTCAAACCACCAAGCTTTTGGTTAGCAGCCCAATGCTTTAACCACAGTGCCACCAGAGTTCCTTTACTCCAGAAAAGAACCCACAATTTAAGCTCATCTCATCTCAGCCTCAGTTCGCATTGCTCAATGGATCCAGTAGGTCTGGTTTCCATAGAAGTTTAAAGTTCTGTTCCATGCTTTTCCTCCTTTTGATCATGATCCATCTTTTGAGTCCTTGTCAAAACATTCAGTAACAGTAGCTGGGCACCATCTATTTCTTCTGATCTCATGATAATGGAGACAGTAGTTTATAGAGGTAGTTAAGCCTGCAGTCCATTTCCTTATCCAATTTCTGGGTCTCATTCTTCCTCTGATGTTCTGACAAATAAAGACCAATTATTTTATCAGAGGTGTCCACTTGCAAGCATTTAAGACTTTAGGCACTACTCGTTTAACTAGGAGGTAGAACAGAAACTCTAAAATTGACTAGGCCAATTGACTGGATATACCCATAAAGCTATGACCCTAAACCTTTGAACCAAGAAAACTAATCCCATGAAGTGTTTAGTTGTACCGAAGGTTGGGCAATCCTACTTCCGTAGTGATACTGCCTCGGAAACCCAAGGAGGGGTCGCTATGAGTCAGGGCTGACTTGATGGCACATAACAACAACAACAACACTAGTATCAACAGGTGCACACTTTCTTTTGGCTGCTGTTGTAGTTATAAAATTATATAAAACATTTTATTTGCCAATTTCCCCTCCCACTTCCCTTTTTTTTTTCCTGGTGTACATTATAATAGTAACAGCTATGTTAGTCTGGCTGTATAATCATTGTTTTTAGTTGCAAATTGTACCTAGTTTTCCCATCACCTTATACAAAAACTTACTACTTTCTAGTGAATAAGGAGAAATGGCAGTGTAGTGGTTAAGGCATGTGGCTTCTAGCCAAAAGGTCAGTGGTTTGAAGCTACCAACTGCTCCTCAGAAGAAAAATGAGGCAGTCTGCTTCCATAATGGTTTACAGCCTTGGAAACCCAATGGGGGTAGCCATGAATTGAAATAGATTTGATGGCAGTAAGTTTGGTTTTGTTTGGTTCCAGTGAATGACTTTGCCTTCTCCTCCCTACTCTCCCCACCTCTGCATCACTAATAACCATTTGTCACTATATAATTACCTACACTTGTCATTTCATATAAGTGACACCATACAATACTTGTCCTTTTGTGATTGATATATTTCATTCAGCATGACATCTTTGACATTCATCCATGTGGTAGTATGTATCAGGATTTCATTTTTCTTTAAGGCTGAGTTAGTCCATTATATGTATGTACCACATTTATTTATTCATTCATCTTTTGAAGGCCCTTGGGTTGTTTCCACATTTTTGCTATTTTGAATAATATTGCAATGAACACAGGTGTACCTATGTCTGTGTCATGTTTTAGATCACAAAGGTATATACCAAGGAGTGGAATTGCTTAGTCATATGGTAATTCTATTTTTAATTTTTGAGGACTCTTCATACTGTTTTCCACAATGGTTGTATCATTTTATGTTCCCACCAGCAGTGGATGTTGTTGTCGTTGTTGTTAGGTGCTGTTGAGTCATTTCTGACTCATAGCATCCCTATGTACAAGAGAACAAAACATTGTCCAGTCCTGTGTCATTCTCACAGTCCTTGCCATGTTTGAGGTCATTATTGCAGCCACTGTGTCAATCTGTCTCATTGGGGGTCTTCCTCTTTTTTTGTTAACCCTTAACCAAACATGGCATCCTTCTTCAGCTATGGTCCTACCTGACAATATGTCCAAAGTACTTGAGATGAAGTCTCACCATTCTCACTACTAATGAACATTCTGGTTTCCTCCAAGACACATTTGTTTGTTCTTCTGGCAGTCTGTGGTCATAGAATATTTCTCACCAACACCGTAATTCAAATGCATCAGTTCTTCTGTGGTCTTCCTTATTCATTGTCCAGCTTTCGCATGCAGTATGAGACTACTGAGAATACCTAGAATCAGAGATACCTAGATTCACCTAAAACTTTTCCTCTTTTTAACCTCTCTAGGTTTGACCGCAAGTCATATGATGTGTCTTCAGGGGAGAATAGCTTCTTTGGTGATGAATCAAGTGGTGGGAGAGTCTCATCTATTATGTTGGAGGACAATGGAAGTGACGATTTGATTTATATCCCAAGCCAAATAGTTAATCCAAAGAAAGTAATGATTAAATATGAAAATGATGAGGCTCCTGAAGAAATGGCAAGTCTCACTTCTGGTAAGGAAATGAAAAGGCGTGGTTAAAATGTTTAATAATCTGGATCCTTATCTTTTAACATTAAGGCTGGTATCGAAATAGATTTTTTTTTTTTCAAATTCAGGATGGAACTGTAGCTACCGCTTTAATTGAAATTGAAGGAGTAAATGGTGACAGGCATTACTAGGGAGGTTAGTGATATAAACTGAGAATGTCCCTGATATTCTCAACAAATTTAAGATTTTTCTAGAAACCACAAATTAGAAAGCTAGTGTGATAGGAGGAGGCAGTATAGAAAACATCAGGAAAAAAGGACAGATAAAAATCAGGGCCTGAAGTGGTTCATTCAGATTTGACTTCCTGCTGAGAATTTGCCTTTCCACACCAGCCACTCCTCAGAAGGAAGGTTGGGCAATCTTCTTCCGTAGGGCCTGGGAAACCCAAGGAGGGGTCGCTATGAGTCAGATCCGACTGGACGGCAGTGAGAGTTAAGACCCCAGATATGCTGAACCAGAATCTGTATTTTAACAAGATCATCAGATGATTCTTATAGATCTCTAAGGGATGCCAGCAAATTCTCAGCAAGAGGGCAAACCAGAACAAACCAATTCGAAGCCCTGATTAAAATAACTTTTGAAAAAGTTGGTCCAGCCCATGTCTGGAGTTTGAGATTCCATGAGGAGGTATGTTTTATTTTGGTGGTACCTGGAGAAGATAGAATATAAACTCCTCCACCACCTACACTTATACATTTTATGGGCAAGTCAGTAATAACTTCTCAGGATTAATGGTTTCAAACAAATAAGATACAGAATGTTCTCTGTATTTTCATTTATAATGTTGAAATATTCAACACACTATTTGACCATTCCATCCACGCATTTGGAGTCTTCCAAAATGCTCATGTGGCTGAATGCCAATATTTAAGCATTATGTCAGAAGTATGATGAGTGTAGTTAAAATATGCAGATGTGAAAAAAAGAGGATCAATTTCATGCTATAATATTCATTCTTAGCAGCTTCCTTTGATAATTTTTCTTGTGTTCAAAACACATGCCCCCATAACTAATTCTGAGATGTAAGTATTTGAACTTTATTTTTAAAACATCCAAACTTTCCTTAATAGAAAACACAATTAACAATAAAAAAAAAAAAAGCTAATGACTAGTTGAAAAATAAGATACCGTACCTATAAAAAGAGGTAATGCAGTAAAACTTGATGTAGGTAGTACTATGGCATTAAAACATTCAGGTGTGTATATTTTTCAGTTAAAACAATTATTGTCATATCAACACAGCCTAAAGAAGAGAATTAAATATTTGGTCTTTTTAATGGATGTTGTTAATTTAGGTTGCTTATTTGGGGTATTCATTTTAATAGTGTGGGAATTATAACAGCCCTCAAGGCACAGGAATTTTTTATGTTATGGATTAAAAAAGAACCAGGGAGTCCTTTGGCAGAGTGTTAGAGTAGCTAAATTGTCATTTGTGATTGTTTTGTTAGAGGAAAGCATTCCAAAATCTAGTAATTCAAAAGTGAAAAGCTTCTAAGGAAAGAGAAGTGACTAGATATGAAAAGAATAAAACTCATCTTTATAACCATTTTTTATGACTGCCGTTCAGTAGTAAAAGAAAGACTTTTCATTTGGTTTTTCAGATGTCTGGGGATCAAGATGATTCTCGTAGCCAGCATAAGGTCCAATTTGGCAGAAGAAATAATTATGCATGTCTCTAGCAGGAAAAAATGTAAATTGTCAGTTACCCACACCCCACCCAATCTCTCCTGCAGTGGGTTGACATGTGCTGGGAGTTCCATGGAGCAGGTTGTGATAGCCTGGAAATGGGAATTTGCACTCTTCCTTTCTTTCTTTTTCTTTTTTTTTTTTTTTTTTTTTTTTTGTCATCTTTAGCCAGTTGCCAAGAGTTGCTGTGAACTTTCTGTATAATGTGTTGTCCTCTGGAGAGTAAATTGTCGTTTGGATATTTTATGCAGTCACTGAGAGATGAGCTTTGATAAGTTCCAGATGAATTGCACAAATAAAAGGTTAATAACTTTCACAAGCACCTCCATATGCTGTGTTTATGTTACTCATTTATAATGTGGTTTTTATGACTAATGACTGATCTCTCTGCCCTTGAGCTGAGAGTCTTGGGGAAAGTCAGGAATCTTAACCATTTAAGAAACGCATAAAGCTTCCAGAGTCCTCCCGCAGTTGTTCACAAGAAGCACAATTGATTGACTCCCTACATATACCATGACCGATACCCCTACCTCTTCTCTTCCCTTGCTGGCACAATTTCCAAATTAATCTTCAAATCTACCTTTCTGACCCTATCCATTCCACAGAGCAGCCTAAGAATGACCTTTTATCTGGAAGTTTACTAAGAATCACCAGGAAGTCGTTAGTAAAACATGGATCCCTGAACCCTGCTCAGAGTTACTGCTTCAGATTTAGTGGTGTGAATGGAGAGGCATATGATATGATGTTTGTAAGTATTGTAGATGATACTTACACGCCATCCAGTTTGAGATGCATCATCCCAGTAGTTCTCCATGTGTATTCACCAGACCAGCAACATCAGCATCACTTGGAAACACATTAGAAATGCAGATTCTCAGCACCTATCCTAGATCTACTGAATCAGTAATTATGGAGGTGGTATCAGCACTGTGGGTTTTAACAAGCAGCACAGATGATTCTGATGTAGGCCAAAGCTTGAGGACGATGCTACTACCTTGGTTGAAAATTTGGTCTGTGTTCTCAATGGACTGTAGTTGAATATCTAGTATCACAGAACAGTTGTTGTTGTTGTTATGTGCTGTCGAGTCGGCCCCGACTCATAGCGACCCCTCCTTGGGTTTCCGAGGCAGTATCACTACAGAAGTAGGATTACCCAAACTTCCTTCTGAGGAGTGCCTGGTGGGTTTGAACTGCCAGCCGTCTGGTTAGCAGGCAAGTGTCTTAGCCACTATGCTACCAGAACAGAGATGTGCGAATTCCTGCCTCCAAAGGGGACCAGGTGTTATAACCATGAATATAATTTTATTTTGCCCATCAAAGAACACTGACCATACATCCATCCAACCAACCAACATCTATCTAACAAAATGCTTTAAGGTCCAAATATATTAGGATTATCTGAAGTTAATATCATGCATTTTGACCATAACATCTGCATACAAAAATTCCTTGGAAAATACAGTTCCTCCTAATAATTTACTAGTGGAATTCATTTTGTTTTTTGAAATTATGTAATAAAGAATGGGTGGTTTAATTATAATTAAATTATAATTGATTACCTAATGGCTAGTCTAGCATTTTAATCAAAGACCATCTATTACTTGATATTTAAGCTAGAACTAGTTTCCTTTCAAGATGAGAGATGGGCAGGGTAATTTGCTATGAATGCTAAATACCAAACCAAACTTAGCCTAGAGCTTACACATATAAGCAGCTCCAGGCCCTAGGATAACTTCAGCTGATTTTTTTTTTTTAGTGTATTTAAGAAATGAGAAGCAACACTTTCCCCTTCATACTAGGCTGGAATTGTGCTCCAGGACATTTGTGCAGGACATTTTTACCTCCCTAAGGTGGTGGAGCTCTGGTAGCATAGTGCCTAAAGCACTTGACTGCTAACCAGAAGGCTGGTGGTTCAAACCCACCGGCCACTCCTCAGAAGGAAGGTTGGGCAATCTACTTCTGTAGTGATACCACCTTGGAAACCCAAAGGGGTCGCTATGAGTCAGATCTGACTTGACAGCAGTGAGTTTGATATTTTTGGTTTTAAGTTTAATCTCATTCTGATCTACAAATCAACTTTTTTTTTTTTTTTTTTAAAAAGGGTATCATCTTTTGACTTTGTATTAATCATAGGGTATTAGAACTGGAAGAGAATTTAGGGCTCAAAAATTAAACTGGGGTCAATTCTGCCTTACTTCGCCTGAAAGGACATTTTGCAATGTCTGGAGATGTTTTTGGTTGTTACAAGCAGACGGTGCTACTGGCATCTAGTAAGTAAACAACCTTGATGCACAGGACAGCCCCCCACAACAAAGAAGCGAAAGTGTGGTCAAACTGTCAATGGTGCAGAGATTGAGAAACCCTGTTTTTGATGAAATCCCATGCCCTCAGTGTCATGGAACTTTCAGACCCAGTACAGGGACTCAGGGCTCCTACATCTATTGACTATTTTCCCATTACACCTCCAGGATTCTGCTAACTTTAAAAAACTTATACAAAGACTATCATATCTTGTGGAAGTTCTGGTGGCATAGTGCCTAAGGCATTTGGCTGCCAATTCAAGCCCACCAGCCACTCCTTGGAAGGAAGATTAGGCAATCTACTTCCATAGTGCTACCGCCTCCGAAACGCAAGGAGAAATGGCTATGAGTCGCAATCAACTCGAGGGCAGTGAGTTTTTGTTCTTATGAAATTTAAATTAAACGAGCCCCTAGATCAAAGAACTTAGCAAACTGAGCAATTTTTAGTGTGGATTATATTCTTTTTTCACACTGGAATGTAGGCTTACATAGTTTTATTCAAACCATTGTATATCCTGCTGCTCATGTAAAACTGTGTCATAAGGTTTTCCATATTGCTGCAAGCTTCATATGAATTTTCCTAAATATCCACAAAATGTTCCTTTAAATAAAGAGATGTATTTAAACCTTTCCCTCACTGAACACTTATCTTGCTTCTAATTTTGCTATCGTGTATTAAACTACAATATATGTCATTACTTCTGCTCCATTTGAATCTATACTGTCATTAAATGTAGAAGACTTGGCTTCTGAGTCACCCTGTGGAACACCAGCTTTCATCTCAGCTCAGCTTCCATCTCAGTACACATGCTAAAGAGGAGATCAGGAATAGAATTGTGGCCACGTCTGAATTTTAACGTTTCATGCAGTCTTTAGGAAACCTCAACAATCTGAGTGTTCATTTGGGAATAAACTGAGTCTTCTGTTGCTTCATTGTAAACTAGAAACTGAGGTTGTTGCATTTACCTTTTCTCAAGAATTTATTGTAAATATTGTTATTGTAGGTTCAGTTGTCTTCCTCAAAGTTTTTGCAAAACTAATGTGAACTGAAAGTTCAGTGTATGTGGACTATTTAAATTGAAATGTACACTGAGTTTGCTTTTATATGTTTTATGTGATCATTTGTTGCAGCTAATAAAGAAATGTTCTAGAGTTCTGGTTACATCTTATTTCATGTAGTCCCCTTTCTAATGAAACAAAATGTCACTATCTAAAGTAGTATATACTTCAGTGATGGTGGTGGTAATGGAGAAGGTATGATGACAATGTTTGTGCTGGTCACAGTCATAATAAAGCTAATGGTGGGAAGATGCTTACTGTTGCTGATGGTGATGGTAGAGATGATAATAGTGGTGGAATTACTGGTAGTGGAGATGATGATGAGGCGTGAACATCAAGTGGTGGTGGTGGTAGTGGTAGTGATAGTGATAAAAATGATAATGGTAGTGATGATGGTGATGGTAGTAGTGGTGGTGATGGCATTGATGGTGGCAGTGATAATGGTGGTGCTGGGAAGGTGATAATGATGACAGTTGTGGTGAAGATGATGATAACAGAGGCAGCGGTAGAATGATGGATGATGGTGGTGGTAGTGGTCATGGTGGAGATATTGGTGGTGGGGGTGGTGGACATTGTGGCAGTGGAGGTGACATTGACAGCCCTCATCGAAAGCTTAATCTATGAAAGGACCCTGTTTAATATTTATATAGATTTTCCCATAATCATGCAGACATTCTTTCATGTGATAATTATGTATTAGGCTACTGTTATGAGCTAATTGCTAAGCTAGGCTCTTTTGGAGGTTTAGAGAGATTAAAAAAAAAGTCTTAGACACAGGCCTTATCTTCAAGGTACTTGTAGTCTGACAGGATATTCTGCATTACAAACATGCCTAATATAAGTCAGAAAAGTGTTCAGTTCAATAAAAAGTACATTTGGAATGCTTTGGGGATACACCATTCAATGCATGCAGAACAATTCTCACAGCATTTTTGTATACACTGTCTCATTTGATCACTGAGGCAATGTATGCGGGACAATGGCAACCACAGAGGCTACTAACTATTGAGTGCAACTATGTGTTGGACACCATGCTGAGCATTTTATATCCATGATTTCATTTAATCTTCACAACACAAATCATCATAATCATCATTTTGTTTTACGGATAAAGAAACTGATATAAAGTCATATATAACTTTAAGTAGCAGAGTCAGGATTCAAACCCATGACTATCTGCATTGAAATATTGACTCTTAATCTTGTATACTATGGTGTCTGATGATCGCATTGTGTCCATTTACAAATGAGGAAATATATCCAACTGCCTATTTGAGAATAAATTAATTTATGTCATCATTTGGGAGAGTTATTTTTAAATAATTTTGATGGCACAATTCTATATTTAAAATTTATTTTAAAAAATATATCTGCTTATAAACTCATCTAGAGGCCATAAAGCACAGAATAACCCCATTAAAATCAAAGTGCTGGATCCAGGTGGTTTGGGTATAATTGACTCTTAAAGCATGCATCACTTTTTTTTCAGTATGCTGGCAACTTTCTGCAGATTATTGTTTCAGCTTATGGAATAGTCCACAGCGTTCCCTCTCCCTATCTAAGTGCCAGCCACACATGTAAAAAGTAATCAGTCTACCTAACTTAGAAGAATCTAGACTAAGAAATACATATATTCTAAGTCTTTGGGGGAAAAGGATAAAATCTACTTTAAAGACAGTCACTCCTACCTGTTCAGGAAGATGAGAGAAAGAGGATCTGAAACTGCAAAATGAGAGAATTTAAAACATGTCTGTATTTCCCTTTAGTATAAAATCAATGACACGCAACCACACACACATACACGTGCCTTCCTTCCCTGCTGCCTCAGCCCGGGCCCCTTAGAGCTTGGCCAGTCATCACACCAGACCCAAGAAGACAGAACTGGATCAGTGGTATTAAATGAAGACACATGCAAATTATTCCCAGCTCCTCTGAGGATAAGCAGGCATAAAAACAACAGAATGAGCTTTCTCTTTCAGTGAGTGTATGTGCACATGTGCATGTGTGTGTAGGTTGTATTCCACTTATACCAGCTAACATTACATTTAAAAAAAAAATAGAAATTCTGGTTTGCACAATACAATATCATAAGGAGGATTTTCAAATGCCTGCAACTTTTCCATTTATTTGTTTCCCTCTAAAAATTATATTTAGGGAGTACTTAGGATTTAAAGAGGTCTGATAGTACAATGGTTAAATGTTTGGCTGCTAATTGAAAGATTGGTGGTTTTAACCCACCAGCTGCCTCATGGAAGAAAAGACCTGGTGATTTGCTCATGTAAAGATTTCTGTCTAGGAAATGCTATGGGGCAGTTCTAAGTTGTTCTGTAGGGTTGCTATGAATCAGAATCTACTTGACAGCACACAACAACTTAGGAATAGGAGTCTGGGTGGCTCAAGCAGTTTGCAGTCAGCTGCTAACCTAAAGGTTGGGGTTCAAACCCACCAGTGGCTACATGGAAGAAAAGTCCTGGCCAAATACTTCCACAAAGTTTACAGCCAAGAAAATGCTATGGAGACCAGTTCTACTCTGTGGCATGTGTAGTTGCCATGAGTCAGGGGCCCACTCAACAATAGGGGCAGCTAACAACAACGACTTCAGATATGCTAGACACTGTATAAACTTTTTTTATAGGTATAGCAACAACCTCATAAGGTCATTGTGGTAGTTAAGGTTATGTGTCAACTTGTCTGGGACTGGTTATGAGTGGTTGGGCAGCTGGATGTAGTTATTCCCCATGATGAAACTGGTAATCAGCTCCATGGCAGAACCTGCTGTGAGCAGCTGAGTAGCTGTCTTAGGGATGTGGCTTGCTTCCACTATATAAGAAGCAGCTTTGAGAAAGGTCTCTGAGCTTTTTGGTGTGCTTGGACTCTGCATGTAGCTGAGTCTTCATTCAGCAGCCTGCTATGTTGCCTGCTGATCTTGGGACTCTTTCTGGACTTGAACTAGTGGCCTGCTATGTTGCTTGATAATATTGGGACTGTGCTATTTTACTTGTCTATCTTGGGTTTGTCAGCCTCAGCAGCCAGCAGCTGCCCGAGTTAAGAGAACCCTCCAGCTTCAGTAGTCTGGGAGCAAGAGGCAAGGGGCAAGGTCAAGGGGCCTTCATCCAGCCCTAGAGCTGGCATTTTGAACTCAGACATCTAGCCTCTTAAATTGTAAGAGCATAAATCCCTGTTAGTTAAAGCCAGCCATCTGTGGTATGTCCGTTAAAGTGGCACTAGAAGACCAAAATATTACTACTATTTTTAGATAATGAAGCTGAGAGCTGGATAGGTTAAAGTGACTTAAGGATCACAGCACTAACAAAGGGAAGATCCAGGACTTAAACAAAAACTAACGTTCCTACTCACAACCAAGCTTTATACTGCCTAGTAAAGAAAGAGAGACAAAAATTTAATGAAATAAAATAACTTAAGTCATGTAATTTCTTTCTTTTGGAAGAAAAGTTTTCTGACTTCATTCAGAAGGAATAGCAATTGACTGAGAACCACGTTCTTCAAACCAGGCCCTAGGGCCTTTAGTGAGCTGGTTAATGTGTCCATTATTGTTTGTGTTTCACCCTTATACCTGATGTCCAGTTCTTCTGAAGGAATTAGACCGAGCTGAGTTCAAATCTTGCCTCTACAACTAACTAACTAGCTATCTGTTCTCAGACAAGTCATTTATTCTGTCTAAGCCTCAGCTCACTTATCAGTAAAAGGGGAATAATTATAATTGTACCCACAGTGCTACAAGGAAGACTAAATGAGAGAAGACATGCTAAGTACTAAGCCCAAGATCTGAAATAAAGTGAGTGCTAAATTAAATACTCAGGAGGTGGAAAAGAAAATAAAAAAAAGTATTGCCAAGCTCATGAGAAGTCATATAAAATGTGAACTTGAAAAATCTCTGCTATAATTTTGTGGACAGAAACTTACATTTATAGTAGCCTCAGTTGCACATGTGGCTTGCTTATCGATAAAACATGGCTAATTTTGGCCCCTGGGTAAATTCCAGGTCAGACCACTGGATAACTCATGCATATTTTGAAATTTCCCACAAATCCCTGAAAGGCAGCACAGCTGCTTCACAGTATACTTAATTCCAGTCCAAATGGCTCAAATCCTTTAGCTTCTTTCTTCTCCCTAAATTTCCTTCCCACCCCTGCTTCTCCTTAAAGTTTCTACAGCACACTTGGCATTGTGACTTGAATTCTTGGCCATAGTTAGGCTAGTATCTGGGGACACTTCCCTGGAAATCAAGCTGGATCCCTTGTTCCTTCTTCCAAATCTCATCCACAATAAAATGAGCCAGACCTTCCTCCTCCACCATGCTGAGGGAATTCTTCCACAAGAGTTGAAGATGGAAGTTTGGCTCGTTAACACTTCCAGAAAATATACAGCATTTGTGAACTATGGCTCTATTTTATCCATACTTCTGCTAGGTTTTCTTGAAGGAAAGTATTTGTGAAGGTCAAGTCTCCATAAGTAAAATAAATTTAGACTCAGTAGAATAATCACACCTTATGCTCGAATAAATTTTACAGTTTGCAAGGCACAATCATCTACATCTATTGAATCATTCTAATCCTGGAAGTAGATAAAACTCCTTGCTTCTCAGTCGATGCCAACTCATAGCAACCCTATAGGACAGAGTAGGACTGCCCCATAGGGTTTCCAAGGCTATTATCTTTAGGAAACATGCTGCCTCATCCTTCTCCTACACAAAGGCTGGTGGGTTTGAGCGAACCACTGACCTTCTGGTCAGTAGCCAAGCTCTTAATCACTGTGCCACTAGGGCTCCTTTGGAAGCAGGTAGAGAACCTGTTTTTAGAAATTTTGTAGGTGAAATTAACCTCTTTCAAAAATAGTTCTGCTGGAGACACAGGCTTCTGGAGCTAAGAGCCCAGCCACAAAAAAAAAAAAAAAAAAAAAAGTTCTGCTGCATAATTTGGAAATGGATTGAGATTTTTCTTGTTTCTAAAGAGAAAAACTGGAAAAAGCAGGAATACTTCTGATAAAGGCATTCATGAAAAAATATTCTATTAACATGGTAAGTCAACCCTTCACCATCTGCCAGAGCATTTATGAAATACTTTTCCTTCTATTTTAATAAAGTGTGTTGGCTAGCCTTTTTAAAGAAGTTCAAACATGGTTGTGAAAAGTATAGTGATAGCAGAGCAGGTAATGGTTAGTGTACC
Organism: Orycteropus afer afer; assembly: GCF_000298275.1. Lineage (NCBI taxonomy): Eukaryota > Metazoa > Chordata > Mammalia > Tubulidentata > Orycteropodidae > Orycteropus > Orycteropus afer. Next base: position 24,611,323 of record NW_006921590.1, read on the forward strand.
CCAGAATCATAAACTCCAAAAAGGCAAAACTGTCCATTTAATTAATCTTTCCAGTTCCTAATACCTATGACTAGGAACTATAGAAATATTTTTGTGTTGATGTTTTAAAGTACATTATATAGTCTCTAAAGGAGCTCTGGTGGTGTATAAGTTGGAATCAACTGAATGGCAGTGAGTTTGGTTTTTGTGGCTTATATAGTCTCTACAGCAAAGAAGAATAAAAAAATATACGCTTTTGTCTGCATGTCTACTTAATGTTTAATGAGATGTCCATCTTGGTCAAAAAATTCTAATATGAATTAGAAACTAGGTTTCTGGTGGGAAATGGGAGGCCCATGCATTTTTTTTTTTTTTTGTCTCCGGGAGCAAGGTAAGCACAGGCAGGCTTGTGCTTACTCACTGATCTGCACTGAACACTTTCCCTTGTTACCCTCCCGAGAGGGACCGGGTC
>NW_006921590.1:24615478-24630828 GCF_000298275.1 Orycteropus afer afer
AAACAGGAGTTTTTTCTCTCACAGTTTGGGAAGCTAGAAGTCTGAGTTCAAAGTGCCAGGCTCTAGGGGCTGGGTGAAGACCCCTTGACCTTGGACTTCAGCTCTGCCTTTTGCTCCTGGCCTACTGAAGCTAGAGGCATGTCTTCACTCAGGCAGCTACTGGCTGGTGAGGCTAACAAGCCCAAGGTTGACAAATAAAATGGCACAGTCCTGATGTTACCAAACCACGTAGAAGGCCATTGATTCAAGTCCATTGAAAGTCCCAAGGTCAGCAAAGCATGGCAGGCTGCTGAACAATGACATGGGTACATGCAGGGTTCAAGCATGCCATAAGCTAGAGACCATTCCCAAAGCTGCTTCTTATATACGGGAAGCAGATCACATCCCCAAAGGCAGCTACTCAGCTGCTCACAGTAGATTCCACCATGGAGTTGATTGCCAGTCTCATCATGGGGAATACTATATCCAGCTGCCCAGCCACTCAATGAGGCCTAACCAAGTTGACACACAAACTTAACCATCACATAAACTTTCTTAAGAAGCTGCTTTATTTATTTATTTTTGTTGCAAGTATACAAATCAAAGTTTTCAGTTATTACAGGTGTTAAAATATTACTCCACAAAACTTCTGCTTTCCCTAGTCTCTTCAGGAGTACAAACTATAGAGAAAACTTAAGTTTTCAATCCTGCATTCTATTTTTTAGGAATATTATATTCTGTTCTCTCTTTTTCCCAAGAAAATTTGCTGTTCAAAAGGTGTACAGTGGAATTGCATCTTCTGCATGAAATTAGGGTCTGAAATCAAAGCATAAAGCAAAAAATTGTGCAGTCAAAATTTTCCTCAAAAAATTCTTCATATAAAGTACTCTAAACATATTTTTTATAATACAACTTGGTACACTAATACTTAAACACACAGAAGTTTGAGAGTCATTGAGCTAGGCCAAATGTAAGACAAAAAAGATATATAGCTATACATAAATATCTATGTATCTACAACTTTCTGACATTAATATAACTATAAAATTAATAGCTGGTGGTATTTTTGCATTCTATTGCAGTATTAAGCTTTTATAGCATTAATGCAGGTTAATAGATTTATTTGATATTATGAGAATTAAATGAATAATAGATGTAAAAGCATCTACTACAGGGTCAAGCACAAATGAGGATCAACACATTTTTGCCAGTTAGAAATCCACTTCTTGCTTTACTAGATTCACAAGCACACTTCTTCTTTCAAAGAAGAAAAAAGCTTTGGCCACCCTCTTCCTATTTTTCTGAACTGGAATTTCTGTTGGTCTCACCAACCAGCTATCATTCTAATAACTGGAGATATTGTCTCATGATCCCTTTAGAACAATGCTACTTGAAATGCTGGTCTGAAACAAGTGAAGATGCTTACATTAGAATGTAAATTCAGACATTGCTTTCTTCACTGAGAAAGTCTTGTTACCAAGAAAAAAAAAAAAAAAAAAAACTAGCTCAACTAATCAGTGAAATTAGTAATATAGTTGACTTACATTATGGTCCAATCTCCTTATCTTGTCATGGGCTGATAAACTGCTTGCAAACTAGTGCTTTGAGTACTATTGTCTTAGAATACATCTTACACAGAGTTTAAATTCTAAAGTCAGCATTTACACTTGCCCTCATGACAGCACTCCATGGTTCATATTTTGAATGTGTGTATAAAGATTATGTGTTTGTGCCATCAGTAAATGTGACTTTGACATATATACTTCTTTCTTGGGGTTATTACATATAATTGAATCCATGTAAATGTGTACTCCAATTTTTGTAACCATTTGGATGCAGTAAAAATAGCTGTATATTTCACATCTTGGATATGGAAAATAATTGAACAATAAGTAAATCCCTTGACAAAGATATAAGTAAGATGGGATATTAAATAGGTTTTTTTTTTTTTTTTTCTCATGTGACAACATCTGGCTCCAGATGCTCTGTGTGAGAAAGGAGTTAGGGAAGGCATCGAACAAGTATTGTGATTGATTGGTGATGTCTTCTATGAGTATGAGAATGAGGCATGGTAACACCCCATGCTATGTGTTTGCCATGCATGATGTAGAAGGTCTTACTTTTTCCTTCTACTAAAAAGAGTGACTTGAGTTATTCTGTTTCAGGATATGAAAATCATGGCAGAAAAGAAGAACCAGGTCCTACTTATGAATCTAGAAATGCCTCTCTTCAAGACTATTACATGGATGTGGCTTTCCTCATAGATGCTTCCCATAGAATAGGACATGCTGAGTTTCAAGAAGTGAAAGCTTTTATAACCTCAGTGCTTGAGTACTTTCATATTGCCCCAGATCCTCTGACTTCCATCTTAGGAGACAGAGTGGCAGTCCTGACCTACTCTCCTCTGGGCTATATGCCTAACACTAAAGAATGCCCAGTCAACCTGGAATTTGATTTGATTACTTATGACAGTATATACCAAATGAAACATCATCTCCAGAACTCTCTTCAGCAACTCAATGGAGATGTTTTTATTGGTCATGCTCTGCAGTGGACAATAGACAATGTCTTTGTAGGAATTCCCAATCTGAGGAGAAACAAAGTTATCTTTATAATATCTGCTGGTGACACCAACCCTTTAGACAAAGAAGTCTTAATGAATATATCTCTGAGAGCCAAGTGTCAAGGCTATGCCATATTTGTGTTTTCCTTTGGTCCTATATACAATGACAAGGAATTGGAAGAGTTAGCAAGCCACCCATTGGATCATCACTTAGTCCAGCTTGGCCGAATCCACAAGCCAAATTTGGACTATATCATCAAGTTTGTCAAGCCATTTATCCATTCAATCAGACGTAAGTCATTCAAGATTTTCTCTGCAATTACTTTTGCAATAGAATTAATGTCTCTTTGTGTCATCCGTCAGTATATTTAGTCCTTATTTCAGTCAAGAAAGGTGGAGTCTAGGACATGAGTAGGAGATAGTGAGAAATCCACAGAGAAAAAATTCCACATCTAATTAATCCTGAACCTCATTGCATCAAGGTTTTTGCCAGCAAATCTCCATATGAGTGAAAGTGTCTTCTAATTCTAATCTGTGTCTGTTGACTATGTGCTAGACACCATGTTAAATTTTTTACATGGATTTTATTACTTAATCTTCAATATAGTCCTCAAAGGAAAGTATTAGTATTTTATAGATGAGAAATCTGAGGTTCAGAGATATTAAATAAATTGCTCAAAGGCTCACAGTTAATAGTTGGCAAGTGCCAACATAGCCCCCTACTCATTCTGATCTCAGAGCTGTGCTCTTATCCATTAAACTGTACTTCAGTTATTAAATCCCCAACAAGGTATATTGCTGTAATAAATAATATCCCATTACCACTACTCTGTAAGTGCTTGAAGGAATTCTATTTTATCTTGTCATTGTAAATTAACCTACATTCTGACTTGAATTCTTATGAACCATGGGCACAAATCTCTTCTAAAGCCCCAGAAAACAGGCTCAGACTCATCCAGACAGAGGTTTTGAGGCTATCTTTATACAGAGGTGCCTCAAAGGTGGCTGCCTGAGCCTAGCCCATGTTACCATTTTAGGGCAAGAGTATAGAGCAAACCTAAACATTTGCAGTGTCAAACAAGTCCTTAGCTATGCTGAGGAATTAGGGATGGGGCAGAGGTCTTATTGGTTGTCTACAACTCCAATCTTACCAAATTCCCATAATGTCCCCAGAAGTCATGTCACCCTCAGTAATCTGGGCATTCAGGCGTCATATTTAGTATCAGATTTTTTACTTGCAAAAAAAGGTGGTACTTTCTACCAACCTCAAGATAAATAGAGCAGCATTTCACTAGCTAGTAGGTCTTTTGGAAGAATCCTCCTTTCAGAGGAAGAGAAACAGGTCAGAGGAGAGATGTCTAAGCATATGAGTGTGGTGGTGTAGTGCCTAAGGTATTTGACTGCTAACCAGAAGGCTGGCAGGTCAAACCCACCAGCCACTCCTCAGAAGGAAGGTTGGGCAATCTACTTCCATAGAGATACCGCCTTCGGAAACCCAAGGAGAGGTTACTATGAGTCTAATTGACTCTAAGGCAGTGAGTTTGTTTGTTTGGTAAACATGTGACATACAGAAGATGGGAACTTTTGACTCAATCACCACTATATGACACTGACATGGTGATAAATCTTTCAATGTCAGAAGATGCTTACTTCACAGAACCCCTAATAAAATTAATTTTCTCTTGAAAACACCTCCAAACACAGAAAACAATGAACTGACTTTGAGTGATAGAATATGGTGGGGTAAAATTGAACTAAGCAGCATACTCTCTCCTCAGGTGCAATCAATAAATACCCCCCAGCAGATCTGAGAGCCAAGTGTGTTAACATCACCTCTCCCAATCCGGACAACGTTGGAACAGAATACACTGTGTTGTGAGTTTAGAAATTCACAGATTGGGCAATACTACAGCTGAAAAGAATCCTTAAGGAAATAATTTGAAATAAATAGAAGTTTAGTTTTCAAGAAGCAGAGTTGGTTGTGTGTATATGCACATGTGTACATATACATGCACATGTGTGTATTCTAACTGCTCCTGGTTTGTGCAGACAACACATGTCTGGTGTTAATAGCAAATAAAATATAATCCATATTGGAAAGAACTATGCTTCCATTTCTACTTCTTTTACAGAAAATAATAAACAAGCCCCTTATTAGTAGTTATGTAATATTGGTTATTGCCAAAACAGAAAACTTATAACAATTTTAGAGCAGAAGAAAAACTATAAAACAGCAACAAAAACATTTGCCATTTAGTAAACAGAGTCCATGTGAAGATTGGCAGGAAGTATTCTTTCAAGTTTGATTCTGCAAAGCACAGCCCTAAATACTCAATAAAAATTCAGTGATGACAAAAATTTTGTCCTGGAGTCTTAAAACACTGAAACAAATGTCTAATTTCCCTCTGGAATATTACAAAATTGCCCGAGTTGAATTTCATCTACAAAGTACATTTTAGACTATTTACATTACATGCATAAAATAGATTCATAATATATGTTCTAGCTGCATTCATAGTTAAGCCTGCAAGGGACTTGGATAACATATTTTTCATCTCTTTTCTCTGTCACCACAGCCTTCTTCCTGAGGTATATGAAATAGGGTCAGAAAACAGCGAGCCATTTGGTGACTATGATTCCCAGGAACAGCATTTCTTTATATCAGGGAGCAATGAAAATAATGGTTCTGAGACAGCTGCTGATTTGATCCAGAAGTTATACACACTCTTTGCAACTGGAGAATTGATGATGAAAGACAATGAAGAGGCACATTCAGAAGAAATCACAGACCCAGAAAATTATCAACAACAAAAAGGTAACCTTGAAATAACCACGTGTGAAGTACTCAGTTTGTTTGGACTTTCTATGGTGGAGAATGAGCAATGAGAACTCATTGGGACAGATGGGAATGACAGGACAGAGATGAAAAAAAGAGCTTATCATCTAGGGCTATAAATGGTCCCCAAAATGAGGAAGCAAGGGAGGTTTAACTCTAGAAAGGCAAAGAAGCAAGTCAGTTGTGTTGACAAATCAAAAGGAAAAGTAGATGTCAGTACAATATGGGTGGAACTGGAAGACAATATGCTGAGTGAAATGTCAATCACAACAGGACAAATGTTGCATGACCTCACTTATATTTAAAAAAAAAAGAAAAGGAAAATTTATAGACAACAAAGTTAATTAGTGGTTACCAGGCATGAGATGGGGAAAGGAGAGGTTAACAGTGGTGGAAATATCGTGTTGATTAAGGGTAAGTTTGCACAGCCAGTTTTTGTAATTGCTGTCAATTAGTTGTACATCTGTAAAAAGTTAGGTTGGCAACAGTTGTGTGATAGATATATTTACAATGACCAATAAATAAAAAGTAGCTATAGTAGCTACTGAGGCTTTTATTTGCCTGGAACAACAGAGGAAGAAGGAGAGCCAAGTGCAGGAGGATGTGGAATGTGTGGCTAATTGTCTCCATGAAAAACTGGTTCCTTTAGATGAGACTAGAACTGGGTGGTGCCCAGTTACCATGAGTGAATGTTTTGACCAAAGATTCCATAGAAGAATCTTGATCAAAAAGGGAAAAATACAGAACATAATTTCAAATTCTCATGGATTCCAGATTTCTTGGAGCCATGCAAGTTGGATCAACCCCTTTAACTATTGCTCTGAGATAATCTTTAAACTTTGAACCAAAAATATCCCCTAAACCTTCTTAAAACCAAACAAGTTTAGCTTAATCAATAAAAAGTGTCTGCCTTGAACTTTATGCTCTTTATTTTTTAAATGCATTTTATTGAAATATAATTTATGTACAGTGAAATATACAAAACTAAAGTGACATGGGTCAGTGCTTTTTTTTTTTTAGCATTATGCTCTTTTAAGAACTATCTATATGGGATTAAATTAACAACAGCAATTCAAAAGATTAGTTAGGAACCTTAGAGAGCAGTGAATTTATGCTTACAGGGAGGAAAAACTGACAAAAGGAAGGTGAGAATGGTTGCACAACTCAAAGAATGTAGTCATTGTCACTAAATGGTACATGTAGAAAGTGCTGAACTGGTGTATGTTTTGCTGTGTATATTCTCAACAGAAACAACAAAATAAACTATATATATAATGTATGTCCAAGGAAGGGTTGCTATGAGTCAGGTCTGACTCAACGGCACATAACAACAACATATATATATATGTATGTGTGTGTGTGTGTGTGTGTATACATATATGTATGCATGTATGTGTGTGTGTGTGTGTGTGTATATAAAGTGCCTTAGTTATCTATTGCTGTTATAACAGAAACACCACTGTGATTTACTCTAACACATAGAAATTGATTTCTGCACAGTGTAGGAGGCTAGACATCTGAATTCAGGGCAGCAGCTCTCAGGGAAGGTTCTCTCTGTCCTCTCTGGAGGAAAATCCTTGTCTCAGCTTCTCTAGTGTTCTCTGCAGTTCTTGGAGATCTCCACATGGCTTCTGCCTTTCCTCCATTCTGCTTGCTTGTTTCAGTGCCTAATGTGCTCTTGTTATATCTCAAAAGCGATTGGCTTAAGACATCCTACCCTGCTATGACCTCATTTACCTAGCAAAGAAAATCCTATTCCCAAATGGAATTACATCCATAGGTATGGGGGTTAGGATTTATAACACATATTTTGGGGGAACACAATTCAGTCCATAACAGTAGGTATAAATGCTTGGTGTGGAGCCAGGGAATTAAGAGGTAAGAGGGATGAGAACAAGGACAACAAGTCTTAGGTAGGCAAGAGGAGCCTATACCCCTGTGCAGAATGAAGGCGACAGTACCAGGAGCCTCCTGAGTTTCAACTTTCAAATCTGCTCTCCCATTAGCCAACTTGGTCTGAGATGTAAGCTCCCAACTGAGTCTTGTTCTCAGTGGGATCCGGAGAGGTCAAGGCTACCGTGGTTCTGAAATCTGTGTGGAGGCTGAAGGCAGCTTCTTAGTCTGGGTAGAAGAGTAGTTATGGGAGCTGTGGTGGCATAGTGCCTAAGGGACTTGATTGCTAACCAGAAGGCAAACCCACCAGCCACTCCTTGGAAGGAAGATTGGGCAATCTACTTCCGTAGAGATAGTGCCTCGGAAACCCAAAGAGTGGTCGCTAAGAGTCGCTATCAACTCGACAGCAGTGAGTGGCCCACATCTACAGAAGAAATGGGAGATGGAGCACAGGAAGCTATGGCAGGCTCTGAGGCAACCATTCACAGTCCTTGCTATGTACCAGAATCATGTGAGAAATTATTTTGAAATACATATTCTTGGAAATGAAGCTGAAAATAAGAATATTCAGTAAGCCAGTGATTTTATATCAAAGTATATCCTCAACAGAAATCTATAAATATATTCAACAAAAGTCATGTACTAGAATGTTCACATGGCACTATTTATAGTAGCGCTAAAGTGGGTACAAAAAGTTTGACAAAAATAGAATTGATAAATAAATTTTGGTATATTCATACAATGAAATACTATACAGGAATATGAACAGACAAATTACAGCCATGTACAACATAGATAAATCTCACAAACATAATATTGGACAAAAAAATAGTCAGATACAAAAGACACACTATTCTATTTATGTAAACAAAAAACAGGTAAAATTAATCTATGGTTTTAGAAAATGGGATACTGGTTATGCTTGGGGTGGAGTAACTGAAAGAAAACATGAGGGAAAATCTGGGAATACTAGTAATGTGCTCTATTTTTATCTAGGGACTAGTTACTTGGCTATAAAAACACACTGCCATCGAGTTGGATATGACTCACTGGGTTTCCAAGGCAGCATCACTACAGAAGTAGATTGCCCAACCTTCCTTCCAAGTAGTGGCTGGTGGGTTTGAACCACCAGCCTTCTGGTTAGCAGTCAAATACCATAGGCACTATGCTACCAGAGCTCCTACCTGACTATACCCAGTGAAAATGCATTGTGCTGTATGCTTATCATATGCATATATTCTGGATGTATATTATACTTCAAAAAAGTTTAAATACAGATACAGTTATAAATTTAGATAAAGATATTTATTGTTTGAGATGTGGGTAGATATAGGTAGAAAGATAAATAGAGATATATCCAGAGAGAGAGAGATTGGAGCCCTGAGTGATGTAAACAGTTAATGCACTTGGCTACTAACTGATCGGTTGAGATTCGAGTCCACCAGAGGTGCCTCATGTGATAGTTGGAGCTGTGAGTTAACTTGGCTGGACCACAATTCTGTGTGGTTTAAGCAATTGTGATGTGGGTTGTTCCAATGATGGGATTGGATGTATATGTTTTGAGCTGCCAAAACATTGAAAGGGAGGTCTCTAGGGGTGTGGCCTGCTTGCAGTATATTTATGGACATCCTTGGAAAAGGGACACTCTTCTGTGGATCAGGATTCTGTTGTGCTGCCTACAACAGTCCATGACGGAACAATCCACCATTTGGCCTGGAGATCTTGGATTCATTATTCGTTGGAGTCAACAGCCAGTATGTTGTTGTTGTTGTTAAGTGCCGTCGAGTCGTTTGGCTGTCAACCTTGAGGTTCTCAGCCCTGCAGCTGCGTGAGTCGGAAAAAGCCTCCAGCTTGACATTTGACCCAAGAACTTGGGACTTTCCAGCTTCTATAAGTGTGTGAGCCATTTTTTCTAAGATAAATTTCTCTTTTTCTCTCTCTATATAAGCTTTGCTGGTTTTGTATCTCTAGAGAACCCAGGTTAACACGCCTCAGAAGAAAGGCCTGGAGATCTGCTTCCAAAAAAAATCAGCCATTGAAAATCCCACGGAGTATAGTTATTCTCTGAAAGAGTAGATCTTTCTATCCATGGGGTCTTCATGAGTCAAGATCAATTTGATGGTGTCTGGTGTAGATATAAAACAAAATCAACATAATGATGGAAAACAAAAGAGATGAGGATAGGGAAAATATTAAAAATACAGACAGAAAGGGAGAGAGAAGATAAGATGTAAAGAAAGGAAAATAAAATATAGATATAATGAAATCTCAATGGAAATCATGATGGAATAAATCCGCTTGAACCTCAAGATGGAGTAAGTCCACTACAGCCTCTCTCTCCCACTGATTATAACTGAAAACTCTGGACAAAATACAAAAGGCAACTTCCTGAGGATTCTGAAAGTAAACAAAAGCAGGTATATTGTGAAGAAGAATGAGTTTTTTGTTTTGTTTTCTTTCCTTTCATGGCTTTGTGCTGAGGGCAGACTCCAGTTCTGGAATGGTGGGATGGCACTGGAAAAGGTAGCTAAAACTGCAATAGAAATCTCATAATTCTGACCAGAATAACAAAGAAAATGGACCCCTGCAGGTTAAAGACCATGGAGAGAATCCCCATTTTTTACCTCTTTTCTCTGGTGGTTTTGCAGGCACCTAGGTGGGAGCTGAATAGAAAGATAGGCAGCTAAAACTAAATAGAAGAGTTGAATTTTGGGACAGGCAAACTAGAAAAGAGGCCCTGTGGGCCAGAGAATAAGTAGGAAACCTTGGAAAAAAGAAACCTGGAGAATGGGGTCCCTAACTGCATATGCACCTGCCTAAGTCCTAGACTTTCGCCTGAGCTGCACGTGCCTGGGAAAGATTCAAAACAGGATATTGAAGGCTTTGAAATGAAACTGAGATGGAAATACTACCCACTGGAGGTGAGATAACACTTGCATTCTGAACCAACCTGGGCTGATTCCCTGCTAAAACAAAAATAAATAAATAAAATTCTACAGAAGATTATAACAGGACTGAGTCTACACAACATAATATTCAGAATGTACAGACTACAATCCAAAACCATACAACATACAGAGAAGCAGGAAAATGTGAACAACTCTCAAAGAAGAAGACAGTCAATAGACGCCATCCCTCAGTTGTCCCAGATGTTACAATTATCAGATAAAGACATTAAAGCAGCTGCTATTACAATGCCCTGAGGTAAAGGTAAGCAACCTGAAACGGATGGAAAGGCAGACATTCTCAGAAGAGAAATATAAACCAAATAAAACAACCTAAAGGAAATCTTAGAAGTAAAAAATACAGTATCTGAAATAAAAAGTCACTGATTGAACTCAATAGCACAATGGAGAATGACAGGAAAGTGTCAGTGTAGTTGAAGATAAGTGAATAGTAACTATACAATTTGAAGGAGCTCTGGTAGCGTAGTGCCTAAGGCACTTGACTGCTGACCAGAAGGCTGGCCGTTCAAACCCACTATCCACTCCTTGGAAGGAAGGTCGGGCAATCTACTTCTATAGTGATACCACCTCGGAAACCCAAAGAGGGGTCGCTGTGAGTCAGGTCTGACTCAATGGCACATAACAACAACAATAACACAATTTGAAGAGAGAAAAAAGATCGAAACAGACATAAATTTATAGACTTAAAAGCCCTAAAGAAATCCCCTCTGAGACACATCACAATCCTTGACCCTTGTTTAACAACTTGTGACAGTGTATTTTCTAACATCTGGAGGAAGGAATTAAGGATAGATCAGAGGCAGGGACTGTGGGTATAAGAGGGGATATAAGTAACCATTCCACTGTCTATCACTTTGTTGTACTGTGGTAGCTTGTGTGTTGCTGTGATGCTAGAAGTCCCTGGAGAAGAATATCATGCTTGCTAAAGTGGGGAATCAGTGAAAAAGGAGAAGACCCTCAATGAGATGGACTGACACAGCAGCTATGATGATGGGCTCAATAATAGCAAGGATTGTGAGCATGACACAAGACTGGGCAATGGTTCATTCTGCTGTATATGGGGTTGCTATGAGTTTGAGCCAACTCAATGGCACCTGGTCCAATGTATTCACAAGAAAGTATCCTATAAATCAGTGGTTCCCAAACTTGTCTATACATTAGAATTACCTGGGTATTTTTTTTTTTTTTAATTCCAGTCTAGACTATATCCCACACCAATTAAAACACATTCTCTGGAAGTGAGAAACAGACTTTAGTGTGTTTTTAAGTTTTCTGGGTGATTCCAATGTGCATACAGATTTAGGCAACACTGCTATAAATAAGGAGCTTTGTTGGTACTGTGTTTAAGGCATTGGGCTGGTAATCAAAAGGTTGGCAGTTCAAATCCACCGGCTGCTATACACACTGACTAATTAGTCTTGTTAGTCATGGTGGTTTTCTGCTGTAAATGATAAAGTTAATAAAATCAAAAGGATTACTATCAAGTGAGCATTATCAATACCTTTCTTCTTTATTATCATTCTTCATAATTTCATTTCTCCAAGAGTGTTTTCCAATTTACTATGTTGTTGTAGTTGTTGTTATGTCCATGGAGTCAAATCCGACTCATAGTGACCCCTCCTTGGGTTTCCAAGGCAGTATCTCTACGGAAGTAGATTGCCCAACCTTCCTTCCAAGGAGTGGCTGGTGGATTTCAACCACCAGCCTTCTGGTTAGCAGTCAAGTGCCTTAGGCACCATGCTACCAGAGCTCCCCCGATTTTCTATAGTTATTCTATATCACACATCTAGAAAGAGATTATGTCTTTCATTGTTTTCTTCAGAGGGCTCTAGTAAAAGCTTGCTTTGGTGACATTTGACCTGCTCTATGAGGCCAGTATGAGTCTCTTCAGAAAATGTCAGTTAGACTTTTTTCTTGGAAATTTGAAACTTACGAGTGATTTTTAGAAATCACTGAATTCTATTATGTCCTTTTATAGATAAGGAACTGGAGGGTAGAGACATCTGAAGTGTCTTATCCAAGGATATACAGCACCTAGTCCAACTGTTTTGGCACAGTGATTCTTGTTCATAATTGTGAACAAGAATCCAATCTCACCTTAAAGTGAGGCCATGAAAAGAGATAATCAAATCTATTTCCGTGTTGCTGAAGGTTGGAGATGATATATACAAAGCTCAAGGTGTAACACACTGTGCCTGGCACATAATAAACTAGCATTTTCTCTATATAAACCATCTAAGATTGGTCATTTATTTAACAATTAAAAAAAAAAAAAAAAACCCTACTTGTGTGGATTGATCAGCCTTTACATTCCTTTGCTCATGCTTTATTTCCAAAAACAGTGAACTTTGCTTTGTACCTGCCAAGTTTTCTGCTATTTTCTTTTGATTGATTGACTGAATAATTTGTAGGTTTTTCTCTTTGCTCATTACAATGTACATTTTCAAAAAACTTTAATAATTTTTAATTTTAGTGTTATTGAAAATACACACAGCAGAACATACCAATGCAACAATTTCTATACGTACATACAATTCACTGACACTGATTACATTCTTCAAGTTGTGGGACCATGTTTACCCTCCTATTGCAAATTGTTCCTCCCACATTAGCATACTCACTGCCTCCTAAGCTTCCAGTCTAACCTTTCAAGCTATTGGTATAAGTTTGGTCCAATGTAGATCTTTAAAAGAGCACAATGCTTAAGGTAGCAATTCTTCAATAATTAAGCTAAGCCACTGTTTGGTTTAAAGAAGATTTCAGGGGATATTTCTGGTATAATGTTTAAATACTATCTCAAGTTTCAGAGGTTAATCCAGACAACACGGCTCCAGAAACCTGTATTCCATGAGAATTTTCCGACTTTTGATCAGGACTCTTCTATCAAATCTTTGATCAAAATATTCAGTCATGGGTACAACAACAGACACATAAACCAATGGAAGAAAACTGAGAACCCAGAAATAGATCCATTGATCTATGCTCAGCTGATCTTTGACAAAGAGGCAAAATTCATTAAATGAGGAAGAGATTATCTGTTTAACAAATAGTGCTGGCAAAACTGGATACCCATTCACAGAAAAATGAAACAAGAACTGTACCTCACACCACACACAAAAACTAACTCCAGATTATCAAAGACTTACATGTGAAACAGAAAACTATAAAGTTCCTCAAGAAAAAACTACAGGCAAATTTTGGTACCCTAATATATGGCATGGGGGCCTCTGCTAGCCTAGTGCCTAAGGCATTTGACTGCTAACCAGAGGGCTGGCAGTTCAAACCCACCAGCCAGTCCTCAGAAGAAATGTTTGGCAATCTACTTCCATAGTGATACTGCCTCAGAAACCCAAGGAGGGGTCATTATGAGTTGGATCCAACTCCACGGCAGTGAGTTTGGTTTTTGGACTATATTACATAAATAGACTATCAAGCATAACCCAAAATGCACAAACAGCAAAAGAGAAACCAGATGATTGGGACCTTCTAAAAATTAAATTTTTATGTGCCTCCAAAGACTTCTCCAAGAGTCAAAAGAGAACCTACAGATTGGGAAAAAATATTCAGCAATGACAAGGAACTTACCTCTAAAATTTATATAAAATTCCAACACTTCAACAACAAAAAGACAAATAATCCAATTAAAAAGTGGGCAGAAGACATCAATAGACAATTAACCAAAGAGGATATTCAAGTGGCCAACAAACACATGAAGAAATGTTCACAATCATTAGCAGCCATTAGAGAGATGCAAAATCAAAACAACGAGATACCATCTTGCCCCAGCACTAGTAGCAAAGCTCAACAAGACAGAAAATAGCAAATGCTGGTGAGGATGTGGAGAGATTGGGACTCTCATACACTGCTAGTGGGACTGTCAAATGATGCAATCACTGTGGAAAGCAGTATGGCAATTCCTTAAAGAGTTGGAATTAGAAATACCATTTGATCCAGCCATTCCATTACTAGGTATATATCCTAAAGAGGAAGTGCAGCCAAAAAGCTCCTTGAAAGCAAGAATGGCCAGACTTCTTCTCACCTACTTTGGTCATGTTGTCAGAAGGGACCATTCTCTGGAGAAGGATGTCATGCTTGGTGAGATGGAGGGTCAGGGAACAAGAGGAAGGCCTTCAACGAGATGGATTGATGTGGTGCCTGCAACAATGGGCTCAAGTATACCAAGGTTCATGGAGCTGGCACAGGATTGGGCGGTGTTTCATTCTGCTGTGCATGGGGTTGCTATGAGTCAGAAACGACTCATGACACCTAACAACAACAACAACAATCCTAAAGAAATGAGAGCCAGGACACGAACAGATATATGCACACCCATGTTCATCACAGCACTAGTTACAATAGCAAAAAGATGGAAACAACCTAGATGCCCATCAACAGAAGAATGGATAACCAAACTATGGTACATATACACAATGGAATATTATGCAACCCTCAAGAATAACATAGAATCTGCAAAACACTACATAACATGGATGAACATGGGGGATATTATGCTGAGTGAAATAAGTCAATCACAGGACAAATATTGTACTAGTCCATTATTGTAAAAAGTCAAGGAAAGGTTTATATATGGAAGAAAATTTTCTTTGTTAGTTACCAGGGGTGGGAAGGAAGGGGAGGGAACACTGCTAGATAGGTAGAGGTAAGTATTTATTTGGGTGAAGGGAAAGGCAATGTACCAAATGTGAGTGATTAACACGGTGGCATTGAGGAAGAGGAAGACATAGAGAGGTACACGGGAGGTACAGACAACAAAGATGAACCCTTTTGTACATACAGTACTGCATTGTCAGTGATGGTAAACACTGATCTATGGGTAGATGGGTGGGTGGACAGGCTTAATGATTAGGTACATCTATGCAGTGGGGAGTGTGTCTACAACCATATATAGGGTTGGCAGGCAATGTTTCTACAAGTGTATATTTATGTTCTGTAAGAATTTCCAGATATAGGGGAGGTGGCAAAAGATGGCGGACTAGGCAGAAAGACTGCACAGACCCTCTGCAACAAAAAAAGGGAAACCAATTAACACAGACACAGAAGATAATCCTGGACCCCTGAGCCTTGAAGGGAAGGATATAGAAGTGGACTAAAC
>NW_006921590.1:24630928-24637757 GCF_000298275.1 Orycteropus afer afer
GCGTAATGTCCAGCTCCATTCATGTTGTAGCACATATCAATTCTCTGACTGAGTGAGTAATATTCCATTGTATGTATGTACCACATTTTGCTTAGCCATTCATCTGTTGACATGCATTTAGATTGTTTCCATTTTTTTGGCTGCTGTGAATAGAACTGCAAGAACATTGGTGTGAAGTATGTGTTTGAGTCTCTGCTTTCAAGTCATTGGGGTAGATACTTAGGAGTGCAATTTCTGAGTCATATTCTAGTTTTATTTGCATGTTTTGAGGAACCACCACACTTTTTTCCACAATGGCTGCATCACTTTACGTTCCTATTAGTAATGCAGTAAGGGTTTCTATTTCCCTACATCCTTGCGAACATTTGTTATTTTCCATCTTTTTTTGGGGGGGGTGTTTGTTTGTTTGTTTATCTTAGCCATCCTCATGGAAGTGAAATGGTATCTCGTTGTAGTTTTGGTTTGCATCTTTCTGATGGCTTATAACAAGGAGCATTGTTTTTGTGTTGAGAATTCAGATAAATCAGAGTGAGAATGGTAGGCATGATGACAAATTTCATTTAGTAATCTGGCCTGTTGCATTCACCAGTTATGGTCAAAAGTGCATCTCTTCTGAGTGCAAACTACATGAGAACAAAGCAAAGAGAACTGGAGAATATCGATGTAGAGCAAGCAGTGTTTCATCAGGCCAAAAATCTCATAGCAAGAGACTTAGCCACTTACCTATCTTGAAATATAATCATTAGTAAAGTGGCATCACAGAGTCTCCCAGTAGCATATTTATTTCAATTGAAAGATGAAATCAGATGCTTTCTAAGGCAGAGGTATTGATTGTAGGACTAGGTTTGTCTATCTGGTTATATGGGTAATTTTATTCATAAATAGACTGAACTAAATAGTAGCTTCAAATTTTGTAAAAATATATATTAAAAAGATGATAAGAAAAAGTATTTTATGAAAAATTATAGTAATAGCACAAGTATTTTTAATTTAGCAATATGAAACTTTTCCAAGCAATTTTTCATTTTTCAAATTAAACACTGTGTGTCTAAGTGAAAGACTAACTGGTATAATTAATAGCCATTTGACAAGTTTTGGTAAAGGTTTATTATTATTATTATTATTACATTTCCCTGAAATGAGAAAGTCAGTAATCCTAATGACTAGATAACAGATGCTTTTGCAAAATATTTTTTAAAATGACTAGGTGGTTTTTGTCACACAAGTGGGAAAGAATTCAAAGCATTAATTGGCATTGCTATAATAAAACTCTTTCAAAATTCATCTATTTATGAAAGGCAATGATGGGTCTCTCCTCATCCAGAGCAAAGAAGAATGAAGAAAACCAAAGATTCATAGAAACAATTAGTCCAAGCGACTGGTACACCATGCGATCCTTAGCCTATACTACTATGAGGTCTCTGAAAAGGAAATAAAGAAAACAATACCATTTACAATAGCTACCAAAAAGATAACATACTTAACAATAAATCTTACCAGGGACACAAAGACCTATACAAAGAAAACTACAAAACACTACTGCAAGAAACTACAAGAGAGCTACATAAATGGAAAAACATGCCATGTTCATTGATAGGAAGACTGAATATTATGAAAATGTCAATACTACCCAAAGCAATCTGCACATTCAATGCAGTTCTGATCCAGATTCCATCGACATTCTTTAAGGACATGGAGAAACCAATCACTAATTTCATATGGAAAAGAATGAGACCTCAGATAAGAAAAGCACTGCTGAAGAAGAAAAACAAAGTAGGAGGTCTCACACTCCCCAATCTCAAAACCTGCTATACAGCCACAGTAGTCAAAACAGCCTGGTATTAGTACAAAAAACAAAACAAGCCCACTGCTTTGGAGTCAATTCTGACTCATAGAGACTCCCATTGGGTTTCTGAGGTAGTAAATGTTTATGGAAGTAGACTGCCCAGTCTTGCTTCCATGGAGTGGCTGGTGGGTTTGGAGTGGCTGGTGGGTTTGAACCACCAACCTTCTGGTTAGCACTCAGATGCTTTAGGCACTGTGCAACCAGAACACCTTAGTATTGGTACAGTGATGGACAAATAGACCAATGGAACAGAATCAAAAGCCCAGAAATATACCTATCCATCCATGGATAGCTGATGTTTGACCAAGGGGCCAAAATCCATTAAACTGGGGAGAGAGAGCCTCTTTAACAAATGGTGCTGGCAAAATTGGATATCCACTTGCAGAAAAATGAAATAAGACCTATACCTCACCCCATATATAAAAACAAACTAAAATTGTATCAAAGACTTAAACGTAAAACTAAACCTATACAGTTCATCAAAGATAAAATAGGGGCATATCTAGCAGCCCTAATTTATGGCATAAATAGACTATTGAGCATAACCCAAAATGCAAAAGCAGCAGAAGAGAAACCAGATGATTGGGACCTTCTAAAAATTAAATTGTTATGGCTTCCAAAGACTTCTCCAAAAGAGTCAAAAGAGAACCTACAGATTGAGAATATATATTCAGCAATGACATATCTGACAAGGGACTTATCTCTAGAATTTATAGAAAACTCCAACACTTCAACAACAAAAAGACAAATAATCCAATTAAAAAATGGACAGAAGACATAAATAGACACTTCACCAAAAAGGATATTCAGGCAGCCAATATATGAAGAAATGCTCATGATCATTAGCCATGAGAGAGATACAAATCAAAACAGCAGTGTGATATCTCATCCCAGTAATAATAGCAAAGTTCAAGACAAAACAAGACAGAAAATAACAAATGCTGGCAAGGGTGTAGAGAGATTGGAACTCTCATGTACTGCTGATGGTACTGTAAAATGGTACAGCCACTATGGAAAATGGTATGGCATTTTCTTAAAAAATTGAAATAGAAATACCATTTGATCCAGCAATTTCATTACTAAGGATATACCTTAAAGAGGTGAGAGACAGGACATGAACAGATGTATGCATGCCCATGTTCATCACAGCACAATCCACTATAGCAAAGAGATGGAAACAACCTAAATGCCCATCAACAGATGAATGGATAACCAAACCATGGTACATTCACACAATGGAATACTATGCAACATTAAAGAATAATGAAGAATACACAAATCATCTCACAATGTGGATGAATTTGGAAGACATGCTGAGTGAAATAAGTCAATCACAGAAGGAAAAATATTACATGAGTGCATTATTGTAAAAAGTCAAGGAAAGGTTTACTCAGGAAGGAAATCCACTTTGTTGGTTACTGGGGATGGGAGGGAGAGGAGGGATAATTTCAGACTAGCTGGGAGTCACATGTTGATTTGGGTGAGGGAAAGGGAGGTATGGAAAGAGTCTGTGACCAGCATGGTGACAATGAGGAAAGAGAGGACACAGAAATGTTCACAAAAAATATAGACAACAGAGGCAAATGCTATTACATGCACAATACTGCATTATCACTGACACCAAACACTAGGCTATGGGTAAATGCATAGACAGGTGAGAGGATCAGGTAGGGGTAGGTGAACAGGACTATACTCAAAACCAAAGGTAGATTTGGCTGAAGATAGTCTTACATATGTACTTATGCTACAAAATTAGCCACATACATTACAGAAGTAACAGAAAACAGGGTTGGAGTAGCTTCTCAGAGACAACTGAAAACCTTGAGGGAGAGAATCACCAGGCCTGTGGGCTCAGGACCATAGTCTCTGGGGACATAGTGCTCAATTGGCACAACATAGTACATAAAAATCTTGTTCTACATCCTACTTTGGTGAGTATTGACTGGGGTCTTAAAAACTTTAGAGTGGCCTTCTAAGATGCAACTATTGGTCTCCTCTCGTCTGGAGGAAAGAATAGTGAGGAAAATCAAAGTCATTTGGAAACAATTAGTCTGCAGATATGATGGACCATGAGGACCCCAGCCTTCATGACCCTGAGACCAGAAAAACTAGATGGCACCTGGCTACCAATGGCAATCACTTGAAAAGGATCAAAATTGGAGATCCAGGTTAGAGTGGGAGGAAAAATGTGGAGCGAAATTCAAAAACAAAAATAACCAGAATTACTGGTCGGATAGAGACTGGTGAAATCCCTGAGACTATGGCCCCAGGTTATCCTTCGTGCCTAGAGATGGACTCACTTCTGTGAATTGGCTCTCAGCCCAACAGTACAAAGACCTACCTACATGCAGAACATTGACCCCAGGTCGATGCACCCACCTACCCTAGGGAGATGCACCCCTTGGATCAATCAGCCATGAGACACCAGAGGGGCAGCACTCACATAGAGGGAAAGCTGGACAGACAGGATGCACAGATAAGAATGGGGGAGGGGAGGATTTAAATATATGTGGTATTTTGATAAACTCTAATGATAATCCATTTAGAATATATTTTAACACACAGAAATTTATTAGTCATAGGAAATTTTAAAAACATAATTTTTAATTTGTATGCATATTTTTATTGCAGAGAATTATGATTAGGCAAAAAATATTTTAAAGCATATAAATATATTACAATTGAATGAAATTCTATGGGGGAAATAAAATGGAAATGCAAGTTTAAGTAGAGATACACTGTAAAATATCTTACCTTTAAATATGAGCACTTTCACATGTTTTTAAAATGAGTAAATTTGGTACTGTATCACTATGATATTTAGATTCCATTGGCTAAATTAAAAGAGAAAGGTGAAAGTTTTATCTTATTTTGAAATGTCAGTTTTTACAATATGTCACAAAGTACATTACTATAAACTACTTCAACCCATAATAATAATTTTAAAAAGTAGATGTTAACTTGAAAATGTGTAAGAAGTAAAAGATGTTTTCCTTTGCTGGGGGCAGACTGGAGCATCTCTAGGGTTCTGTCTTAGGCCAGGTTCCCTGAAGCAGACCTCAAATTGAAGATTCGTATGCTCATGGTTTATTAAGTAGGTGATCCCAGGAGAACGAGTACAGGGAAAAGAGAAGCAGGACAGAGAAGGGGAGGAATTCAAGCAAGGGTGTCATCTGGGACAAAGTCCCACAGTGGATAGCCTCAGCCTTATCCTTCAGAGGAACTCAGGAGTATATTTCAGAGATATCTTGACCTGAGGCAGGGAAGCTGGGTTTTCTTACCAACTCATAGATCATTTATGGTCAAGGGCTGCCCCAGGAAGGGATGTGAACTCCCAAGTACTCCTGGATGTGTGTGGTTAAAGCCAATAGCTTTAGTCCTCCAAAGAAAAATCATAGGTGCTGGATATTGGATGGAATAGCTCACATGATGGTGGTTGGAATAGGGGTGACCTAGAAATTAGTGCAAAGAAGAGATCAGAGATGTTCTAAGCAGAGCCCTGACATTGTCCATCAGGAATCCCTTCTAGCTCCAGTTTAATAATGTTGTTGTTGTCAGCTGCCGTGGAGTGAGCCCTGGACTCATAGCAACACCGTGTACGATGAGCAATATGATGCCTGGTCCTGCTCCATCCTCATGACTGATCACTGATCTGACCGTTGTGATCCATAAGCTTTTCACTGACTGGTTTTCAGAAGTAGATTGCCAGGCCTTCCTTCCTAGTCTTAGTCTAGAAGTGCTGCTGAAAACTATTCAATATCATAGCAACACACAAGTCTCCACTGATAGATGGGCAGTGTCTGTGCATGAGGTGCATTGGCTGGCAATCAAAGCCTGTTCTCCCACTTGAAAGGTGAGAGTTCTACCACTGAACCACCACCACCCCAAAGGTATCAGCCATTAAATTTTCTGAGCACAGAATTTCAGAATGCACCCATGTTTACCCAGGAATAAGTATATCTGTAGTTCTACTTATATGTCGGTTGCTCATCTATATCTATTATCACACCACCCTGAACTAGGTTTTTATTATGACTATTGAAAATGGAGAAAATTTCCAGGAGAAAAATAATGCAGATTTGTGTTGTTTCATATGTGGTATAAAAAAGTAGGTTCTGAGGGGACATTTTTAAAATAAATGCAGTGACTTTAAAGAAAATGCTTTTTTTTTTTTTTTTTTAAATATTTTGCAGATGGTGAGGATACAAGATGATCACAGGAGGAAGGAAAATGGCTCCAAATGGCATTTGTAATCCCCTATTGTTCTAGCCAGAAAGTGTATCTCATCTAGTAGATGTGGAGTGGTGTGTGACAGGAATTTTTCATGAAAACAATTGTCTAATAATATGTCAAATTTGTTCTGTGTCTCAAAGCTGAGGGTAAGATTTTTCTAAGTCAAAATATCAGTGAAAAGAACTGAGAAACCAGGAAAGATATCATTTCTCCTGGGAAATGGAATAACTGGCCTTGAAGAGTTAACTTATGTCTTTGACATCTCTGAAGAGTTCAGGAATCAAAGTTGATGATGTCTCAACAAGCCAACCAACCCACTGCCATTGAGTTGGATCCGACTCATAGCAATCCCTTCTTGGGTTTCTGAGGCAGTATCACTATGGAAGTAGATTGCCCAATCTTCCTTCCGAGGAATGGCTGGTGGGTTTGAACTGCCAGCCTTCTGGTTAGCAGTCAAATGTCTTAGGCATTATTTTTGTCATAATTTTTTTATCACATCTATATCTAAAATTTGATTCTTGAGTTAAAATGTGTTCAGAATTCAAATTTCCTGGGAAGGTCTTCTACCCAAAGAACTAGAAATACACAGATGTCTTCAGTTCTGGTATAACCCGAATGTTTCATCTAACACTGAGGGCCCTGGAAAGCCCTGTTGGGTCACTGCCACCTATACTCAACACTTTCTCTCTACCAGAACATTTACAACGGAATGGAATTAGTGACAAAGAAAAAAATAAGAAGAAGCTAATT
>NW_006921590.1:24637932-24644733 GCF_000298275.1 Orycteropus afer afer
ACACACACACACACACACACACAAACTGTATATGACCAGAACTGTCCTTGGGAATCACAATGTAACAAGTGACAATTTCTAAATAAAAAATCTGACCTGCATACTTGTTCTGTTCATTTTTATTTAGCTGCAGTGAAACTCAGACTAAACATATTTAGGAAATATGCATAAAATGTAAAATAAACCAATAGTACATTAGCAAAAAAAAAAAAAATCCTTCAATTTGTGTAAGGCAAGAAGTAATTTTCAAGTCAATGAATATGAATTGTTTGAAAAAGAGTGACTATATTAATATGGTAAAGTGGAGGGTCAGAGAAAAAGGGGAAGGCCCTCAGTGAGATGGACTGACACAGTGGCTGCAACAGTGGGCTCAGGCAAAGCAGCTATTGTGAGGCTGGTACAGGATCTGGAAGTGTTTCATTCTGTTGTACACAGGGTCTTTATGAGTCCGAGCCAACTCTGTGGTTAGCCAAACACTTAACAACAGCATGTTAATTAAAGGAGTCCTGGTTGCACAATGGTTAAGTGCTGGACTGCTAAACAAAAGATTATTCATTTCTGGGGAGCTCTGGTAGCCTAGTGCCTAAGGAATTTGACTGCTAACCAGAAGGCTAGCGGTTCAAACCCACCAGCCACTCCTCAGAAGGAAGGTTGGGCAATCTACCTCCATAGTGATACCGCCTTGGAAACCCAAGGAGGGGTTGCTGTGTTTTGGATCCAACTCAACGGCAGTGAGTTTGGTTTGGTTTGGTTTATTCATTTCTAAAGATCACAGCCTTGGAAACCCTACCGGGCAGTTCTATTCTGTCCAAAGGGTCGCTATGACTCAGAATCAGTGCAATGGCACACAACAACACCATGTTAACGAAATACAATAGGCAATTTTGTACTTTTCTGTACCATTTTCCATAACATTACTGTTTATATAATTTTTAAATAATACAATGAACTAATTTTAAGTTGTCAAAAATGTATTTTTTTAACAATTATTGCTCTCAGAAAAGTTCTAAAGTAAACTCTTCATTTAATAAATTAAATTTTTATTTCCCTGGTGCATGATAAAATGTACGCATACAGCAGACAATAAATCCTTAAATCTGGAAGCAACATTGGTTTTCAAGGACGTGAAGCCATGGAAATTCTCACAGTCTGCTGATGTGAGTGTAAACTGGTACAAAAACTGAACATTTTAGCAATATCTAGATTGATGATGCACAAATCGCAATCTCAGTACTAGATCTATATCCTGTTAGAGCTTTTACACATGTGCACAAGGAACCAAGTCAACATATTTATTGCAGCATTATGTGAGTGAAAATCTAGTAAAAAAAAATATCTTTAGGATGTTTTATGTCATCTTGTGCATTAATGGTTGGTTTTTATTTGTTATTATTCACTCTCTGTTCAAAGAACTCCCTTTAGTATCTCTTGTAAAGTTGGTCTGGTTTTAACAAATTCCCTTAATTTCTGCTTATCTGGAAATCTCCTAACTTCACCATCATATTTGAGGGACAATTTTGCTGGGTATATAATTCTTGATTCAAAATTTTTCTCTTTCAGGGTTTTATATATATACCATCCATTGCCTTTTCACTTGCATGGTTTCTGCTGAGAAATCAGAGCTTATTCTTACTGGTTGCCCTTTGTAAGTAACTTTTCATTTTTCCCATGCTGCTTTCAGGATTCTTTCTTTGTCTTTGGTTTTGATGAGTTTGATGATGATATGTGTTGGTGATTTTCTTTTGGGATCTATCCTGTTTGGGGTTTGTTGGACTTCCTGAATGGATATATTCTCATCTTTCATTGCATCAAGGAAGCTCTCTTGCAACAAATCTTGACAATTCTCTCAGTGGTTTTCTTCTTCTCTTCCTGTTCTGGAATTCTGATTACATGTAGGTTATTCCTTTTGATAGTATCCCACACAGGCTTTCTTCATTTTGTTTTTATCTTTTTTCTGATTGATTCCTTTCCAAAGAAGTATTCAGGTATTTGTCTTCAAGTTCAGTAATTCTGTCTTCCATTGATTCAATTCTATTCCTTTACCCTTTCAATGTGTTATCTATTTCTGAAAATTTCATAGTAATCTTCTGGATTCTATCTGTAGATTTTGAATCATTTCTAATTTTTCATTTATTTTGTCATTTTGTTCTTGTATTTTCTTCCGAAATTGTTCTAGGGTTTTGTCTGTGTTTTTCTTAATTTTGTCAGTGTTTTCCTTGATCTGTCTCTTAATCTTTTGAAGAGACCTAAATATAATTCTTTTGAATTCCTTATCAGGGAGTTCTAATGCTGCTTCTACCTCAAGGATGTGTTCTGGGTCTGTATTTTGCTCTCTTGTTTCTGCCACTTTGTCTTGCTTCTTTGTGTGGACTGTGATGGTCTTTTGTCTCCAAGACATTGTGAAAGTGTTGTCTTTAGATCTCTGTTAACTGTTTTTGGAGAGCAGTTAAGGGTGAGTCAGGGTCTTCTTGGTGGTCGTTTATCATTGGCCAGTTGGTGGAGAAGGAAGTGGTGGTTCTCACTCAGTAAGTGGAGCTGTAGGAGGTGTGGGTGTGGTTGCATTGTATGGGCAGGGTTTCTGTCTCCTATTCAGTTAGACAAAAACAACAACTGAAAAACCATCAAAAATGTAAAAAGCAAGCAGAGAAAAAACACACTGCATTGACACACAGGAACAATCACCATAAAAAGGAAAAAGAAAAGAAAAAAAAAAAAAAAACCCTGCAGTATCTAGGGAGATGACAATAAGAGAAAAAAAGCTAGAGTAGGAAAGTAATGAAGAATAAAATGGGGAAAATGCAAAAAGAAAAACAAGGAACAAGGTTAAACATGACAAAGAAAAACAATTGGAACCAGGAACAGGGAAGAGAGAAAAAGCTGAAACTAGAACCTTGGAAGTTAAGAATGAGGAATAATAATAAAAAGGACAATAATAATAATAATTTTAAAATAGGCAAAACAAACAAATTAAAGAAAAATGAAAAAAAAATCTGGGTAGGGAGAGGAAGGGTACTCAGGCACCATCCTAGCACACAGACTGGGATGGAATTCCTGCCAGCCTAGAAGGTGGGTGGGAGTGAGGGATGCCATACCTCTGTTCACCAAGAATGTGTGGGTTATAAGAGTAACAAGGGGAATATCTCACCTTTCCAGTCGCTGGCGTCCGGAATGTCCTGTGGTTCCCAGCAAGCGTTCTTAAGTCTCTGGAATCTGGGAGAATGCTGTTGCTTTAAATATCCAAAATGGTGGAGCCACTTGTAAACATTCAAAACAGCTGTAGCCTTTGGACAGGCAAAAGTCCACAGCTCAGCCTATCTTCCGCTTCGCTGCTTCCCCTTTTATTCACGTAATGGTTTATTCCTTAAGCTAGATGATAGATATATAGATGTTTGTTATGCTATTCCTTATATGGTTTTGGCTATCTGAAATATTTCATAGTTTTCAAAAGAGTAAATTGACTCATGCAAAGATAAACACAAAATTTAAGTAAATCCTTAAGCTACCTCCAGAACTTTGTTAGGAATTATGAGGAATTTTTTTAAAATAGAAAATTATTCCTGACCTGGAGGAGTTTGCATCTAAGTCAAGGAAAACAGAGTAAGATAACATTCTAGAATAATGGCTCTCCTTAAACACCAAGCACTAGGGAATCTTGTCCCCTTCACTAGTGTGCCAAATGATTTTGATAAATGAATAAAAGTAATTTATG
The DNA here is from genome assembly GCF_000298275.1 of Orycteropus afer afer. Taxonomy (NCBI): domain Eukaryota; kingdom Metazoa; phylum Chordata; class Mammalia; order Tubulidentata; family Orycteropodidae; genus Orycteropus; species Orycteropus afer. Next base: position 24,641,642 of record NW_006921590.1, read on the forward strand.
TTACCACTAAGTGTACATTCACTTTTGAGGAAGTCGGAGTGAGTTATTTAAGGTTGTATGGAGAAAGGCACAACTGAATGGCACAATGTAAGAACTGGTGGAGGGAGGAGAAAAAAAATCACTCAGACCTTAAACAAAGATTTAGAGGATTTACCCAGCATCATAAAGGCATTTGAATGGGAAATCACCAGCTTGCACAAGTGAAAGCATTGCAATTTCAGAAAGTGGGTCCCAAGAAAGGACAAATATAGGGCAAGAAGCAAAGAGATTACAATAAAATCATTGATTTGTTAGTTTTTAACTGAGGTTACAAAACCACAAAAACCCAAACCCACTGCTATCGAGTCAATTCCAACTCACAGCGACCCCCACTGGCTTTCCAAGGCAGTAAATATTTACGGAAATAGATTGCCTCATTTTCCTTCCATGGCATAGCTGGTGGGTTAGAACCACCAACTTTCTGGTTAGCAGTCAAATGTTTTATGTACTGCACCACCAGAGCTCCTTGAGGTTACAAAGGGCAGGTTAAAAAAGTGGGGAAAATGTTTCCAATGGATACAAATGCTTAGATATGCTTAAATGGGCTACAAAAATTTACAATCATAGTCACAGATTTCTTACAATGTATACTTTTCAGAACAGGTTATAAAAATGTCTAGGTTAATGCGAAAAATTCTTTGTGGCCAGAGCTGGTAATAAGAATTAATGCTAAGGCTCTTCCTCTAGAAACTGCTTGCTCAAGTGAAATCTTCTTGGTTACCTGGGAAATTTGGATAACTTGGTTGTCTAAGGTTTCTTCTCAAGACTTTGTTTCTAGATCCTTATCATGAAAGGGGGAGCTCTGGTAGCGTACTGCCTAAGGCACTTCACTGCTAACTAGAAGGCTGGTGGTTCAAACCCACCAACCACTCCTCGGAAGGAAGATGGGACAATCTACTTCCATAGTGATACTGCCTCAAAAACCCAAGGAGGGGTCGCTATGAGTCGGATCCTACTTGAAGGCACATAACAACAACAACATCAAAGGAATATTTCAGAAGGCCATTTATGTCACTGTATCTGTGTCAAAACTCCCTTCCACATCCTCACCTGACTGCAGAGAAAACAACCTTAGTTATTTATGATTGTTTATCCAGATAAGGAGCCCAAGGACAGGAAAGTCTGTCCTGAAAAGTTTGATCTGATTGTCCTGAAAGCAGCATAAACCTGGGTTTAATTCAGGCTTTTTACTTTTGATCAAAGGTTTTTTCAAAGAATCTTTCTTACAGAGGTAAGAGGGCTAATATTATATGATATTGATTCACTGAAGAAAGTGTTACACTTAATGTAGGGAACTTATAAGTAAATGTATTTTGTATTTTAAGGAGGTGTGGTAGTGCAGTGTGCAGTGCAGTGGTTAAAGGATTGAGCTGAGAACCAAAATGTCAGCAGTTCAAACCCACCAGTCACTCTGCAGGAGAAAGATGAGGCAGTCGGCTTTTGTAAAGATTTACAGCCTTGAAAACCCTATGGAGGCAGTTCTATTCTGTCCTGTAAGATTGGTATGTGTCAGAATCAATTCAACAACAGTGGATTTGGTTTGGTTTATTATGTGTTTTGGGCATTCAGGCCAAAAATATAACGCTTGACTGTGTGTTGTGGGGACAAAAAGAGTTGAGAAACAACAACAAAGAATGATCACAGTATGATTAAAAAAAAAAAAAAACAGTGCATGAATTCAGAGTAAGGCTGCTACATAGAGCCAGTTATTGCTTTAGAAATCAAAGAAGAAAGAAACCACTTGGGATTTTAAATAAATGGAGACATGGAGACCGCTTCAAGGAATAAATAGGATTCACACAGGGTTTCAATTTAAAGCTCTCCTTCCAGTTCCTTGAAGATAACAATACAAACTCTCTCTATGCCTTACTCTCTAAGATCCTGCATAATTTGACTTTAGCTCATCTCTCTAATTTATTATCTTCCCACTGCAAGGAAGTGCTTCACCTCTTGACCAGGCTGGCTCTCATCTAGTTGAGAGATCTTCCATAAACTTCCAAAACTAAACAAGGTTACCTCTGCCCAACTGTGTATTCTCCTGGTACCTGGGTCTACCCTCTGGGCCCTCACTGGGGAGGGTGGTTGTTGTTAGTTGCCAATGAGTCAATTCCAACCATGATGAATCCATGTGTGCAGTGTAGAACTGCCCCGTAGGTTTTCAAGGCTCTGACCTTTCAGAAGCACATCACCAAGCCTGTCTTTCAGTGTACCTCTGCGTGGGTTGAAACCACCAATCTTTCAGCTAGTGCTACAGTTTATTCCATCCAGCTGCACCTGGGACGGGTTATAGTGGCCCATTTACTTGACTATATCCCCAGGAAGCAACTCAGGTTGGCACCTGAAGCAGCCAATAGAGATTTGATAGATGAATAACAAACTCACATTGAAGGATAAATATGGTTTGGTTTGGTAGCAAGGTGCGGGGACTGGCATAAGCGATGACAAGAAAATAAAAGTTAGCAAGAGCCAAGTGCCTGTGCACTCAGGCAAGTAGGAAAATTGGCAGTGTGTGAGCAGAGTTTATAAGGAGGCCAATGTGGATGAATTGAAGATCTGGAGATTAGTGGAGGCTGGGGCCATAATAATTGTGGTGAGTTGCTGAAGTTCCTTTCTAAAAAGTTTTTTTTTGTTGTTTGTTTTCTTTTTTAAGGGAAAAAAAACAAACATTTTTAAATCTTGAACTAATCCACATTTCCATCAACATGTTAAAATAATATTAGCTAGCCTATTTGAATATGAGGTGCCTATAAACATAATTTCATGCTGCTCAAATAATTTCTTCTAGAAGGATCAGCACAAGGCCAGTCCCTGTGAGGCAGAGGTTAAAGACGTCCCAAGTATCCAGTCTTTCAAACTGCTACACCACTCTACTAAGTTGTCTAATTTCAACTACTCCTTCTCCCTTCAGTGCTCTCCTTCCCATTTGGTTGTTGTTGTTATGTGCCATCGAGTCAGACTCGACTCATAGTGACCCCTCCTTGGGTTTCTGAGGCAGTATCACTACAGAAGTAGATTGCCCAACCTTCCTTCCGAGGAGTGGCTGGTGGGTTTGA
>NW_006921590.1:24645383-24648567 GCF_000298275.1 Orycteropus afer afer
TACTTCCGTAGTGATACTGCCTCGGAAACCCAAGGAGGGGTCGCTATGAGTCAGGTTTGACTCGACGGCACATAACAACAACTCCCATTTTAGATAGACAATTTCTAAATTGCCCATCCCTATCAAACCAGTACTCTGAGGAAACAAGCATGCTCCTTGATCTGAAGAATCTTCTGTTCCACTTGGAACTTTGAGCATCTGTATCCATTAATAAAATCCAGGCCAGAGCAAGTCATCATATTGCAGCAATTTACACTAGCTAACACTATCAAATATCTTTCACTTCATTTGGTTGGGTTCTGGTCAGTTCATCCTTAGGTATCCAAGCTAGATCAATGGGTACCAACCATAAACTTGGGAGTTCACACACTTCCTTGCAGTTCAGACCAGCTAGCCCCTTCTTTTTCTCATTGCTAGGCCCCATAGAAGAGCTCTGGGTGGTGTGGTGCCTAAGGCATTTGACTGCTAACAAGAAGGTTGGTGGTTCAAACCCACCAGCCACTCCTTGGAAGGAAGACTGGGCAATCTACTTCCCTAGTGATATTGCCTCAGAAACCCAAGGAAGGGTCACTATGAGTCAGATTCAACTCAATGGCAGTGAGAGGTCCCATGGGCTACATCAACAGGCACCACCCATAGGCTCAGGGATCCACAGAACTCCCTGCATTTCAGACCAGCCAGCCCTTTCTCTCTCATCCCTAGCCTCCATGGGCTAGGTCAACAGGCACCAATGGAACATGCCCCAAAGCAGTCCATCTCTTCATTGCTGCACCTCCCCCATGGCTACTCATCAAGCGGGCCTAGGTAGTTACCACAGGAAACATATCAGAAGGCTGTCTACTTGTCAGCTCCCTTTAATTTCCAGTCCAAGAGAGGGGTTCTTTTGACAAGCACTCATTTATTCCTGCCTTGATGTATCCGACAGCGGATCACTTGCTTGAAATTCAAAAGGTCAAACAATCATTGTCTTTATTTTTTTCCCCCTTCAAGCCCTACCTTCAAATGCAAATATCCTATTCTCCCAGCAGTTCTGAGTGGATCTGCATGTCTTTTAAAATACAAACTTCCTGAGTGGGGCTCAGGTTTTTGACCTAAGCCCCCACATTCTATACACAGAGCTACTGGCTTGAAACAAAAAGCCTGTGTTTCTTCCAGGTAAATCCTAGTTCCCTTTTAGTATATCCAAGATTGGGCAATCTATTTCCCTAGAAATATCGCCTTGTAAACCCAAGGAGGGGTAGCTATGAATTGGGACCGACTTGAAGGCAGTGAGTTTGGCTTTTGGTTTTGGCAATCACATATTGGCTGAAGGTGGAGGTACATGCTTGCTGTAATTTGTAACTCCAGAAAAAGCAAACTTACTGCCATTGAGTCAATTCCGACTCATAGCAATCCATCGAGTTTCCAAGGCGGTAAATCTTTACAGAGGCAGAGTGCCTCATCTTTCTTCCCCAGAAAGGCTGGTGAGTTTGAACCACTGACCTTACTCAATATTTATTTCTATGATATATTTAAATCTATTTTACATCACTAAGTAGGAGAAACATTCAATATCCATAGTATACATTCCAGTTTCATCATATCTTCTCCACCTCTTTACTGTCTTCCCATTCATATGCATATGACCTTGGGCCTCTGGATGGGTGGAAACAATAGCCCCAGGCTCCTGCCAATCAGCTCATTTAATTTGCCTGGCTTTTGTCCCAATACACTCCAGTTGTGGCTTTTCTCCCCTTAGTGGCAGCATAACATCTCTTACTTGTCTTTCAGCCATTACAGGTAACAACAACCAAATTAACAATCTAAAAATCAAGTTTCACTTCGCATGCCCCTTCTTTCTTTTTCTTACAAAATCCCTTGCTTCTGTGAGTCTGGAGCCATTGCAATGAATTCCACTTCTGACACCAACTGCAAAAATCGTGTGGCAAGAGGCATCTGACCTCCTCTAACTTAACAAGGGGGGAGGAAGATCAAGATCAAAATCAGCAGCCCAAGGGTGATGCCTATGAGATGGAGGTCAGACATGTTTCTACCATCCAAACTTTTTACCATTTCTGACAGTAATTTTCTCAGAGATAATTCAAACTGTGACATTGGAAAGAAAAGGGAAAAAATGTCAATGAAAATTGCAAGTTTGCTTATCCTCTAGTCAAAGTCTGATTTCTACACTAGAAGTGGGCTTCTTGGAGATGAGTCTTACATAGTTTTCAAAGATAGTTTATTTTTTCAAAATCTAAGAACAAAATCCCCCAGGAATAAGAAAGCATTAACTCAGAGCCAGGATTCAGAAAGATAAGAAATTATTCATGGCTAAAGAAAAAATTTCTCACAAAATGTGTTGAATAATTGTGTTTGTAATATTAACAAGTGTTCTCCAGTTCCCACATGGGGACTCAGACGAGCTGAGTTGCCTCGAATTTTAGGTCTTGCTTGATGAAATGTTATTTCCTCAATAGCCTAGAGAGTCTTATTCCTGAAAAGTAAATCATTTGTATACTGAAGGTCATGAGAGACATATTTGGAAATATTTTTGTTATTTCTTGTTACTAAAGATGATCTTGTTATTTTCTTTTAAAATAATGTATTTTTCATTATTTAAAAAAAAAGTGTCCCTTATAGAAAAATTTAAAAATATAACTCACTTAAAGAGAAATCTCTCTACTTAGAGTGTTTCTTTCATGTTCTAGATCAGTACTGTCCAATGGAAATGCAGTGAGAATCGCACAGGTAATTTTACATTAAATACTTTGATGTTGGTAAGTGTCTTGGAGTTGTTTCCGACTCATAGCAATCCTATGCAAAACAGAACAAAAAAATGCCCAGTCTTGCACCATCCTTACATTCCCTGTCATCCTTGAGCCCACTGTCACAGCCACAGTGTCAATGCGTCTTGTTGAGGATCTTCCCCTTTTTCACTGACTCTCCACTTTACCCAACATGTCAGAGGAGACCAGGCTTTTCCAGGAACTTGTCCCTTCTGACAACATGACCAAGGTATGAGAGATGAAGTCTAGCCATTCTCTCTTCTAAGGACCATTGTGGCTATACTTCCTCAGAGACAGATAGGCTTTTTCTTCTAGCAGTCCATCGTATGTTCAATTTTCTTTGCCAACACCACAATTCCAATGAATCAGTTCTTCTATGGTCTTCCTTATTTTAGAGTTCATTTTACCATTTTTTTCTT
>NW_006921590.1:24677773-24688505 GCF_000298275.1 Orycteropus afer afer
GTTCAGCGCAAGGAATATGCCAACACATGACAATGCAAGTGCAAGAAGGAGAGTTTATTTGCTAGCTCGAGTTAGGGTCCCTGCTCTCACCAATTCAGTGGCTTGAGCAAAAGACCTCGTGCTCCTTTACTATCACAATTTTATAGGAAAATATGGGGTGGAGTAGCACCAGGGCAAAGGGGTGCAAATGATTGCCTGTTGCTAAGGGGTTTAGGGCAGGGATCTGAGATGTTGGGGGGCGTGTTGGAATCCCCCGGTTCCAAAGTCTACTTAGGGAATTATTATCTAGGGAGGATGCAGAACCTTAATATGTGGGAGACTTCAGGAGCCAGGTAAATCTCTGATATGTGCTAAGTCCAGAGGAAATCTCTGATACCTGCTGAGTCCAGAGGTTAGATAAAGGCCCTGAGGAGTGTTAGACTCTCCAGCATTAAAAGACTTGTTAGAATCCCTGACACTAAAGGGTTTCTGGTTAAAGATTTCCCTGGAGGCTATTAGGACTCCGGCCTCAGCTCCACACTTGATGTCATCCCACAAGTTGTCTGGTCTTCGGTCATTGGTGTTGAACACGTCAAATCTATTCTTCAGATGGTGTCTAAGTTCAGGTGGGATATAATCAAGATTGTATTTTGCTCTTCTGGGGTTGTTTTAATTTTCTTCAGCTTCAACTTAAACTTGCATGTGAGCACAGTCAGCACCTGGGCTTATTCTGACATTATTGAGCTTTTCATTACCTCTTTCCACAGACATAATGAATTTGATTCCTGTGTATTCCACCTGGCAAACTCCACATGTATAATTTATGTTGTTGAGAAAAGATTTTTGCAAAGAATAAGTTATCGGTCTTGTAAAATTCTGTCATACGATTTCTGGCATCACTTCAAGCAACATCATCAAAAATGGAGAAAACATCCACAATAAACATCCACAGAAACATCCACCAGTCAAGAAATTAGATGTCATATTGCACTGGAAAAATCTGCTGCAAAAGACCTCTTTAAAGTATAAAGGAGCAAAGAGGTCACTTTGAAAACTAAGGTGCACCCCACCAAGCCATTGTATTTTCAATCTCCTCATACGCATGTGAAAGCTGGATAATGAATAAGGAAGACTAAAGAAAAGTGGATGCCTTTGAATGGGTTGATGAAGAGTACTGAAAACAACATGCCAGAAGAATAAACAAATCTGTCCTGGAAGAAGTGCAGCCAGAATGCTCCTTAGATGTGAGAATGAGCAGACTTCATCTCAGCTACTTTGGTCCTGTTGTCAGAAGAGCCTATTCCCTGGAAAAGAATATCATGCTTGGTAAAGTAGAGGGTCAGCAAAAAAGGGAAGCACCCTCAACAAGGTGGATTTACACAGTTGCTGCAGCAATGGGCTCAAGTATAGCAAGAATTGTGAAGATGGTGCACAGCCAGACAATGTTTCATTCTGTTATACATAGGGTCATTATGAGTCAGAGCCGACTCAATGGCACCTAACAGCAACAACAAATGGAGCTCTGGTGGGGTAGTGGATAAGGCATTTGGACCCTAACCAGAAGGTCGGCAGTTCAAACTCACCAGCTGCTCTGTGGGAGGAAGATGAGGCAATCTACTTCCATAAAGACTTACAGCCTTGGAAACTCAATGGGGTAGTTATGAGTTGGAATTGACTTGATGGCAGTGGATGTGATAGGTAGATAGATAGATAGATAGAGATATAGGTATTAGTATAAGTAACAATTTGTTTGCCTTTCCAACATTCTTCACATGCATAATCCAGTGACATTAGTTATGTTTGTCGTTTTATTCAACCACTCATTTTTTAAAAAGTGTCGCTAGTTTAATATGGAATTGTATCTTATTACTTTAATACATTTATTTCATTATTGCTGCAGGTGAACATTTGTATCAATTAGTGTTCTTTGATTGCAATGAACAGGAAACAGTTCTGTGTGGAATCAATCAAAAAGAAGGCAGTGGTTAAACACTTTTCCAAAAAGTGAAAAGACAAGCTACTAATTGGGAGAATATCTTCAGAAATTATATATCTGATAAGAGTCTAATAGCTAAATGTATATATTACATATATATTTATATATAGCTATTAGATTCTTATCATATACATACATATATATATGTGTGTGTGTGTGTGTATGTATATAAATGTATACACACACACACACACACACATTTCACCAAAGAGAACATTCAAATGGCCACCAAGCACACGAAAAGATGCTTAGTGTCATTGGCTATGAGACAGATGCAAATCAAAACCACAATGAGATAGCATATCACTCCCATTAGGGTGGCTAAGATAAATTTAAAAAAAAAAAATTAGAAAATAACAAATGTTGGTGATGTTGTGGGAAATTGAAATACCCATTGCTGGTGGGAATGCAAATTAGTATAGCCAGTCTGGAAGACTGTGTGGTGGTTCTTCAAAAAAAGTAAAAGTAGAACTACCATATGATCCAGAAATTCCACTCCTAGGTATATACCCCAAAGACTTGAGACACTCAAACAGATATTTGTACACAAATATTTGTTGCAACACTATTCACAGTAGCTAAAAGGTGGAAACAATCTAAAGACCTATCATTAGATGAATGGATAAACAAAATATGGAATACAATGGAATATTACTCAGCAAGTAGGAGAAATGAAATGTTGATACATGATACAGTGTGGATGGACCTTGAAGACATTATGCAGAGTGAAGTAAGTCAGTCACAAAAGGACAGATATTGTAAGACCTCACTTACATAGAAAACAAGAAAACACAAATATACAGAGTTCATTAGTGATTACCAGCGACAGGATGGAGGGGGGAAAGGAGGATTAATTGTGATGGAAAAATCACACTGATTAAGGGTAAGTTGCATAGCCAATTACTGTAATTGCTGTCAATAAGTTGTATACCTATAAAAAGTTGAATTGGCAAAAATTGTGTGATAGATATATTTACTAAACAAAAACAAAAAAGGGTAGCTACTGAGGCTATTTATATACAACCAAATACCTTGTGAGGTTTGGCTCCTTGGTTTGAAAGTTTAGGGTCATGGTTTCAGGGGACATCCTAGTTAATTTGCCTAATAATATGTTTAATGCTTCTGTTCCACCTCCTAGTTTGTTGAATAATTCCTGGGGTCTTAAAAGCTTGTTAGTGGCCATCCAAGGTACAACAATTTGTCTCTGTTCACCTGGAGCAAGAGAGGAAAAAGGAGAGTTGGGAACAGGAGTAAGAAATGGTATGTGTAGTTAACTGCCTCCATGAATAACTGCCTCCTTTGTCATGAGACCAGAACTGGAATGGTGCTTGGCTATATTACTTAACATTTTGATCAAAGATTCTGTAGAAGAATCCTGATCAAAAGAGGGAAAATTCAGAACAGAATTTTGGATTCTCATGAACTGCAGACTTTCTGAAGCAATGAAGGTGGGATGAACTCCTGAAACTATTGCCCTAGATAATCTTTAAACCATAAACCAAAAATATACCTTGAAGTCATCTTAAAACCAAACAATAGTTTTGTTTAATTATTAAAGGAAGTCTGCCTTGAACATTATGCTTTTTTAAGAGCTATCTATATGGGATCAAATTAACAACAGCAATTCAAAAGATTAGATAGGAATCTTAGGGGGAAGTGAGTTTATGTTAGTGAAGGAGGAACAACTCAGAAAAGGAGGATCAGAAGGGTTGCACAACTCCAAGAATGTAATCAACGTCACTACAATGTAGAAACTATTAAATTGGTGTATGTTTTGCTGTGCCTATTCTCAACAACAACAACAACAAAATTAGGGGAAAAAAATGAACTGAGGGAAAAAGAAAAATACAGTGGGAGAGTGGGAAGTTATCAGAGACCCTCAAACTTAATGAGGAGGTGGAGAATCAGGTTTAGGAATGGGCAGACACAGGCATCTGTGGAGGTGAGGAAGCAAAGGACTCAGTGTAGAAGAGTGTCATTGGGTTCGGTCACAGTGATGGAATAGATCCCACACAGTTTTGATGTCTTAATTCCTATCTTAATAGTGAAGTTCCAGTTAGCTTAGCCTGGCCCATATGCCCTCCCTTAGTTTACATGGGCAGTGCCCTGATTAACTTCTCAAGGGAAATCAGAGTTAGGATAGGGAAATGGATCTTGGATAATCAACCTAACAGATGACCATGGCAGCTTTTTTCTATTTTGGCTGTTCTTATTTCTCTTTCTGTGAATCATCTACTCATGTTATCTGCCTGTTTGTCTCACTTACTATTCATCTTTTTCTCATTGACTTGTAAGAGATCTGCAAGTACATTTTAAAGCTTAACTGAGTAGGGCTTTGCAGAAGTCCCCTAAAGACCTCCTCATTTTGTAATTGACAAAAGATAAAGATCCCTCTGCAAAAGTTTTGTCATTGCTGTTGTTTGTTTTGTTTTTGGTGACCTAGAACTAAAGTATGTAAGACTGTTAAGGAGTTGACACTTTTTCTTCTCTCTCATGCTGTAATTGTAACTGTAACACCAGCCACTATAATCTATAAAATCCAAAACCACAGTGGTTTATATGATGATTTTAAACCTCAAAATTGGTCTGATGGCCTCAAAATTCACTGACATTCTTCACATTGAAAAGTGGGGTCTCTGTCCTGTCGCTTGAATCTGAGCTTTATGACTGTTTGATACATAAAGTATGGTGGGAGTGATACTGAAACCTCAAAAAGTTCTCTGCTTTCTATCTTTGGGACATTTGCTCTTGGAAACCAGCCATCATTCCATGAGGAAGCCAAGCCACATGTGGAAAGACCAGAATAGAGAGGAACTAGGGCTCCAGTCCTCAGCCTCAGCTGAGTTCCTGGCTGATAGCTAGCACTGACTCAACAGCCACATGAGTGCATAATCTGAAAGTGGATCCTCCAGTCCCCAGAACATCTGCCCCAGATGACGCTGTGCAGAGCAAAGTATAACTGCCCTGCAGATCCTTGCCCAAGTTACAGTTGTATGGGCAAAATAAATGATCATTGTTCTTTAGCCTCTAAATTTTGAGGTGGTTTTGTAACACAGCAACAGTTAACTGAGACAACACTTTAGAAGTTTATGTCTTATTCTTGGCCCAGAACTGAGGTTATCATTATGAAGCAGCCTTCTCCACAGTAATGTAGAGGATTTGAGGATGTGTGCTTCTTCCATCTTCTGACTCTACCTTTCTTTTCTGGATTCAGATCCTCTATGGGGAAAGGCTTTTTTTTTTTTTTTTTTTTCATATGAGAAAGAGTAAGTGGGAACATAAGGAGACAAAGATAATTTGTTTCTTACATTCCTTGGCCTGAAAATAACTCATCAGTCACTTTTTCTTGCATTCCTATTGGCAAAACGAGTCATGTGCCCATATATGTATGCAGTTGTTGTTGTTGTTATGCATCATTGAGTCGGACCCTACTCATGGCAACCCCTTCTTGGGTTTCTGAGGCAGTATCACTACAGAAGTAGATTGCCCAACCTTCCTTCCAAGGAATGGCTGGTGGGTTTGAACTGCCAGCCTTCTGGTTATCAGTCAAATGCCTTAGGCACTATGCCACCAGAGCTGTTATTAGTTGCCATCAACTCATGGGGAAATTATGTGTAACGAAACAAAACCTTGCCCAGTCCTGCACCATCTTCATAACCATTAGTATATCTGAGTCCATTGTGGTAGCTGTTGTGTTAATCCATCTCATTGAGGGTGTCTTCATTTCCTCTGACCTTCTACTTTTCCAAACCTGATGTCCTTTTCTAGCTATTGGTCTTTCCTGATAATGTGTCCAAAGTAAGTATGAACACTATTCTTGCTTCCAAAGAACATTGTGGTTGCATTTCTTCTCATACTGATTTGTTTGTTCCTTGGAAGTCCATGTTATATTCAATATTCTTCACCAACACCACAGTTCAAAGGTATCTATTGATGATATGGATGTAAGGGAGGATGAAAATTGTGGTTTCTACCTTTCTGGTTAAAGCTTAATGCTATGGAAGGTGGAGCACAGAACTTTTGATGCCAGCTGTCTGTCAGTCTCACTTCAGAGAAATTGAAACTTACTGTTCCTTATACAGTAAGAAAGTAAGAGAAGTTGTTTCTGCTAGAAGAATCTCCTTATTCACCCTGTAGATTAGTCTCCTGCAGTAGCATCATTTCTTGACAAAATATTTCAAAACAGAAGTTCAGTTGTGATTCACTGTGTTTTAAAACAAATAATTAAATCCATACCTTTTTGGGATATTAATTTGCTGATGGGAAACTAAGTAATTTTCTAATAAGGAATCAATCATGGAAAACTAGAGAGAGATTACCCAGGAAAGAAAAACTAGATTGGGTTGTGTATCTCAAAGTTTGGTGACCAAGGAAGTAAGAGGAGGCAAGTTAAGAGTAGGGGACAACAATCTGGGGCTTGACTCTACCACCGACTGCCTTGTGACCTTGCTTGCCCTTCCCGTGTCTCCATCTCTTCAGATGTAAAAGGCAGAAGTTGGACTTGATAATCATAGAGATTTCTTCTAGCTCATTAATCTGTGAGTCTCAGCACAAATAAAAAAAAGAAAAAGGTTCAGTTCTAGAGAAATGGAAATGATATCATGATATATACTTCTGACTGCTAATTAACACTCTCCCTTATTAAATAATCCTCTCAAAAAGGAGGCCTAGTGGCACAGCAGCTAAGCATTTTGTTACTAACTGAAAGGTCTGCAATTCAAACTCACCAGCCCCTCTGAGGACAGGGAAAGATATGGCAGTCTGCTCCTGCAAAGATTACAGCCTTGGAAACCGTATGGGGCAGTTCTACTCTGTCCTATAGGGTGGTTGTGAGTCAGAATTGACTTGACAGCACACAACAGCAACAATATTTAATAACAAGAATAATAAAGACTAGCACAAGAGACTTTGAAATGGAAATAATGTACAAGAACAGGGTATTTGTGAGAGTTGTTGGGAGAAATGCTAATTATTCCTTAAAGGGGCTTTCCTGAAATAAGCAAAAACTGAGATGCTTACACATATTTATTCAATAACCCTTATTGCAGAAAAATTATCAGTTGGAGTAATGTCAATGGCTGTTGCTCTTTAATAAAGTTTATTGCAGTTTTCAATTTATTAATTGTTCTCCTTAGCCTTATTTCTTACGATTATGTATTAAAAGCTGCTAGAAACATAGAATTGTTATCTGTACTTTATTTAAACCAATAGACTCAGAAATGGTCTCTAGTTAATTATTCTCAAGGGAATGAATCATACCTTTTTAAAGGTCCTGGGTTATTTATTTATTTTACAATAGAGATTTGCTGCTTGTTCACATGCCTAGAGCAGGTTTGGTCCAGGTAGTTCAAATAACACAATGTCTTCTGGATGAGCAAAACTTCAGAATGGATTTCCACCTATAACTCAAGAAGAATTCAAGACCAAATTCTAATAAATATATTTATCTGAGATATTTTTACTAGTGCATTTTACAAAAAGCTTCCCTCCAAATTCAATATTCCTATTTCCATGCCTATTACCTGCAAGGTTGGTATGAACAGACCATGAGAGGCATGTTTTCAAATACAATCAGTTGTGTTGCCTAAATCACATGTTATAGCAGCTGTCCTATGTTTCCTTAATTAATGGTGAAAAGGTAGATGGCATGCTTGCAGATTCAGAGATTACATTCCCCAAGTATTCAATATCTGAGTCTGAATTCTAAAGTTTCATTATTAATAATGTAAAATCTATAGCTTTGGAAAATTCATTCTTTGTGGTCACTGTCTAGAAACACAATATGCCATGGCTTAAACTCATAAATAATTGGAAAGTGATAAGGAACCTCAAATGAAGTTTGCCTCCAAAAAGTGTCATGTGCTTTACAGAGTCATTTTCTCACAAACTCGTTGAGGACTTCAACATCTGCTCATAATATTTCAGTAGGAACAAAGCTATTGCACTTTTCATTGCAAAAATGAAAACACTTTGGAAAATACACTAGGATATTTAAATCCACCTTTCTGTGAAAATAAAATATATGATTATTAAAGTCCTCAGATTATGAGTTTAAACCTTTCTTGAAGCTTTTATGCATTTTCCAATATGGAGAGATTTGGTCATCTGGATTGGGCACTCAGTGAACATATTGAGTTATTTTAGATGGAACCAAGGAGAACACTTCTTGTTTGATAAAGGAAAATCACATTATGAACCAACTTTTGATGTCTGCATTTTCAATTAATTTTCAATTAAACTCAGCAGCAGCTAGAGTTAAATACATAAGTCTCATGGCATAAAACGCTGACACTACTTGAACACTGCAAGGATACTTCTTTGATGCTCCTCAAATAGAGATTTAAATGTTTCTAAAATAAATTTCATGCAGGCACACAGATGTCTACAGATGCCCACCATAAGCACAAGAAATTGGCAGAGGCTGAGAGGAACCAATTAGGAGAACAATTCAGGGCAGACAAAAACCCAGAAAGAAAAGTGACAGATGCTAATGTGGCCCTTCTTCCTTCTCTTGTCAAAGATTTTTCTAGACTAGGAGCTTGCCTGCACATAAACTTCAAGAGAATTTTTTGTTCTGTTTGTTGGGTAATGTGAACCTCAAATTACATCTTAATTTTATTCATTGTTGCTGTTCTATTCTCCTCCTAGGACCTCACACACTGATCCAAGCACATAGATTTGAAAGGTCTCTCCAGCTGATGTTGTCAGTATGCTTCCACTGCCCTCCTATACCCTCTCAGCACTCAAATTTATATGCGGAAGGCTGCTCTGCCTATTCCCAGGGTGAACCAAAAGTTTTAGAGAGTTAATCCTCCTAAGAACATCTCTCGTCCAGTAACAGAAATTTGATGACTAAGTAACTGAGGTGTGGTCTACATTATTTCCCAATGTTCCTCGGTAGGGCTGAGTTCCAGTTGCCCAAGGTGGTAACTTGCTTGGTAACATATCCTTCATTTGGTTTCCTTCCCTTTCCTGATTCATTCCCCTAGCAGTGTTTTCTGAAATCACCTCCCAAATGAACTATTTGCACCTGAATCCTAGTCTCAGAGTCTACTTCTTGAATAGGGGAGAAGGAAAACTAGGATAGTGCCCATGGCCAGGACAGAAAGGACAGTGAAATTTTTCATTGAATTGCAGAGACAAAAACACGGGTGATATTACTGCAGTCATGTTAGATTGCTAGTTGTACATTATTCCCATTTTCATTTCCTGGTTAATTTCCTCAATGTCAGTCTTGGATTCAGCTATTGGATTCAACACTTAGTAGGTGTGAGACTGAGCTTAATATACGTTCTTGTCTTTCTGTGCCCATTTCTTCATCTGTAGAAGGTACCTTCCTCATGGAGTTGAGTAATTACTGTTGTCATTATTTTTCTGTTATTATTTTGAGTCTTTAGACAGTTGTATAAGATTATCTTGGCTTTTCTTGGTTGTGATGCAGAAATTAAAGGAAAACTCTTGAGCTTCCTTTTTGGCTTAGAAGTGCTTAGAGGTGGTAGCAATATCTATGAGGAAAATTTCCCACAAACAAGATGAATCTAGGGGTCATTAGTCATATTCACAAGTTCCAGCTGCCCTTCCCTTGCCATGCTTTGTTTTCTATTACTCTAAACACTATACAAAGGGGCTCTGGTGGCTTAGTGGAGAAGGCATTTAGCTGCTAACCAGAAGGTCAGTGGTTCAAACCCACCAACCACTCCATGGAAAGAAAATGGGCAATCTACTTCCATAAAGATTTACAGCCTCAGAAACCCAGTGGGGGTCACTATGAGTCAGAATCAACTCAGTGGCAGTGAATTTGGTTTGGTTTGGTTTGGAAACATAACATAGGGCTGCAGGTGGCACAAATGGCAGTTCAAACTCACCCAACAGTGCCATAGGAAAAAAAAAAACTTGTGATCTGTTTCTGTTACAGTCAAGAAAATCCTTTGCAGCAGATATACTCTGTAATACACAGAATCTACTACTCAGAATCAACTCAAGCTCTATCCCTATATATATCCACGGGGCCGATGAACATCACCACTTGGACAGTTCCCCAGCATTTCAAACTCAAAATATCCAAAATAGAATTATTTTCTTCTACTTCCATCCCCAAACCTCTATCTCCTCCATTGTTCACGATCTCAATAAATGGTGTTGCTCCCACATAGCTGCAAGTCAGAAGCCTTAGAGTTATCATAGACTTTTCATTCCCTCTCATCACTCATTCACATCCAATTACAACCTGCTCTCCCACTACATCTATCTCATTTCATGTAATGCCCCTTCATCACCCTGTACTCTAGTCACCATTGACTTCCATACACATTGCTCCCTGTCTTACTAGCCCCCTTTTCCTCAACCTTCCTTACCAACTTTAGGTTCAACATTTCTTCTAAAGATTACCTTCTTCCTAGGGTTTCTCTCATGAGATATATTGCATACAGACTTTTACCACATTAATAACTAGCTTATTTATTCATCTCCAACACTAGGCATTGTTGGTGTCTAATATAGTGTCTATCTGCTACATGTTATTAGGTGCGGTAGTCAGTTCAGACTCATAATGACCCTGCATACAACAGAGCAAAACACTGTTGATCTTGCACCATCCTTGCAATCTTTGCTATGCATGAGCCCATTGTTGCACCCACTGGATGAACCTATCTCATTGAAGGTGTTCCTCTTTTTTGCTGACTGTTCTGGTTACCTACTACCATTCAGACAAGAAATATACCACAAATGGGATGGCCTTAACAAACAGGAGTTTATTCT
>NW_006921590.1:24688982-24691135 GCF_000298275.1 Orycteropus afer afer
AGCTGCCCAGCCATTCAACAAGGCCCAGCCAAGTTGACACACAAACTGAACTACCACACTGACCTTCCACTTTACTAGGCATGATGTCCATCCTGACAACTTGCCCATAGTACATGAGAGAAAATCAGGCTTCTTCTAAGAATAATTCTGGCTGTACTTCTTCTAAGACAGATATGTTCATTCTTTTTGCATGGCATAGTCAATATTATTCACCAGCACTGGAGTTAAAATGTACCAACTTTTCTGCAGTTTTCCTTATTAATTATCCAGCTATTGCATGCATATGAGCGACTGAAAACACCATGGCTTAGATCAGGTGCACTTTAGTTCTCAAAGTGACATCTTTCCTTTTTAACACTTTAAAGAGGTCTGCAACAGACATGCCAAATGCAATATGTTGTTTGATTTCTTGACTGCTGCTTACATGGGCACTAATTGTGGATACCAGTAAAACGAATCCTTGACAACTTCAATATTTTCTACATTTACCATGACGTTCCTCACTGATCCAGTTGTAAGGATTTTCACTTTCTCTATGTTGAAGTGTAATCCATACTGAAGCAGCCTGTAGTCTTTGATCTTCATCAGTAAATGTTCAGGTCTTCTTCACAGTGAGCAAGCAAGACTGTGTCATCTGCATCTTGTAGGTTGTAAATGAGTCTTTCTCCAATCCTGATGCCATGTTCTTTTTTCATATAGCCCAGCTTCTCAGATTATTTACTCAGAATATAGATTAAATAAGTATGGTGAAAGGCTACACTCTTGGTGTACCCCTTGCTAATTTTAAGCTGCACAGTATCCCCTTGTTCTGTTTGAATGACTGCATCTTGGTCTATGTATGGGTTCCACATGAGCACAGTAAAGCCTTCTGGAACTCTCATTCTTCACAATGTTATCCATAATTTGTTGTGATCCACACAGTCAAATGCATTTGTAAAGTCAATAAAACACAGGTAAACAGTGGTAAGATGGTGGGATACGCAGACAAGCTACACAGACCATCTTCAACAAAGAAAAGAGAAACCAATTGACAGAGGTACAGAAGATAATCCTGGAGCCCTGAGCTTTGAAAGGAAGTATACAAAAGTGGTTTAAGCACCAACTAATGGAAAAACTTGAATGAAAACAGGACCTAAGAATATGCTCCATTTGCCCAGGATAGCAGAGACATACTGGAGGCAGACAACAGGAAAGGAGATAGGCGGTGAGTGTATAAGTGCTGTCAACTAGTGAATAGAGGAGCACAGTACCTTGCTTATGTAGATAACATTCAAACAAAATCATGGGCAAGTCACTCCAACATAAAATCACCAATTAAATATAAACAAAAACATCACAATGCCTCAGAGACAAGAGAGCATCACAGTCCACACAAAGAAGCAAGATAAATCAGGAGAAACAAGGGACCAGGATACCGACCCAAAACACATCCCTGAGGAAGAACCACCATTGGAACTCCCTGATGAGGAATTCAAAAGAATTATATTTAGGTACCTTCAACAGATTGAGAGACAGATCAAGGAAAGCACTGACAAAATTGAGGAAAACAGAGATAATACTAGAACAATTTCAAAAGACAATACAAGAACAAAAATGACAAAACAAATGAAAAATTAGAAATGATACAAAATCTACAGGCACAAATCTAGAAGATTAATACTAAATTTTCAAAACAAAAGACTGGCATATGAGTTGAACATTTACCTGAGGTAGATACACTCCTTGGAGAGAAAAATGATGGGAGAAAGAAGGACTCTTTATGCACAGGGAGACAGCTCAAAGGGCAGGAGTGCATGGAGGGATGGACACAGGAAAGAGGTAACTATCAAGAAGAAGTGGGAGGGGAGTTGCTACATGGGGGTAAATTGTAGTCAATGTCATGAGACAAAGTATGTGAACTGCTGTATGGAAAGTAAATCTGCTCTGTAAACTTTCACCCAAATCACAATCAAAAATAAATAAATAAATAAACATTTTCAGAAATAGATAACACATTGAATGGGCAAAGGAGTAGAATTGAATCAATGGAAGACAGAATTAGTGAGATTGAAGGCAAATACCTCAATACTTCTTTGGAAAGGGATCAATCAGAAAAAAGATCAAAACAAAATGAAGAAAGCTTAGCGTTCATGTGGGATACCATCAAAAGGAAT
>NW_006921590.1:24711376-24713123 GCF_000298275.1 Orycteropus afer afer
ACAGAAGTAGATTGCTCAACTTTCCTTCCAAGGAGTGGCTGGTGGCTTTGAACCACCAGCCTTCTGGTTAGCAGTCAAGTGCCTTTAGACAGGTCTTATTGAACAATAATGCTAGCAAGGTATGCACCCCTTAGAACAATCAACCATTTGAGATCAGAAGGACAGAATTTGCCAAGGACAAAGATCAGAAGGCAGGAATGGACAGGAAAGAAGGAGGAATGGAAATGGTAAGCACAGGGAGGAAATGGGATGAGTGGTGTTACAATGTGGAAATTGCAATCAATGGCATGAAACAAAATGTATATGAATTGTTGAATGGAAAACAGATTTGCTCTGTAAACCTTCACCCAAATCACAATAAAAAGTTTTAAAAAAGGCTGTGAGTGGCCATCTAAGAAGCAACTATTGGTCTCTTCCTACCTGGAGCATAGAAGAATAAAGAAAAATGAAAACTCAAAGAGGCAATTAGTTCAAAGGACTAATGGCCCACATGAATCACAGCCTTCTTAACCTGACCAGAACTAGGTGGCGCCTAGCTACTACTACTGACTACTCTGACCAAGGCCACAATATGGGTAAAAAAAAATATGTGGTTCATGTGGGCCATTAGTCCTTTGAACTAATTGCCTCTTTGAGTTTTCATTTTGACTCCTCGGAAGGAAGGTTGGGCAATCCTACTTCCGTAGAGATACTGCCTCGGAAACCCAAGGAGGGGTCGCTATGAGTCGGGGCCGACTCGATGGCAAATAACAACAACAACAACATGAAACAAGTAACAACACAGCCTGTGAATAATGTGCTTCTCAGAACAATCAACTATAAGAGACTAAAAGGTCAACATTTGCCTAAAACCAAAGATGAGAAAACAGGGAAGGACAGGGAAACTAGGTGAATGGAAATAGGGCACTCAAGGAGGAAATAAAGGAGAATGCTGACCTTGTGGGACTTGCAACCAACGTATCGGAATGATTTCTGTATGAGTTATTGATTGGGGAAACTAATTTGCTAAGATTGTGCACAATAAAATGTTTTTTTTTTTTTAAAAAAAAAAAAAAGTCAACATGGATCATTCTAGCCTCACGGTAGCTGACATCTGCCCAGGGAATGAACGCGGATCGCGAAGCCCCGGCACTGTCAGGGTAGATCAGCTCATATGAATGGCTTGGATGACAGGCGGCCTTTATTTTCTGATATAATTAATATTAGTGGGGCATGTTTGTCATGGGCTTTAAAAACCCATCCAGATACATATGACCACACTTACCCTTAAGTTACAGATGTTCCTGAAAGAGCTCCAGAAATACAGTGAATAAAACTGGATACTTGCTCATTATTTCCAGCAATCAAGGGTTGCACAATGGGAAAGAGTAGGGTCACTTCAGGCAACCACCTGCATTTACAAGACCCAAGGGCCTTTCTTTCTTCTCTTCTTTTTTACTCTATGCTGGGTGAAAGAAGGCCTAATTCTATGGGTGCCAGAAAAACTGGTTTGGGCATCAGAAGTTCCAGGGCACCGGATAGAGTATTTTGAGACAATCTGAAACAATATGCCAAGGGAACTCAGCTTGTGGTTGAGATGGTGCTGTTGAGCCATCCCATTGAGCTGATGTGATTATGTCTGGCTGCACCACGAGTCTGAGGCTCATGACTCCTAGAAACCCTTCCGTCAGGCTGGTGTTTCCCGCAGGACCATAATAGGATGGGCATTGTGTGCATGTGTGCATGTTGTTGTTGTTGTTATGTGCCA
>NW_006921590.1:24713503-24756171 GCF_000298275.1 Orycteropus afer afer
TTTTTTTTTTTCTTTCTCTTAATCCAAGTTAATATGTGTCCGCCTTCTACTTAATGGTTTACCTCCCTTCCCCACCCACCCCTTGTTACTGTTGTTGTTAGGTGCCATCAAGTTGGCTCTGATTCATAGTGACCCTATGTGCAACAGAATGAAACACTGCCTGGTCCTGTGCCAGCCTCAGGATCTTATACTTGAGCCTGTTGTTGCAGCTACTGCATCAATCCATCTCATTGAGGGCCTTCCCCATTTTCACTGACCCTCCACGTTACCAAGCATGACATCCTTCTGTACGGAATGGTCCCTTCTGACAATATGACCAAAGTAGGTGAGACGAAGTCTGGCCATTCTCACTTCCAAGGAGCATTCAGGCTGCGTTTCTTCTAGGACAGATTTGTTCGTTCTTCTGGCAGTCCATGGTACTTTCGTACTTTCAGTATTCTTCACCAACACCCCAACTCAAAAGTATCATCTCATCCTTGGTCTTCCTTATTCATTGTCCAGCTTTCATATGCATATGAGGCTATTAAAATTACCATGGCTTCAGTTAGGCAACCTTAGCCTTCAAAGAGATATATTTGTTCTTTAGCACTTTGAGAGGTCTTTTGTAGCGGATTTGCCCAGTGCGATGTCATCTGATTTCTTGACTGCTCCTTGCATTGGTGTTGATTGTGGAACCAAGTAATAAGAAATCTTTGACAACTTCAATCTTTTCTCCATTTATTGTGATGCTGCTTATTGATCCAGTTGTGAGGATTTTTGTTTTCTTTATGTTGAGGTATAATCCATACTGCAGCCTGTAGTCTTTAATCTTCATCATTAGTGCTTCAAGTCATCTTCACTTTTAGCAAGCAAAGTTGTTTGTGTTTCACGCTATTCATAAGGTTTACATTGGCCAATTCTTTGAGACCTGGATGGCCCCTTCCTTCTTCCTAGTTTGTCTTAGTCTAGAAGCTCTGCTGAAACCTGTCCAACTTGGGTGACCTTGGTGGTATTTGAAATACTTGTGGCATAGCCTCCAGCCTCATAGCAATGCACAAGCCACCACAGTACAACAAACTGACAGAAGCATGGTGGCATCCACCTCTAGTAATCATTAAAGAATACATATATATATTTTTTTGTGTGTGAAACCCTTATCTTGATGTTTTTACAATAGTGGTCTCACACAATATTTGTCCTTTTGTGATTGACTAACTTCACTTAACATAATGGCCTCTAAGTTCATCCATGTTATGCAATGTTTGGTAGATTCATCATTGTTCTTTAACGAAGTGTACATACATTGTGTGTATGTACCGTAGTTTGTTGATCCACTCCTCCCTTAATGGGTATTTAGGTTGTTTTCATCTTTTCACTAGTGTGAATAATGCTGCAATGAACATGAGTGTGAATCCTTTTTATTTTTATTTTTTCTTTTCATTCTTTCCACGTCCCCTGCACCAAAGCAAAAGGATTCACAGAGGAGTCTTCTGTCAAGTTAATGATGCAGAACAGGAAGCCTCATGATCCAGGACATTCAATAAGGGACAAAGGAAAAGTGTCTTTACTATTTCCACTCCAGTGGAGAAGTAATGAGGTTAATCTCCTGGCCAAAGTTACAACTAGTGGGTGGTCTAACTGGGATATGAAGTTATACCCAGCTTCCAAAGGAATTCCCATTCCATAGGGAACAATCACATTTTTGAAACTGTGATTTGCCAAGTTGACAACCCATCCTATATGCAGAATAGCATTTGAATGCACAGACTCCAGAGCTAGGTTGCCTGCATTCAAATCTCAGCTCTACCATTTACAAGTTGAGCTCTCTTTGTTGCTGTTCGTTAATGTGGAGTCCATTCAGACTCATGGTAACCCCATATGTATAAGAATAGAACTGAGCTCTGTAGGGTTTTCAAGGCTGTGACCTTTTGGAAGCAGGTCATCACCAGTCCTATCTTCTGAGGCTCCTCTAAGTAGGTGCAAACAGCCAACCTTGTGGCTAGCATTTAAGTGTTTGTGCCACCCAGGGACTCCTTATCTCTCTTAAAAATTTAAATATTACTTTACTTAGAATTATATTAAGTGTCAAATTAAAAACAAAACAAAACAAAAACACTTCTGCTACCCACTGAGCATAGTGCCTAAAGCACTTGACTGCTAACGAGAAGACTGGTGGTTCAAATTCACCAGCCACTCCTGGGAAGGAAGGTTGGGCAATCTACTTCCGTAGTAATACCGCCTCGGAAATCCATGGAGGGGTCGCTGTGAGTCGGATCTGATTCCACCGCACATAACAACAAGAATCCACTGAGCAAGGGTGGTGCTCCCTCTGTCTTACAGGCCTTTGCAGCTTCTGTTCCATTTGATTGGGACCATCTTTTCCCTGCTTTGTATGCCTGGCTGTCCTCGGGATATTTCTTCTGAACTTAAGGTTGAGTGAGAAACCCCTCTTCTGTATTGTCATGACAACAGGTCAACTAGACTGTTAGGCTGAGATCCTGATTTAGTTGGTTTTGTATCCCAAGCACTTTATATTGTTGTTGTTATGTGCCCTTGAGTCGCACCGACTCATAGCGACCCCTCATTGGGTTTCTGAGGCGGTATCACTACGGAAGTAGATTGCCCAACCTTCCAGCATAAAGTAAGTGAGCAATATTTTTAAAATAAATAAATGGATGCATGGATGAATGGACAGATAGCAAGAAAATCAGTAGATGAAAGAATCAAGAATATTCTCCTCGATACCTTACATTCCAGGCAGGGCCAGGATGGCGCTTGACTCCAACCGTGGGGTGTGCAGTGACTGGGATGCGCGCCCCAAGTTTCTGTTCCCAGACAAGAAGATTTCAGACTACCTTGCAGGACCCCAGAACAAAGGCAAAGTCCCCAAACGCGCACCACGGACTCCCCAATTTCTCCGCCCTCGATTTTCTCATGGATTCGGGAGCTGAGGGTAGAGATTCCATGTTGGTGAAAACCAGTGGGACGGTTACATCCTACAGGATCCCCTCACTCCTGCTTCTATTACCTTCCTACAGCTACACCCCCTTCGTGGGGGACGTGTGCTGGGCCCGGGGCCGCCGGGGCGGGGAAGGGTCGGGCCCGGGGCGGGGAGAAGCGCTTATAACAGCGGCGGGGACGGGCGTGAGAACCGCGCCGGCTCGCGGACTCCAGAAGGTGAGAGGCAGCCTGCGCCACCGCCCGTCCCTTCCACGGCTCCCAAGGTCCCTGCAGCTTCCCCGGCGTCCGCGGGACTCGGCGTCGCGCTCCCGCGCCGTGCGCGCCAGGAGGGAGGGAGCCCTCCCTAGACTTGGGACGAGCAAGTCTGAGCCAGAGTGGACTTCTCCCCGAGGTAAGTCCTGGAGCCCAAGTCAGCTGGGACGGCAAAAAACAGCAAGAACTAGGCTTACAAGTGGTCAATATTTGATGGGAGGAGCGGGCCGAACAGAGGGGGCTGAGTGCGCAAAGGCTGAGGTGGAAGGGAAAGAAATTAATTTCAAATGCTCCAAATCTCTTCTTTTGGATTTTCACCTCTTCCAGGCAGTTAGGAGCCCTCCCTTCATTTTTCTCTTCGTTTTCTGCATCCCTCTGGCAGAGAACTTACAGCACACAATGTTACCATATTCTGTTCTCAGCTGTATGTCCCCCACTACACATGTGGGTGCCTGGAAAACTGAGAGATGCCTCACCCAACCTGTGTCCCGGGCCCAGTACAGAGCCTGGCAGGTGGCAGATACTCCGGACTACGAGGCAGGAAATGAATGAGGTTAACAAAGCATTTTGAGAAGAAGTCACTCTCAAGCCTGTCCATACTCACGCTGTCCTTTTTCTCCTGCATCTCACTCAAATTTATTAAATAAGGTTGGATTTTTACTGTTGCTGAGGAAAGTGGGGGCAGGAAAAAAAATTCACCCTTTTCTGGATTCCCAGTAGTACTCTGTGAGGGGCCCTCAACTACCTGGCTCAATATCAACAGCAAGAATAATGTTGATGGAGGGAGGAGCCAAGCTGGAAGAGGGACAAATGCATTGGAACTAAGAAGTAATTTTCTTTTGTAATAAAAATTTCTCATTTCTCTTTTTAGAAATGGAAATGGAAATATTTAAAGATGACTTTTACTAGTGGAAGAGAAATGTTTTGATGTCAATTAGGACTTTCTGACATGTCAGTAAGAATGATAATGCATGAGATAGGAAGGATGTTAGAAGTCTTTTATTATTATTATTATTATTATTATTTTAATATTTTATGGAGTTTTTGGTGAAAGTTTACACAGCAAGTTAGGTTCCCATTTGACAATTTCAACACAAAGTGTGCAGTAACATTAGTTATATTTATCTCAGTTTGTCAACATTCTCTTTGTGTTTAGTTAGAAATCTTTTGATAGAATTTCCATAAAGATTTAGCTTTCACATTGCTTGAAGGGAAAAAAGATCTCTCTGATGAGTGTTGTTGCTGTTGTTATGTCCCGTTGAGTCGGATCCAACTCACAGCAACCCCTCCTTGGGTTTCCCAGGCAGTATCACTATGGAAATAGATTGCCCTATCTTCCTTTGGAGGAGTGGCTGGTGGGTTTGAACCACCAGCCTTCTGGTTAGCAGTCAAGTGCCTTAGGCACTATGCTACCAGAGCTCCTTCTGATGAGTAGAATGTTTCATATAAAATTTTCTGATATGCCATATTTTTAAGTTAAAATGTTAAATTTATTGTTTAGTGTCTCTATAGATGGAGTCATCTACATAAAAATACTAAAGCTTTTACATAAAGAGCTTTAAAAATGCATGGCTTTAAGAGTTTTTGTCCTTAGAAAAAATGTTGTCAATTCCCCTCTTCTATCATTTTATTCCAAAATACTAGAACTGCAGAGGAAAATCTGAAAAGAAAGGAAAACAAAGCAAAACAAAACAAAAGTTTACCTTCCACTCAAATCTAGGTGTGTTTTGGACATCGTTCCACAAGAAATCAGATTTTATGGTTTTTATAAAAGACTATGGTAAGCGCTTGATTTTTTTTTTTTTTAGTACCAAAAGCACTCTCTGTTCTCAGGAATGATATCATTGCTATAGAAATTGTACTTGCAGTTTCCAGCTTTCTTGTTCTCTTCAAATAGTTTAAATTTTAGAAAGTTTGAAGAGTTGGAATACTATGAAGAAAAGCAGATTTCTTTATTTGCATAGACACACGATGCCAAGACTAGCTAATTAAGTCATGAAATGAAGGTCAGGCTACAAGAATTGTTAAAAACGGGTGCATAATTTATCTGGTTATATATGCAGTGTAAGGAACCCTGGTGATGCAAATGGTTAAGAGTTCAGCTGATAACCTAATGCTTGGCAGTTTTAACCCACCCAGCTGCTCCAGGGGAGAATGATCTGGCAATGTGCTTCTGTAAAGATTACATCAAGAAAATCTTGCGGAGAGTCTACGGTGTCACATGGGGTCACTATGAGTCAAAATTGGCTCAAGGGCCCCTGACAGCAGCTTACATTGTACTGTATAGTCCTATAAGGAGCTCTGGTGGCATAGTGCCTAAGACATTTGGCTGCTACCCAGGAGGTTGGTGGTTCAAACCCACCAGCCACTCTATGAAAGGAAGACTGGGCAATCTACTTCCATAAAGATTTACCACCTCAGGAACCCAAAAGGGGTCACTATGTGCGACTCAATGGCAGTGAATTTTTTTTTTTTTTTTTGGTTTTGGTATAGTCCTACTAATGTAACGGCCTTAAAAAACACTGAAAAGAGTTTCCTTGTCATTAAATAACCCCTAGCCCTACATGTTTTCAAAAATATGTAAAGGTTAGCTTAACCTTCTGTAAATGAATAAAAGTGGTCCAGGCTACAGATCCTCATTGTAATCAAAACATGTTCATTCCTACCAAAACTAGTACTAATGCCCTTGATTGATTCTGACTCATGGTGACTCCATGAGTGTCAGAGTAGAATTGTGCTCCATAAGGTTTTCAATGGCTGATTTTTCAGAAATAGGTTGATAGGCCTTTCTTCCAAGGTACTTCTGGGTGGACTAGAACCTCTAACCCATTGGTTAGCAGCTGGCTGGGTTACCCATTTGCATTATCTAGGGACTCCTCTTACTCCTACAGTCCCAAGAAATTTTTTTTTTTTTTTTTTTTTGTATCTAGGTCAAATAGGTAACCATAAATATAGGACTTTTCCAGGGTGATCAAATGTTGACCAAGATCTTTTTTCTCTATTCCTGACCTTCTTGTTAAGGCACTGTGGTGGTGTAGTGGTTAAAGCATTTAACCAAAGATCAGTAGTTCTAACACATCAGCCACTCGACAGGAGAAAGATGAGGCAGTGTCTGCTTCCATAAAGATTTACAGCCTTGTAAACCCTATGGGCCAATTCTACTCTGTACTATGGGGTGACTGTGAGTCAGAATCAACTCGTTGGCAGTGGGTTGGGACCTTCTTGTTATTGTTGTTATTTAAAGTAAGAAGTGGTTTAGCTTTGCTCACAAACAGATGTAGTTAAGCCCAGCTTGGATAATTCACTGAACAATTCATCTGGCACGCGGAGCCATGATAACATCCTTCCTCACAGGGATGTATAAGAAACAAGCAGGAAGATCCTATACAACACCTAGTATGTGTGCTTAATAAAGGGGGTGATGGCTGTGGTTAAATTTAAGTATTGGACAAATAGAACTATTCCCAATAATTCAGTTAATGCTAAGCCTGATTTTATTCAATGTTCTGACCTCACCAAAATGCCTTTGTTTCCATAGAGTATAATACAAGATGAATAGAAAAGAATGGCTCGCCAAATATTGTTATCTCCCTTTTTCCCTGGAAGTATTCCAGTTTGTAGAACCCATTTAAGGAAGGACCTGTCGCTCAAGCATGTTGCTGTCCTGGAAGAGCTGTTTGAGGGCTGTAACTACTCTGCTTTCTCACATATTTTATGCTTTAATTTACACTTTGCAATTTTCTCAAAGAAATAAAATTGTTCCTTCAGGTAGGAGCAGGGTTTGAGAAATGCACTCAGTGTTTTAATTTCATCAAGTTAATGGTTTTGTGGCAATAAAAATATCTTTCTACTTTCAGCAGAAGTGTATCACATTTATGTTTTCAGAATTTTAAAATAAAGGCTCAAAAAGCAACCCTTGGTTGTTCAAGTGCTTGTTGTGTTGTTGTTATGTGCCGTCGAGTTGGACCCGACCCATAGTGACCCCTCCTTGGGTTTCCGAGGCAGTATCACTATGGAAGTAGATTGCCCAACCTTCCTTCCAAGGAGTGGCTGGTGGGTTTGAACCACCAGCCTTCTGGTTAGCAGTCAAGTGCGTTAGGCACTAGGCTACCAGAGCTCCTGTTCAAGGGCATGGAGAGTTAAAAAGCCATAGAGGATCCTTGACAAAACAAAATTAAAAGCCAGACTTTTCTAGATGAAGAACTAACAGCCAGAGAGACTTTGCCTCACCCTCTCTCCAGGTCTCCCCCCGCCTTTTTCAAACCCCCTTTTCCTCCCTTGTAATGACCCTAAGGCCTTGGCAGGAAAATTTGGAAGAGATTGCCTTTAACTATGAATGAAAATGGATGCTGTTTGGCTGGTATAAACCATGTGCAGAAGAAAACATCTCTTAAATCTCTCATATTCTTCACACTTTCCACAGTACCTGGTACTTAGTGGTAGGTACTCAAAATAAATATTTGATAAATGAATGACTATTGCAACTTCAAAAGTCTGGCTGAAGTATGCTTCTCATGTAAAGCTGAAGCACTTGGACTTAAAAAGTCACACACACTCATCACCTCAGTCTGCTTCTGAAGTTCAGCCGTGCTAAAGCAAGAAACAGCTGGTCTATTATTACTGACTCTAAATCTTACTTTTATGAGTTGTCTTGATTGACTGAGATAACCTAAGTGCTAATTCTTTTTATAGCTCCAAACAACAAGTCCAAGGAAATTTACTGATTTAATTTTGTGATGATGAGAAAGGTTCCCCCCAGTGTTGGATCAGTAGAGGGGAGGGAAGAAAACAGTGCATAAAACTATCTTAATCTTATGAACACAAACCTCAACATTCCCCTTCAGTCATGAAAGATGTAAATAAATATATAGTTAACCATTTACAATTAAGTATTTGGGTACTGATTTGTCTCTAGAATATTTCTGTAATGCTCAAAGTACTATATCCCAGCCTTGATTTTGCCTGAGTTAGTTGGCAAAGGTATTTGTGTTGGCTTGAAAAACCATAAACTAATCACTTATTGAATCCTTTAAAAACAACTTGATTAATGTTTGGCAAAGAGTTCTGACTGTAAGTCTCCATCACATGAGTCCAAATACAATAGGGCTTTGAAGATCAGGAGGAAGTTATAGTCATATTTGGCTAGTATTGTTTGGTGGAAAAACTCTCAACAGTGTGTCAAATTGTCCATGTACCATGTTTCAGTACCCCTACCTCACCCAAAGAAACGTGTAGCTAGCTCTACAATCTCATTTACTTCCCTATTTTCTCTGAGACTGTTCAAATGGGTAAAATTAAAAAGATGGCATTATGGATTATAGCAGATTCCCTCTGCTGGAGTTGCAGATGGTGTCAGTGCCCCACCTACATCAGCTCTGCCAGTGCTGAAACCCCCTTACTTCAAGCACTGTGACTCTGCCTGAGGGCTTTCTCTGGCCTCGGGGTCATACCTGACTCAAGTCAGAAGGCCAGAAGGGCCTGGGAGTTAATACTCCTCAGACCAACCCCGTCATCCAATTATGGATCAAAGTTGGTGAAGAAATAAATACCCCAGTTTTCTCACACCTTGAGGGGGGGGCAACTCAATATATATATTATCTTTACCTTCTCCCAGTGGAATTGAGCTCCAGCTGCTCATAGTGCTAACCTGCTCATCACTAACACATTCTACATTGCCTTTCTTTCATTCCCTATCTCATTTCCCCACTCATCTACCAGTGCTTCTAAATAAATGAATTTTATAAATTTTCATTCTAGGGCCCACTTTTTGGGGGACCCAACTGTCTTAGTCATCTAGTACTGCTATATCAGGGAGCTCTGGTAACATAGTGCCAAAGGCACTTGACTGCTAACCAGAAGGCTGGCTGTTCAGACCCACCAGCCACTCCTCAGAAGGAACGTTGGGCACTACTTCCATAGTGATACTGCCTCGGAAACCCAAGGAAGGGTTGCTATGAGTCGGGTCCAACTCGATGGCACATAACAACAACAACAACTGCTATAACTGAAATACCACAAGTAGGTGGCTTTATCAAACAGATTTTTTTTTTTCTCATAGTTTTCTTAAAAAACAAATCCACAACCTTCAAGTTGATTTCAACTTAGAGCCATGCTAGAGGACAGAGTAGAACTTCTCATAGGGTTTCCAAGGCTGTAAATCTTTCTGGAAGCAGATTGTTGCATCTTTCTTCTGCAGAGTAGCTGGTTGGTTCAAACAACCAATCTTTTGGTTGGTAGCTGAGCACTTTAACCATTGTACCACCAGGGCTCCTTTCCTACATCTAGAAGTCTGAATTCAGGGTGCTGGCTCTAGGGGGAAGGCTGGCTCTCTCTCTCCACTCTAGGGGAATGTCCTTGCCTCTTCTCAGCTTGTTTCTCATTTCCTTGGTGATCTTCACATGGCATCTATCTTCCCTCATCTGTACTTGCTTTTTTGTTTGTGCCTAATCTGCTCCGCTTGTATCTCAAAAGTGATTGATTTAACACAAACCCCACACTAATACTGCCTCATTAGCATAACAAAGAAAACCCATTCCCAAATGGGCTTGTTACCACAGGTATAGGGATTAGGATCTCCAACACATATTTTGGGAGGACACAATTCAATCCATAACACCAACCAACAAAAGCTTGCAAGCTATTCCAATTAACACAGTGTTTTAGCTATAAATATACCATAGATTCCATTCTAGTCAAAAATCAAATGAAGGCTGGAATTCTTGCTTTCCACAGTGGAGAGCAGAATTTTATCCCTAGGCAATGGTGGCACACTTCTGTGTCAGCTTGTTGGTCATAACCTGATCCAAATGCTCCCAAAATTGCCATCAAGTCTTTGGCAGCAGTGTCACAGGAACATGGAGGGGGAAATCAGTGACCCCATTATTAGAAAAGTAGCACAGAGAGTACATTCTTTTAGTTATGAGGAGTGACTCAAACATACGCACTGGCCTGTCTATACTCCTTCTAAGTACTCATATGCCTGCCAAGGACTTAATTATTTATTTGATTTCCTAATCATATCCCCAAGCCAGGCCTTTCCCTGGAACTCCAGACCCATATATCTGCCCTCCCACCAACCATCTGAACATCTTGCACCACAAACCCAACAAGAACCAAATAAAACTCATTATCTTTCTTCCAAACCTTCTTCTCTTGACGCAATGACTTCCCCAGAAAACTTTCAAAGTGGCCTTTAAGCCTTGTCATTCTTCCCAGCCCTCATCAACAATCCTATCTAATCAATCACCAAGTCCTAACCATTTAATATCCTAATCATATCTACCTTCTCTCAGTCATCACTATTCCTAGTTCCCAAGCCACCATCATCTCTTTCACCTGGACAACATCTGCCTCCTAGTCTACCTCCCTGCCTTTGCTCTTGCTCCCCTTCTAGCATTCTTTATATTTCAGCGTGAGTGAGCGTCCTAAAACTTTCTGCTCATACTTTCCTCTACTTAAAATGTTCCGAAGACTTTGGATTAAATTCAAAATCTTATCCTGGTTTAAAATTCTTCCACCATTTAATCTTTACCTATTTCTCCTGCCTCATGTCTTCCTATCTCTCTTCATCACCATCCCCAATCCTCCAGTTCTTTAAGGAGAGCTTGCTTTCTCTTACCTACCACCATTTGCATTTAGAATTTCCTCTACCTGGTATAATATTCTGTAAACTCTTCACCTGGATAACTGTTTAACTCTCTTTAACAAGATTTCATGTTTCCAAGTTTCCATTCCTTGGGAAAGCATTTCTGGGCCCTGCCCCATGTTCCCACAGAAAGTGCTAGCTTTTCTTTTTTCAAATTTTTATTTACTTTTATTATGGTGAAAACATACACAACAAGACATTCGCCAACATAACAACTTCCACATTTACAGCTCAGGAATATTGATGACACTTTTCATTGTTGTGCCACCATTGTTGCTATCCTTTTCCAAAATATTCTACCACAATTAGCAAAAACTTAATGCCTCCAAAAGAAAAGCTTTCCCTTTCCCCCTCTCTCCTACCCCTGGTAACCACTAATAATCTTTGGTTTCTAAATATATATATATATTTAGAAACCAAAGATTATTGAAACCAAAGATTCTCCCCAACCTATCTAGGAATTTTCCCTACCCTCCCTTTCCATGCCTGGTAAGCAACAAGGAAAATTTCCTTCCATGTATAAACCTTTCATTGACTTTTTACAATAGTGGGCTAATATAGTATTTGTTCATCTATGATTGACTTGTTTTACTCAGCATAATGTCCTCCAAGTTCATCCACATTATGCGGTGTTTTGCAGATTCTATATTATTGTTTAGGGTTGCATAACATTCCATTGTGTGTATGTGCCAGAGCTTGTTTATCCATTCCTTGATTGATGAGTACTTAGGTTGTTTCTATCTCTTTGCTATTGTGAATAGTGCTGCAATGAACATGGGTGTGCATATATCTATTAATGTCCTGCCTCTCACTTCTTTAGGATATATACCTAGTAATGGAATTGCTGGATCAAATGGTATTTCTGTTTCCAACTTTATAAGGACTCACCATACCAATTTCCACAGTGGTTGTATCACTTCACAGTCCCACCAGCAGTGTATGAGAGTCCTAGTCTCTCCAGATCCTCACCAGTTTATTTTCTGTCTTGTTGAATTTTGCTACTAATTCTGGAGTGAGATGATATCTCATTTTTTTTTTTTTTTTTATTTTCATCTAATGGTTAATGATCACGAACATTTCTTCTTGTGTTTTTTGGCTGCCTGAATTTCTTCTTTGGTGAAGTGTCTGCTCATATCTTCCACCCATTTTTCAATTTGATTTTTTGTCTTTTTGATGTTGAGGTGTTAGAGTTTTCTATAAATTTTAGAAATAAGTCCTTTGTCTGATACGTCATTGCCAAATATTTTTTCCCAATCTGTAGGTTCTCTTCTTACTCCTTTGGAGAAGTCTTTTGATATACGTAAGAATTTAATTTTTAGAAGGTTCCAATCATCTTCTGCTGTTTGTGCATTTTGAATTATGCTTGATAATCTATTTATGCCATAAATCAGAGCATCTATATTTGCCTCTATTTTTTCTTTGATGAACTTTATAGTTTTAGGTTTCACATTTAAATCTTTAATCCATCTGGAGTTAGTTTTTATGTATGGTGTAAAGTATGGATCTTGTTTCATTTTTCTGCAAGTGGATAACCAGTTTTGCCAGCACCATTCGTTGAAGAGACTATCTCTTCTCTATTTAATGAATTTCAGCCCTTTGTCAAAGATCAGCTGACCAGAAGTCGATGGATCTATTTCTGGGTTCTCAATTCTGTTCCACTGGTCTGTGTGTCTGTCATTGTACCAATACCAGGCTGTTTCGACTACGGTGGCTTTTTTGTAGGTTTTGATTGGGAGTGTGAGATCTCCTACTTTGTTCTTCTTCAGTAGTGCTTTGCTTATCTGAGGTCTCTTTCCTTTCCATATAAAATTAGTGATTGTTTTTTCCATGTCTTTAAACAATGTTGTTGGAATCTGGATTAGGATTTCATTGAATGTATAGATTGCTTTATGTAGTGACATTTTCACAATGTTCAATTTTCCTATCCATGAGCATGATATGTTCTTCCATTTATGCAGATCTCTTATGATTTCTTTCTTCTTTTTCTTTTCTTTCTTTCTTTCTTTTTTTTTTTTTTTAAATTGTGCTTTGGGTGCAAATTTCTTTTACATTCAACAGTTCATGTACATTTGATTTCATGGCCCCAATTACCATCCCCAACCATTAAAAAATTTCCTCCCTTCCCCTCCCGTCCCCTCCCTGTGACTACCCCCTCCCTGTGCCCTTCTTATCTATGTGTTCCTGTCTGTCCAGCTTTCCTTCTTTGTGAATGCTGCCCCTCTGGTGTCTCATGGCTGATTGATCCAAGGGGTGCATCTCCCAAGAGTAGGTGGGTGCATCACTCTGGGATAAGTGTTCTGCATGTAGATCTTTCTACTGTTGGGCTGAGAGCCAATCTATGGAAGTGAGTCCATTTCAAGGCTCAAAGGGTACCCTGGGGCCATAGTCTCAGAGGTTCTACCAGTCTCTGTTTGATCAGTAATTCTGGTCATTTTTATGTTTTTTTAATTTTGTTCCACATTTTTCCTCCCACTCTGTCCAGGACTTCTAGTTTTGATCCCTTTCCTATCGGTTGGCATTGGTAGCTGGGCACCATCTACTTCATCTGGTCTTGGGGTTGTATAGGCTGAGGTCCTCATGGTCCATCTTATCTTTGGACTGTTTCTGGATGACTTTGATTTTCTTCACTCTTCTTTGCTCCAGATGAGAGGAGCCCAATAGTTGCATCTTAGATGGCTGCTTGAAAGCTTTTAAGACCCCAGTCACTATTCACCAAAGTAGGTTGTAGAACAAGATTTTTATGTACTATGTTGTGCCAATTGAGCACGAAGTCCCCCAAGACTATGGTCCCGAGTCCTTAGGCCTGGTGATTCTCTCTTTCTCAAGGTGTTTGGTTGTCTCTGAGAAGTTACTCCAACTCTGTCTTCTGTTGTTTCTGTAATGCATGTGGTTAATTTTGTAGTACAAGGGTATATGTAAGATTATCTTCAGCCAAATCTATCCTTGGTCTAGGGTATCATTCCTTGAAGTAGTGTTTTGTAATTTTCTTTGTATAGGTCTTTTGTATCCCTGATAAGATTTATTCCCAAGTATCTTATCTTTTTGGTAGCTATTGTAAATGGTATTGATTTCCTTATTTCCTTTTCAGAAACCTCTTTGCTGGTGTAGAGAAATCCGATTGATTTTTGTAAGTTGATCTTGTATCCTGCCACTATGCTAAATCTTTCAGTAAATTCCAGTAATTTTCTTGCTGAGTCTCTTGGGTTTTCTATGTATAGGCTCATATCATCTGCAAATAGGCATAGTTTTATTTCTTCCTTACCAATCTGGATGCCTTTGATTTCCCTTTCTTGCCTAACTGTACTAATAAGACTTCCAATGAAATGTTTGAATAGAGGTAAAGATAGAGGGCATCCTTGTCTGGTTCCTGTTTGCAAGGGGAATGGTTACAGTCTCTCTCCATTGAGAATAATGTTAGCTATTGGTTTTGCATATATGTCTTTTATTATGTTGAAGAATTTCCCTTCTACTCCTATTTTTCTGAGAGTTTTTTTTTTTTTAAATCAGGAATTGGTGTTGGATTTTGTCAAATGTTTTTTCTGCATCTATTGATAAGATCATGTGATTCTTTTCCTTGATTTTACTTACATGATGGATGATGTTGATTGTGTTTCTAATATTGAACCATCCTTGCATATCTAATATGAATCCCACTTGGTCATGATGTATTATCTTTTTGATAGTTGGCTAGGATTTTGTTGAAGATTTTTGCATCTATATTCATGAGGGATATTAGTCTGTAGTTCTCCTTTCTAATGGTATCTTTTCCTGGTTTTGGTATCAGGGTTATGCTTGCTTCATAAAAGGAATTTGGAAGGATTCTATCCTTTTCTGTGCTCTGGAATAGTTTGAGTAGGATTGGTGTCAGCTCTTCTCTGAATGACTGGTAGAATTCTCCAGTGAAACCATCTGTGCCAGGGCTTTTTTTTGTTTTTGTTTTTTTTTTTTGGTTGTTGGTAATTTTTTTTATGACCTGTTCAATTTCTTCTTTTGTTTGGAGTCTGTTCAAATTTTCTACCTTGGTCTGTCTTAATTTATGTAAGTAATGTGTTTCCAGAAATCTGTCCATTTCAGCTAGGTTTTCAAATTTGTTTTAGTACAATTCTTCATAGTATTCTGATATTATTCCCTTTATTTCTGTTGATAAGGTTGTGATGTCACACCTTTCATTTCTTATTCATGTTATTTGCATCTTCTCCTTCTTTTCCTTTGTTAAGTTTGCCAGTGGTTTGTCAATTTTATTAATCTTTTCAAAGAACAAATTTCTATCCTTGTTACTTTTTTCTATTGTCTTTCTATTTTCTGTTTCATTTATTTCTACTTGAATCTTTATTATTTATTCTCTTCTGGTGACTACAGGATTTTTTGCTGTTCTTTTTCTAACTGTTGGAGATATTGGATTAAGGTGTTGATTTTGGCTCTTTCTCCTTTTTTGATGTGTGCATCTCTTGCTATAAATTACCCTCTGATAACTACTTTTGCTGTGTCTCAAATATTTTGGTATGTTGTATTTTCATTTTCATTTGATTCAAGGAATTTTTAAAGTTATAGTTTATTTCTTCTATTACCTGATTGTTTTTGAGAAGGGTGTTATTCAGTTTCTGTGCATGTGCTCTTTTTCCATTTGTCTTCCTAATGTTGATTTCTAATTTTACAGCATTGCGATCTGAGAAGATACTTGGCCGTATTTTAATGTTTTCTAGGTTTGTATCCTGGTCCCTTGTTTCTACTACTTTATCTTGCTTTTTTGTGTGGGCTTTGATGGTCTGTTGTCTCTAAGACATTGCGGTGGTATTTTATTTATGTTTAATTTGCAGTTGAGCTCTGGTAGCATAATGGCTAAGGTGCTTGATTGCTAACCAGAAGGCTGGCAGTTCAAACCCACCAGCCGCTCCTCGGAAGGAAGATGGGGCAATCTACTTCCATAGTGATACTGCCTCAGAAACCCAAGGAAGGGTCGCTATGAGTCGGGTCCGACTTGATGGCACATAACAAGAACAACATGTTGATGTCATTCATGCAAGATTATTTTCCCCTTTATTTTGTTTTGATATATCTGTGTGAGCAGGGTACTGCACTCCTCTATTCGCTAGTTGTTAACACTTAGACACTCACCACCTGTCTCCTGATGGGTGTGATAGAGAATAAAGCACAGGTCTCTGTTAGCTCTTTATAAAGAGCAGTTGAAAGTGAGTTGAGCTGTTATTGGCTGCCATCTATCATTGGTGAGTTGTTGCAAAAGCAAGTGGTGGTCCTCACTCAGTGAGTGGGGCTGCAGGAGGGCTGTAGTTGGGTTGTGTGGGAACAGTTGCTATTTCCTACTCAGTTAAACAAAAAAAATTTTAAAGCCACTAAAAAAATAAAAACAAGAGAACACAGAACTCAAACTTCATAATCAAACAGGAACAATCACACACATACATACACATAAACCATAATGCAATAAATGAAAAGAAAAATTTCAAGATATATTTAAAAATGTAAGATAAAGATAATGAGAAAAAGATTTTTTTTTAAAAGGCCACATTATCTTGGGGGGGATGGGAGGAATGAGAGAAAAAAGCAAGAGTAAAAGAATAGTAAAGAAAAAATGGGAAAAATGCAAAAAAAAAAAAAAAACAAGGGATGGGAAAAACTAAAAGAAAGGGAAAAGAAGGTAACCAAGAAAAGTGAAAAGGGAAAGAAAAGAAGAAGAAGAAGAACCAGGGACAAGAAAGAGGGGGGGGAAAAAAAGAAGAAAGGAAGGAGATAAAAATATAATTTGAAAAAACAAATTGTGGGGGTAGGATACAGCACGCAAGCTCTGTCAGAGCACAGACTGCTGGTCAAGAAAGTGGGTGAAGGCAGGGGATGGTCACATCCTTGTTCACCAAGAAGGTAAGAAGTATAAGGGCAACAAGTGGAATATTGCACCTTTGGAGTCATCAGCCTCCAGGGGTGTCATCCATGCTGTCTCCAGCAAGCAGAGCCCATTCTTATGTTGCTGACCAGGTAAGAATGCCACTTCCAAAATGGCCATGCCTGCCACCTGCAAATGTTCAAAATGGCTGCACCCTGAGGACAGCCACTGATAGTCCACAGGTACATTTGTCTCCTTCTGCTCTGTTTGTTTCCTCATTCACTGTTTCATTCAGGTGTTTCTACTACTTGGTATTTAATTTACTTCTTTATCATTCTTTTCAAAGCTCAGGGTTCCAGGATTGTCTTCTGTATTGCTTTCAATTGGTTTCTCATTGCTTTGTTGCAGAGGGTCTGTGTAGCTTGTCTGCCTATTCCACCATCTTGCTGGAACTCCCAGAACCCTAGCCTTTCCTAGTCCTGCTACTCTGACTGCATTAGTTGTCTCTCCCATTAAACTGTGCTTCCTTAGTCTTTCCTGTTCACCAGGCTATATTCACTGCCAGCCATATAGTGAATGCTTAATAACTATCTGTTATATGAATAAACAAGTTAAGATCAGTTTTCTTACCTGCTGGTGATCATGGAGGAGCTCTGGTGGCATAGTGCCTTAGGCATTTGACTATTAACCAGAAGGCTGGTGGTTCAAACCTACCAGCCACTCCTCGGAAGGAAGGTTGGGCAATCTACTTCTGTAGTGATACAACTTCAGAAACCCAAAGAGGGTCACTATGAGTCAGATCCAACTCGACGGCAGTAAGTTTGGTTTTTGGTTTTGGTGACCATGGGCGAGTAACTGTAGCCTCTTTGAATTTTAGTTTTCTCTTACATATAGTGGAAATGATATCTAAGCCACAGAGTGGTTGAGAATTCTGATGAAATTATGTATTATTGGTACCTGGCACCTATTTTGTGCTCAATAAATTAAAATTAGTTTGCATTCAGCAAGATAACTACTATGCTTGACTTCATCCTGTGATGTTTTGAGAGGATAAAGGGGACATTCCAGGAAGCATAAGGTAGTACAGATAGGGTCTTTGAGTGGAACTAAGAAGGAGGAGAATGTCATGTAGCTAAAAGTATCCTACTTTTCTGATATTCCTTCAAACCTTGCATTTTTTAAAAAAATTAAGTGATATAATAACATGTAATGGAGTCTAATTCCATTATACAGCTTCTTTCAAAAAATCATTTTTCTCCAGCTTCAACATCTGTATTACCTGGACTAATGCCATAAATCAAATTTCTAAACTGGGAAGTTTTTCCAAGAGTTGTGCCTTAGTAAATTATTCCTGACTGCTAGTCCTCTTTGTTTTTTCTCCTTCTTCATGATTACTGCCATCATCTCAAAACAGCACCGATAAGCACTTAATTATTGAGCCTCTAGTAAACTGTCATCAAAATGCTCAAACCCAGGTGCACATTGGAAGAATCATTAACAACCTGAGATATGCAGACAATACAACTTTGCTTGCTGAAAGTGAGGATGACTTAAGGCACCTACTGATGAAGGTTGAAGAATACAGTCTGCAGTATGGATTACATCTCAACATAAAGAAAACAAAAATCCTCACAACTGGACCAATGAGCAGCATCACAATAAATGGAGAGAAGATTGAGGTTGACAAAGAATTCATGTTGCTTGGTTCTACAATCGATGCCAATGGAAGCAGCAGCACTCAGGACATTAGACGACATGTAGCATTGGGAAAGTCAACTGCGAAGGAACTGTTTCAAGTGCTGAGGAGCAAGGATATCTCATTGAGGACTAAGGTGCACCTGACACAAGCCATGATATTTCCAATCATCTCATATGCATGTGAGAGCTGGACAATGAATAAGGAATACTGAAGAAGAGTTGATGCTTTTGAGTTGTGGTGCTGGCGGAGAATGCTGAAAGTACCATGGACTGCTAAAAGAACTAACAGATCTGTCCTGGAGGAAGTGCAGCCAAAATACTCCTTGGAAGCAAGAAGGGCCAGACTTCGTCTCACCTATTTTGGTCATGTTGTAAGAAGGGACCATTCCCTGGAGAAGGATGTCATGCTTGGCAGGGTGGAGGGTGGACCAAAGAGGGGGAGGCCTTCAACGAGATGGATTGACACGGTGGCTGCGATGATGGGCTCAAGTATAGCAGGGATTGTGGGGTTGGTGCGGGATCGGGCAGTGTTTCGTTCTGCTGTGCATGGGGTCGCTATGAGTCGGAAACGACTTGACGGCACTTAACAACAACAACAAGATGCATATTTGTAGGTGATTCAACTGGATGGAGGCAAGCACTAAAGTAATGCACAGACTTAAATTGGTCAGTGATTAAGGGAAAGAGAGAAGTTTTAGATTTTAGTAGTTCTGAATAAGTCAAGTACATAATTGGGATGGAAATTGGGATAATAGCACCTCAGGATCTGTCTACACACTTTGAAGACTTTAAGGTATTATTTGGTAAGTTACTGCTTTGGCACACTCACCTAACAGTCTATGGCAATCCATTTTCTTAAAAGAAAAATTTGTTCATATATATATAAATTGTTGCGAGTATATAGATATGTAATACAAAAGTTATGGTAATCTATTTTTTTTTTAAACTCAGTGGGGTCAGGGATTACACACAAAGTTTGTAAACTCCCTTTGGTGCTACATATTCTAACAGTTTGGGCAGAGACAGTCATTTGTAATTAACAGTTTTATGAAGAAAAGTAGGTAGATTGATGGCTGATGGTGCTGTCTGTGTTTGAGATCCATCTCATTCTCTTGGATAGATATGAATGAATTAATCCTTAAATATGTGTTCCTATCTGCAAAATACTTCAAATAGATGCCTGTGTTCTCTTAAAAGTTTGAGAGTTTTCATTTAACTGTTCTTTTCTCAGTGCTCCCTCAGTTCTTTAAAAAATCTTTTCTATAGAATGTTGCAGTTAGGCATAGGTATTCCATTGTCATCTCAATCAGCAGCAGCCAAACTTACTGAGTTGAATATGCACTGAGGTCATGATTCCATATGCCTTGCCTACCTGCCAAACTCACCATTGAAAGGAGACAGGTGCCCTGGATTCAGAGCTGTAATCATGCCACTTGCTTCAGACAGTGAGTGAGAGGTAGCTGGGCTAGGACCACCCCAGGAGGAAGGGGATGGTTGACTCTAGGTTTCTTCACACAGTGGATCTTTGAATACTCCAATCCAGAGAGTTTTCTAAATCAGTTAATTCAGCACTTATTAAGACTCTACACACTTTATTACATTCAGTCTTCATAACAATCCAGTGAAAAAAGTACTATCGTTATCCCTCTCTACAGATGAGGGTTGAGGAAATTTCAAAGTTTATCAACTTGTTCAAGATCACAGCTGGCCAGTGGGGGGATTGGAATTCAGGCATGTGGGAAAACCCAAGCCTTGATAATCTGCCTTATGTCTTTTCTGCTAAATAAGCTAGAAAACATGTGTTTAAGAGCCTAGAAGCTTCCAATGTTGATGTGTCATTTAGATCCCTGCATGAGTGGAACAATAGTTCAGGCGTCATAGTTTTCATAATAAGAGAAAATTTTGACTCAATATCTTTTTAGAGAACTGAAGAAAGAGAGAATGCTGACCTCAGTGTGAACATAAAGTCCCAAAATGGTGATATTTTAGAAACCACCAAACTCAGTAGCTTGAATTTTTGTCCCTGAGGATGGTTTGAATTGTTTTCAAGTCCATTCTCATTTTGTTGTTTAGCTTTTCAATGACTCCTAGAATTTTATAGCAGAAAGGGATCTTATACATCATTCAAAACAAAAGTGATTCGTTCCTCATCCCTCTCCCCTTCTCTCACATTAAAATCACTCAATATCTTCCCAATTATATTGAGATAAAAACAAATCATTTTCAGGGCCTGCAAAGCCATTGGCCACTTATCTTCTCCAGCCTTGTCCAGTGATATGCTGCCCTTTACTCCTTGTGTTCTATTCATCTGTGTTGCACTTCCTTTGGTTCCTTGAGCACATCACTCTCCATCCTGCCTCAGGACCTTTGCAGGTGCTATCCCTCCCTCCTGAAACACCATACTCCTCTTGTCCTGGTTAACTCTTATCATTCAGTTAGATCTTAGCTCAAACAGCACTGCTTGAAGGAAGCCTTCCCTGATCTCTCTGAGTTAATCACTTCTTTTTATATTGTCATCATTGCTACAGTGAATCAACAAATCAGGCTGGTGGTTCAAACCCACCAGCCACTCCTCAGAAGGAAGATGGGGCAATATACTTCCGTAGTGATACTGCCTTGGAAACCCAAGGAGAGGTCGCTATGAGTCGGGTCAAACTTGATGGCACGTAACAACAACAACAATTTTATGTACGTGCTCTACTATATGGGCTGGAGAACAAGACTGACAAAGTCCCACCTCCAGGAAGGAAACAAATAATAGACAATTCTTCAAATAATTCTCAGATGGTATTAAATGCTAGGAAGGAAAAGAAAGGGTTAAGTACTGCATTAATGATTGACTGTAGGGGGGTGGAAAGTTTATTGGGATGGAGTAGTCAGGAAGGCCTCTCTGAGGAGGTGGCATTTGAGCAGAGACCTGAGTGAACATGGGAGTGAAGTATGATGTTATTTGGGAGAAGGATATTTCCAGACAGAAATAACCTTGGAATGTTCAGAATAGTAAGGTGCAGTGAATGAAAAGGCGTATAAAAGGAATGAAATCAGAGAACTGGCATAGCCCACATCATGTAAAGACTTATGATCTATGAATAAAGACTTGGAATTTAATCCAAGATCAATGGAAAGTCATTAGAGATTTTGAATATGAGGGTATTGATCTAATTTATGGTTTCAAAGATATCTGTGATTGCTGTGTGAAGAATAGATTGCGGTGGGGTGGACAAGACATGAAGCGGAGAGAACTGTTAGTACAATAATCTGCACAAGAAATAATGGTGAAACCTCTGAACTGTTATCCATAGAGGCTGTACCATTTTACGGTCCTACCAGCAGTAGGTGAGGAGTGAGAAGAAGGAAGGAAGAGGGCCTCATTGCTTAGGAGGTACTGAGCTTCTGTTTGGGGTTATGGAAAGATTTGGAAATGGATAGTGGTAATGGTTGCATGATAAAATGAACATGATTTCACTGAATTGTACGTGTAAAAAAAAAGTTGAAATGGCAAATGTTTTACCATTTATATATATATATAAAGAAACAACTCATTGCCGTTGAGTTGATTCCGACTCATAGCGACCCCTCCTTGGGTTTCTGAGGTGGTATCACTACGGAAGTAGATTGCCCAACCTTCCTTACTCTTATTTGGAGGAGGGAGTTGTAATTGTTTTTGTGTGCTGTTGAGTCCACTCCATGTCATAGTGACCCTGCAGGACAAAGTAGAACTTCCCCATAGGGCTTCCTAGGCTGAAAGCTTTATAGGAGCAGATGGCCAGGTCTTTCTCCCAAGGAGCTGCTGGTGGGTTTGAACCTCCAGCCTTCTGGTTAGCAATCAAATGCCTTAGGCATTACACCACCAGAGCTCCTTGTACGCATATATTTACCACAATTGAAAAATAAAATGAAACAAATGATGAGTCATGAACTTGAGTGGGAGCTAGTGAGAAACAATTAGATTTGGAATATATTTTGAGATATGGTTGATATGATTAGGCATCCTGGTGGTACAGTGGTTAACACATTTGGCTGCTAACCAAAAGCTTGATAGCTCAAATCCACCAGCTGTTCTGTGAGAGAAAGGTGGCAATATGCTTCTATAAAGATTTACAGCTTTGGAAACCCTATGGGACAGTTCTACTCTGTCCTATAGGGTTGTTTCAACTCGATGCCAGTGAGTTTTTTGGTTTGGTGTTTGGTTGACATAACGTACAGATGGGTTGGCTGTGGGGGTTCAGAGAAACCTCTTTACGGTAACAGTTTTAACTTTACTTACTGATGTAATCTTTCATAAATACCTTGCTCTCTTACTAGACTGTCAGCTCCTAGAAGACAGAGACCATGTCTGGTTTTGCTTTTCATTGCATACTTCCTGCCTGACACAGTGTCTAGCATATGGCAGATGCTCAATAAATAGTTCTGAACTGAAAGAAAGAATGAATAAGTGAATGGATAAACAAACCAAAGCCACCTTACTTTTACAGGAGGATTTGAGTTAAGTAACTGGCCTAGGACCTTTCTGCTAGGACTACAATCCATTCACCACACCCTCACTCAGGTTTCTTTCTCACTTCCAAACCCCATACTCTTATTTGGAGGAGGGAGTTGTAATTGTTTTTGTGTGCTGTTGAGTCCACTCCATGTCATAGTGACCCTGCAGGACAAAGTAGAACTTCCCCATAGGGCTTCCTAGGCTGAAAGCTTTATAGGAGCAGATGGCCAGGTCTTTCTCCCAAGGAGCTGCTGATGGGTTTGAACCCCAACTTTTTGGTTAGCAGGCTGAGCACTTAGTCATTGCACCACCAGGGCTCCTTGGGGGAGGGACAGAATATCAAAATGTACTTCAAATATTCCTAATGCACTTTTCAGGAGGAAGGTTGAGCAATGTACTTCTGTAGTGATAACCGCCTTTGGAAACCCA
Source organism: Orycteropus afer afer (assembly GCF_000298275.1). Taxonomy (NCBI): domain Eukaryota; kingdom Metazoa; phylum Chordata; class Mammalia; order Tubulidentata; family Orycteropodidae; genus Orycteropus; species Orycteropus afer. The sequence goes on from NW_006921590.1 coordinate 24,736,790, forward strand.
AGTACGGGTCGCTATGAGTCGGATCAAACTCGATGGCACATAACAACAACAACAACAATGAGTGACTAGTCTATTTAGCCAGGCACCTGCAAATGACAGCCAGCATTATTCTACCTCTGAGGCTCTGTTACAGCACTTGGAGCCTGTGATATTTCTTCCTTATTTCTTTGAGGTTTGAGCTTGCTTTCTCCTCCACTAAAGAATCATTTATCTTATCTCAGTGTTGGTGAGTGTTATGCCTATGACCCAAAGGAGGTTAGCCTGAGCCATCTGACTTGTGTTCTGTTTTGAATGACAGAACAGATCTTTAGACAAGAGCAGCTGGTGTTCTTAATTTTCATATAAAAATTTAGCCATTCAAAAATGTTCACCCCACCTCCACCCAAGGGCATTTTGAAAAATACAATCGGTTAGGGCAAGCTGTGATTCATAGCTCAATGGGAAAAGAACGTAGAATGCAATTAAGAGTTTCCTCTATTCTGTTGGAAGGAAAATCTGCCTGAAATGTAACTTTCTTGAGCAATGATCACATCCTTGGCCCTCTGCCTTTCTAATTAAATTCCTGATTAGGTAGATAGAAATAAATATTTATATCTATTTTTCTATAGATATAGATATAGAGGAGCTCTGGTGGCGTAGTGGGTAAGCCATTTGGCTGCTAACCAGAAGGTCAACGGTTCAAACTCAACAGCTGTTCTTTATGTCCGTAAAGATTTACAGCCTTAGAAACCCAATGGGGGTCACTATGAGTTGGAATCTACTAGAATATGTATATGGATATTTCATTTAATGAACAGCTATGAAATTGGATACTTGCTCTGTGAAGGTTTACCAAAGTGTTTCAATGTTTGTGTGTGATTGAATACTAATATTTAACCCTGGAATACAAGGAAAAAAAGAAAAAAAACAGACAAAATTAAATCTAATGTAGTTGCTCATCATTTGAGACCTTCTAGGCTACATCCTTCAGGATACCTAACAACAAAAGGTTGTATCCTAACTGGTCTTCAATTAGTTCTGTTCTTTCCCAACTTTATTCGTTCCTCTTTTCATTGCTTGACTCTTGGAAGCAGCAATCAGTTGTGCGTTCCACTTTCATAGCTGGTTCTCTTGTCCTGAGACTTAGATTCCTCCCTGGAGAGGCTTCCAGTCTAGGGAGAGGACAGACATTAAAGAGAGAGAAACTCTCAAATTCGGTGGGATCACTAGGGGACTGCAGACTGCACCCCTGACACTGTCAGAGTGTTGGGGGGAGGGTGGACAGGGGCAACAAGTGGGCCAGCACGGCAGGGGGAGGGGCTGCTGAGGTAATGAGATCACTAGGACTGGTGTCACCTGTCTACCTAGTGTGGTAATTCATCACCTCCACCCCCACTCACTAGTCAAGGTGCAGGGCAGGTGGGACATGGCACCTGCTTTTGGGCAGAGAGGAGGGTCTCTGAGTTGGCCGATAGGAGAGGGAAGGAGCTGCGTGGAGCCTCTGAGAGGGTGAGGAGGTGAGGTGGTGGTGTCGGGGCCAGAAGGGCAGGGCTGTGCAGCTCAGTGCTTGACCCAGAGTCGGTGGTGGGCTGGGCCAGGCACTCACACACAAGGAGGAGGTTCATCTACCAGGAGGAGGTTCACCAACCAACCCTGCCCATGGGGGGGAGGGTGACACCATGAGTTGCTGTACTGAGTGACACCAACTCTAGTGATACCCCTGCTCAAATGAACATGTAGTTATGGATTGTGAGACATGTTATGAAGGGAATAATAAAGTACTTCATGAGAGACTGAAAGAAAGGCCTTGCAAACTACTTTCCAAAAAAATCAGCCAATGAAAGTCCTATGAATCCCATTGTGCAGTCTATCAATGGTCAAGAGATGGTACAGGACCAGGCAGAATTTCATCCCATTGTGCAGGGGGTTGCCATGAGTCAGGGTGATCAGGGTGACTTGATAGCAGGTAACAACAACAAACACATGCAAGAAACTCACCAAGTCTAAAGGCAGGAGGAGAGAGTCTCCCAGAGAAAGTAACATTGCAGGGAAGTCCTGGAGGATGAGGACAAGTATGAAAGGGCAAAAAATTGGCCAGAGAGGGTGGCAGGGGTCAGATGGTCATAGGGCAGTCCTTATCAAACTGTCTACAAGTCCCCTGGGGATCTTGTTAAAATGCAGGTTCTGGTTCAGTAAGACTTGAGATTCTGCATTTCTAATTGGGTCCCAGTGATGCTGGTGATGCTGATCCAACAACCACGCTCTGAGTAGCAATAGCATAGAGCAGGAGTTGGAAAACATTTTCTGTGAAGAGCCAGATGAGCTTCTTTTAACTATTCAGCTGCGCCATTGTACTGTAAAAGCAGATACAGATAATTTTCAAATGAAGGGGAGTGGCCATGTAATAAAACTTTATTTAGCCAGATGGGCAAAGGGGTGGATTGGGTCCACAGGTGGTGTTTTACTGACTACCTGAATCCCTCTTGTAGGGTATTGGCCCTTAATATTAGTTGCACATTAGAATCACTTGGTCAGCTTTCAAAAACTACCCAACAGGTTCCTACTCCAAATTAGGATCTCTGGGGATGGGGCCCAGGCATTAATAGATTTCAAAAGCTCCTCAGGTGATGCGAAGGTATAGCCTGGGCCAAAAGCCACTGTGATAGGGACTTAATCTCATTTGATAGTCTCATTTTCAGTTAATCCTAGGGGATATATAAGGTAAAATGACCACCTTTCTTTAATTCTTAAACATCATGAGTTGACCAATAGCTTTCATGGAAGGGGGTGGGGAACAAAAACAAGAAGAAATTTACAAACCTATTGTAAAGATCCTGATTTCATAAACGTTAAAATGGGAGAGAAATGTGCACTTCAAATCTAGGAAATAAGATTTTTCCATCCCTATTTTACAAATGAAGAAAATGAAGTGCAGAAAATGTATTATACACTCCGAGTTGTACAGACAGTATGATGATGTGCCAAGGAGATATAGTGAAATATTGGCTTTTTATTGTGACTTAGCTTGATGAACACACTCTTCTCCTTCCATCAAAACAAGTCTGTAATTTTCCACAAAACCTGACTCAAAACTCACTGCCACCAAACCAAAAAACTCACTGCCATCGAGTTGGATCCGACTCATAGCAACCCCTCCTTGGGTTTCCAAGGTATCTCTATGGAAGTAGATTGCCTAACCTTCCATCCGAGGTGGCTGGTGGGTTTGAACCACTAGCCTTCTAGTTAGCAGTCAAATGCCTTAGGCACCACACCACCAGAGCTCCTAAGGTAGCCCAACAGATAGCCTCTCCTTCCCTTTCACATCACACTTTATGCTTTGTCTTTCCCTCCTGTACATTTTCACCTCATTGATTGTCTCTTCATTGTCTTGTATACATGTGCTTTGTTTTATCTCCATTGAGACTTCTAAAAGCATCCCTGGAAAGAGGACTAGAGAATTTGATCTAAGTCCAAATCCTGCTGTTTACCAGGATATGTGACCTTGGCATATTAGCCCATTCTCCCTGATTTTGGTATTAATGTCTGTAAAATGGGAATAATTGTACCTACCCTTCACAAGGAAATTGTGAAGTAAAAGCATTATGTGAACTATAGAAGTGTGGGCTTTTACCCAAAAATGCAAAACCATGTTTGTTTGTTTGTTTGTTTTTTGCATAGTAAATAGCCAGTACAGAGGGACCTCAGATGAAATATTACCTCGGAAAATGCTAAATGAATACATAGATTTGCATATCACATTTTACTTTAATTTATATTTTCTTTTTTTGATAGCTTTTGAAGTAATGTAGGCAGGGGCCTTTCTGTGTCCTTCTGAGATTACTATATAAATTAACTAATGGGTCAGTTGTCAAGACAATGCACTTTGCCTAGGTATTAAATTCAAGTTCCAGGAAATTTTGTCATTCATCAATAATTCTCTCTGTCCTCATCATCTAGGTCTTATTTTTTCAGGGAGTACCTGTGCTTAACCCTTATCCTTCTGAACTTACTGAAACAGCCCCTCTTCTGGAAAAATCGTCTCTGTAGCACGCCCACTCACCCTTCCCCCTCCACAAACCAGCTGCCCATGCCAAGACATGGAAACATCTCTTTTCTGAGCTTCTGCAGCTCTCTGGGCTTGTTCCCCTGCGTCAGAGCACTGGTCCCACAGTGCTGCAGTTGCTGATGTGCCTCCCTGCCTCCTTATCAGTGAGAGCTTTCTGAGGTCCAGGGCTGTGTTTGCTGGATCTTGTGTTCCCAGAGGCTGGAGAAGTGTTTGGCCAAAGCTGGTGACTGTATAATGACTGCACTCATTGAATGTGACAATGACTCATTACAGCTCAATACTAAGTGTCTATCTACCTGTGGGATGTCTCCACTTTCATGATACCTGGACATCTCAAACTCAGCATTTCAAAAGAGATCTTCCTTCATGTGCCAGTTATCTAAATTTGCAAAAAAGAAAATTCCAAAATGTAGTTGCCCCTGGCATAGTACCTAAGGCATTTAACTGCTAACCAGAAGGCAGGTGGTTCAAACCCACCAGTCACTCCTTGGAAAGAAGGTTGGGCAACCTACTTCCATAGTGATACCACCTTGGAAACCCAAGGAGGGATCACTATGAGTCAGATCTGACTCAACGGCAGTGAGTTTTTTTTTTTTTTTAAACAATAACTTATTATGTTTCATGCTTCTGTAATTGTGCTCTCCTCAGTAGTTATTGCCAGTTCTTGCTTGGGATTCTATTCAGATGCTGGCTGGAGCTGGAGTTATCCAAAAAGCTTTTTCAATCATGTCTGGTACCTGTGCTAGGATAGCTGGATCATCTGGGAGCTGGTGAAGCATCTCTTTCTTTCTCTCCACATAGCCTCTCAATAGGGCTAGCTCGGGCTTCTTTACAGCATGGTAGTCCTAGACACAGAACTTCTTACACGGTGGCTGGCTTCTCCCAGAACAAGTGCTGCACAAGCGTTGTGGAAGCGGCAAAGCTTCTTATGACCTACCATTGACAGTCTCAGGGCAACACTTATGCCACATGCTATTGATCAAGTGAGGTATTAAGTCTAACCCAGGTTCAAAGAAAGAAGAATTAGATTCTCCCTGCCAATGGGAGCAGTGGCAAAGAATTCATAGCCATCTTTATTAAACTACAACATTTTTTTTAACAAGTGTAGTCTATTGTCTTTGTTAATAATTGTTTCATATCCAATGTTCCAGGATTTTTTTAAAAAAAGGAACATATATTTAAATGAAAATAGAAATTCATTTATTCAGTGATTTAAGATGCTTATTGTATTTCCTTAAGTCATCTTTGAGTCATCTATCCTTATGTCCAAATTTGTATAATGTGCATAAATTCTTTTTCTTAATACCTTTTGAACTCACTCTCTTTCTCCGTTTTATTTTCCACCTCCCAAGTTTGAGCCCTCATGGCCTCACCTGGTTTACTGACAATGGATCTCATCACTTCTCACCAGCTTCTCATTTACCCTACAAACTCCTTCCAGGCTGGTTTTCATAAAACATAAATGCACCCTTTTTTCAAGAGTCTCTGCTGATTCCTTTTTACTTTCTGCATTGCATCATTTACCATTCTTTGTTCCTTCCTTTTTGATGCTTTTTTTTTTTTCAAACATACAGACTAATATAGATAATAATGTATAATAAGTAACCCTTATCCAAAGCTGACATGTTAACAATTTGCCGTGTGTTCTGGTTACTTAGTACCGCTCTGACAAGAATATACCACAAATGGGATAGCCTTAACAAACAGGAGTTTATTCTTACAATTTGGGGGCTTTAAATCCAAGTTCAAAATGCCAGGCTCTAGGGGCTGAGTAAAAGCCCCTCATTCTTGGGAACCAGCTCTGCCTCCTGCTCCTGGGCCACTGGAGCTAGAGGCTTTTCTTCAGTCAGACAGCTGCTGGCTGCTGAGGCTAAGAAAACCCAAGGTTGACAAGTAAAAAGGCACAGTCCCGATGTTACCACATGGCAAGTCATTGATTTAAGTCCATTTTAAGTCCCAAGGTCGGCAGAGCATAGCAGGCTGCTGAGCAATGACATGGCTACATGCAGAGTCCAAGCTTGCCAAAGGCTAGAGACCATTCTCAAAGTTTCTCCTGTATATAAGGAAGGATGCAGACCACATACCCAAAGGCAGCTACTCATCTGCTCTGAGTAGATTCCACCATGAAGTTGATTTACAATCTCATCATGGGGAATACTACATCCAACTGTCCAGCCACTCAACCAGGCCTAGACAAGTTGACATACAAAATAACCATCACACCGTGTTTGTTTCAAAGTCTTTAAAGAAATAAAATGTTACAGATAAAGTTGAGGGACCCTCCTCTCCCTCTCTGATCCTATGTTCCATTTTGCTTTCCCAGAGGGAAGTTGATTTGTGTCATTCCAAGCTTTACTTTAATGTACATAAGTAATAACAATAAGTAGTATTTTTTTGTCTTGTTTTGTTTTTTTACATGGGTGGCATTCTACATTTTTCAGAGATGGGAGTCCTGTGTGAGTAGATTGTATTAACCTACAACCAATTTTCTCACTTTGTTTTATGGTTTATTCCTATTGAATCATGCAGACCTCAATTATTCATTTAATTGTTGAAAAATATCCCGCTGTATGTGTCAGTTTATTTACTCGGTTTTCCTCTTCATGAACATTTAGACTGTTTGCAGTTTTTCTTGATTACAAATGTTCGTAGACATCTCCTTGTGCCAAGGTTTCTCTAAAGTATTTACCCTAACGGAAATTGCCGGGTCGTCTTCAGATTTATTGTTGGTTGCCGTCCAGTCATTTGTAACTCATGGTGACCCCATGTGTGCAGAGTAGAACTGCTCCATAAGGTTTTCAAGTCAGTGACCTTTCAGAAGCAGATCGTGGGGCCTGTTTTCCTAGGTGTCTTTGGGTAAGTCCAAACCATTAACATTTTGGCTAGTAGTTGAACACTTAACCATTTGCACCACTCAGGGACTCCTCTGTATGTAAACAGAGTAACACTTTTTTCCAAGAACTGATTTTTGGCTCCTTGAGGATGATAGTGCCAATTAGCTGTTCAAAGTGAGTGTACATGAGCTCTAGTTTCCCTGTATCCTTGTCAAACACTGGTGTTCAGACTTTAATTTTAGTAGTCAAATATTAGGGAAATGGTATCTTATTGTTGTTTTAATATGCATTTCCCTTGTTCCTGGTAAGGTTGAGAATCTTTTTTATTTATTTGTTGACCACTCAGTTACCTCTGCTTTGAATTGCTTGTTCATGTCCATTGCCCATTTTTCTATTGAGCTCAGTGGTTCTTATTGATTTGTATAGTACTTCATATGTATTCTAGATATTTATCTTTTGTTACTTAAATATGTTGTTCCTCTAATCTTTTGCTTATTTCATATTTAGATGTCATTTATCAAAGTTGAACATTTTGATGTAATTATATTCACTAATTCTCTTATGGTCTATAGTTTTTGTATCTTGCTTCAGATTTTTTTCCAAAGTCATAATGTCAAACTTTATTTTCAAGTGCTCATATTATTTCTATTTTTTTCCCACAGGCAATACTTATTTAGATTTACCTACTTGCATGCTCTTTTCTCATCATTACCTTCTGCACTGCACTTTTTCTTTATGAGTTTAATATTATTTTTATTGAAATACAACTTTTAGTAATGCTTTAGGAGAAAATCTAGAAATAGTCTTTGTCTGAAAATGTTTTTATTTAATGCTCATTTTTTTTTATTGTGATTTGGGTGAAAGTTTACAGAGCAAATTGACTTTCTATACAGCAGTCCACATACACTTTGTCTCATGACATTGACTACAATTTACCCCAATGCAACAGCGCCCCTTCCCATTTCCTCCTGATAATTGTTACCTCTTTGCTGTATCCATCCCTCCATGCACTCTTGCCCCCTGAGCTGTCTCCCTGTGTATAAGCAGCCCTTCTTTCTCGCATGATTGTTCTCTCCAATGAGTGTATCTACCTCAGGTAAATGTTCAACTCATATGGCTGTCTTTTGTTTGGCTGAAAGCCACAGGAGTGGGTTCAATTCCAGACCTGAAGGGCAGCTAGGTACCATAGTCTCAGTGGTTCCACCAGGCTCTATCAGACCACCAAACCTGGTCCCTCTTTTTATTTTTTTCCCCAAATGATTTTGAGTTTTGTTCCACATTTTTCTCCCTCTCTATCCAGGATCTCCTACATAGATCATCCCTGCGAGTGGTTGACAGTGGTAGCCGGGCACCATCTAGTTCTTCTGGTCTCATAGTTGTATAGCCTGAGGATCACATGGTGTACCAGTTGCTTGGACTAGTTGTTTCCATGAATTTTTAGTTTTCTTCATTCTTCTTTGCTCTGGATAAGGAGAGGCCCATTGTTGCATCTAGATGGCTGCTTGCAAGCTTTTAAGATCCCAGTCGCTACTTGCCAGAGTAAGAGGTGGAACAATGTTTTGTGTAGTATGTTATGCCAATTGAGCTTGATGTCCCCTGCAACTGTGGTCCCAAGCCCACAGGTTCAATTACATGGTCCCTCTGGGTAGCTGGCTATGGCCAAGGAGTGGCTACAAACATGTCCCTTGTCAGCTTTACTATACACCTGGGAATTCTTATAGAACATACAAATACACTTGTAGAACCATTGTCTGCCAACCTTGTACATGGTCTTGGGTACACTCCCTGCTGCATAGACATACCTGATAGTTCAGCCTGCCCACCCATCTATCCACCCATATACCCATGTTTGTCTTCACTGACAACACAGTACTGTATGTGCAAAAGGGTTCATCTTTGTTGCCTGTACCTCCTATGTGCCTCTCTATGTCTTCCTCTTCCTCAATGCCACCATGTTGATCACTCACATTTGGTACATTGCCCTTCTCTTCACCCAAATCAATACTTACCTCTTCCTATCTAACAGTGTTCCCTCCCCTCCCCTCCCACCCCTCTTGGAATGTCACATCTTCTCTTTGTGGAATCTACTACCTCCTCTTGAGAGAGGTTCATTTAGTTTCATCTTTTACAGGATTTTTTTTTCTGTGATCTTACCTTCAGTAGTTGTTGTTTTTAATGTGTTTAAGATTCCTATGTATCTAAGGTTGTCAAAATGTTCATACAGAGTAATTTTGTCTGCATCTCTGCAGCAGCCTTGTGATTTCACTGGCTGAGGCCAGTTTTTAATTAATTCCTCAGTTTTGATTTCCTATGCCATGTGAATTTTATTTGTTCAATCCCCATACCTACTTTTCACTGCACTTAAGTTTCTTTTCTCACCTATGAAGTTGTTTTTCATACAAGATTACAGTGCAACATTGTGATAAAGTGTTGGGACTCAAGTGTCAGAATGCTTGGGTTCACATCCTCTTTTTATTACTGCCTCACTGTGAGACCTTGGGCAAATTATGTAACTCCTCTGAGCCTCAGTTCCTAATCTGTAAAATGAAATATACTTAATAGAATTGCTATGAATACTAAATGGCGGTTGGCAAATGGAAGAGTTTCTACCTTTATTCTTGTCATTTCTAAAACCAGAGGACCAAGTTTTCTATTGTTTATTTAACAGAAGTTAAAAAACTTGTCCCCTAGTCAGTCTGATATGGTGATTTCTGCTCATGCATCTTTGCCAGCCTCAGATTCATTTCCCTTTTCCTCTACTTGTCTTTCAAAGCCAAATGTTTGTCTTTCAAAGTCATCTTCTTCATGAGGCTTCTTCTCCCTTTGCAACAGCCAACTTATATGTCTTTTCATCTGTCCATCCATCTTGCATCCATTCATTTACTTGTTCAGCCAAGCACAACAGTGGGTCACCCACTGGTCCAAATACTGAAGTATAGCACAGAAAAGATGATTCCCTACCTTCACTGTGGTCCTATTTCTGTGAGGAGGAAGATGATAAACAAAGAATCAAATATCACCACAACAAGCTCTCAGATGATGACTAGTTATTGGAAGAGAATAATGCAAGTTCAGGTGTTGGACAGTGATAGGAGGAAATTATTTTCATTAGGGCACTAACCGAAAGTTTCTTTAAGGAGGACATGATATTTGAGCAGACATCTAAACAAAGTGAGGAAGCAAAAAATGCAATGGCCTTGAAGTAGAAGAAGCTTGTTCTGTTCAAGAAATAGCAAGATCAGTGAAGCTGAGGAAGCGTAAGGGGAGGGAAGGTAAAATAAAGTTAAAGAATTAACAGTAGCTATTTTCATATGTTTAAGAGTGTGGCGCCTTGATGGTCATTGTAAAGAGTTTTGAGTAGAGAGTTGATATGATCTCATTTTTTAGTTTCAAAAAAACCCCCTTGAATAGTCTTTCAGATAAGACAGAGTAGAAGAAAGGCCTGGTGATCTATTTCCAAAAATTAGCCAATGAAAACTCTGTAGCAGGTCAGCAAAAACAAGGGAAAACCTCAATGTGCTGGATTAACACAATTGCCTCAACAATACACTCCCACATATTAATGCTGATGAAGACTGCACAGGGTCAGGTAATTTTTTCGTTTTGTTATACATAAGGCCACCATGAGTCAGAGCTGATTCCACAGCAACTAACAGCAACAACAGGATAGTCTGTAATGGGCAAGAAAGGAAGCAGGGAATAAATTATGAGGCCTGTGCTAAAATCCAGGTGAGATGATGGTGTCTTGGGTGAGGGTAGAGTAAAAATGATGTTGAGAAGTAGCTATGTCTGAGACCTACTTGTTTACGTAAGGCCAACCATATTTGCTCAGAATTATGAAAGAAGGAGAGGACTCAGTGATAACTCCTGTTTTAGCCTGGGCAACTTGTTGAGTGGTGGTATCGTTAACTGAGATGGCAGCTGCAGTCAAAGATTTAATAGCGTAACAATAATTTAACAGTTAACAGGACTTTATTTCCTGTATTTTTTACAGCCCACAAATTAGATTATAGGTCTCTTATTTCTCTTAACAAAGGTGAGGACAGCTAAGGGCCCTCTATTCACTTTTGACTAATTAGTTCATTCTCCTCTACCAATTAATAAACTTTTGTCAAGTTATAAAACCTTTTGACTCAGTCTTCTCATCTGTGAAATGAGTCTAATAATATTAGTACACACTGAGTTGTTGAGACGATTAAGTATAGTTTTTAGAACAATACCTGGCACACAGGAGCTCTGGTAGCATAGTGGCTAAGACACTTGCCTGCTAACCAGACGGCTGGCGGTTCAAACCCACCAGCCACTGCTCGGAAGGAAGGTTGGGCAATCCTACTTCCATAGTGATACTGCCTCGGAAACCCAAGGAGGGGTCACTATGAGTCGAGTTTGACTCAACGGCACATAACAACAACAACAACAACACCTGGCACACAGTAAGTGCTCAGTAAGTGTTAAAACCAAAACCAAACTCACTGCCATCAAGTTGAATCCGACTCATAGCAACCCCTCCTTGGGTTTCCAAGGCAGTATCACTAGGGAAGGATCTCTGGTGGTGTAGACCCTAAGGCATTTGACTGGTAACCAGAAGTCTGGTTGTTCAAACCCACCATTCACTCCTTGGAAGAAAGATTGGGCAATCTACTTCTGTAGTGATATTGCCTCAGAAACCCAAGGTCACTATGAGTAGGATCTGACTTGATAGCAGTGAGTTTGGTTTGTTTTTGGTTTCTCACTACAGAGGTAGATTACCCAATCTTCCTTCCAAGGAGTAGGTGGTGGGTTTGAACCGCCAGCCTTCTAGTTAGCAGTCAAGTGCCTTAGGCACTATGCCACCAGAGCTCCCCAGTGTTAGCTCTTATAATTATTCATTTCAGGAATCTACCCAGACCCTGGGCCCTACAATTATACTGCCAAACCAGGGATCTTATTAAATACTCTCTACTTTGTTTGTGCAATGCATGGACACAGTATTTTTCAAAAAAAAGCACTTCAGCTGACAAAATGACCATAGCAACTTCAAAATTCTACTCAATGTCTGAATCTCTTTATTTACCTTTGCAAGCCTGAAACTTAGATCAACAAATAGTAAATATTTGTTGAGCATGACATTTGATCTAATGGCAGGGATATTAAAGAGAACCAGTTAGATCTAGTTGCAAATTTCCACCACACTAAGCCATGCATGCTTTTGATTTAACTGCAATGAATAAATATTTTATCAATGATCCAATGTATTTATTACTTCTGGTCCTTCTGGGTCTTGCTGGACAGATTTCAGACTAGCTGATGTCATTGTTGGCTTTTGAGAATCAGGTCAGTATGGCTGCTTTTTTGTTGCTTTAGCCAAATGCAGAAAGAACAGCAACTCAGAGATGAGGAGCCACTGTTCTGACTTAATGAAATCAGTTATCAACAGCAAAAATCCACAGCAGTTGGTGTCTTTTCATTGAGAAAGAAGAAAAATTAAAGAAATAATTTCCAGTTAAAAAAAAATGCAAATGTAAACTATCTATTCCAGGATGTGAGATTAAGTTCCTGCATCAGCAGAGATCAAGAAAAGTACTTTTAGAGTAGTGGAGAGAGCCCGGCCTGGGGAAATGCTCCACCTTGCTAAGCCTCACACATTTTCTTTGTAAAATGGGAATAATAATTCACAAGGTGCTATCAGAAGATGGTGACTAGAAAAGGACTTGGAAAGGTACAAAGTGCTATATCTAAGCAAATGTTATACAAATCTATATGAATGTTAAATTTGGAAATGTCTGGAGAAAGCTAGTGGAATTGGAGGGTGATCTCCATGTTGGGGCTTGCATTTTCATTTTCAGGGGAGTGATGGCTACTCTGCCACAGGAAATCACTCCACTCATCCTATGCCCTCTCAAAAGTTCTTTCATGTTAATTTCCTGTCCCTACTATTCTATTTCATCATGCCCTACCAACATGGGAGGGTAGCTGGGGTTGCATTGGTCTGGGTGACATTTGCTATTGTAGCAAATAATCCCAAAATACCCATTTAGTAGGCAGCAACTAAAAAGTTTGAAACAATTAAGTATTGAAGAGGATGTGGGTACTCATATACATTGTTCATGAGAGGATACCACCACTTTGGAAAACAGTTTAGTGCTGTCTTATACAATTGAACATTCTCATGCCTTATGATCTAACAATTCTACTCCTAGGAAATTGGACTACTAGCTCACACACAATAGAAAGTTAACTTATTATTGATTTCACTGAAGTAGGTGGATAAACACATTCGTGGGCTGAGTTCTCTCCATATGGTCTCTCAGACACCCAGGCTGAGCATAGCACTGCCATTTTTTACATTTGGCCCTTGAAGTTATCTCCATTCCAGCTAATGGGAAGGAGAAAAAAGGTTGAGGACTGACCTGTGGGAGCTCTTAAGCCAGGCATGGAAGTGGTGGACATCACTTCTGTCACATATCAATGGCTAGAATGCCATCATTTAGACATTGCAAGTGGGGCTGGAAAATGTAGCTCTCACCGGGCAGCCACGTCTCAGTGACAACTCTACAATGTGACAGAGCAGCATGATTGTTGATGAACAGCTAGAGGTGTCTGCTACAGGGACCAAGACTACAGCCAGACTGCTAGGTGGTTTGTTATTACTGAAATGTGAGTTTGTATTTCTTTTATTGAATCTGGATTCGAGGAAACTTTTTTTTTTTTTTTGGTCAAAATATGCTCTCTACTTCCCTTTTCCTGCCCTACTAATGCAATACATGACACTCTCAGGAGGACAGATTTCTCCCTGTAACTATTCTAAATCTGCTCTCAATGTTTCAATGGACTCTTGGCTTAATTGCCTAATTTCTTTCTTTTCTCTAGGAGTATTTACTTAATTAAAAAAAAATTTAAAATTATTATTTTTAAAATGCGTTTGTTAGAACTCCAGAATAACGAATCGAATTAATCATAATCCTTAGTTCATTACACATTTTTATCCACTGGTCCTTCCAAGACCTTTTGTTTATTTATTAATAATGTAATAAAACCATGAACCTCCTACCCACATAAAAACTAGAATATTAACAATGCTTTATATCTACAATGAGTTTCTTCCCAATCGCATCCCCCTGCCTCCCACATTCTGTGCAACCATTATCCTGAATCTTGTGTTTATTATTCCCTAGGATTTTTAAAATACAGTTTTATTACATTTGTCCTTTAAAAATAAATTATTAAACTTTTCTAACACTGTAAAAAAATTATATTCTTCATGTAATTTGGGGGAACTTATTTTTTCACTCATTATATTGCTAATATTTATTCACACTTTGCACCTACTTGTGGTTAATTCAGTTGATTGATGTATAGTACTCCAATTTACATTTACATTCATTTTCCTGTCAGTAACAACTCCTTGGATTATTTCCACATTCATGCTATTGCAATCAGTGCCTCTATAAAAATCTTGGACATATCTCCTAGCATATGTGTGCAACAATTTCCTAGGAGTAGAATTGTTAGATCATAAGGCATGAGAATGTTCAATTTTATAAGACAGGACCAAACTGTTTTCCAAAGTGGTGGTATTCATTTATCCTCCCATGAACAATGTATATGAGTACCCACATCCTTTTCAATACTTAATTGTTTCAGACTTTTTAGTTGCTGCCTACTGAATGGGTATAAAATAATTTCACAATTCCCTGATCACAGATAACTTTGAACATTTCTTCATATGTTTGATGTTCTTGTGTGTTTTGGCTTCTATGAAATGCCTGTTTATGCATTTTGGCCCTTGTTGTTGTTGTTAGTTCTTTTCCCCTGATTTCCATTGTTGTTGTGTGCCATTGAGTCAATTCCAACTCCTATTTACCTTCTAGAACAGGATTGAACTGCCTGCCCAGTAGTATTTCCTAGGGTGAAATCTTTAAGGGGAGCAGATTGCCAGATCTTTTCTCCTATAGAGCAGCTGATTAGTACCAACCATCAACCTTTTGGTTAGCAGCCAAGTGCTTAACCATTGTGTCACCAGGGCACCTTTACTGAATTCTAGGAACACACACACACACACACACACATTTTTAATTGTGATTTGGGTGAAAATTTAGAGCAAATTCAAGCAGTTCACACTCACATTGTCTCATGACATTGACTACAATTTACCCCAATGCAACAGCTCCTCTCCCATTTCCTCCTGAAAATTGTTAGCTCTTTCCTGTGCCCATCCCTCCAGGCACTCCTGCCCCCTGAGCTGTCTCCCTGTGCATAAACAGCCCTTTCTTCTCCCACGATTGTTCTCTCCAAGGAGTGTATCTACCTCAGGTACATGTTCAACTCACATGCCTGTCTTTTGTTTGGCTGAAAGCCACAGGAGTGGGTTCAATTCCAGACCTGAAGGGCAGCTAGGGACCATAGTCTCAGTGGTTCCACTGGGCTCTATTGGACCAGCAAACCTGGTACCCTCCCCCTGTTTTTTTTCCAAATGATTTTGAGTTTTGTTCCACATTGTCTCCCTCTCTATCCAGGATGTCCTACATAGATCCCCCTCCGAGTGGCTGACAGTAGTAGCCGGGCACCATCTAGTTCTTCTGGTCTCATAGTCATATAGGCTGAGGATCACATGGTGTACCAGTCACGAGGACTAATTGTTTCCATGAATCTTTGGTTTTCTTCATTCTTCTTTGCTCTGAATGAGGAGAGACCCATCGTTGCATCTAGATGGCAAGCTTTCAAAATTCCAGTCACTACTCGCCAAAGTAGGAGGTGGAACAATGTTTTGTGTAGTATGTTATGCCAGTTGAGCTTGATGTCCCCTGTGACTATGGTCCTGAGCCCACAGGTTCAACTACTCACTCCCTCTGGGTAGCTAACTGGGAACACATATATTTTTATACTAATATTTTCAGCTGTGTTTGTTAGATCAATGAACTGTCAAAATGTGAAGTAGCTTGGATTTACAGAGAATGTAACCCCTTGTATTTCAAATTAGAAACATAGGGAAGTGTGGTAGTGTTGCCTAAGGTCACACAACAGTTTGAGGACAGAATGGACCTCAGATCATGAGATTTTCTACCTGAGCCTCTTCAACATAGGAAGGTGGCAAGGACACCTGGATGGTCCAGTGTCAATGTATACATCCTCTTGTTGTGATTCCAGAAAATGCAGTTGGAGAAAATGGCATCAAAACCAAAACTATGCAAGTTGTTTGTACTGTGAGTGATTGTGTATTTTGTTTTCCTTACCTTCACTGATTCAGTAGAATTTGTTTGTGCCTGTTTTGTACCATAGGTCTATAACATGAACTTAAGCCTTACTTTGACTATTTCTTGTTCTGTATTTTGATATCTGAAAAATAGGCTTGAAGAAGGGAACTAATGAAAAGATCAGGGGTTAAATAAGCCAAGAACCATTTATCTTCAACTTTGTGACAAAGACCCAATGTTTTTTCTTAAGTTCAACAGCTGAAAATATTCTAGTTTCTGAAGAAAAATAAAATCAGTACTTAGAAATGATGAATCCTGTTCTCTTTTGTATTCCTTCTCGGTTTTAGAGGGATTTTTTTTTTTTTTTTTTTAAGAACATAGCCTGGATTATGAATTGGCTTGGTAGAAGTCTCCCTGGAACTCTGGTTCATAATGGTCTCAGGAGAGGTGTTGCACAAATTCTAAACATGCTGGGTTTGAAGCCAAGGGTTGGGTGGCTGCATTGCTTTTGCAGCTGTAGTTTAAATTAGAAACATTCTACCTTCTCAACAGAAAGTTTATAGAGATCCAGATTGTTTTTCCAAAGACATTTATAACTTCCAAAAGAAATTTATTAGACTCTGCTTGCCTGATTCAGAATGAATGGAACACAACAGTTTTCAGATTCAACAGTCCTGTAACTTTGAGAGTATTTCTATAATAAGAAGCAATCAAATGCACTATTGTTATATTAAAATGGAATAAATTTTTAAATTTTATGTTGATTACTTTAAAGAAATGCTTTCCTCATTCTTCCTTCATACATCTTCAGGTGATCAGATAATTTTAAAATTTAAGAATGAAAATCCTGGTCACATCGATAG
Source organism: Orycteropus afer afer (assembly GCF_000298275.1). Lineage (NCBI taxonomy): Eukaryota > Metazoa > Chordata > Mammalia > Tubulidentata > Orycteropodidae > Orycteropus > Orycteropus afer. The sequence continues at coordinate 24,753,705 of NW_006921590.1, forward strand.
CAGAACAACATACAGACTATAGAAAGAAATTGCTTGTCCCTTGTCGCACCCAAATTATTATATAACTTTGTATGTACTGATGATTGTGAATCTTGATTCCTGTAATGGTTAATGTTATGTTACAGAAACAAAGTCTGTAATTGTTATGAGTATTTCTTCCTTATTTTGTTGTGTATGTGTGTGTATACATATATATACAAAATATCTTTGTTTTCTTCCCTCCCTTATCACATTACTTATTATAAAATACAAGAGATAAACTATTGATCTGACCAGAGGTAATGGAGGAGTCAGCTGCAGGGATCCAGGTGAGGGGAGGAAACCCAGGCCACGCCCTACAAGTGGCAAGGTGGGAATGTGGGGGAAAGGACAGAAAAAGGTGAGGGGGACAGAGACAGAGCAAGGGGGCAGCAGTAGGTCTCCAGGTAAGGGGAAGTTGGAGAGGTTTCGAACAGCTAAGGGATACAAACTTGTCTGTCAGATTTTTCTCCTATGGGATGTGTTGCTGTGAGTCTTGAGACTGTGTCACAGTGCTTCGAACCCAGCAGGGTGCACATGATGCACAGGTTTCAGCGTGGCTTGCAGACTCTCAAAATAGGACTGGGAAAGAGCTGAATCATCAGTGTAAAACCAGCCTTACTCATATGGATAAGGTAAATGTTTCCAGACCTCCATTTGCTGACATGGCATGACTCAAATTGAGGAGAAACAGCTGCAAACATCTGTTAATAACTGGAACATTGAATGTACTAAGTATGAATCTAGGAAAATTGGAAGTTGTCAAAAATGAAATGGAACACATAAAGATTGAAATCCTAGGCATTAGTGAGCTAAAATGGACTGGTTTTGGCCATTTTGAACCAGACAACAATATGACGTACTATGCTGGGAATGACAAATTGAAGAGGAATGGCATGGCATTCATCATCACAAAGAATATTTCAAGATCTGTCCTGAAGCACAATGCTATCAGTGATAGGATAATGCACACCTACAAGGAAGACCCATTAATAGTACTATTATTCAAATTTATGTACCAACCACCAAAGCCAAAGATGAGGAAATTGAAGATTTTTACCAACTTCTGCAGTCTGAAATTGACTGAACATACAATCAGGATGTGTTAATTATCACTGGTGACTGGAATGAAAAAGTCGGGAATAAAAAAGAATCATCAGTAGTTGGAAAATTTGGCCTTGGTGACAGAACTAATGCTGGAACTCACATGGTAGAATTTTGCAAGACCAAAGACTTGTTCATTGCAAACACCTTTTTTCAAAAACACAAATGGTGGCTCTACACGTGGACTTCACCAGATGGAACACACAGGAATCAGATTGACTACATCTGTGGCAAGAGGTGATGGAAAAGCTCAATATCTTCAGCCAAAACCAAGCCAGGAGCTGATTATGGAACAGACCATCACCTGTTCATATGCAAGTTCAACGTGAAGTAAAAGACAATTAAAACAAGTCCACAAGAGCCAAAAATATGATCTTGAATATATCCCCCCTGAATTTAGAGACCATCTAAAGAATAGATTTTATGCATTGAACACCAATGACCGAAAACCAGAAGAATTGCGGGATGACATCAAGAACATCATCCATGAAGAAAGCAAGAGGTCGCTAAAAAGATGAGAAAAGAAGAGAAGACCAAAATGGATAACATAAGAGACTCTGAAACTTGCCCTTGAGTGGAGAGTAGCTAACGCAAATGGAGGAAATGACAAGATAAAAGAGCTGAACTGAAGATTTCAAAGAATAGCTTGAGAAGACAAAGCCAATTACCATGATGAAATGTGCAAAGACTTGGAGTTAGAAAACCGAAAGGGAAGAACACACTTGGCATTTCTCAAGCTGAAAGAACTGAGGAAAAAAATGAATCCTCGAGTTGCAATATTGAAAGATTCTATGGGCAAAATATTGAATGATGCAAGAAACATCAAAAGAAGATGGAAAGAATACACAGAGTTACTCTACCAAAAAGAACTGGTCAATCTTCATCCATTTCAGGAAGTGGCATATGATCTAGAACCAATGGTATTGGAGGAGGAAGTCAAAGCTGCAATGAAGGAATTGGGGAAGAACAAGGCTCCAGGAATTGATGGAACACCCATTGAGATATTTCAACAAATGGATGCCTCACTGGAGGCACTCACTCAGTTATGCCAAGAGATTTGGAAGACAGCTCCTGGCCAACTGACGGGAAGAGATCCATATCTGTACCCATTCCAAAGAAAGATGATCCCAAAGAATGTGAAAATTATCGAACAATATCATTAATATCACATGCAAGTAAGATCTTGTTGTTGTTGTTATTGTTAAGTGCCGTCGAGTCGTTTCTGACTCATAGTGACCCCATGCACAGCAGAACGAAACACTGCCCAATCCCGCGCTAGCCGCACAATCCCTGCTATACTTGAGCCCATCATCGCAGCCACTGTGTCAATCCATCTCATTGAAGG
>NW_006921590.1:24773559-24809842 GCF_000298275.1 Orycteropus afer afer
GCTAAAGAATAATGTAGAATCTGCAAAACACTGCATAACGTGGATGAACTTGGAGGACATTATGCTGAGTAAAATAAGTCAATCAATCACAGAAGGGCAAATATTGTATTAGTTTCTTATTGTAAAAGTCAAGGAACAGTTTCTATATGGAAGGAAATTTTCTTTATTTACCAAGGGTGGTAGGGGAGAGTAGGGAACACTGTTAGATACTTAGAGATAAGTATTGATTTGGGTGAAGACAAGGGAAATATACCAAATGTGAATGATCAACATGGTGGCATTGAGGAAGAGGAAGACAGAGAGGTGCATGGGAGGTGCAGACGACAAAGATGAACCCTTTTGAGCATACAATATTATGTTGCCAGTGAAGGCAAACACAGGTATATGGGTGGATAGATGGGTGGACAGGCTGAACTACTAGATAGGTCTATGCAGCAGGGAGTGTACCCAAGACCATGTATAGGGTTGGCAGACAATGGTTCTACATGTGTATTTGGAAGTTCTGTAAGAATTCCCAGGGGTATAGTGGAGCTGACAAGGAGCAAGGTTGTAGTCACTTCTTGGTCACAGCCAGCTACCCAGAAGGACCAAGTAGTTGAACCTGTGGGCTTGGGACTATAGTCTCAAGGGACATCAAACTCAATTGACATAACATACTACACAAAACGTTCCATCTCCTACTTTGGCTAGTAGTGACTGGGATCTTAAAAGCTTGCAAGCAGCCATCTGGATGCAACAATGGGTCTCTCCTTGTCCAGAGCAAAGAATGAAGAAAACCAAAGATTCATGGAAACAATTAGTCCTCATGACTGGTACACTATGCAGTCCTCAGCCTATATGATTATGAGACCAGAAGAATTAGATGGTGCCCAGCTACCACTGTCTACCACTCAGAGAAGGATCTTTGTAGGAGATCCTGGATAGAGTGGGAGAACAATGTGGAACAAAACTCATAATCATTTGGGGGGGAAAAAAAAGGGACCAGGTTTGCTGGTCTGATAGAGCCTGGTGGAACCACTGAGACTGTGGTCTCTAGCTGCCTTTCAGGTCTGGAATTGAACCCACACCTGTGGCTTCCAGTGAAACAGAAGACAGGCATATGAGTTGAACGTGTACCTGAGTAGATACACTCCTTGGAGAGAACAATCATGGGAGAAAGAAGTGCTGTTTATGCACAGGGAGACAGTTCAGGGGGCAGGAGTACATGGAGGGATGGACATAGGGAAGAGGTAACTATTGTGAAGAAGTGAGAGGGGAGCTGTTGCATTGGGGTGAATTGTAGTCAATATCATGAGACACCATGTGTGTGAACTGCTGTATGGAAAGTGAATTTGCTCTGTAAACTTTTACCCAAAGCACAATTAAAAAGAAAATGAAATGTGGAATGAGGGATATCATTGCTTATTTCAGATGAATCTTGCCTGAAAGCAGAGAATACCAGAGAGCTGTTTACCTGTGCTTTATTGGTTATGCAAAGACATTCAACCTGTGGATCGTTACAAATTAGTATACACTGAATAGAATGGCAACACTTGACTGTGCTTATGAGGAACCTATACATAGACCAAGAGGCAGTCATTGAAACAGAACAAGGGGGATACTGTGTGGTTTATAATTAGAAAAAAGATGTGTGTCAGGGTTGCATTCTTTCACCATACTTACTCAATCTGTATGCTGAGCAAATAATCTGAGAAGTGGACTTTATGAAGAAGAATGCAACATCAGGATTCAAGGAAGACCACCGATGATATGCAGATGACACAACCTTGCTTGCTGAAAGTGAAGAAAACTTAAAGCATTCATTGAAGACAATCAAAGACTAATGCCTTCAATATGGATTACACTTCAACATAGAGAAAAAAAAATCCTCACAATTAGAACAATAAGTAGCATTATGATAAAGAGAAAAGATTGATATTTTCAAGGATTTCGTTTAACTTGGATCCACAATCAACACCCATGGAAGCAGCAGTCAGGAAGTCAAACAATATATTGTATTGGGCACATATGCTTCAAAAGACCTGTTTAATGTGTTAAAAAGCAAAGATGTCACTTTGAGGACCAAGATGCATTTGACCCAAGCCATGGTATTTTCAATCATCTCATGTGCATGAAAGTTGAACAATGAATAAGAAAGACTGAAGAAGAATTCATGCATTTAAATTATGGTGTTGGCAAAGAATACTGAATATACCATGGACTGCCTAAAGAATGAACAAATCTGCCTTGGAAGAAGTACATCCAGAATGCTCCTTAGAAGGGAGGATGGCAAGACTTCATTTCATGTACTTTGGACATATTATCAGGAGGGATCAATCCGTGAAAAAAGACATCATGCTTGGTAAAGTTAATGGTCAATGAAAAAGAGGAAGACCCCCAAGGAGAAGAATTAATACAGTAGCTGCAACTATGGGCTCCAAGAAAGCAATGATTGCTAGAATGGCTCCGACCAGGCTATGTTTTGTTTTGTTGTACACAGAGTCACTATGAGTCAAAACTGATTTGACAGTGCCTAACAAAGACACCACTCCTCAGAAGGAAGTTTGGGCAATCTACTTCCATAGTGATACCGCCTTGGAAACCCAAGAGGGGTCGCTGTGAGTCAGGTCTGACTTGACAGCACATAACAACAACAACAACAACAACAAATGCTTTAGACCAAACTACACAATTGGAAAACCTGGCCTTATTCAATTCTAAATAGTTAGAAGCAAATGGCTCAAATGTCCTTTTGCATAGCAAGACATCATATGGAATATGAAAGGTCATTCTTTGTTTCTGTTTTTAATGTCTTGCCTCACATTTAAGCATACTGAGAAATAATTAGCTTTCTTATAAGTCAGGAAGAAAAAGGGAGGGAACGGAATTTTGACCACATCTTGTTGTTATTAGATGCTGTCGAGTGATTCTGACTCATAGCAATCCTGTGTGACAGAGTAGAACTGCCCTATAGAGTTTTCTTGACTATGATCTTTAGAGAAGCAGATTGTAAGATCTTTCTCCTGGGAAGCCACTGGGTGGGTTCAACCCACCAACCTTTCCATTATTAGTTAAACACTTAACCATTTGCACCAGCAGGCATCCTTTGATCACATTTAGAAATATTAAATATGATTCAAAGATGAAACACACCTATGTATCCATGCTGGAAAGATTAAGAAAAGAGGGTTTAAACTGTGTCCCTGCCGTGAACTCTGAATTGTCTTGGCAGTGAGTGGAAAGAAAATGACACTAGCGGACAAGGAAAATGATTAACAGGAACACGGTATTGTTGGAACGAGAATGCATTTGGCTACCTCCACTAAGTATCCAAAATCTCATGTTGCTACATGGACTGGAGAGCAAGATAAGTTCTGATGATTATAAGTGTCGGTTCTTCTTTTTGTAAGGCATGTCACAGGTTAGAAAGTCAGGGAATCTTAGAAGTTCCTTGTCCTCTATTGCACCCAATTTACTATTTAATTTTGTGTGCTAATATATATGTAAGTTTTGATTCTCAAATCATAACCACAACAATTTTTGATGTTTATATTTTTGCCTTTTCAGATTTCAAGTTGGAGATTTTTCAGGTCATAATTTGAAAATGCTGCTGATTTTGTTCCTCATAATAATTTGTTCCCATGTTTCTGTGAACCAGGATTCTGGTAAGGAAAAATAATGGAAAGAATTCTTTTTCTTAACTTTCATTGTGGAAAATAGATAATATGCAAGTTTGACCTAAGTCAAGTGTTTTATTGTGTTGTTCTGTTTTGTTTTTGGAGGTTGGGACAGTGGTAGTTCAATTTTTTTTTTCATGTCACCTTTGTTTCTTTGAAGATCATTTGTTTCTGAGCCTTACTTCTTGTTAACAAAAGACAGGTAGATGAAAGATGTCATTATGTTCTCAATTTCAACCTCTTTTTAACCTCTGGGAGGTTCCATGAAAATTCTATCCATTTATATTAGCTTCAGACCTGAAAATTTGGAATGTTCTTCCTAATTCATTTGTGCCAAAATGGTGTCTTAGTTAAGTGTTCAGTGTTTGCTCCAACTTAAAACTGCTTACATTCCTTTTGTGAAGGAAATGCATACACCCTGCAGAGAAAGTCCCACAGCTACTTTCTACTGTCTGTCAGCTCTCTATGTCCAGGGAACTCAAAGTCAGAATATTGGCCCATTCTTCACCACCTCTTCAATTCATCTCCACACCTTATACTGGCTTTTACAACCTCCTCAAGGACTTTGATCTTGGCAACCAGTTTTCTAAACAGATAAACTTCACTTTGCCTTTAAAATGTCTTCCTTTGATGTCTCATTGGGCCTGATGTTCAACTTTTTGAAGAAAGGCAATGCTTTTCCCCCAATTGTTTTATGATTCCAAGTCATGAAGCCTGAATCCACCTCATGTGCCAGTCATCTATACTTCCTTCCCCCACATGAGATGTGACGTATTATTGAGGAACAGACAGGTTGTGTTGGTCACAGGAAGCCCTTCTGTGTGGGCCTCTCCTGATAGTCCTTATAGGGGTTCCAGCATTCTCTTGGAGAAAGGTGTTACTTTACTCTCACTTATTTCTTCCGTCAGATCTTCTGGCTGTATGATCATCAAAGGAATCTCAAGCTGGTTGCAATTTGGTTGTTTAGAATATAAAAAAATAACCATTTTTTCCACTATGCTTCAATTGAACTGCTACAAAAAGAATGAAGTAACACACAAGAGTGCCAACATAACAATTATAAAAAGGAAAAGATTGAAGTTATTTGAATTTGACTAAAATTTATTTAGTAACTATTTCAGATAATCAGAATCTCATCAGAAATACCTTAGATATTTTCTAGTTCAAGGTCTTCATTTTAAAGGTGAGGGAAACTGAGGCTCAGATGTATTGAATGACTTGTTAGAGATCCTAGAGTTAGCTGATGACAAAGTCAGATCTTCCAGTACTTGCTCAATTACACTGTATTTTCTTAAATACATACACACACATATACACAATTTCCCTTTCTTCCCTAGACAAGATATTCATCTTATATGAGGGTGTAGGAGCTCTGAATCCAAATCATCAGACCACCGGGGAAGGACTTTTAATGCTTGAACCCAGTGATTGTCTATCATAGGAAAAAAGATAATTTGAGATACCTAGCATTGGTAGCATAGTGCCTAAGTTACTTGACAGCTATCCAGAAGGCTGGCTGTTCAAACCCACAAGCCACTCCTCGGAAGGAAGGTTGGGCAATCTATTTCCATAGTGATACCGCCTCGGAAACCCAAGGAGGGGTTGCTATGGGTCGGTTCCAACTCGACGGCACATAACAACAACAACAACAACAACAAGCATTGAATGTAGCATTGAATGAAGTTTAAAAGTTCAGGAAAATATTGTATTGCTGTATAAAAATTACACTTTAATGAGAACTAAAGCTATAATCCCTTTTCTAGCCCAAGATATATTTGTTTCCATCATATTTTATATATGTGAGAACATATTTACCAATTACAATTCTCACTTCTTTGATTTATCAAAAATATTATGTTGTTGTTGCCCCGACTCATAGCGACCCCTCCTTGGGTTTCCGAGGCAGTATCACTACAGAAGTAGGATTGCCCAACCACAACCTTAAAATAGATTGAGACAAACTCATATTTTTATGATTTTGAAACATTTTTTTAAACCTCATGTTGACAGTTTGAAATACAAAACTAATTTGTGTATAAGCCCATCAGATCATCTACCTTATTTAAATGGGAGTCACAATGACAGGCATTCTTTCAAATTTCACCTTTCAAACAAATTCAAAGCAATTTCATTCTCAATTAAAATTTCATCTTGTTGATATAAATTGAGATCAAAATTCTGAAAGCCAAGAAAAAAAGTACAAGAGAAAACTATCCACAAAAGTTATAAACATCCATGATTTTACTTCTCTGTATTTACCTATTAGTTAATGCCTTGTGCAAGTTATGATTACTTTTATAATTAGTTCAAATGAAAGGCTGTAACAAATGAATGGGCTCAAGAAATAGATACTTCTTTCTCTTGAGAAAATTTGCAATTTCAGGCTAGTATTTTCTGTTCATTGGGAAGGAAATAAGAAAATAAGTACAAGAGGAAACTAAGTTTATTCTCATATTTAAAAAAAAAAACAAAACAAAACACTGCCATCAAGTCGATTCTGACTCATAGCAACCCTCTTTGGTTTTCCAAGGTGGTAAATCTTTATGGAAGTAGATTGCCCAGTCTTCCTTCTACAGAGTGGCTGGTGGATTTGAACCACCAACCTTCTGGTTAGCTGTCAATGCTTTAGTTGGCATTAAATATGGCAGTAAGTTTTTCAGGTTTTTGCTTTGCTCATGTGTCTGTTATGGTTTTGTAGGCCCTGAGTATGCAGATGTCGTGTTTCTGGTGGACAGTTCTGACCACGTGGGAGCTAAGTCCTTTCCACTTGTGAAAGCATTCATCAACAAAATGATTAACAGTCTCCCCATAGAAGCTGACAAATACCGTGTGGCCCTGGCCCAGTACAGCAACAAACTTCACAATGAATTCCAACTGAGCACCTTCAAGAGCAAGAACCCCATGTTGAACCACCTCAAGAAGAACTTTGGATTCCTTGGCGGGTCCCTGCGAATAGGAAATGCCCTCCGGGAGGCTCACAGGACCTATTTCTCTACACCCACAAATGGGAGAGACAAGAAACAGTTTCCCCCCATTTTGGTGGTCCTGGCTTCAGCCGAGTCTGAGGATGACGTGGAAAAGGCTGCTAGAGCCCTGCAGAAAGACGGGGTGAGGATCGTGTCTGTGGGGATGCAGAGAGCTTCAGAGGAAAACCTGAAAGTCATGGCCACATCTCAGTTTCATTTCCACCTGCGGACAATCAGAGACCTCAGCACATTTTCACAAAACATGACACAGATCATCAAGGATGTAATTCAGTACAAGGAAGGAGCAGTCAATGATGTCCTGGTAGAAGGTGGGCTTACATATGTAGGAATGATGACAAATTGCTTTTGAAAAGATAGCATGAGGAGAGAATTTAAACTCTGTAAACACCTTTTCCCTGGGCTGAACTTTCAGAATGTTAAATGTAGTGTGTTCAAGGGGACCCAATGTTTGTGACCATTGTAAACCTAGTGAATCCACCTTGGTGTTCCACATATACCTTATGTGGATGAATCACAGGCCATTTACAGGCTTTTTAAAGATTCAGACCACCTGCTTACCTCTGAGCTACCTCCCTGGGCTTTAGCTGCTATGTCATTTTATTACAGGTAAATTAAAAAGGTAAATTTGCCCTGAAGAAAATCCTGACTCCTGAAGTCATATGATTTAATCACAGTATCTTCGAGCTAGGAACAACTTCAGCTAGCCCAAATATGTATTCTGCAGAGATAAAATTGTGTTCATTCTTAGGGGTGATGTGATCTGGCCAGGAGCCAGGTAGAAATTTGAAGTCAGAGCCAGGTCAGGTCTTCTGGGTCCCAGGCCCACGTAGTTTCAACCTCACACTGCTTCCCACTCTGCTGCTCTGTCCTGAATTAGCCTCCTTTGTTCTGTTCCATTTCCAACCTGTACTCCCAGTCAGACTTCTTGCATGCCTCTGTGAACAAGAATGGCCAAGATTTTATGAACATCATTCAAGCAAGGAACAGGGGAAAGCCAGTAAAAAATTATTTGTTCATAGTATACATAACAAAATAGAGCAAACTCACATTATTCCTAGTTAAATCAACTTGAATTAAATTACATATATAATTATTTATTAATAATAGAGAAATCCCTAGGTGGTGCAAACAGTTTGCACTCAACTGGTTGGTGGTTCAAACCCACACAGCGGTATACTGTGGAAGAAAGGCTTGGCAATCTTCTTCCATTGACAAGAAAACCTTATGGAGCAGTTCTGCTCTGTAACATGTGGGATCACCATGAGTCAGAACTGACTCAAAGGTAACTAACAACAACAACAACAACAATAACATTGATAATAGAGAGTATTTTCTTGTGGGAAACTCTGAAAGTATGAATCCTCATTACTAGTATCTTTTCCAAATAAAATAATTGAAAGCACAATTGCTGTTCTATGACCAGTCCTTAGTACTATTTGGACTATACCCCAAAACCAAACCCACTGCCTTCGAGTTGATTCCGACTTGTAGTGACTCCATTGGATTTCCAAGGTGGCAAATCTTACAGAAGTAGATTGCCCCATCTTCCTTCCACGGAGCTGCTGGTTAGCAGTCAAATGTCTTAGGCACTGTACCATCAGAGCTCCTCATGTGGACTATAAGTACTAATTATAATGGTGATGATGATTTAAATGATTTTAATATGACCTTAATAGGTACTGTTCATTAAGTAAGCTAAGCACATTATCTCATTTCATTTCCATAATAACTCTATCAGGTTAATTACTATTTTTATTATCTCTGCTTTACAGGTGAGGAAGACTGTTTAGGGAAGATCCAACATTTGATCCCACGCCTTCTGATCTCAGCTTCATAATCACTTTGTGTACCTCCTTCTTTCTTTAAGTGTACAGCCAAGCTGTACACTTCATGTTATCTGATGAGCAGAGATGTTGAACCTCTAACTAAAATTGTGCCTGTTCCTTTCTTGCCTATGCAGTTTGCCAAGGCCCTTCTGTAGCCGACGTTGTGTTCCTGTTGGATGTGTCCATCAACGGCAGCCTGGAGAACTTTGACAATCTTAAAGACTTCCTGGAAGAGAGTGTCTCTGCTCTTGACATAAAAGAACACTGCATGAGAGTTGGCCTTGTGGCCTATAGCAATGAGACGACAGTGATAAACTCACTGAATGCAGGCATAAACAAGTCAGAGGTTCTCCAGCACATACAGAACCTCTCTCCCCAGACTGGGAATGCCTACACTGGAGCTGCCATCAGGAAGATCAAGAAAGAAGTCTTCAGTGCACGGCATGGCAGTCGGAAGAATCAGGGGGTGCCTCAGATTGCAGTGCTGGTGACACATAGACCATCAGAAGACAACGTGACCAAGGCAGCTGTGAACCTGCGGCGTGAGGGCGTGACCATCTTCACCGTGGGCATAGAGGGGGCTAGTGATGCTCAGTTAGAAAAGATAGCCTCTCACCCTGCTGAGCAGTATGTATCCAAACTGAAGACCTTCTCTGACCTGGCCGCCCACAACCAGACGTTTCTGAAGAAGCTGCGGAATCAAATAACACATACAGTCTCTGTTTTCTCAGAACGGACAGAAACCCTCAAGTCTGGTAAGGCCTTTTGCTGAGAGAAAGATTTTTCAGATCATTTTTCTTTTTTTTCTCTCCTCTTTTTTTTGTCTTTCAGAATTTATGTATACAAAGGGGACTGCAGGGATGTGATATGGATGAGGAGAACAAGTCTCTAGTTTTTACTTTAGTTTGATAATTTGTTGTCAGGTGCTGTTAAGTTGGCTTCCATTCATAGCGAACCCATGTACAATAGAACAAAACACTGCCTGGTCCTGTGCCATCCTCACAGTCTTTGCTATGCTTGAGCCCTTTGTTGCAGCCACTGTGTCAATCTATCTCATTGAGGTCTTCCCCTTTTTAGCTGACCCTCTACTTAATCAAGCATGATATCCTTCTCCAGGGACTGGTCTCTTCTGACCACATGACCAAAGCACGAGAGATGAAGTTTGGCCATTCTCACTTTTAAGGAGCATTCATTCTGGCTGTACTTCTTCCAAGACAGATTTGTTTGCTTTTCTGACAGTCCATGGTATTTTTAGTATTCTTTCCCAGCACCACAGTTGAAACGCATCAATTCTTCTTTGATCTTCCTTATTCATTGTGCAGCTTTCACATATGTATGAGGCTATTGAAAATCCCATAGCTTGGGTCAGGTGTGCTTTAGTCTTCTTTGCTCATTAATACTTTAAAGAGGTCTTTTGCAACAGATGCCCCAGTGCAATACATCATCTGATTTTTTGAATGCTGCATCCACAGACATTGATTGTGGGTCCAAATAAAATTAAATCCCTGACAACCTCAATCTTTTCTTCATTTATTGTGATGTTGCTTATTGGTCCAGTTGTGAGGTTTTGTTTTTGTTTTTTTTTTTTATGTTGAAGTATAATCCATAATGAAGACTGTGGTCTTTGATCTTCATCAGTAAGTGCTTCAAATCATCTTCACTTTCAGCAAGCAAAGTTGTTTCATCTGCATATTGCAGGTCCTTAATGAATCTTCTTCCAATCCTGATACTGCATTCTTCTTTTTATAGTCCAGGTTCTCAGATTATTTGCTTAGCATACAGATCGAAGAAGTATGATGATAGGATACCCTGACACACACCTTTCTTGATTTTAAACCGTGTGATATCCCCCTGTTCTGTTCAAATGACTCCCTGTTGGTCTATGTACAAGTTCTTCATAAGCACAATTAAATATTCTGGAATTCCCATTCTTTACAATGTTATCCATAACGTGTTTTGTCCATACAGTTGAATACTTTTGCATAGTCAAGAACCATTAATAAACATCTTTCTGGTACTCTCTACTTTCAGCCAAGATCCATCTGATATCAGCAATGATATTCCTCATTCCACATACTCGTCTGAATCCAGCTTGAACATCTGGCAGTTCTCTGTCAATAATATACTGGTGTAACTGCTTTAGAATCATCTTCAGCAGAATTTTACTTGCATGTGATATTAATGATACAGTTTGATAATTTCCAGTCTGTAGGATCCCCTTTCTTTGAAATGGGCACAGATATTGATCTCTTCTAGTTGATTGTCCAGTCAACTGTCTTCTAAATTTCTTAGCATAAACAACTGAGTGTCTCCAGTGCTGCTTCCGTTTGTTGAAACATCTCAGTGGGCATTCCATCAATTCCTGCAGCCTTGTTTATTGCCAGTTCCTTCAGTGCAGGTTAGAGTTCTGCCTTCAGTACCATATGTTCTTGATCATATGCTATGTCCTGAAGTGGTTGAACATTGACCAATTCTTTTTGGTACAGTGACTCTGTGGATTCCTTCCATCTTCTTTTGATGCTTCCTGCATCATTTAATAATTTGCCCATAGAATCCTTCAGTATTGCAACTCAAGGCTTGAGTTTTTTTCTTCTTTTTTTTTAAGCTTGAGAAATGCCAAATTTCTTCTCATTTGGTTTCTAATCCAGATCTCTGAACATTTCATAACACTTTACTTTGTCTTCTCAAGCTTCCCCTTGAAATCTGTTCAGCTCTTTTATTTAATCATTTCTTCCACTCACTTTAATTACTCTCTGTTTAAGAGCACGTTTCAGGGTCTCTTCTGACATCCAGTTTGGCCTTTTCTTCCTTTCCAATCTTTTTAATGACATTTGCTTTCTTCATGTGTGATGTTCTTCATGTCATCCATTATTTGTTTGGTCTCTGGTCATTGGTTTTCAAATCTGTTCTTCAGATGGTCTCTAAATTCAGGTGGGATATACTCAAGATTGTATTTTGGCTCTTGTGGACTTGTTTAAATCTTCTTCAGCTTCACTTTGAACTTGCATGTGAGCAATTGATGGTCTGTTCCACTCTTGGCCTTGTTCTGACTTTGAACATCTCTATCACTTTTTTCTACAGATGTAGTTGATTTGATTCCTGTGTGGTCCATCTGGCAAAGTCTACCAGATAGCCCCCGTTTATGTTGTTGAATAAAGGTATTTGCAATGAGTGAGTCATTGGTCTTGCAAAATTCTATCATGTGATCTCAAGCATTGTTTCTTTCACCACAGCCATATTTTCCAAATGCTTCGTCTTTGTTTCCAGCTTTCATATTCCAATTGCCTGTAATTATCAATACATCCTGATTGCATGTTTAGTCAATTTCAGATTGCAGAAGTTGGTAAAAATCTTCAGTTTGTTTGTTTTTGGCTTTTAGTGGTTGGTGTGTAAATTTGAATAATAGTAGTGTTAGTACTTTTCCTTGTAAGTATATTATATTATCCTATCACTGACAGCATTGTACTTTGGTATACATCTTGAAATGTTCTTTTTGGCATTCATCTTCAATTTGGCATTCCCAGCATAATAGACCACATGGCTGTCTGATTCAGAATGGTGAATACTTGTCCATTTCAGCTCACTAATGCCTAGGACTAATGCCTAGGACGGAGCTCTGGTAGCATAGTGGCTAAGACAGTTGCCTGCTATCCAGACGGCTGGCGGTTCAAACCCACCAGCCACTCCTCGGAAGGAAGATGGGGTAATCTACTTCCGTAGTGATACTGCCTCGGAAACCCAAGGATGGGTCGCTATGAGTCAGGTCTGACTCGAGGGCACATAACAACAACAATGACAACAATTTGATTGCTACCTCCAGAACACCATACTTAGCTATTTTTCTTCCTTTACTGTTTTCTTTCTCTCCCCTTTGTCTCTCATCTTCCCCTTCTCCTTACTTTCTTGTTCTTATTTTTTCTCTCCCTTTTCTTCTTTCCTCATCCCTAAATTCCAGTTTACAGTATAAGTAGGAATTATGATTTGGATAGGAGTCCTGGTGGCACAGTGGTTAAAGCGGTTGGCTGGTAACTGAAAGACTGGTGGCTCAAACTCATCAGCTGCTCTGTGGGAGAAAGATGTGGTGGTGTGCTACCATAAAGTTTTACAGACTTGAAACCCTATAGAGAAACCCTGTTCTGTCCTTTATAGTCACTATGAATCAGAATCAACTCAATGGCATTAGGTTTGTTTTTCTTTTGAACAAGAGAGGATACTTTTTGCCTTTCTTCTCAGGGGACTTAGGACTGTTCCCATGGTTTTCATGTAACATCAGCATAAGCATTCTATGAGTCAGAACTGACTCTGAAGCAACGGATTATGTTTTGGATTGAACCTGGAGTGATGAATTTGTTGGGAAGTTGCATTCTAGTATCTGAGAGTTTAGAGAATGAGACAGAAAGCAATATATTTTATATATTTTTAATATGCTTAATATTTACACACACAGTCTTAGTATTTATATGTATGTGTATATTGAATACATTCTTGGATAACTATTGATAGCATGCGTACTATAAAAATATTGCCCTACATACATAATGCCACTGACAATCCCCCTGCTTTAGTTATTTGACCAGGTATGAGTGAGGAATAAATAATTTGTTCAAGATTTCAAGGAAAAGAACTCATATGGCTATAATGTTCCATTAAATACTTTCTCTACTCCACAACACACCTTTTGACTTCTTGCTAAGCAGTTATTTACTAATGAGAAAAGGGACTTTTAAAAGGCGTTTAAAATTTTTCTTTCCAATCTTTGTACTATGTCCAAATTTACCCTCATTCATGGCAGAGAAATATCTAAATAGCACTAAAGTATCAGAAGTAATTCATTTGGCTCAACTGATGCTAATAGCCATAATTTTAAGCCTGTCTTTTAAGCCTAGGAGTTGTTTCCCATCTTTCTGTCTGGAGAAGCTCATACTTGTTCTCTTTTGTTTTTTTTCTCAACTACTCCCATTTCCTCTTCACACTTGCCCCAAATGCCAGACTCAGTTTTTTGTTCTATTTTAGGTTGTGTGGACACGGAAGAAGCTGACATCTATCTGCTCATTGACGGCTCAGGGAACACTCAAGCCACTGACTTCCATGAAATGAAGACCTTCCTGTCAGAGATTGTAGGGATGTTCAACATTGCTCCCCATAAGGTGCGGGTTGGGGCTGTCCAGTATGCTGACACCTGGGACTTGGAATTTGAGATCAATAAATATTCAAATAAGCATGATTTGGGAAAGGCCATTGAGAATATTAGGCAGATAGGTGGGAATACAAACACAGGTGCAGCTCTGAATTTCACTCTGGAGCTGTTGCAAAAAGCAAAGAAGCAGCGAGGAAACAAAGTGCCACGTCATCTTATTGTCCTGACAAATGGCATGTCCAAGGATAGCATCTTGGAGCCCGTGAACAGACTAAGAGAGGAGCTCATCAATGTTTATGCTATTGGGGTCAAGGAGGCCAACCAAACACAGCTGCACGAAATTGCTGGTGAGGAAAAGAGAGTGTACTACGTGCATGACTTTGACTCTTTGAAAGACATAAGAAATCAAGTTGTTCAAGAAATCTGTGCAAAAGAAGGTAAGAGAATTGGTGACTTCACCTTTAGACTTCAGCTCACACACATATTGCTTTCATGGGGAGAGTTGACGTTGTTGGTTTAGAGAAATAATATAAATTTCTAAGTCGAGATTTGTTGACCCGTGTAACTATGTTTGTTCTCCAGAACAAAAGTAAAGGCTCATTAAAGCATTGCTGACATTTGGGAGTTTCCCTAATAAGTACTAATTAGCTTCTTCCCACAAATCCCTGCTAGAGTAGATGCACAATTATGTGCTGCCATGTGCAATATGATCGAATAATTTCAGATCTGAGAAGTACTTTGGATTTATTTAAATTGCTTTCTAATAAAACTTCTATGAAATCTTTTAGAGCTGTATCATTAGTTTGCAACCTACTGATAGGGTGATTCTTCCCCCCTAAGGGGACACTTGACAGCATATAACAACAACAAGGGGACATTTGACAATGTCTATAGAAACTTGTTTCAATGTCTATAGATACTTGTTATTGCTACAATTGAGGGGATGCTACTGACATTAAATGGCTAAACATCCTACAATATGATACAATGCACAGATAGCCACCCATGATAAAGACAAAAGGTTAGTAGTGTTGAGGTTGAGAAACCTTGAGTTACATATTACATATTAAATATAATATTCTCATTTTTATTGCCTTCAATGCTTTACTTACTTGCTAACATTCCTGACCAAACACACACTTAATTGCAATTTAGAATCATTTGTGTTTTAGATTTTTCTGTTTACTGGTTTTATCACATGTAGCCAACTTGGGAGGAGCTCAGGTGGTACAGTGGTGAAAGCATTCAACTGCTAACCGAATAGGTTGACGGTTTGAACCCACCAGCCACTCTGTGGGAGAAAAATGAGGCAGTCTGTTTCTGTAAAGATTTACATCCTTGGAAACCCTATGGGACAGTTCTACTCTGTCCTACAGGGTCACTTGCTGAGTCAGGATCGACTCAATGGCAGTGACAGGGTAGCAGACTTGAGTAAACATCCCTATTTCTCTCACGCAGCCTGCAAAGAGATGAAAGCCGACATCATGTTTTTGGTGGACAGTTCTGGCAGTATAGGACTTGAAAATTTCGGCAAAATGAAAACATTCATGAAAAACCTGGTGAGCAAATCTCAGATTGGGGCAGATCGGGTACAAATCGGTGTCGTCCAGTTCAGCCACATCAATAAGGAGGAGTTTCCGCTCAACAGATACATGTCCCCACGTGAAATTTCAGACGCAATAGACCGCATGCCTCACCTAGGAGAAACCACTTTGACTGGAAGTGCCCTGAACTTTGTGTCTCAATACTTCAGCCCTGCCAAGGGAGCCCGGTCCAACGTCAGGA
The DNA here is from genome assembly GCF_000298275.1 of Orycteropus afer afer. NCBI lineage: Eukaryota > Metazoa > Chordata > Mammalia > Tubulidentata > Orycteropodidae > Orycteropus > Orycteropus afer. Next base: position 24,788,951 of record NW_006921590.1, read on the forward strand.
AGTTTCTCATCCTCATCACGGATGGTGAAGCTCATGACATAGTAAAGGACCCAGCAGTAGCACTTCGTCAAGAAGGCATCATTATCTACTCTGTGGGAGTGTTTGGATCCAATGTTACCCAGCTTGAGGAGATCAGCGGGAGGCCAGAGATGGTTTTTTATGTTGAGAATTTTGACATTCTGCAGCGCATTGAAGATGATCTTGTTTTTGGAATTTGCAGCCCCCATGAAGGTAGGCGTGGACATAGGCACTAATGGGACTATTCAAACATCAGGTGTCAATGTTACTCATCATTTATTGAATTGGTAGACAGTCATTTAAACATTGTAAACTTTTTTGATTAACTGAGAATTTATCCTAGTGGCTTTTGAATTGCATGTGAAATGCAACTTTTTTTTTTTTTTTTAATTTAAATCCCTGTGCCCTTCATATCTGTGCATTCCTGTCTGTCCAGCTTTCCCTCTACTAGAATGCTGCCCCTCTGGTGTCTCATGGCTGATTGATCTAAGGGGTGCATCTCCCTAGAGTAGGTGGGTGCATCTTCCTGGGGTAGGTGTTCTGCATGCAGGTCTTTCTGCTGTGGGGCTGAAAGCCAATCCATAGAAGTTAGTCCATTTCCAGGCCCAAAGGGTAGCTTGGGGCCTGTTCTGGTTCCCTAGTGCTCCTCTAACAAGAATATACCACAAATGGGATGGCCTTAACAAACAGGAGTTTATTCTTACAATTTGGAGGCTTTAAGTCCATGTTCAGAGTGCCAGGCTCTAGGGGCTGGGTGAAAGCCCCTCAACCTTGGGCTTCAGCTTTGCCTCCAACTCCCAGCCCACTGAAGCTAGAGGCCTTTCTTCACTCAGACAGCTGCTGGCTGCTGAGGCTGAGAAGCCCAAGGTTGACAAGTAAAAAGGCACAGTCCTGATGTTACCAAACCACATGGCAGGCCATTAATTTAAGTCCATCGTAAGTCCCAAGGTTGGGAGAATGGCAGAGAATGGCAGGCTGCTGAACAGCAACATCAGTACATGCAGGGTCTAAGCATGCCATAGGCTAGAGACTACCCCCAAGGTTTCTCCTTATATGCAGGAAGCAGACCACATCCCAAAGGCAGCTACTCAGCTGCTTGTAGTACATCCCACCATGGAGTTGATTGCCAGTCTCATTGTGGGGAGTAACTACCACCAGCTGCCCAGCCACTCAACCAGGCCCAGCCAAGTTGACATACAAATTTAACTACCACAAGGCCATAGTCTCGGTTCCACCAGTTTCTATCTGACTGGTAATTCTGCTCATTTTTGTGTTTTTTAATTTTTCTCTACATTTTTCCTCACACTCTAGCCAGGATCTTCAGTCTCGATCCCTTTCCAAGTGGTTGGCATTGTAGCTGGGCACCATCTAGTTCTGGTCTCGGGGTCCTGAAAGCTGAGGTTCTCTGGACCATCTTATCCTTGGACTAATTGTTTCCAGATGCCTTTGATTTTCTTCACTCTTCTTTGCTTCAGATGAGAGAAGAACAATAGTTGTATCTTAGGTGGCCACTTGAAACCTTTTAACACCCCAGTGGCTACTCACTGAAGTAGATTGTAGAACAAGATTGTTATGTATTAGGTTGTGCCAATTGAGCATGATGTCCTGTGAGAGTATGGTCCCAAGTCCACAGGCCTGGTGATTCTCTCTCTCAGGGTGTTTGGTTGTCTCTGAGAAGTTACTCCAATTTTTTCTTCTGTTGTTTCTGTAATGTATGTGACTAATTTTGTAGCACAAGTACATATGTAAGATTATCTTCAGCCAAATCTATCATTGGTCTAGGGCATATTCCTATTCACCTACCTCCACCTGACCTTCTCAAAGAAGAGATGCAACTTTCTTAAACAGAACTAAGTAATCGAATTAGGCAGTCAGGTGAATGGGAAAGAACAAGTTGGTGCACTTTAGATTCTCTCTCATTTGTATCCAAAGAGCACGGGCGTGATGAATCTTCCATTTAAAAAAAAAAAAAAATAGTATAATCTCTTGTCTTAGGTCAAGTTCTCTGGAAGTAGATAAGTCTAGGAATCTTTTGAAAAAGATTTATTGAAAGAGAGTCTTGAGAAGGGAGTAGGGAAAGCAGGGAAAGGCACAGATAGGAACTTAGCAAGGAGGTGGTCTTAACTGGAGTTTAGCTTCAGCCTCATCCCCTGGGGAGTTCTAGAGCGTGAATTATACCATAGAGTTGGTCCTTTCTGGAAGCATGGGCCCAACCTCTTGTACCTTGTGTCATTCTCTACACATGGGCTGCTGAGGTAGGCTTAGAGGGGCATAACCACTTGCCCAAAGTGGCTCCTGTTTGGTCTAGCATCCACTGAAAATGAATGCTTTTATAAAATAAGATAATGTTTTGTGGAAAATACTCTAATATTCATTAAGTCCTGTAAAGGAGGAATTTAGTGAGGGAACTTAAGCAATAGATGTTTCAAATGAAGTAAATGGCATAGTTTCCACCCTCCTCCTATGAACCTGCAGAGAAATGGAAGCAATGAAACAAATAAAAAAAAAGTTCATCAAATGTAAGGGACTGATTTATACTATGACTCCCCAGAGCTTGATGGCAGAGGCATTCTGAAGAAGTCTATTTGAAGGAAATGGATCTTAATGGAGTTTTGAAGGAAGAGAGAAATACTATTCTGTTATTCAAATTACGTTCAGCTCACACTAGAAAGCTTTATGATTGTGGATTGTGGTGAGCACTTTGAGGGAAAAGGAGTATACCTGATTTATATTCCCTGATAATCCCACCCAGAACAAATCTGAACTTTTAGAATGGTCCCAACCCTGAGTGATTACACCCAGGTCCCTGAGTAGTCCTACCAGACTTTGCAGGACAGCAGAAGGCCAAAAAGGCATAGTTTCTTTCTTAGCGGAACCAGCCCTGCTTAACAATTTGGTTTATGGTTCAGTACATATGACCTCTAGTCAGTGGGGTAAGTACATTGACTATGGGGTTTTTAATAACCTTGCCACATAGTAAGGGGCCTGGCAAAGAAAGGACAAATTGATGAGTCTCTGGAGAGTGGGGGTTATTGCTTACAATCCCATTTCTCAAGAATAGATGAGTTAACATTTAGAACAAGCCTTTCTAAGGCCTGTAGAGAGAATGTGTGATTCACGGTCTAAATAATTAGCCATCTTATAATCTTACTTCTCCAGAATTGATAACTTAGAACACTCTGGTCTTCAGATTGAACATGCTATCCATGACTAAAATGTTAATTAGGTCTTTCCTGCTTTATTTTTCCATAGCCTTGACCCAGATTAAGAAAGCTAATATGATCACTTAGTTGGGCCAAGTGAAAAATGGACTTATGTCTATGATGAGGTCCAATAATGAAAACAGATAATGTTTCAAGAAAGTCAAAAAGGAACAAATGTAACCTTAAAAAGTCACCCATCAAAGAACCAGGAAAAATATACAGTATTGTCAAATTTATTTCTTTCAGTAATTTTCTCTAAGGTTTATCTTAAGAATAAAATCTCATGATTCCTGTGGCTTAAAAATAAATAAATAAATAAAGACAAATTTGTATAAATGAAAGCACATGTTAAAGAATCCATTTATGCAAGAAAAATGCCACAGAATTGTATATTTTTTTAAAAGTCCAAAAGTACTTGAAATTTTTATTCTTGGTGAGTCTGTGATGGATGGCCCCCTCACACCTCTCACAATGGACTACACATCTTCCTTGTCTTACAAACTCACCTGGTTGAGGATTATGCACTGGCAACATAAATAAACGTGTGTTGTCTTGGTTATTTAGGGAATCGACATTCTAATATAGAACATGATCCCATGGAGAGGGAACACCAACAATTTTTTTTTTAAGAAAATTAAAAAATCTCCCATGGAAACCGTGTGCAAGAGTGGGGGAGAAGAGGTATATGGAACTTTCTGCATTTTCTGTGTAATTTTTCTGTACACTTAAACTGCTCTAAAATATAAAGTTTATTTTTTAAGTCTCCCATCATACCCAAAGCAAATTTCATATGGTTTTCCTTTCTCTTCTCCTTTTAGAATGCAAGCGGATTGAAGTTTTAGATGTTGTGTTTGTGATTGATAGCTCTGGCAGCATTGACCATGATGAATATAATATCATGAAGGACTTTATGATTGGCTTGGTGAAAAAAGCCGATGTTGGCAAGAATCAGGTCCGGTTTGGTGCTCTGAAGTATGCTGATGACCCAGAGGTGCTGTTTTATCTCAATCAGCATGGCACAAAAGGGGAGGTGATTTCGGTGCTCCAGAATGACCAGCCCATGGGGGGCAACACTTACACTGCTGAGGCACTAGGATTCTCAGACCACATGTTCACTGAAGCCCAGGGCAGCCGCCTACACAAAGGGGTCCCCCAGGTCCTCATTGTGATCACCGATGGAGAATCCCATGATGCAGATAAACTCAATGCCACAGCAAAGGCCTTGCGAGACAAGGGCATTCTTGTCCTGGCTGTGGGGATTGCCGGTGCCAATCCTGTGGAGCTCTTAGCCATGGCAGGGTCAAGTGACAAATACTTCTTTGTGGAGACTTTTGGAGGCCTGAAGGGGATATTTTCAGATGTGTCAGCCAGTGTCTGTAACTCTTCAAAAGTAGGTAAGGTTTGTCAATTAAGATTTTCCTAATAGTTTGTAGCAGAAGGTCAAATGAGGGAGAAACCAAAGTAACAGTCCTCAGGAGCAAGTTCTCCAGAGAGAAAAGAGGAGCTCTAATTGTTTTGTATAACTTCCCACAATTACAGAATCTCAGAGATAGAAAGACCTCAAGGACATTTGATTTTTCCCCAAGGAGAAATACTTTTTACAGCATTTTAACTCACTTCTGCCTAAACTCTTCTAATGATGGGAAACTCATTATGTTTGAATAGGCTATATTTATTAGAACATGCATTTACTTGCATGTCATTTCCACCCACTAGTTCTTTTTCCTGCTCTTTACACAAGAAGTCAAATTACATCTCCTCCTAACAGCCAGCATCATTGCATGAAGTCTTTTCTCCTCTATGACTAGAAGTCCCTAATTCCTTCACTTATTTTTACAATGTCACAAGCTCTTTCAAATGGGAAGCCCAGTATTAAGTGCTTCGTTCTAGCCTAAGATGTTTCCAAGGAAGATCTCAGTGGGACGTCCTTTACACTGAATGTTGTGTTTCTATTCTGGCAGCTGAAAATTTCATTGCCATCTTTATTTATTTATTTGGCTGCCATTTTACAGTTTTGATTCAGAAAGAAGCTCTAGTGGTGCTGTGGTTAAGGCATTAGCCTGTAACCAAAACATTGGTGGTTTCAACCCACAACTGCTTTGTGGGAGAAAGATGAGGCAATCTGCTTCCACAAATTTCCACTCCCTATGGGAGTCACTATGAGTTGGAATCGACTCAGTGGCAGTAGATTTGGTTTGGTTTGAAAATTCCTTGGAGCCCCTGAGTGGTGTAAATGGTTAAGTGCTAGACTACTAACCAAAAGGTTGGCAGTACAAATCCACCCAGAGGGGCTCAGAAGACAGCCTGGTGATCTGTTTCTGAAAGGTCACAGCCTTGAAAACCCTATGAACTAGTTCTACTCTGCACACGTGGGGTCGCCATGAGTCATAATCAGCTTGATGGCAACTAACAGCATCAAAATTCTTTAGTATTTTTGTTAAAATGTATTGTATTAAAAATACCATTTTTATTAGATGAATTGCTATTAATCTAGGATTCTGACATCTTGATGCAGTTGTTTTTTTAAAGAAGTATTAGATTGCCATGGGAGAAAAAAGGGCTGTTCATGCACAGGAGACAGCTCAGGGGGCAGGAGTGCATGGAGGGATGGACACAGGGAAGAGGTAACTATCAGGAGGAGGTGGGAGGGGAGCTGTTGCATTGTGGTAAATTGTAGTCAATGTCATGAGACAACATGTGTGTGAACTGCTTTATGGAAAGCGAATTTGCTCTGTAAACTTTCACCCAAATCACACAAAAAAAGGATTAGACTGCAGTTACTATTTTTTTCTTTCACAAAACTAACAAAAGCTTTCTGGGTTTTATTAGAAACTTGGAAAACTTGTTTACCTCTTTGTGGCCCGTGCCTAAAAGATTTGAGGATCTGTCCTCAAATCTCAAAAATGGTTGTCCTTCTACATTGGAGAAGCAGGCACTGCATTTTTATATTGAAAGTTCTCCTTTGGGCAGAAAAAGAGGACTTTATTTCTTTTATTTGAATCTGAAATGAAAGAATTTAATGAGTTAAATTCAATTCCTGAAGGATCTATTTGCCATATTACTTTTTATCTCATCATTGCTTATCTCTACTGCAGGAATCCCAGCCACCTTTAACCTTTCCTGAGGCTCAATGAGAATTAACTTGAGTCAGTGGTGGGATCACTGGGGAATTCAAGGAAATGATAATGCTTACCAGAAGGCTAACGGATACATATGAGTTACGTGCCAAGCATAACTCATTCATCAGCAATGCTCTCATATTCTTTTTATTTTGGATTTACTGTGTTAATGCAAGGGAAACATTTCTAAACTATACTGCTCTGTTTATCCCAAAGTATTTTCTCAAGTAGATAGTTTCATATGCGCCAAAAAAGAGGTTAATAAAGAGCCTAACTTATCAGATATAGGCCATGAGGCATGATTTTAAAACCTCTCTTCAATTTGCCCTAATAAACCAGAAAAGTATTAATTGGCTCAACTAGCTAGGGAGGCCACATCAGTGATACAAACCATCTGTCTCTTTGTTTGAATATCCAAATGGATGTGTGTTATTTATTTATTTATTTATTTATTTTTTCCCTTGCTGTGCTACTGCCGTCACTGGGCTTTCTAAAAAGGATAAGTCTTGATTGCAGGTGAGAATAAGTTTTCTGTAGCACCCTCCCCAGTTCTGGGACATGAAAATGGCATAAGACCAACTGGGCAAGCTAAGAAAAGTATAAAAGGGGGTGTTTGTTGTCCATGCCTAGCTCTGCTTTCATGAACTGTTCATTTGTTTTTATTTTCTCTCTAATGTGACCACTGAGTAGGATAAGACAAAAAGCCACTTTGAGAAATGAGAAATGTCATTTCTGTATAGCTGAAAATATCAAATTTACTTTTGGTGAATTAAAGAAAGAAGAATAATATGCTTTTTGTTGTTGCTGTTGTTCCCTTGCCTCTTTGTAGATTGTGAAATTGAAAAAGTAGATCTTGTTTTCCTCATGGATGGTTCTAATAGCATTCAACCAGATGACTTCAAGAAGATGAAGGAATTTTTGGCATCTGTTGTTCAAGACTTTGATGTTAGCCTCAACAGAGTGCGGATAGGAGCAGCCCAGTTTAGTGATACCTATAAGCCAGTGTTTCCACTGGGAGCTTTCACAGGTGAAAAGGAGATTTCATTTCAGATTGAAAATATCAAGCAGATCTTTGGGTACACTCACATCGGTGCTGCCCTTCGGCAAGTGGGGTATTACTTCCGGTCAGACATGGGCAGTAGGATCAACACAGGTACCCCACAGGTGCTACTGGTCCTCACAGATGGGCGGTCCCAAGATGAGGTGGCTCAGGCCGCAGAAGACCTGAGACACAAAGGTATTGACATCTATTCTGTGGGCATCGGGGATGTGGATGACCAGGAGCTCATTCAGATCACAGGGACCGCAGACAAAAAACTGACAGTGAATAACTTCGACGAACTAAAAAAGGTGAAAAAGAGGATCGTTCGCAACATCTGTACCTCAGGCGGTGAAAGCAGTAAGTATTTAATGAGTTCTTTGTGTTTATTCCCCCACCCCTTGTCATCACTGACATTTTCCTCAAGCTCTATTTACATCCTTTGGGGCTGGTGGGAGAATTTGGATTTGTGCCTCTGGATTTGAAATTAAACTTCCATAACTATTAAGCTTTGTGTGTGCATGTGTGTGTGTGATCTGTGGATTGAGAAAAAGGGTGTGTGAGAGCTTGTGTCTTTTTACCTCCTTTTTTCCTAAGAGAGCATACATACCCTCTTTGTGAATGCAAATGTTTTGACTTGGGAAAGTATGAGGAAAAGGCCACTATTTGTGGTCTGGTTGATTTCAGAGGTTTGAGAAGGAGTTTCAAATAAATAAATAAACCAGTTGGTGGATTTTGGTTGCCTGGCAGTAGAACATATAGGGTTGTGAAGTGCTGTGGTACAGATGTGTAGGGAACATTCTAGAGGTTTATACCTCTATCATGAAACTTCACTGCAAGTTAGTATTTCTTAAAAATTAGCAAACTTTGATGTTTTTCCAACAGGTGGAAATAAAGTGTCTTGAAGATGGGGTAAAAAAATGCCCTGAGTGACTATGGCTCTGTATAATTAACTACCCCTGGTAAATATTAGGGAGCTCTGGTGGTGTAATGCCTAAGGCATTTGACTGCTAACCAGAAGGCTGGTGGTTCATACCCACCAGCCACTCCTCAGAAGGAAGATTGAGCAATCTATTTCCACAGAGATACTGCCTCAGAAACCGAAGGAAGGGTTGCTGTGAGTTGGATCCGACTAGACAGCAGGGAGTTTTTTTGTTTTGTTTTGTTTTGTTTTTGGTAAATATTAATCCCATATTTCTGCCAAGGAGAGGAAATATATAAATTTCCACAATGAGAAAGAAAGCTGAGAGATTGTTAAGAGGCTCTGGAGACAGCCTGAATGCAGATCTCTGCTCTATAGCCATTTTCTCTCAGGAAAGATGCTTCACTTCTCTAAATTTAATTTTCTCATCTGTGAAATGTGAACAATAGTAGCACCTAGTTCAAAAGATTGTTGTGAGGATCAGATGAGAAGATCCATATTTAAACCCTACTTTGAATAAGCATGATACCTGGGATATAATTGTAAAGTCATTTTTGTCTATCAGTGACCCATTTAATTTATTCATGGGAGCTAGCTCTTTGTCCCCTAGTGACTTTCAGGAAATAAATGAACCTCCTATTGGTGATTCATAAGTCCGTCCCAGTGTAACTATTAAAACGTTAAGCTTCTTTCAGGGTCACTCCACTTTCCCAGCCTGCTGCAGGCTGCTCATGTGCTGTGCGAGAAGAGGACACAGATGGTTGGCATTTTACCCATTATGCCCTACTTTTCACTTCTACACTCTTGCACAGGTCTTGCCTCCATCTTGCTAACCTTGGTTTCTGGACTCTCCAGAATTAGTTGGGAAGGAGGAAGAGTTAGAGAGGTGCAGGAAAGTTTTCACTTTTTAGCATCTGTCAAGAGTTGTTTTCCTGTGGCTGCAACCCTTATCTAAAGCTGGGTCCTTTCATGGGTCCTTTAGAGATTTCTCCATCCACCCGTATCATCTCCACCTCCACCAAAGAACATTGGTCCAGGGAACCATAGTTCCCTGGAGAAGGGTAAGTATATCTCAATCCCAGATCATCTCTCATGCCTTCTTTAACCCTGGGCATTTGGTGATGCCTCGAGCTTAGTTCTTCTAAGATCTCTTTGTCTCCTTCGGATAGCATTCTTGAACAGGAAATCAGATGCGCCCATGACTCTTTCTTTTACTGGGCTGTATCAGCACATTGAGACACAATAACAAATTAATTGTCCCCAACAAACACGGGAAATTATAGCTCTCCATTGCAGCTGCCTTTCCTTTGTAGGAACAGCGGCACACCAGCCTTCATCTCATTCTTTAGAATTACCAGGCTTGAGTGATTTCCAAGTTGTCTCTTAAAGCTCTTTTCTCCTGACTTAAAGTAAAGAGGAAATGTGTGTTTAGGGGGTGAGGGAGATGTGTGCGAGTGAGAGAAGGAGAGAGAGTGCTCATAGTATATAAACAAAAACTCAAACTCACTGCTGTTGAGTGGGATCCAACTCATAGCGACCCCTTCTTGGGTTTCCGAAGTGGTATCTCTATGGAGGTAGATTGCCTAACCTTCCTTCCAAGGAGTGGCTGGTGGGTTTGAACTGTCAGCATTCTGGTTAGCAGTCAAATGCCTTACGTACTATGCCACCAGAGCTCCCCTCCAAAAATGTTCTTTTATATTCCAAGCACGAACTTTTATAGACCCCATGTGAGTTAAAGATTGAGTCCCACAATTGATTAGGGGCTACTGTCTTTGTCAAAGAAGCTCTAGTGGCACAGTGGTTAAAGCATTTCGCTGCTAACCACAAGGTGAGTTGTTCCAACCCACTAGCTGCTCCACAGGAGAAAGATGAGGAAATCTGCTTCCGTATAGATTTACAGCCTTGGCAACCCAATAGGGCAGTTCTACTCTGTCGGAATTACCAGTCGGAATTAACTCTGAGGCAGTGGGTTTATCTTTTTCAAGCTTGGTTTATGGTTTCTGCATACTTCACAGTATGTCATCTGTTGTCTGTGTACCTCAGCCAAACCTTCCATGTTAATTTCCTGTTTCACGTGAAATACTTACTTCCAATTATTTACCAGAAAATTATTTTGGAACCATCTAGTTTCTACTGGACAGATTAAGAGAAAAACATGTGGAAAAAAAAAAAAAAAAAAACAGGAGTATACTCTCCAAGTAGTAAGTGAGTTATCTTTAAAGGAAATAGTCATGAAACAAAAAATAAGGAAAGTGCTCTATAATAAGATAAACTTGAAATCATTACTCCAGCAAGGAAGAATGTGAGGCCTTTGTAGCCAAGCTGTGGGCTAAGAATTGATGAGCTGGAATGAACACTGATAAGACTTCAAAGGCATGTGCAAATATATCAAGGGATGTCAGGTCTTCTTAATTTATAAATTCAAAATTAAATAAGGCAGTAGCTTGAGCAGCTTGTTGTAAGGTATGTCAAGTTGATTCCAGCTCGTAGAGCCCCCATGTGAACAAAGTAGACTGTCCTCTATAACTTTCTAGGCTGGGGTCTTTATGGAAGCAAATAGATGGGTCTTTCTTCCGCAGAACTGCTATGTGGGTTCAAAGCACTGACTTTTCAGTTAGCAAGTGAAAACTTAACCGCTGCAGTACCGGGGTGCTTGGACTTAAAGCCTGAAAACCTGGTTCTGTGTCTTATTAAAATATGTGTAATTTTGAAGAAGTCATACCCTTCCTGAGCCTTAATTATCTCATTTGTAAAATCAAATAACCTCTAAGAGTTTCTTTAATTGTACACTATGATTCAAAATATGTGAAAGGAAGTGCATGTGAATGGAGATATGAGAGAAGTACTAAGTGTCAGTATTTCTGGAGCATCTACAAAGGTACAAAGTTACAGACATGGCACTGTAAGCACTTTAAATACATGATCACATTTACATTTCCCAGCACCCTGTGGAGTTTGTATTTTATTTTTTTCTCTTTCCATTTGTGAGGAAACTGGGATTTAATGGAATATTGCTCACCTGACCACATTCATATAGTAAATAACAGACTAAGCAAATTTGAAACCTGTTTGTCTGACTCCAGACAGTTTTCTTTTATTAAACTGCCCATTTTCTTGATGTAGCTGTTGCTTATGTTACCTGATGCTGATATTATAAAGAACTAGCATCTAAGTACCATTGCCTTACTAATTAATAGTTGTACCTTATTAAGACATTGTGGGTTCATATCTGAAATTGTTCTCATAAGCTGCTGTTCCCTAAGGAAGCCACGTGCTGCTAAGCTATCAGCCTCCAATAGGACAATCTGGTAACAGAACTAGGAATAACCTATCATCACAGGCTATCCGGGAAGTGGTAAAATAAGGCAAGCCTGGATCTGAATCCAAAGTGCGCCATGTAATAACTGTGAGATTTCAGACAAGGTTCTCTAAGTCTCAGTTTCCTCTTCTGCAAATGAGTACTATAAGAGTTTCTACTTATTCTGTGTTTCATAAGGATATGTGAGATAATGAATGAGAAATGCATGGTAATATTCAGTGAGTACGAATTGCTATCATAGAATGCTACAGAGGGTTCCTTGAAGTGATCTTATGTATGCAAATACATGGAATGATGCAATTAGTTCACAGACGAATGATTACCAAGAGTTCCTTGGTTTAGAAACTAAATATTTTAGGAACATTTCAAAGCTAGATTCAACTCTAATGTCTCAATATACGCTAAATTCCTAAAGCAACTAAACTCCAAAGTCTGTTTGCTTACTTCATCCATGATTACTTTTCTGACTTGTCTTTGACCCTGGCTATTCTGCCCACCTGAGGGGACTTCAGGACATTTTCAGGATTGTGGAAGATCTTTTCTGGTGTGGAGCTATGATTAGGTAGCAAAAGAATCAGGAACATCTTTCATATTTTGTGTCTATTGTTATGAATAGATGAGTCAAAAGGGAGATGAAGCAAAAGGCTAACCTTATTAGGATGAGGTAGAATAAAGAGGAACGTGGGATTTGATTCAAGGAATGTGAGAACCATAAGGGGAACAAAAGATGGCAATTTCCAACTTTTCTTGACAAGAATCTAGGCTTCTGTGTCTGCTGGGTTCTCTAGAACACAGAACTCAAAGCAGAGTTTATGTGTTAGTACTTCATTGGAGGTAGAATCCCAGGGAAGCAAGAGTCAGGGGAAGTGAAGTGATGCAGGGAAGGAGGGAAATAAATGCAATGTCATTTGCTATCAGAGTAACCACAGCTTCTTAGGAAAGCATAACTGATACCTTGGTTATGAGAGATACAGCCAGAGAGACCGTATGGAACCACTGCTTGGCACACTCCATCAGGGAAAAAAGGAGGTTTTTCTGCCAATTGCTTCCTATCTCCTGCCTCTCATTGGTCAAAGTTTTATGGTGTTTTAATTCTCCCACCCTACAGGGTTGTATTGTCCAACCCCTTTGGAAGACTCTATGACCTACAGTACACTACTATACCCAGGGCTAAAGTAGTGGCGGGAGCAGAGCCCCGTCAGTTCAGTTGGGCTAGATGTGTGCATGAGAGCCATGTGGTTTTACTGCAGTGGGCATAATGGAAGCCATGTTAAAGTCTAGCCCTCACTCTTGCAGGTGATGGTGGCAGCTGGTGTCCACTGGAAAAATGCCCAAGCCCTGGGGGAGGAGAGGCCAGAGGTGGAAGAGGGAACTAAGCAAATTTGAGAGACAATTAAACTGAGTCTCTTTCAGTTCCTAGCTATATGTTCTAAATCATCCTTCCCCTTTTTTCATGTAAGATGCTTCTTTTAAAGGCCCTAAACAATTTTTTTTTTTTTTTCCATTCCAGCTAATGATGCCAACAGCCCCACATTCCCCTTTAAGGTATTTTCCCAAGCATCTCCAGTCTTCTGGTACCCTGGCCACTTGGCAGTATTTATTAATACTAAAAATCTGCCATCTTCAGCTCTAATTACGTGCTTTCTTTATAAGTCTGATCATTAGAACCAGCTTTTGGACCTGGCAGGGAACCATGAGACTGCAATTGCCTAGTCCAATCCTCTTTTTAATTTTTTGTTCTTTTGTATTTTCATGTTAAAATGCATAATCTCATTTTTATAGACAAGAAAATCAATGCCTAGAGAGGGTAAGTGTTTTGCCAGAAGTTATTGAGCAATAACAAAATTGCAACCAGTACATGACTAAAGCCAAACTTTCTGACTTCCCATTCAAAGACCTCCCTCCTCCAAGTACTCACATTGCTTGTTTGTGAAGACTAGTCAAAAGCTAGCCAGACTACTAGTCCATTTTTGTGTCTCCTCCATAGCCAATCCTGTAGGAGCACTGCTGACACAGTGGCTAAGCACTCGGTTACTAACCAAAAGGTCGGCAGCTCAAACCCACCAGCTGCTCTGTGGGAGAAAGAAAGATAAGGCAGTCTGCTTCGGTAAAGATGAAAGCCTTGGAAACTATGGGGCAGTTCTCCTTTGTCCTATGGGTAGCTATGAGTCAGAGTCAACTCAATGGCAACAGATTATAGCCAGTCCTGTAGATTACCTTCTTCATTTCCCTTGAGGTCATCACTCCTTTTGTATTCCCATTCCTTCCATTCTAGTTCAATCCTTCATTATTTCTTTTTGGAAATTTAGGTTTAGCCTTCTCCCTATGGCTCAATTCCAAAGCTATTCCTGCCTCTAGTTAATTCTAATCACCATTGGCAGATTTGCTCTAAAATAATAACCTCTGTCATGGAAGTCTCCAGCTCTCAAACTGTGAAGAGATCCTGATTTATGAGCAGGTACCTCCATAGAAGGTTCAAAGCTATTATATGAAAGTCCACATGATCAGTATGTTGTTGTTGTTGTTGTTGTTGTTTGCCGTCGAGTCGGCCCCGACTCATAGCGACCCCTCCTTGGGTTTCCGAGGCAGTATCACTACGGAAGTAGGATTGCCCAACCTTCCTTCCGAGGAGTGGCTGGTGGGTTTGAACCGCCAGCCGTCTGGTTAGCAGGCAAGTGTCTTATGCTACCAGAGCTCCAGGCCTCTCTAATTATATTTACACATATGGCTACTAATTCTGGATTCATTCCCCAAATAACATTCTGTTGTTGTTGTTGTTGTTATGTGCCGTCGAGTCAAACCCGACTCATAGCGACCCCTCCTTGGGTTTCCGAGGCAGTATCACTACGGAAGTAGGATTGCCCAACCTTCCTTCCGAGGAGTGGCTGGTGGGTTTGAACCGCCAGCCCTCTGGTTAGCAGGCAAGTGTCTTATGCTACCAGAGCTCCCAAATAACATTCTATGGTCACATTATTAGTGAATAATGTATCAATTTGAATTAGCTAAATAAACACAAGAAAATTTCTTAGATAGGATTTACAATTTCAGCAATCTAGACAAAGAGCTGAAATATTCAACTTTTATCCCCATAAAAGTTCCCAGGGTCACCCAATGTCATTTTGGCATTTCTGCAGCTGTTTTTCCCCCACCTCCAAGAGACTGTTTTCCATGAAGGCAGTGACATATCTTGGTTACTGAATGATATTCTGTTTAGAGGTTTGAACAATGTTCATCCAAAAGAAAACTTTTGATCTCAAAACAGAAGTGAGAGTATATGGAATCAAGAGGAATTTTGGAAAGGATACATTCTGATGCTCCCTTCTGACTAGCTTTTTTCTCTTTAATTTCTGAATAACTGAGATAAGATATTTTTAATAAAACAAAATACAGTAAAATAAGAAGACTAATCTCTCAAATTTTTGATAACACATTGATTTACCTTGAATTTCATGGTGAACATTTGTTATCAATTAAGACTTTTATTTTCCTTCACCCCATTTTTTTTTTCCTCATTAAAAATGAATCAGGTTATCAGCCTTTGTCTCAAGGTTTGAAACTGACATCTTGGTTTAAAGGACTTGCACATGTCCAACTGGACAAGTTGTATGGGCAGATATTTTTTCACACAACAATTATCTGAAAAACTGCTGATCTCAAACAAAGCAGATTAAAAATAAGCACTTCCTATTTTGCCAAGCAAGTTGTATGTGTTGAGTTTGCCTAAGAATGTTGGCATTTTTAACCAACTTAAAATTCTGGAAAGAAAAATTACATGTCATATGACTTGTTAAAACAAAAATCTTATAAAGCCAATAAAAGAAATTGATTGACATTTATTTAATATATGATTTGCATACTAGAGAAACATTTTGACTAAAGAGTCGACAATGTTCCAAAGAGTGAAGAAATTCCAAAAATTCTTATACCAAAAATTCTTATCTGCATTACCATGGAAAAGGGCCAAAACAATGTTTACATAATCACAATTTACTCTAAAACACAGCTTCCAGTCTAACATTGGAGTCCCTGTTCCTCGAAACTGGCTGCACATAGGTAATCCTTCGAAAAAGCCCAATGCCTCAGGCAAATGGTCTTCACTGTGCTATTACTAGGCTGTTGTCTGACTTAAAGAGGACTTTAGGAAACCAGTTTTCTCAGGTTTCAGGGTTCAAAAGAAGATCTCAGGATAATGACCTGGTGGGTCTCCCCAATTTCACGGACCCCAGAAATCTGGAATCTAGGACAATTAAAACTGTTTCTCAGACTTCATCTTTTTCTAATTAACTGCCTTCTCGAATTAACCCAACTTAAAATATTAAGCCCCTTCTAGTTCCTCAAATGCTTAAATTTCCCTGGAAGGAATAAGGATAAATGCAAAACACTCATTTTGCAATCTTTCTCTCAATATTTCTTGAACCTCAAAATAGTGGTGACTCTGGCTTCCTGAGTGGCTGGACTCTTCCTGAAGGCAGCATCATCTTGGACATGGTTGAATATGGATTAGAGTAATTTGGTACTTAGTTTCTTCACTTCTAGGACTCAACTCAAGCAAGAGCTCAATAATTTTTTTTTTTCTTAACTGTTTCTTTTCTGGATGATGTTAGCAGACAAAAAGAATCAGAGGTCCTTTTTAGAAAGATAAATCACAAAAGACCCTCATTTTGTGATTTACTTTTTCTTAAATGATTTTCTTTGTTTGAATACTTTTACGTTTGCTTCATAATTATTGTAATTTATTATTTGTTGAATGACCTCAGTTGATAAGTAGCATGCTATGACTTTCTTATTTTAGACTATTAACATTTCTAGGATATATTTAAATGGCTCTGGATGGCTTTTTCAATGGCCTCAATGAAATCTTTCAGAAATTTAATTGTTGTAGAATTATCTAGACATCATACCAGCTTTTGAAAACTGTGCACACTTACATTTTTACAGATAATAAAAGAATGATTCTCAGCCTCTTCCATTACTTACTCTCTGTCTTTCTTGTTTTCTAATTTTATAACTGGACTAGAAATAATTCCAAGTCCCTAGAACCAGTCATGACAAGTGAGCCAACAAAAGGTGTTTGTTACTCTAATAAGGGATGTTTATCCTTTGACTCCTAGATTGTTTTGTGGACATTGTGGTGGGATTTGACATCTCAACTCAGAAGAAAGGGCAGAGTTTGCTTGAAGATCAGTCTTGGATGGGAACCTACCTTCAAGATATCTTACATGCTGTCAGCTCCCTCAATGGTGTAAGCTGTGAAGTGGGGACAGAGACTCAAGTTAGTGTAGCTTTTCAAGTGACAAATGCCATGGAAAAATACTACCCCAAGTTTGAGATCTACAGTGAAAATATCCTGAACAGCTTGAAGGATGTAACAGTTAAAGAGCCATCTCTTCTCAATGCAAATCTCTTGAGTTCACTGTGGGATGCATTTCAGAATAAATCAGCTGCTCGAGGAAAGGTAACATGGTTTTATTTATTTGTTGGTCAGTGGTTCCAATGACCTTCCTTCTACTCATCTTTCTTTCCTTTTTTTTTTTTTTTGAATACTTCTCTAGGTGGTTCTTTTATTTTCAGATGGATTGGATGATGATGTTGAAAAACTTGAACAAAAATCTGATGAACTTAGAAAAGAAGGTACTGAGTATGGTGGAGGAGTGGGAAAAGAATGTTTGTTAGCTTTATCATCTTAGCAGTCAGCCCTGGCTCAAGTTTCCAGCCACTCAAATAACCCTGAGTTTTCCAACCTCTCCACTCTGCACACATTTGGCAGTGCAAATGAGCCCTCAGAACATTTTGGCATCTGTTTTTCCTCATGCCCTACATGTATGAAAATGTGCCAAATACAAAAGTCTTATCCTTTGTCTCCTATTACTGTATTTCTTCTTAAGTTTTCCTGTCCCTCTTGTTCCACATTATCTAATATTGCTACCTCTTTACTGTCAGTAAAACTAGGCAGTATATTTCTCCTACACCAAGAAATAGGCTATCAGGTTATTTTCTTCTTACACTCTTAAAGTTTTCAGAGTTGCAAGTGTTGTTGGCAAAGTTTACTCATGTTTAGAGGCTTTTTAATCAGCTCTTACCTTCATACCAAAGAAGCCCTGGTGGCACAGTGGTTAAGTGGTCAGCTGCTAACCAAAAGATCAATGGTTTGAGCTCATCAGCTGCCCCGCAGGAGAAAAGACCTGGCAATCTGCTCCCGTAAAGATTACAGCCTGGGAAATCCCTATGGAACAATTCTGTTCTGTCCTGTAGGGTCACTATGAGTCAGAAGTGACTCAACAGCAATGGATTTAGTTTTGGTTTCCTTCATACCACAGTTGGAACAATTATGGTGTTTATGAGTTTTTAATGTTTTTGCACTGGGCTTTGGCTTTAGGAACCAGTGATGGTTGGACTTGATGTCAATTCTTACTAAAATATGGGTCAGGAGAAGAAAAATGCATCCATGTGTGCTGGTTTGATTAAGAATAGAAATACTCTTCTATAAGTGACAGCTACTGGTGTCCTATTCATATGCCTTTTTTAAGCAAGTTCACGTACCCCTCCCCACTACTTGCTGTGAGTGTTGACTACTAAGAATGTACAGCTTCTGCCTCCTCTGGAGAATTGCCCTTGGCCAATGTAAGTCACCTCACCTAGAAGGTTGCGCACCATGTTACCCATGGGCATCAGGTAGAGTACAGAAAGTTGAATCTATGCCTCGAAATGGCACCAGTGCTGTGGTGCAATTCAAGCTGAAGAACTCCTCCTGGGATCTGGCTGAAGCTAAACTGTATCTGACACACCTTGTTCAGCTCCTTCCCCTCCCTTATTCCCTCTCCCTCACTCCTTTTTTTCTGAGAGTACTTTCTGAGAAAAATCAAGTGCATCCAAATTTCTGTCAGGCTCTGCTTCTAGGGAACCTGACATAAGACATCTACCTCCCAGGTTAGTTAATGGGGGTTGGCTGGATTTTCTCTTTTCTGTATGGTCCCCTCTTCTCAATCTTAAACTAATTACAGAGTTCTCTGAATTTATAGCTACTGAATATGCATTTTACCCTTTATTTACTAAAGTTGCCTTCTCTTTATTCTATCAAGTCTTGACCTTTTTTCATGAACTGTAGTGATGATTTTAATTAATATGGAGAACAAGACCCTAGAGTTCTTCATTTGGATGGGCAAGTTTTTTATTATTATTTTTTATATCAACTTTTCCTTTGTGGAGCTTTCCCCAGGAAGTGCTTTGGAATACCCAGATTTCTGAGATCAGTCCTCATCCTCTTTCTTCCAACCTCAGAGAAAATCTTATAAATGACTTTCCATTTCAGAAGCTGAACTTTTAATATCCCTAGAAATTCAGAATATACCAATGTGAGAGAGAAAAGAATGATGATTATAATGTTCTTTGAAAAGTGTCAAATGGCTCTTAAGATACTGACAGTGTGGACCAGGAGTACCTCTAGCCCTGACTTCCCGTATTTACACATATGGTTTGAGTTGGTGCTGCACCCCATGATCTGTTGACCTAGGGGAGCCTTCCTAATTTGAGGCCAGATATCTATATGTTCGTTCTGCTCTATACATTCGTTCTGCTGTGCATAGGGTTGCTATGAGTTGGAGATGACGTGACAGCACCTAACAACAACAATAACAACAACCAGTCTACATGAAGGAACTCTGGTGGTATAGTGGTTAAAGCATTTCGCTGCCAACCAAAAGATCGGCAGTTAGAACCCCCCAGATGCTCCAGGGGAGAAAGATGAGGCAGTCTGTTTCTATAAAGATTTACATTCTTGGAAGCCTTATGGGGCAGTTCTACTCTGCCCCAAAAGGTTGCTATGAGTTGAAATCAACTAGATGGCAGTGGTTTTGGGTTGTTTAGGTTTTATCTGTTTATGTAAACTGTGCAATCACTAAGGATCAAGGGGAGACAAGAAGGAAAGAGTCCTGGTTGATGGATATGGCTTTAAAATTTATCTGTGTGAATTGAGGTTTGAATTAGTTTGCTAATTTTTAAAATCTAATACCTGGTGGCATAGTGCCTAAGGCATTTGACTGCTAACCAGAAGGTTGGTGGTTCAAATCCCCCAGTCACTCCTGAGAAGGAAGACTGGGCAATCTATTTCCATAGAGATACTGTCTCGGAAACCCAAGGAGGGGTCGCTATGAGTCGGATCCAACCCGACGGCAGTGAGTTTTTTTTTTTGGGGGGGAGGGGGTTACCTTGGTATGCCTTGTCTTGATCATTAAACTCCAAATGATCTACCCAGCATTCTTCGTTATCTACCAGCTGATACCCACCACCTCTATACTCCCTGTGCTCATTCTCATTCCTAGAAAGATGACCAACTGTCTTGGTTTACCTGGGACTGTGAGGTTTCCTAGAATCTAGGAATTTGGGAACTGAAACCAGAAAGTCTCAGGCAAACGGGGATGAGTTGTTCACCCTGTTCTTTGGTGTTTCTCTCCTTCATGCCTCCTCTTCAGCTAACCATTCCTTTTTACCTCTCGAGCCTCCACAATATGTCCCTGAAATTTTATTCACTTCATTCTCCTCTTCATCAACCCCTTGCTTCATTCAAAAATTTTATCATATGAGCATACCATATAGGAAGGCGTTCCTGACTCTCAGGCAACTGCTTGAACATTTCTTTATCTACTTCCCAAATCCCATTCGTAAACTTCTTCACCCATTGTAATTAAATGAGACAAATGATGCCAATGAAGTCTGGTTTTCTTTAAACTAAATGTATTCAATTTCTAGGACTGGTCTTTATTCTGTGATTATGTCCTCATTACATTTTTGTTGTTAAAATATCCTTTGAACATAGGCTTTGGAATCAGGCTTGTCTGGGTGAAAACCAAAAAATACCAGTTGAGCAAGTCATTTAATCTCCAAGCCTCAGTTTTCTTGTCTGTAACACAGGATTGTAGTCACTTACATGCATAAGGTTATTTTGAGGATACAAATAAGATAATGCATACGAAGCACTTAACCAAGTACCAGGCATATAGTAGCTATTAATAAATGATAACACTGTTGTTGCTGGGGTTATTAGCAGTATAAATATTGCTTGGTTTATAATCATCATCATTTAGTGTTCTTACTTTGCAAAATAAGTTCCTAAAATTTTTCTTTGAAAGTCCCTGGGTTACAAATGTCTAAGTCATGGACTAGTACTTGCTTTTAATATTATTTAAATTTGCCCTCACTTTGAAACAACTGAACCAGCCCCTAATCTTAACAAATTCTTCACAATCACCTTCACTTGCTGGACTGTTGTTGTTGTT
>NW_006921590.1:24809942-24854472 GCF_000298275.1 Orycteropus afer afer
CCTTCCTTCCGAGGAGTGGCTGGTGGGTTTGAACCGCCAGCCGTCTGGTTAGCAGGCAAGTGTCTTAGCCACTATGCTACCAGAGCTCCCTCACTTGCTGGACTAGCAGCTCTTAAATCATTGAAAAGGCTTCAAGCCTTTTCTTGCACTGCCCACCAAAAACCAAATCCACTGCCATGGAGTCTATTCTGACTCATGGCAACCGTACTGGACAAAGCAGAACTGCCCCCAGAGTTTCCAAGGCTGTAAATCTTATGGAAACAGATTGCCTTATCTTTCTCTCATGGAGCAGTTGGTTGGTTTGAACCACCTTCCCTTTGGTTAGCAGCCAAATGCTCTAACTACTACCCACCAGAGCTCCTCTTTCTTGCATAAAAGTAAGGCTAAATAAGAACCATATACATCTGTTCTGACTTACCTACAAATTTGACTTAAACACACACCTAGGAGCAGATCTCGGCCATACCCTGGGGTATTGCCTGTACCCTGATCTACAAAATCCCAAAGTCCATGAACCAGACACAGCTCTGGTCATGTATCACTAAGACATCATGTATTACTCAGTGCCTGGCAAAAGGTCTGTTACTGTCTTTTACTACTTATAGTTCCAACCGAATTTTGGATTCTTTATGAGGTCATTTAGAACGCGGCTTCTTAAACTTTAGCATGCATATGAATCACCTGGAGGTTTGTTAAAATACAAATTCTGACTCAGTGGGTCTGGGATGAGGCCTGAGATGCTGCATTTCTGATAAACTCCCATGTGATGCCAAGCACCCCATCCTCCTTTGAGTAGCAAACATCTAGCACACCTATTTTCTACATATGTGAATTTCTCTGTACTTTAGAATGCCCCTTGAACTTTTTTTAAATGCATTCTCTCAATTCAAATCATCTGGAAACTGCAGGCCCTGTTGTAATTTCCACTGGATCCAATTTATTTTAATTTTTTAAAAATGTCATTCCTTTTGTGCTGTTATTATAGTCTTGTCCCTTGTCAGTTTTACATCATGTGGTGGGTGAAGTGGACAATAAAATGAGCACTCTTCTTCCAACAAGAAGTGCCTAAGGCACTTGACTGCTAACCAGAAGGCTGGTGGTTCAAATCCCCCAATCACTCCTCAGAAGGAAGACTGGGCAATCTACTTTCATAGTGATACTGCCTTGGAAACCCAAGGAGGGGTTGCTGTGAGTCGCAATTGACTCGATGGCAGTGAGTTTGGTTTTTTAGTTTTAGACAGAAAATTTAAATACATGTGCAAGAAGATTACAGTAACCAAACTTACCTCTCCTGGGGAAATGTAAACTACCACCTGTTGTCAAGTGTTTACTCAACTATGTCAAATAGGCCTGAATGCACTCATAACTGTTGCTCTGGATGGAACTGCTCCTTCAAGTGACCTGGACAAGCTTCAGTACATTGAGTTTGGGAAAGGATTTGAGTACAGGACACAGCTGACTATTGGAATGAGAGATCTCGGGAGCCGGCTGTCAAAGCAGATGGTAAGTTATTCAGAAGAGGCTGGTAAATTTAAATTTTCTGTTAGTTTTGCATGGGGGTTTAATATTTATGCTTATGAGTTTGAACTAATTCTGTTCTTTTGGGAGCAAAGAAAGATTTTTCTAAATTGAACGACCTAAATAGGGGGGTGTTTTGAAAGAAATATAGAAGAGATGAGTCAAAGCATGTTTAATTTATATTCTTCGCAAAAAAAAAAAGGAAAGAATAAGAAAAAGTTATTTAAATAGCACCTGCAATCCCAAATTTCAGTCAACAAGCAGAGTGCCAGAGAATCCAAGATGCAAGCTGTGAACCGGCTGTTCCTTCAGCCAACCAGTTGTCCCATCCCTTGCAGAACCTAGGCATCCATCACATCTCACCACAGAGTCTAATTCTCATGTTTAAGATGTATATTTCCCCTTTAAAATGTCCCATAAATGAGAGCCAATCACATCTGGAGTTCAACTAGGGAAAGTGCAATCCGCTCCCATAGTAGCAACAGTGGATGTCACATACTATACTTCATGAGCAATTGAAAGATTTTTAAGGGTGGTCTGGACTGAATTTTTTGCCTTATGATCTACTTTTAGAACTGAATGGAAGGCAACGAACACCAATAACAGATGCATTTCAATAATATTTCTTCAAAACAGGACAAGAATACAAACTAGGGTGATAAAGTGTTACCAAGTTATATGTCACTGCTTTTACTTTAATAGCTTAATAAAAATGGCTAATCATGTATAATTTGCTAATAACTTGTAAAAATCTTTTATCAGAATATCAAAACACTTTCTAACGTAGTGCTATCTGCTGCTATCTTCCACCTATGTTGTTGTTATTCGGTGTCATAGAGTTGGCTCTGACTCATAGTGACCCCATGTACAACAGAATGAAACACTGCCCCATCTGGCACCAGCTTCACAATCTTTGCTGTACTTGATCCCATCATTGCAGCCATCTCATTGAGAATTTTTATATAAATACATATTTAAATAAATGTTTTTTAGAATAGTAAAATACAGATATAAAATATAATATATATAAATATAACTACTTAAAGAATGTGGAAGTTTTGCTGGTGTTCCTTTCCTACACGGGGAAGGCATAGTGTCTATTTTACAAAATGTGTTTTTTCTGTGTACTCCACTTTGAAATCTGTTTTGGTAATTCATAGATCATCATCATTGCTGTCAAATTGGTCTCAACTCATAGCGACCCCTCCTTTCCTTGGGTTTCCGAGGCAGTGTCTCTATGGAAATAGATGGCCCAATCTTCCTTCCGAAGAGTGGCTGGTGGGTTTGACCTGCCAGCTTTCTGGTTAGCAGTCAAGTGCCTTAGGCACTACACCACCAGAGCTCCCAATTCATAGAGGCAAGAAGTTATTCTTCAAAAAATGTCTGCTAGTTTTCAGATACCACATAACTGAAACACTGTATAAGAAAAAACATAATCAATTCTAGGAATAGTCATAGACCAATTTAAATAACAAGAGTAATAGATTTGGTGCTGTAAAATTTTGATAATCCAAATGAAGTTGATTTTAAATTATCCAATATGAAATCACAGAGAACATGTGAATGGCTTCACATATTTCAGTTTTATTAGTTTTTCTGAAAATTTCAGGAAAAGAGAGAGAATTTTATAATGTCATAAAAAGAACATTTATATATAGGAAACAGTTAAAGGAGGAAAATTACTAAGTGGTTGTCACAAGAGATTTCCATTTTCTCGTCCCACTAGAATTGTGACAGGAAGCTTCTCAGCACAAAGATTGATTTTACTCCACTGAAGTGAAGCATAAAGAGCTCTGGTGATGTAGTGGTTAAGGCATTTGGCTGCTAACCAAAGATCGGTGGTTTAAAACCACAAGCTACTCTGCTGAAGAAAGATGAGGAGTCTGCTTCTGTAAAGATTGATCGCCTTAGAAATCCAGTGGGGTTCTCTAAGAGTTAAAATCAAAGTGAAAAAATAAAAAATGAAGCATAGCATTTACTGCTAACAGAATTTTCCTGAAAGTGAATGTGGTGGGTTAATTGGAAAAGTGCAATAGAATGTGCCAGCTATTTGGGGGATGACTAACTAGTTTCAGGACAAATGTTTAAATATATAATATGGTATTTTGGCCAAAGTATAAAGAGACGTATTCTTCCCATGCTCCCACCCTGTATAGCAAGTACTTCCAAAATGTTGGTATTTCCAAAATTATATCACAGACAACCTGTTCTGGAAATGTTTACCATTAAACTCAGTTCCAGCAATGTTACAGGCACTTTCTAAATCCTCTAGCATGTAAATTTCATAAAGTGGGAGAAAAAAGCATGCATGCTTTTATTCAACAAAGCTTTTGGAGGCAAAATTGTAGAGGGTAATTGACAACACAATGGTCAATGCTGGGGTAGGGTGGAGATAGGAATTGGTAATAAATTGGTATGAAATCAGTTGGGCTAACCAGGTATCATTTTGGGAAACTCCAAATATCTTTGTGTCAATTCAGAATCTCTCAAATGATGTGGAATAATGATCATAAGAAGAAAGATGGGAGCAAAAGAACATCTCCTGCATTCTCTCACACTAGAATATGGTCATTTTGATGGTGAATGTTGTTGTTGTTGTTATGTGCCGTCAAGTCGGACCTGACTCATAGCGACGCCTCCTTGGGTTTCCAAGGCAGTATCACTATGGAACTAGATTGCCCCATCTTCCTTCCAAGGAGTGGCTGGTGGATTTGAACCACCAGCCTTCTGGTTA
Source organism: Orycteropus afer afer (assembly GCF_000298275.1). Classification (NCBI taxonomy): domain Eukaryota; kingdom Metazoa; phylum Chordata; class Mammalia; order Tubulidentata; family Orycteropodidae; genus Orycteropus; species Orycteropus afer. The sequence continues at coordinate 24,814,195 of NW_006921590.1, forward strand.
GCAGTCAAGTGCCTTAGGCACTATGCTACCAGAGCTCCTTTGATGGTGAATAGGTTTCTGAAACTCTAGTAGAAGTCTCAATCACACATTGAACTTGTGTGCATGATTTGGGAACCAAATGTAATGTATGTCCTACCCTCTCTCACCTCAAGGTCAATGTTGCTGAAAAAACATGCTGCTGTTTGTTCTGCAAGTGCATTGGGGAAGATGGCACAATGGGAGCTCCTGGACCACCAGGGAAAAAGGTGACTTTAGTTTCAATTAATGGTTCACTTTATTTAAATGTAGAATGCCCTTCAGAAATGGGGTTAAGTAGAGTAAGGGGTGATTTTAACCTCAAGGTAGAGCCTCTGAGATAAATGTTTATTTCATGCCGTTTTTTTACATATCAAATTAGATAGTCATGGATTTTCCTTGACATTCTAAATAATCTTTTTCAAAAGTTTTTATAGACATTTCAGGAGAAACAACTGCCAGGATCCTTGATTATCCTTGATTAGTGTTCTAGAAGCAATGACAATGATGCAGAAAAATCAACTGTGATCTTTCGTGTTGAATAATGAAAGCCTCCTCAATATCAATAATTCATTTCAGTTTCCATTTTTTAAATACATAGCTGTGGAGTCACAGCTATATATTTACAAAATCAAGTAGGAAATATTTTGCTTATTCTGCTGAAAATCAAGCAAGAGAAGCTCACCCTATCAAAGAAAAAGATGCTAAAATATGTTATTCAGCTTTACTAGGCCAAAATGTTACCACAGGTTTATAAACAAAAGCAGACCAGTTATAAAAAAAAACACTAACCAAGATTGATTCATATATGCCCTATATACACACAAAAAAGTTTCTGTACCCTTATGTAAAACATACTGCTTTGAACTTTAGGAAATGTTGAAATATATGTAAACATACAATGGATGTGTTTCATAATGATTTCAATACTGTTGTTTACACATGTGTTTAATTTTTTGAGTAATTTATGTATGTCACTATAACTTCCAAATCACCATGGCTATGTCTCTGAAGAATGTGTTTGCACCAATTATTTCCTGAATGCTTCAATTTCATGTAAAGAAGGTGTTAGATTAAAAGAAAAAGGGAAGGGCTCAGAAAGAAAGGAAGGAGAATATATGTGGTCTATTATTCTAGGCATAGCATATACCCTAAAATAGATTTTTTCAATTAAAGATGATAATTCTAGACCACCAATGACAAATATAGCTGTGTTCATTTGAACATGTGTCTGAAAAGAAACTCCAGCCCTGTGAATAACCCCTGAGAGAGTTGTGGAGAATATTATGATTCATACACATGTGCACACATAATACCTTGAGTTATCTGGATAATTATCTGAATACTTCATTTCTTTATATGTGTATAAATGTAATCTTATTTGAGAGTGGGAGAGTAGTTTTTCAGACTCTTATTATTCCACATGAGGTAAAGTGTAAAGGAGAAGAATTGTGCTTGATTACCTCTGTTTTGGGTCTATGGAGTGCTAGTGTTTTCTCCCTTTTCTTATTTCCAGGGACCTCCAGGTATTAAAGGCAGTGAAGGCTACCTGGGAGAAGAGGGTATTGCTGTAAGTCAATTTTTTTTCAGATCCATCTACTCCTAAAAACATATTTACAATATGGTATCACTTGCATTAATTCAGAGAGAAGCAATAACCGTCAGAGTCTAAGGATTTGTGTACAAAATCTCAGGTCTTTCCTAATTCTAGTCATGTTTTGCTTCCTATAGTTATTAGTGATTTATTAACTTCTGACCATTGTAAAAATGGCATAGGGGCATTTTCTGACCTCCTCTAATGTCACGAGGAGGAAAGAGAATCATTATCAGCATCAATAGCCAAAGGCTGATTTCTATGGGGCAGAGGTTAGACATATCTCCTCTCCAACATTTTATCAGTTCTGACCCCAGCTGTCTCTCCTGTGGCACTCTCTCCTTCTCTGCTGGGTTCAATAATTCATTGCAATGGTCACACAGAACTGATGGACCATACTCACAGTTATGAGTTTTTTTAGGGAAGTAATAGGTTATAATTCAGGCTCAGGAACACTCAGGATACAGTTCTTCAGTCTGGACAGCCTCTTCTAAGCCATGACACAGGCAGAACTCTCTCTGGTCCTTGGCCCTCCAAGGGGCATCTTGAGCTTGCCTGGCTTCTGCCCTGCTTAAACAAGTGATACAAAGCTCTTTTAGCTCTGCCAATAAGTGCCCAGAGGCACCCCACTCTGCCAGCAAGCCTCCTGCCTGAAGGCACTCAGGTTTCCTGTTCTATGGGCCCAGGAAGCCCACTGTGCCATCTCCTGCTGGTCTCCTGGTTCTGCTATCTCTGCTGCTGCCATTTCTCTGCTGCCATTTCTCATTGTCTCTCCAGTGTTACAGCTTTCTCTCTCTCTCTCTCTCTCTTTCTGTTTGTCTCCTGGCTCTAGGAGAGTCTCAGCACAGGGACCCTAGGTCCAAAGGACACACTCTGTTCCTGACTCTTCTTTCTTAATATTCATGAGGTCCCTCCTCTGTTCTAGAATTGTTTTTTTTTTAAGCCTAGCAAGATTGCAAAACTGACCAATCCCCTTGTTAGGGTTCCATACACTTTATTGCATGGTCCCACACCTATAAGGGTACCATGCACCTTATTTATATTATTAGCAAGTTATCCAACCCTTTGGTAGACCTGCCTGGTGTGAGTTAATATGGCTAGAAGAGCCATATGAAATAATTCACTGCACAACCATCTACCAAGATTGCACAATGAACTCAGTGCCAAAGTTATTCTCTTAGCCAGGAAGGTCAACTCACTGTCACTTCCCCATTTCAATTTGCATAAATAAACCCACCCACCACAATTTTTATCAAGGACTTCACTCTTTCTTGCATCCGTCCATCCATCCATCTATCCACTCATCCATTTAACAATTATATATTAAGCAACTTACCATTCACCACATTATTTATCAAAGACCTAACTCATTAAAGCATTCATCAATTCATTTATTAATTTTAAAATATATATATTAGCATCTTCTACCACTCATCTATCACTTTGTCATACTATGGGGGTTTCCATGTTGATAGGAGGCTAGAAGCTATGTCACTGATATTTCAAATGCCTGCAGGGTAACCCATGCTGAACCGGTTTCAGTGGAGCTTCCAAGCTAAGACAGACTGGGAAGAAAGATGGGACCATTCACTCCTGAAAAATTTGGCCAGTGAAAATCTTATGAATAGCAATGAAACACTATCTGATATATTACTGGAAAACTTTATGAATAACCCTGAAACACTGTCTGATATAGTGCCAGAAGATGAACCTCTCAGGTTGGAAGGTACTCAAAATACAACTGGGGAAGGGCTGCTTCCTCAAAGTAAAGTTAACCTTAATGATGTGGATGGAATAAAGCTTTTGAAACCTCCATTTGCTGATGGGGCACAACTCAAAATGGGAAAAAACAGCGGCAAACATCCATTAATTATCAGAACATGGAATGTACTAAGTATGAATCTGGGGAAATTAGAAGTTGTAAAAATAAAATGAACACATAAAGATCAATATCCTAGGTATCGGGAGCTCTGGTAGCATAGTGGCTAAGACACTTGCCTGCTAACCAGACGGCTGGTGGTTCAAACCCACCAGCCACTCCTTGGAAGGAAGGTTGGGCAATCCTACTTCCGTAGTGATACTGCCTCAGAAACCCAAGGAGGGGTTGCTATGAGTCGGGTTTGACTCGACGGCACATAACAACAACAACATCCTAGGTATCAGTGAAATGGACTGGTTTTGGCCATTTTGAATCAGACAGTCATATGGTCCACTTTGATGAGAACAACAAATTGAGGAATGACAATGCATTCATCATTAAAAAGAATGTTTCAAGACTGATCCTGAAGTATAATGCTGTCAGTGATAGGATAATATCCTACAATGAAGACCAGTTAATACTACCATTATTCAAATTTACTTACCAACCACTAAATCCACAGATGAAGAAACTGAAGACTTTTTTTAAAAAAAAATTAACTTCTGTAGTTTGAAATTAACCAAACATGCAATCAAGATGTGTTCATTATCACTAGTGATTGGAATCTAAAAGTTGGAAACAAAGAACTATCGATAGTTGGAAAATGTGGCCTTCCTGATAGAAATGATGTTGGAGATCACACGATAGAATTTTGTAAGACCAATGACTTATTCATTGCAAATACCTTTTTCTACAGCATAAGTGGTGGTTATAAATGGACTTTGCAAGATGGAATAGAAAGGAATCAAATTGACTATATCTGTGGAAAGAGGCAGTTGAGAAGCTCAATATCCTCAGCCAAAACAAGGTCAGGAGTGACTGTGGAACAGCCCATCAATTGCTCATACGCAAGTTCAAGTTGAAGAAAATTATAACAAATCCATGAGAACCAAAATATGACCTTGATAATATCCCACTTGAATTTAGAGATCATCTGAAGAATAGATTTGAAGCATTGAACACCAATGACCAAAAATCAGACAATTGGGGAATGACATCAAGAACATCATACATGAAAAAAGCAAAATGTCACTAAAAACACAAGAAAGGAGGAAAAGACCAAAATGGATGTCAGAAGAGATTCTGAAACTTGCTGTTGAACAGAGAGTTGCTAAAGCAAATGGAAGAAATGACAGGATAAAAGAGCTGACTAGAAGATTTTGAAGAACAGCTCAAGAAGACAAAGCAAATTATTATAATGAAATGTGCAAAGACCTAGATTAGAAAAAAAATAAAAAGGGAGGGGAAAAACACACTCAGCAATTCCCAAGCAGAAAGAACTGAAGAAAAAACTCAAGCCTCGAGTTGCAATATTGAAGGATTCTATGGGCAAAATATTGAAGGATGCAGGAAGGATCAGAAGAAGATGGAAGGAATATACAGTCACTATATGGAAAAAAAAATGGTTGATGTTCAACTTTTTCAGTGGTGGCATATGATTAAGAACCAATGGTATTGAAGGAAGAAGTTGGAGATGCACTGAAGGAATTGGAAAAGAAACAAGGTTCCAGGAATTGACAGAATACCCATTGAGATGTTTCAACAAACAGATCCCACATTGGAGGCACTTACTTCTCCATGCCAAGTGATCTGGAAGACAGTTACCTGGCCAACTGACTGGAAGAGATCAACATTTGTGCCCATACCAAAGAAAGTTGACCCAACAGAATGTGGAAATTATCGAACCGTATCATTAATATCACACATAAGTAAAATTTTGCTGAAGATAATTTAAAAATGGTTGCTGCAGTATATTTACAGGGATCTTCCAGAAATGCAAGTTTGTGGTGTAGTGAATTACATAGTATGGCTTTTCTAGCCATAGTCTTTGTAATTCCCACAGGATTACTGGGCAGGACCAAGCAAATATGTGTCAGCTTGGCTGAGCAGCTGGTAGTAGTTCTGAGAAGTTTGCTCTCTCTCAGGTGTGTAGAATTCTGATGTTGGGATACATTAGTTTTGCCACTCTACCAGGCTTAAAATGAGCCCTCCTAGAGGCTGACTGGAATTTCTGACTGCTGGCTGAGAGAGACATGCTGGCTGAGAGAGACATGCTGCTGAGGGAGAGAAAGACACCTGTACAAGAGAGAAACACCTTGCTGAGAAAGAGATGCATGGCTGAGAGAGAGATACCCAGCTGAGAGATGGCAACAGTGGAACCAAGAGGCACGAGACAGAGTGGCAGGCTTACCTGGTGCACAGAGGCAGAAACTGGGGAAAGAGAGGCCAAGGGCCAGAGAGGCATGTCTAAGGGCACAGCAGAGGAGATACTGTCCTGACCGAAGAACTGTATCCTGAGGGTGTTCCTGAACTTGAATTGTAGCTTAATGCTTCCTTAATAAACCCCATAATCTATGAGCTCTGTGTGGCCACTGCAACGAATTATCAAACCCAGCAGAGAGGTAGTGGGTGCCACAAGAGGTACAGTTGGTGTCAAGTTTGGTAAGAGGGCTGGAGGGTGGCGGCATGTCTGGCCTTGTAGGAACAGGCCTTAGGCTGCTGATGGTGTTTTTGTCTTTCTCTTGTGTAGTTTAGAGGAGGTCAAAAGATGCCGCCTCCATGTCCCTTCAGTAAAGCTGGATTCAGAAGAGGACATGGAATGAGGGATATCATTGCTGATGTCAGATGGACCTTCACTGAAAGCAGAGAATACCAGAAAGATGTTTACCTGTGTTTTATTGACTATGTGAAGGCATTTGACTGTGTGGTTCCTAGTAAATTATAGATAACATTATAAAGAGTGGGAATTCCAGAACACTTAATTATGCTCATGAGGAACTTGTACATAAATGAGAGGTTGTTGTTCAAACAGAACAAAGGAATACTGCATGGTTTAAAATCAGGATGTCAGGGTTATATTCTTTCACTATACTTACTCAATCTGGATGCTGAGCAAATAATCTGAGAAGCTGGACCATATGAAGAATGTGACATCAGGATTGGAGGAAGGCTTATTAACAACCTGTGATATGCAAATGACACCACCTTACTTGCTGAAAGGAAAGATGATTTGAAGCACTTACTGATGAAGATTAAAGACTACAGTCTTCAGTATGGATTATACCTCAACATAAAGAAAACAAAAATCCTCACAACTGGACCAATAAGAAGCATCACGATAAATGGAGAAAATATTGAAGTTGGCAAAGATTTAATTTTACTTGTATCCACAATCAACACCCATGGAAGCAGCAGTCAGGAAATTAGATGTCCTATTGCACTGGGCAAATCTGCTGCAAAAGACATCTTTAAAATGTTGGAGAGCAAAGATGTCATTTTTTAATATCAAGTTATGGTATTTTCAATCGCCTCAGATGCATATGAAAGGTGACAATGAACAAGGAAAACCAAAGAAGAGTTGATGCCTTTGAGTTATGGTGTGGGCAAAGAATACTGAAAATACCATGAGCTGTCAGAAGTAGCATCACGATAAATGGAGAAAAGATTGAAGTTGTCAAAGACTTCACATTGTTTGGTTCTACAATCAACACCAATGCAAGCAGCAGTCAAGACATCAAAAGACATTTTGCATTGGGCAAATCTGTTGCAAAAGACCTCTTTCAAGTGCTGAGCAGCAAAGATGTTTCTTTGAAGACTAAGATGCACCTGACCTAAGCCATAGTATTTTCAGTTGCCTCATATGCATATGAGAGCTGGACAATGAATAAGGAAGATTGAAGAAGAGTTGATGCTTTTGAGTTGTGGTGTTGGAGAAAAGTGGTGAAAGTACCATGGACTGCTAAAAGAACTAACAAATCTGTCCTGGAGGAAGTGCAGCTGGAATGATCTCTGGAAGCCGAGAATGGCCAGACTTTGTCTCACCTACCTTGGTCATGTTGTCAGAAGGGACCATTCTCTGGAGAAGGATGTCATGCTGGGCAAAGTGGAGGGCCAATGAAAGAGGGGAAGGCCTTTAACAAGATGGATTGACACAGTGGTTGCAGCAATGTGCTCAGGTATAGTAGGGATTGTAAGGCTGACACAGGCCTGGGCAGTGCTTTGGTCTGTTGTACAAAAGGTTACTATGAGTTAGAGATGACTCAATGGCACATAACAACAACAACAGCCAGAAAAATGAACAAATCTGTCCTGGAAGAAGTGCAGTTGGAATGCTCCTTGGAAGCGAGAATGGCCAGACTTCATCTCACTTCCTTCGATCATGTTGTTAGAAGGGACCATTCCCTGGAAAAGGATATTATGCTTGGTAAAATGGAGGGTCAACAAAAAAGGGGAAGGTCCTCAACAAGATGGATTGACATAGTTGCTGCAACAAAGGGCTCAAGTATAGCAAGGATTGTGAGGATGTTGCAATGTTTTGTTGTGTTGTACATAGGGTTGCTATGAGTCTAATTGACTAGATGGGCCCTAACAACAACAACAAACATCTTACAAAGCACAGTGCTAGACCCTAGAAATAAAAACAGAAAAAATATAGCTTGTATTTCAAGTAACTTCCGCACTAGTGAAAAGGCAAATGTGAAAATACTGGTTACAGTTGTTATAATAAAGGTATAAAGAGGTGTAAGGGAGTGTAGCAGAATAAGACCTAACAGCCTCATGTAACAGCCTTAGATGAGTCAGGACACAAGAGAGAAAGGCTGCAAAGAGGAAGTATTATTTGGGCAGACATCTGAAAAGAAGAAGAATCTCTCTAAGAAAAGTGTATGAGGAAGAATATTCTACTACAGAGGGACTAGTGTGTTCAGGACAATGTAGTTGAGTCAGAGAATGATGTGTTTTCAGAATGGCACATAGACCCACATCCTGGAATACAGGGCACAGGAAAAGAAAGTTACATGGTAGACAGGACTCAGATTTTTAAACATCTTGAATATGTTGTAGAAGAATTTGTATTGTGTCCTCTGGTTGATTGGCAGTCACTGAATAGTGTTAAGCACAGGAATGATGAAGTTGTTTTTGTTATTGTTATGTGCTGTCAAGTCGGCCCCGACTCATAGCGACCCCTCCTTGGGTTTCCAAGGCGGTATCACTCCAGAAGTAAGTTACCCAACCTTCCTTCCTAGGAGTGGCTGGTGGGTTTGGACTGCCAGCCTTCTGGTTAGCCGTCAAGTGCCTGCCTTAGGCACTATGCTACCAGAGCTCCTAGGAGTGATGATAGGAGTGTGGATTTAGAAAGCTTACTCAGATGACATTATGATTAATGATAAGGTAGGAGTAGCAGGTAGAAGTCTCACAGTAGGCCAAGTGCAAAACAAAGAGGTCTGCCCTGATCTTGGCTTGGGACAGTATGAATAGATACGTTAAGGAGGTTGAATGGGGGAAGAGAAAAGCTGAGGATGGTACCCTCATTTCCAGCTCACAAGACAACACAGATTGTGGTGGGGCTCTCTGATGCAAGAACTGCAAGAGGAGTATTCAATTGGAGAAAGATGAATTTTGATCTAAAAATTATACCTCTTATTTAGATCACATCTGGATCATCCGTCTGTGATAGCTCACCAATTCTTCCCTATCTGTTCCTGGAATACCTTCTGAAAGCATGAGAATACACTTTAGTTGCCAGTGTTAGTGTACATGGTATATGCAGATAGTAATCCACTCAGGGTTATATGAGATTCGGCCAAAAGCAAAGTGCTATCATCAGAGTAGCTCTGGTTTTCTTCCATTCTTAGTTTTTATAAGCAAAAATTATAGATTGTAAACCACAAGCAGGCACACATGTTTCCCCAAGAAATAAATTTCCAAGTGTCCAAGACAAATCCCAGGCTACAATAGAAAAATCTTATCTAAATGTGTGCTCTTTCTCAGGGAGAAAGAGGTGTCGCTGGACCAGTGGGAGAGCAAGGTACTAAAGGATGCTCTGGTGCCAAAGGTCCTAAGGTAAGAGCCACATAAAATGTTGTACGGTCTTCTCAACACTAATTCTAGTTCCCTGTACTGACTGCCATTATCCTTTCTATTTTCAGGGAAGCAGGGGATTCACTGGAGAGGAGGTATGCTACCAGGCACATCCATTTATCAGCCCATCTGTTATCTAGAAATTTTTTTTTTTTTTTTTGAGATTATGGCAGTAGATTTAATGACTGAAGTTTCTGTTGTAAATGTCATGTCTTTTGACAGTCATGTTTTTAATTGCCAGCTGTTTCATTTTCTTTATTTCTATCTTTGGTTGCAGGTGATGTATCTTATTTGTTGACAGTTTCTATTAATGAGTAATCTTTGATATTACCCAGGCCAGCCTAACAGTGGGACTGTATGTAGAATACAAAACTAGACTGTTTGTGTTTTGTGTCTGACTTCTTTTCACATAGGTGGTAAGTGTTCTATTCTGATCGTATCTGTCTTTTCAGGGAGAAGTTGGGGAAAGTGGAATTTATGGATTAAATGGAGAACAGGTAAAGGCTTCTCCTTGTAACACAGGAACTTTTCTGAGTGATTTCCGTTACAAAAATGGAAATTTGAGTTTTGAGTTTTTCCCCTTTTTCTTTTTTAGGGTGACAATGGTCTTCCTGGAAGAAAAGGAGAAAAGGGTGATGAAGGATCCCTGGTAGGAATTGAAAGAAAAGGGCCACACTTGGAAATAAAGATGTGATTAATGGGCAAAAATAGCTACCCTGAGTGTATCAGTAAGCTGTTGCCACAAAATTGCTGTGTAACGAAGCACCACAAAACCTCAGTTGCATACAGAAATAAATACATAGTTCCCATGTGTCTGAGGGGTTCAGTGAATCCAGGCTGACTTTGACTCATGTGTCTGTCTATATGTTGGCTAGGGACTTTGCTCCACCTGTTTCTTACCCACCTCCTGGGACCAGAGAACTAATCTGACCATATTGGCTATGTCTTTTCCATGGATATGGCAGAAACACAATAGAACAAGAAGTACTGTTGCCTATTGAAGCCTACCTAGGCTTGGAACTCTTACACTGGCACTTCTTTGCCTTTCTCTGGCTAAATCAAGTCACATGGCCAAACTCAGAGGTGGAGAATTTTGCCTTGACACAGTGGTGGTTGTTGTTAGTTGCCACTGAATTGATTGCAACTCATGGCAACCCCATGTATGCTGAGTCAAACTGCTCCAAAGATTTTCAAAGGTGTAGCCTTTCTGGAAACAGATTGCCAGGCCCGTTTTCCAAAGCAGTTTGGGTGGGTTCAAACTCCCAGTTTAGGTTAGTAGTCAAGCAGTTAACCATTTGTGCCACCCAGAGACTCCTTGCCACCATGGGGGAACCACTAAAAAGTGGAGAATTAGAATCATTAATGAAAAGCAGCTACTGTACTAAGGGCAGCAGTTAGAGGTATTGACAAGGGTGTGAGGTGCAGGGCAGCACACTGACACATGCATACCGTTCATTCCCACCTGGAACAAATGGCAACAGCAGCCATACTTCTGTCGTCTGATTTACCTGTTTTCAGAGTATGAAGAGTTGAATCAAAAGCCCACTTTCTCGGTGGCACAACCACATTGGACAAACTGGCTAATCTTTCTGAATTGCAGCTGCCTCATTAAAAGAAAGAGAATAAACCATATGTGATTGATTCATAAAGCAGTTGTAAGAATTAAACAAGACGACAGATGTGTCTGCGCCACAGAGTTTACCACTGTGGCAAATGACTGAGGTCACTCTTAAATTATTCATAGTCTGCCTATGAAATTTGCCATAAAATTTGATTGTTTTTCTTTTCAGTTTAAAAATAATTCATCTTACTGGGGAAAATGTTTCATTAAAGCAGCAAAGAGATTATAAACTCTTTGTTTGGTTTGTTTGTTTTTATTAATTTTAGTAGAAATTCTTGTCCTGTTCTTATTCTGATTTGTGTTAACTTTAGGGCAGCCCAGGGAAGAGAGGGATTTCTGGTGACCATGGAGCAAAGGGTCTGCGAGGAGATCCTGTAAGTACCTGGCCTGTATGGCCTGTAAATTAGTTTGGGCTTGGCTCCCATCAGCACTTCTGATAGGGAGTAAAAGCAACAACAACCACAATTCCATTGCCATCGAGTGAATTCTGACTTGTGACAACCTCATACATTACAGAGTAGAACTATCCCATAGGGTTTTATTGGCTGTAATCTTAATGGAGACAGCTCATCCACCTTTTTTCATAGAGCCGCTGGGTGGGTTTGAACCGCCAACCTTTCAGTAAGCAGCCAATCACAAATCACTTGCATCACTTGAAGAGACAGCCCCATGTACAGGTATTACAGTACCCGTTCTGAATTTAAATTATCACAGGCACAATTGTAGAAGTTTAAAAGCAAGCACTGAGTGCTAGACCCTCTTCATGTACCAGAGGCGTAAGGGCAGGGAGAAGTCCTTGCATACCATTTGCACTTGTATTTTTTGAGAATATCTATTCAGAATTGTCCTTGAGCCTCAGAGCTATGAAGGAATTCCAGTCCACTCCAGTGTCTTCCTTTTGAGTACCTCAAAATATGGAATAAATGGAAGAAACGAAAGTCACCTCTTATTTTCTGTTTTCCAAGAGTCTTTCTCAATTAAGAGTATTAGCGTCGTTTCCCTAAAACTGCCAACTAGGATTATATTAGGTAAAGTTTATGACAAAAGCTCTCACTTGTACTACAGGATTTTTATCACTATGCTGACACTAAATAAGTCTCCAAAAGTTGCATTAATTAGCACTCAGATTTATTGTTTTTTTTTGGTTTCAAAATTAATTTTATTTTAGTGAAATATATAAAACAAAAGTTTGCATCTTAATCATTTTTAAGTGTACAATTCAGTGACATTAGTTACATTTACCATACAGTTCAACTTTTATTGAACTGTAACATACACCAGAAAAGTGCAATATGAATGCAACCATTCATGTCAAGAAATAGGATGTTACCAGCATCCCAGAAGCCCCCTTATCCTCTCCAGCACTATTTTCCCTCCCCCAGGATAACCTCTATCCTAACACCATAAATTAGTTCTATCTGTTATTGACCTTTATATAAATGGAATCTTATGTACTCTTCTGTTTCTAGCTTCTTTTGCTCAACTTTTTGCTTGTGAGGTTCACTTATTGCTGTAGAGTAGCCTATTGGATGAATGTACCACTATTTATTTACCCATTATAGTCTTGATAAATATTTAGGTTGTTCCTAGTTTTGCTATTATGAATAGGACCCCTCTGAGCATTCTTGTAGGAGCTCTGGCAGCCTAGTGCCTAAGCTATTTGACTGCTAACCAGAAGGCTGGTGGTTCAAAACCACCAGCCATCCCTCAGAAGGATGGTTGGGCAATCTACTTCCATAGTGATACTACCTCGGAAACCCAAGGCGGGGGTCACGATGATCAAAATTGACTCGATGGCACTAAGTTTGTTTTTTTAGTTTTGAACATTCTTGTCCCTGACTTTTTGTGCACATATGTTCACATTTCTACTGGATATATATTTAGGAGTAGAATATCTGGATCATGATGTTTATGCATATATTCAGCTTAACTATTTGGAAGCAAACCATTTTCTAAAAAGTTTTGTTAATTTACTTTCCCACCAGCAATGTCTGAGAGCAGTGCACCACACATGTATCAGAATGGCTAAAACTTAAAAAACAAAACAAACAAACAAAAAAAACTTACAGTACCAAATGTTGATGAGGTGATGAGGATGTAGGCAACTGGGAATCTCACTGATCCTAGCCTTTAATGACTCCTCCTCCAGTATACAATGTGTTGATCAGAGAAAGAATTTGATGCAATATGTATTGTTAAATGTAGATGTTAAGTATGCATTGAAGATAACTTTATTTAAAAGCAGAAGAATTTGCACTTGAAAACAACTGTTGACCAAGTGAAATCTGATAATAGTCTGATGCTCTAAAAGTTTTCAAGCAACTTCAAAATTATCTTATTTAGAACCAGAAAACTATCTACAAATAAGGATAATTAAGAAATAATACCTCAAATACAAGGCATTTCAGTCTTTTGTATATGGAAACCATTTTGGGGTGCTTGGATTTGCATCTCTTGGGGTATTGCTATGCAATCGCCATTCACATTGATCAGAATTCCCTCTAAATTCAAGGACAACTCCATACTTTTTAACATGTAGTTTTAGTGGGTTACTATTTCAGGAAAAATCTGGAGGGCAAGACTGATGGAATAAATAATGATGTACATTCATGGAACACACACATTATCAGATTTCTCATAGGAATGTGTACAAAAGGCACAAATTCCTGAAGATCTAAGCTCATTCAGAAAGGATTTCTGAGCATATGAAAGCTAGTTGAGGTACTCTATTTGCAATCTCCCATTTTGACCTGAAGATAAATAAATCTCATGTAATGCTGGGGAAAACCTGAGCTAGATCATTTGTTTGATTCATAAAAGCTAGGAAGGGTCATCATTCTAAAACAATTTAGTATTTGAAACCCATGTGTAATCATAGATGTGTGTTAAATAATGCTTTTTTTGTCCAGTTGCATGGAAAGAGAAAGACAGGACTAGGTCATGTTCATATTGACCAAACAACTGGGTCACATGCACTTTGGGTTGTTGTTCTCTCTAAAATGTGCTGATGCATGATTCTTTGTGATGTCATCTCTTTGATCAAATAGTTTAGAGTTGAACTACATTAAGGGGCTTATATGTCCAGTAATATAAAATTCTGGACTTTATGATATTTTCCTTTTCCTGACCCACTTTTCTCACCAAAATATAATATTCTAATTTTATAAATTAGATCTATACTGCTTGAAGAAGTTGATAGACAAATATTTAAATTTAGGGGGAGTGAAAGTGTATAAAATAATCTTTGGCTTTTTGCATACCAGGGAAAGAAATAATTGCATTTTCAGATAAGTTTCAATAGTATTAGTCATATAAAGTAAATCCCAATTCCCTTTTTTCATTCACTAGCCTATCAGCTCTGTAAGCACAGAAATGATTTGTTTAAATTGCTCACTAGGTATCTGGAGCAATCTTATGTCCCTATTGGTGATCTCAAATTGCTTATCGATTGATGAAGGTAGTCCGGGCTGCTATCAGCTAAACAGCCAGGCAGGTGGCACTCAGCAGGACAGAGTAATTGTTGTCTCTCTCAATTTATTGGAGCACTGATGGAATTGACTGGATCAGTAAATTGTCTTGACATCATGGAGACAAGGCTCTATTTGTGGTCCTAACTACCCAAGTTAGAAAGCCCTCCATTTGGTCAGCTAAGGATAATATATCACACAATGTGTACCTGTTTTCAATGAGTTCCTGCTGGAATATATGAATGCATATTGGGAAAAATCAAGATTCCAGGATTTCTTGGGGGAAAAAAAAATCCCACAAAAGTAGGAGTGAGAAGACAATGCGAGAAGACAGCCAGATGTCCCAGAGGAGAAGGAGGGAGTGAGTGGCAGGTAAATCCTGGGTATTACTCAGTATGTGTATGTTACTGTGGTGGAACCCATTACACACTGTTTTTTTTTCTCCCAAGTGTAGGTGAGCATAAAATCTACCAATCCTCAACTATACATTTGCCTAGGCCCCAAGGAAAAAGAGGAAAAGTTAGGAAAGGGGTGCCAATAGCAAGAAAGGGCACCTCTGGACCTAGGATAAGAATTCTCATAAACACAAACCATGCCATCCTTGCTTCCCTTGGCTGTGTGTTTGTGAGTGTTTGCTTTCTCCTCACACATTACTTAGGTCTCCGTTCTCATCCTGATCATGCAAAGCACAGGAGCAATAGAAAGCACTTGTAAGCCATTTGTGATTTTAACCTGCTGGTGCTTTCAAATGGGTTGGATTTCTCTAGTCAACTTCCTTTGGGGTAATAAAGTGTGCTCTACATTTTTAAGGAGAAATGTTCAAAATTGTTCATTTTTTCTCTTTATGGTCTGTTTTTAGGGAGTTCCTGGATTTGACAATACCATCCAAGGACCCAAGGGCTTGAAAGGAGAAAGAGGAAGACAAGTAATTATGTGAAAGTTTGAGCATAGACTTGTAAAATGATGGTGGTACAACTATGAGGCTCAAGTACCTGGTGATTAAGAATTGCATGACAAAGAGTTAGCATAGTGCCTGAGGCACTTGACTGCTAACCAGAAGGCTGGCAGTTCAAACCCACCAACCACTCCTTGGAAAGAAGGTTGGGCAGTCTACTTCCATAGTGATACTGCCTCAGAAACCTAAAGAGGGGTCGCTGAGTTGGGTCCGACTCAACGGCACATAACAACAACAACAATGGATATACTTGATACATAAAAACTATTTTAGGTACATACAGATCTTTTACACCTGTGTATCTGCTACTCTGGGATTCAAAAAAGCAGTCACTTCTTTTGTCTCCAAATTTGTGGTGACTTGCTTTACAAAGCCATACCCTTAAGGTCTTCATTCATTAAGTGCAAATATTTAAATTCTAACTTAAAATGTAGAGCTATCTGATAAAGCTATGCTAGCCAAAGGGTTTTGGCCTTCCCAATATCCAGAAAACACATATCCTAAAAAGACATTGTATTATTATTATTACATGATCAGAACAAGATTTGGTAGATCTTTATGTCCCATACCCTAGAAGCAAGTCTCTTAGGATTAATCTCATGAATCTTGCAAGTCACAATTTGATCATTCTAACGTGTTTTTCAGGATTTGTAAAAATAGTTATTTATCTGGAAAATGTGTGTGTCTGGATCTTCATTAAGAAGTTTCCTTTATGCTTTCATTGAGGAAAAAACTCTGATATGGTGGAAATAACTTTGCTCAGGTGACAGACCTAGGTCCTATCTCTACTCTGTCCCTTACCAGCTCTGTAGTCTTCAGACACTTTCTATAAACCTCAATTTTCTCATCTGCAGAATAGGATGAGTATGTTACTTTTGAAGATTATGGTGGGGATTCAAAGACTCATTCTGTCACATCATAAACATCCAGTAAGTGTTACCAGCTGTTGTTATTACATCAGAAATAATAAGCTTCACAGTAGACTCATAAATTATTTCCCTCTTTTATGTCTTGGGAAGGCTTGTGAGTATTATGAGATTTTATTCACAAGGGTGTCAATCTACACAAGTTAGCCAAAAGGAATAAGAAATCCAAAAGAGTAGTAGTCATACCCCTGACAAGTACCATGCTTCAATGAACACACAGCCTACATGTCAACACAATGGGGACAGTCAATTTGAATACTCTGTGACATGTACCCCAAAAATAAGTCAGACATTGGTTATGAACAGATGAAGCCATGTGTTAGCATTTTTGTCCTGCTGTTCCTCATTACCCAAATAAAGATGTGATTTATGACCATTAGAAGTAAACCATGTTCCAAAGAGAAAGCAACTATATTCTTGGTGTATACTCATCCATTCTCTGTAGAACATTACAAGCTGGTATTAAAGAGGAAATGTTTTAATGCTGTGTAATTACTGTCCCACACCTTCTTTTTCCTTACACAGGGTAGAAGAGGCTGGCCAGGCCTCCCTGGAACACCAGGCTCCAGAAGAAAGACAGTAAGAGCCTTTCTAGACAAGGAGACACCTTGTTCCACTAGCCTATTTTGTGATGAAAGTGGATGATTGTGAGCAGTGGGTGGGGTGGTGCTGTTGGGGCTGACTACCTTGGAGAAATTGACTTGGGGGAGCTCTTGGAACAGGGCTGGCAAAGGGCTTGGGGGAAAAGTCCATGAAGTTGAGGCAGGAAGGTGCTGGTTGCAGGGATGATTATCAGTCAGGAGAGAGACCTGGGCAAAGACAATAAAACAGCAGCCAATGAGGGAAAAAGTAGTCGAAGACTGACCTACTCACTAGGCTAACTGAGGTTGCCGGTAATGCTGTGTTAAGTCCAAACTCCATTCCTCTGCCAAATTGTATGACATTTTAGAAAAGTTAGTCCTGGGTAGACATGTCAGAAAATGAAATTATGTTACTTGTTTATGAAACCATTTTGGATTTTTTGTTTGTTTTCGTGTTATTTGTGCTAGAGCACAAAAAAAAAATAATATTTTTGTGCTTGGCTACTTGGAAAACCCAGAGATTATGTATGGAAGGATTACATTTATCCAATAATAATAATAAATAACATTAATGAAATATACTTAAATGCCTGCATTGGGCATAAATTAGACCTATCTTTTCTCATTTTGCAATATTTTCTTTCTTTCTTTGTTTAGTTTGCTAAGCAAGCTTCTCCAACTTCCTCCAGCTCCCTCTCCCACCCCCAAAATATAAGTGTTTTAAAATTAAGCACAAATAAAAAGTAGGTTGGTATACTGTATTTATTATGCATTGTATTTTCTGAGTAGAAGAAATTCATAGAACCAGGTATTTATACACTACCAAGAAAATATTTTTGTATTTTGGAACATGCGACCCGCTTATTTTCAAGGCACAGGAAAAGGAAATAAGAACATTTAAAATGTCCATAATTTGATTTCTGGGAAAGCACTTTTACTAATGATGTTCTAATGCATCAAGTATAAAGAAATGCATTGCTAGTCATTTTATTTCCAAAAAGGTGTAGCCAGTTTACAACTCCTGGAAAATATTTTCAACTAAGTAATATCATCCAGGAAAGCCTTGCATGTGAGGATGTACTTTTGTTTACTTGTTTCTTTTATAGAAGCTAAACCTTCTCTAGAGGCTAATAAAGTATTTCTATGTATTATGTATATTATACAACTCCTGATAAATATGACCCTTGCCTTGGGTTATAGATTTAGAAGTGTCTGTCAGGAATAAAATTAGGACTTTCAGTAAAAGATTGCAAAGTAAAAGCATTTTTTACCTTATCCCTCATTTGTGAAACTCTCCAAAAATAACAAAAGAAATTAGAAATACAAAAGAATAGCCACAACCTCATGCCACAAATGATGACAAAACCAACTAAGTATTCTTAAACTTGGATGTTAATGAGAGAGGATTTGGAGAACTGACACATATTACCTCACACTTCAACCAGTAATCAGGTTTCACTAAAAGTAATTGCCATAATCCTGAGAGAGCTGGTGAGCAAAACCCAGGGTTATTGTAGACCGTAAGACGAGCAGGGAGTATACCTATAGGAACACAGTTTAACAGAGGAGGTAGAAATCATGAGAAAATGAACGATATTCCATTTTTATCATTTGTAACTAACAACTCAGGCCATGGACGCTGCCAGTAATGATGGGAAAGAAAGCAGTGACCATTACAGAGAAATTTTACTTAAGGGACTTTGTGTGAGTCTACAGCCCTAATGTGGGAGAAATAATTTGATGAGAAGGTATTTAGATAACATGTATATATCAAAGCTGCTGACTCAATTCCACGTATACCTCCCTTATAGTTAAATGGGTAGCCCTTGTCAAAGAGGGTTAATCAGAAAGAGGCAGCTCAGTATGTACGCATAGAAACTGCAAGAGAAGAGGAGAAGAAATTATCAGGAAAACATAGATAAATCCTCACTAAAAAAGGAATTACTTAAGGAAACAGTAGAATAATTCTGGCAAATAGTTCTGTAAAGTTTCAAAGAAATGATGAGAACATGACTTCTCTAAAAAAAAGAGTACAAAGAATTGACAAGACAATAGAAAGTGAAGAAAAGCAAGCTGGTAGTCTTGGGAAAGCAATGGAGAAGAGAAAAATGTAGAGATGTAGGACATATTAGAAGCAACAACAACAAAGAGAATAAACATGACTAAAAACACAGTTGGTATGCAAAGGAGGAAGCCAAAAAGGAAATAGAAGAAATGGAATATCATCAACAGAGAGTCAAACTCATTGGGGTTTTAAAGGAATAGACTTCTAACCCTTTTCAAAAATACTCAGTCTGTTTCCCAGATAACAGTGGGCTTTTGACTGAAATGCGATGAGCAGAATTTAAAGTCTGCAATACTGGTCTCTCAGAGAATTTTTACCTGGACATCTCAAATTTCCATAAAGATAACACTGTCTGATGTTTATTGACCTGATGCAAAGCCTGGATTCTAATTTTGCTATGACCTTACTGAGAGTTCCTAAGTCATACAATAAAGTATCTTTGCCTCTTAATTTCCATAATTATGAAATATCAATCTGAAATATACCTTAACCTGTCATGTCAGACCAAATGAGAATAGCTGGGAAAATCCACTTGATTGGATTCTTCCATTATAATGGAAAAATGAATCTACCACTATTTTGATTAGATGTTTTATTAATATACTGAATTGACCAGCAATGAGATATCTGAAAGGGAAATTGAGGACATGATTCCATTTATAATAGCATCTATGAGAATAAAAATATTTAGATAAATCTAACTTGGAATGAAAAAAAGACTTATACATTGAAAATTATAAAACACTGCTGAAAGAGATTAAAGAAGAATTAAATAAATGGAAAGATGTTTCATGTTTATGGATTGAAAAATTGATATTGTTAAGGTGTCAATACTTCCAACAGAGATCTATAGATTCACTGCAATCCCATCAAAATTCCAACAGCCTTCTTTACAAAAATGGAGAAACCAATCCACAACTTTTTATGGAAAGGCAAGAAGCCCCAAATAGCTAAAGCAATGTTGAAAGAGAAGAAAAAAGTAAGAAGACTCACAGTTCCCGATTTTAAAACAAATTATAAAGCTAAATAACTGGTTGTTGTTGTTGTTATTTGCCATCAAGTCGGCCCCGACTCATAGTGACCCCTCCTTGGGTTTCCAAGGCAGTATCACTATGGAAGTTGGAATGCCCAATCTTCCTTCTGAGGAGTGGCTGGTGGGTTTGAACCACCAGCCTTCTGGTTAGTAGTCCAGTGCCTTAGGCACTATGCTACCAGAGCTCCACTAGTATAATAATACACATATAGACTGATGGAACAGAATTGAAAGGCCAGAAATAAACCCATGCATCTTTGACCAGCTGATTTTTCAGAAGGGTGCTAAGTCCATTTCATGGAGGAAAAAGAGTCTGTTTAATAAATGGTGTTGGGAAAATTAGATCCCCACATCAAAAGATGAGGAAATTGAAGATTTCTACCAACTTCTGCAGTCTGAAATTGACCAAACATGGAATCAAGATGTGTTGATTATCACTGGTGACTGGAATGAAAAAGTTGGAAACAAAGAAGAGCTACCAGTAGTTAGAAAATATGGCTTTGGTGATAGAAATAGCACTGGAGATCACATCATAGAATTTTGGAAGAGCAACAATTTTTTCATTGCAAATACCTATTTTCAACAATATAAGTGATGACTATATACGTGGACTTCACCTGATGGAATACACAAGAATCAGATGGACTACATCTGTGGCAAGAGGTGATGGAGAAGTTCAGTATTTTCAGCCAAAACAAGGCCAAGAGCTGATTGTGGAACAGACCATCAACTGCTCATATGCACGTTCAAGTTGAAGTTGAAGACAATCAAAACAAGTCCATGAGAGCCAAAATATGACCTTGATAATATCCCTCCTGAATTTAGAGACTATTTAAAGAATAGATTTGATGCACTGAACACCAGTGAGCAAAAATTAGGGGAAATGTAGGATGACATCAATAAAATCATCCATGACAGGAGCAAGAGGTCATTAAAAGGACAAGAAAAGAAGAAAAGACCAAAATGGATGTCAGAAGAGACTCTGAAACTTGCTCTTGGGTGGAGAGTAGCTAAAGTGAATGGAAGAAATGACAAGATAAAAAGATGAACAGAAGATTTCAAAGAGCAGATCGAGCAGACAAAGCCAATCACTATACTGAAATGTGCAAAGACCTAGAGTTGGAAAATCAAAAGGGAAGAACATGCTCAGCATTTCTCAAGCTGAAAGAACTGAGGAAAAAATTTAAGCCTCGGGTTGCAATATTGAAAGATTCTATGGGCAAAATATTGAATGATGCAGGAAGCATCAAAAGAAGATGGAAGGAATACACAGAGTCACTCTACCAAAAAGAACGGTTGATCTTCATCTATTTCAGGAGGTGGCATATGATCAAGAACCAATGGTACTGAAGGAAGAAATTGAAGCTGCACTGAAGGAATTGGTGAAGAACAAATCTCCGGGAATTGACAGAATACCCATTGAGATGTCTCAACAAACTGATACCCCACTGAAGGCACTCACTTGGTTGTGCCAAGAGATTTGGAAGACAGCTACTTGGCCAACTGACTGGAAGAGATCCATATTTGTACCCATTCTAAAGAAAGGTGATCCCACAGAATGTGGAAATTATCAAACAATATCATTAATATCACATGCAAGTAAAATCTTACTGAAGATAATTTAAAAATTATTGCAGCAGTATATTGATGGAGAGCTTCCAGAAATTCAAGCTGGATTCAGAAGAGGACATAGAACCAGGGTTATCTTTGCTGATGTCAGATGGATCTTAGCTAAAAGCAAAGAATACCAGAAAGATGTTTACTTATGTTTTATTGACTATGCAAAAGCATTTGATTGTGTGGATCATAACAAATTATGGATAACATTGAGAAGAATGGGAATTCCAGAACACTTGATTGTACTCATGAAGAACCTGCACATAGATCAGGAAGCTGTCGTTCAAACAGAACAAGGGATACTGCATGGTTCAAAATCAAGAAGGGAGTGCATTAGGGTTGTATCCTTTCACCATACTTATTCAATTTGTATGCTGAGCAAATAATCCGAGAAGCTGGATTATATGAAGAAGAATGTGGCATCTGTATTGAAGGAAGAATCATTAACAACCTGTGATATGCAGACGATACAACTTTGCTTGGTGAAAGTGGGGATGACTTGAAGCACTTACTGAAGAAGATTAAAGACTACAGCCTGTAGTACGGATCACATCTCAATATAAAGAAAACAAGAATCCTCACAACTGGCCCAATAAACAGCTTCACAGTGGATGGAGAAAAGATTGAAGTTGTCAAGGATTTCATATTACTTAGTTCTACAGTCAACACCAATGGAAGCAGCAGTCAAGACATCAGATGACGACGTATTGTATTGAGCAAATCTTCTGCAAAAGAGCTCTTTCAAGTGCTGAAGAGCAAAGAAGACTTCTTGAAGACTAAGGTGCACTTAACCCAAGGATGATATTTTCAATCACCTCTTATGATGTGAGAGCTGGACAATGAATAAGGGAGAGCAAAGAAGAGTTGATGCTTTTGAGTTGCGGTGTTGGAGAATGCTAAGAGTACCATGGTCTGCTAAAATGAACAAATCTGTCCTGGAAGAAGTGCAACCAGAATGCTCCTTGGAAGTGGGAATGGCCAGACTTCATCTCACCTACTTTGGTCACGTTGTCAGAAAGAACCATTCCCTGGAGAAGGATATCATGCTTGGTAAAGTGGAGGGTCAACAAAGAAGGGGAAGGCCCTCAATGAGATGGATAGACAAAGAGGCTGCAACAACGGGCTCAGGTATAAAAGGATTGTGAGACTGGCACAAGACCAGGCAGTATTTCGTTCTGCTGTGCATGGAGTCATTATGAGTTGGACACAACTTGATGTCACCTAACAACAACAACCACATGCATAAAAATGAAACAGGATTCATTACTAATCAAAAACCCATACCAAACCAGTTGCTGTCAAGTTGATTCCAACTCAACACCATACACAAAAACAAATTCAAAATGAATTAAGGAAATATGAAAAGTAAAACCATAAAATTCTTAGAAGAAAACACATGGGGCAACGTTATTGGGCCTAGTTTTTAACAATGGTTTATCTAATAAAATAACAAAAGTACAAACAGTAAATGATCATATAGATAAATGGGGCTTCATAAAAATTGAAAACATTTGTTCTTCAAAAGACTTGACAAAAAAAGTGAAAAGAAAAGCTATCAACTGGGAGAATCTTTAGGAGCTCTGGTGGTGTAGTGCCTAAGGCATCTGACTGCTAACCAGAAGGCTGGCAGTTCAAATGCACCAGCCAATCCTCAGAAGGAAGATTGAGCAACTTACTTCCGTAGTGCTACTGCCTCGGAAACCCAAGGAAGGATTGCTATGAGTCAGATCTGACTCCACGACAGTGAGTTTGGTTTTTTGGTTTTGGGAGAATCTTTAGAAACAATCTATCTGATAAGAATCTAATAATCAAATATATATATAAAACTTCAACAACATAACAACAAAAAGACAACTTAATCATAAAATAGGCAGAGGACTTGAATACACATTTCACTAAAAAGGACATTCTAATTGCCACCAAACATGGAAAAAATGCTCAGCATCATTAGCCATCAGAAAGATGCAAGTCAAAACCACAGTGAGATATCATTACACTGTCACTAAGATAAATAAATAATAATAATAAATGTTAGCAAGGATGTGAGGAAATTGGAACCCTTACCCATTGCTAGTAGGAATGCAAATGGTACAGTCATTGTGGAAAACATTCCTCGAAAAATACTACAAATAGAACTGCCATATGACCCAGCAATTCCACTCCTAGGTATATACTCACAAGACTTGAAGACAGAGACTCAAACAGATGCTTATACTAGTGTTCATTGCACCACTATTCCCAAGAGCCAAAAGGTAGAAACAATCTAAATGCCCCCAAATGGAAGAAAGGATAAACGAAATGTGGTACATATATACAATGGAGTAGTACTCAACCAGTAAGAGAAATAATATTTTGTTACATGCTACAATAGGAATGGAGCTGGAAGACATTATACTGAGTGAAATAAGTCAATCACAAAAGGACAAATATTGTATGACCTCACTTACATAAAAAGATAAGAAAAGACAAATATATAGAGACCAAAGTTCATCACCAGGGGCAGGACAGAAATATAAGAGTTGTTAACAGTGAGGGAAAAATAACAATGATTAAGAGTATAGTTATACAACAGATTAATGTAATTGCTGTCAATAAGTTGTGCACCTGTAAAAACATGAATTGGCAAAAGTTGTGTGTGTATATATATATATAATTATTTTTTTTTTTTTACAACAATGACAAAAAAAAAGAAAGAAAGAAAGAGTGGCTGCTGAGGCTTCTTATGCACAATGATGAGGTCATGGAATTTGGTTCCTTGGTTTTCAGGTTTAAGGTCATTGTTTCATAGGACATCCCACTTAATTGACCTAATAATGTGTTGAGTGGTTCTGTTTTACCTCCTAGTTTGTTATGTAGTGCCTGTGGGTCTTAAAAACTTGCAAGTGGCCATCCAAGGTACAACTATTTGTCTGTATTTACCTGGAACAAGAGAGGAAGAAGGAAAATCAGCAATAGGAGGAAGAAATGGGATGTGTGGCTAATTGCCTCCATGAATAACTGCCCCCTTTTCCATGAGATCAGAAGGACTGGATGGTGCCCAACTACCATTACTGAATATTTTTATCAAAGACTGTAGAAGAATCCTGATCAAAAGGAAAGAAATACAGAACAGAATTTCAAATTCTCATGGGCTCCAGACTTTCTGGAGCCATGGAGGCTAGATGAGCCCTGTAACTATTATCTTGAGACAATCTTTAAACCTTAAACATTAACCAAAAATATACCCTCGATTCTTCTTAAACCAAATAATAGTTTAGCTTAAGTAATAAAGAATGTCTACCTTGAACGTTGTGCTCTTTTAAGGTCTGTCTATACGGGATGAAATTGACAACATCAACTTGAAAGATTAGGTTGGAAACTTAAGGGAGAGTAAATTTATGTTAATGAAGAAAAAACAACTTGGGAAAGGAGGATGAGAATGCTTGTACAACCCAAAGAATGCAATCAATATCACTGAATTGTGCATGTAGAAATTGTTTTATTGGTGTATGTTCTGTGTATATTCTCAACAAAAATTATACACACACACACACACATATACTAAACTGAGTAGCTTTCAAATGGTTGGGGTAGTTCTTTCATTTTTGAATGCTAAAAGCTGAGAGAGATGTATATTATTTAGATTTTCTTGATAAAATTAAAGTTTGGCTGTCTCTAGTTTCTGAATTCAAATTATAATAAAGTTCATGGAGTCAATTCTCTCAATTTTTCCTCTGGCTTCCTGCCCTTTGGCCACTGCACTCCTAATTTCTGGCTTACTTGGTAGTGCTTGGGGAAAATGAAAAGAAATAAAATTCAAGTCAGTCAATTCTGTAGCTTATGAACAGCTCTAGTAAAAGTTTAGTGGGGGACAAATTATTGGCCATAATCTGTTTCAAAAGTATCTATAGAATTCAATTGTCAATTGTTTCAATTATTATTGCTCTAGGATGAAAAGTGAGAGTTGGCAACATTTTACTTTCATGATGCAGTAAATAATTGAATATTTTAAGTACTATGTGGGAACTTTTTATATGTCAGTGCCTTAAGATGTCTGTTACTAATTTAAATCAAATTTTTTTAAAAGCTATTTTTCAGAGTTAATGATATCATCCTTTTTCTTCTATTTAGGCAGCTCATGGCCGAAGGGGACATCCAGGCCCACAGGTACAATGAGTTTTTTCTGAATTCAAAAAGATAAATATTCAGTGTCTGTTCTGGTTGCCTAGTGCAGCTCTGACTAGAATATACCACAAATGGGATGGCTTGAACAAACAGGAGTTTATTCTCTTATAGTTTGGAGGCTAGAAGTCCGAGTTCAAAGTGCCAGGCTCTAAGGGTTGTGTGAAAGCTCCTTGACCTTGAGCCTCAGCTCTGCCTCTTGCTCCTGGCCCACTGAAACTAGAGGCATCTCTTCACTCAATCAGCTGCTGGCTGCTGAGGCTAAGCCCAAAGTTGACAAATAAAATGGCATAGTCCCGATGTTACCAAACCACACAGCAGGCCATTCATTCAATTCCATTGTAAGTCCCAAGGTGGGTAGAGCATGGCAGGTTGCTGAACACTGACATGTCTACATGCAGGGTCCAAGTGTGCCATAAGCTGGAGACCATTTCCAAAACAGCTTCTTATATACAGGAAGCAGACCACATATCCAAAGCAGCTACTCAGTTGCTTCAGTAGATTCCACCATGAAGTTAATTACTAATCTCACCATGGGGAATAACTACATCCAACTGCCCACCCACTCAACCAGGCCCAGACAGGTTGACACATAGACTTAACTACCACAGTGTCTAATTAATGTAGTGGAATAAAGGTTCTGTAAAGGCTTTTCCAAAGCTAAAATTCATTTTGCTTTTTGGTAATATTGGTTATGGAAAATTTTGAGCACTTTTATCAAAGATTTTTATCAAATGACTAGAGACAATGCTTGGCCCAATTACTGTTTAATTTAATTTTGTTTGGATTTCAAGTGAAAACTCTAATAACTCAGTAGGTGACTGCTCTTTCAGATTTTTGTTCAACTAACTCTGAAGCCTTTCTTACCATTTGCATAAAATCCCATATAAGCCAAGAAAATACAATAAAACCCTAATACAAATTAAGGATTCTTGATGTTTTATTCAAAAAGTTAACTATACCAAAAACTGTATCATATGCCCTTAGTACACATTGGTTTACAATTTATAACCTCATAATACATAGTTTATTAACCTGTAACATTTATGAAAGAGAGTTGTGACTTAGAATTTTATAAAATTGAGGAAATACATCCTCAGATTAAAAATGCCTTCAGTATAAATAATATATCCACTCTAGATTTTAAAGAAAAACATCTTAAACACTGCCAGACAGAAAAGATAGTTTTACCTGTAAAGAAATTATAAATCACATTACAGCATAAATAATACATGCCAGAAAACAACAGAGTAGTATCTTCACAGTGCAAAGGAAAAATAAGTATTAACCTAGAATTTTATACCTTGCTAAACTATGAGTAAATATAAAATAAACATTTTCAGATAAACAAAGACTAAGAGAGTTTACCATCCACAGACATACTTCCCACCCCATTTCAAGATTAGACTTCAACAAAAAAGAGAACAATCACATAAAGTTGGCATGAAATAAATAAAATGAGATAGGAGAGAGATGTTGAGGAATTTCTTCTTTCTGGTTTATATAGAAAGAGTATCAGTGAGGAACATTTAATCATATCCAACTGGATAACAACTGAGATATAAACTTAGGCTGTCCTAACAGTTTCTCAAAGCAAGCTATCTTGATCCTTCCTTACTCTTTTTGGAATTCTTATTTATGGCAAAGGTCAATGACAATGTGAAGAAAACTTTTGTTACGTAGATATTTAGCCTATTTGAATAGAAATATAATGATATAAGGTGCCTGGAGTTTTCGAAGAAAATGTGAAGTAAATTAAGTTTTTTGAGGCCGATACTCACTCCTTACTTATTGACATGGTTATGTTCCAAAGACCAGTTATGGAAAAATCAGTGTTATATAAAAATGGAGGATGACCACATCAGATCACAAAATGGAGAGTCACTACATCATTACATAGGTGCCACATTACATAGTTACATGACTGCCAAATTACGTCATTATGTAATTGCCAAATTTCTTATTACAAAACTGCCAGATTTCATCCTGTGTAACTGCCAAACCACTGAGAATCATGACCCAGCCAAGTTGATACATAACTTTAACCATCACAGCCAGCATTACTCTTTTTTTTTTTTTCCTATTGTGATTTGGGTGAAGATTTACAGAGTGAATTCACTTTCTATACAGCAGTTCACATATACTTTGTCTCATGTCATTGCCCAGAGTTTACCACAATGCAACAGCTTCCCTCCCACTTCCTCCCCATAGTTACCACTTCCCAGTGTCCATCCCTCCATACTCTCCTGCCACCTGAGCTGTCTCCCTGTGCATAAGTAGCCCTTCCTTCTCCCATGATTGTTCTCTCCAGGGCGTGTATCTACTTGAGGTAAATGTTTAACTCACATGCCTGTACTTTGTTTGGCTGGAAACCACAGGTGTGGGTTCAATTCCAGACCTGAAGGGAAGCTAGGGGCCATAGTCTCAGTGGTTCCACCAGGCTCTATTGGACCAGCAAACCTGGTCCCAACCATCTTTTTTTTTTTTTTCCTCCAAATGATTTTGAGTTTTGTTCCACATTGTTCTCCCTCTCTATCCAGGATCTCCTACATCCCTTCCAAGTGGATGACAGTGGTAGCCGGGCACCATCTAGTTCTTCTGGCACAGCCAGCATTACTCTTGCCTTGCATCTTAGCATTCAATGTATGCCAGACATACATTGTTAATGCCCAAAATAGTCAGATAGTAGATTTTTTACTATTGTCATATATGCAAATGTCAGATAATGAGATAGTTGACAAGTGAAAAGTAGGTGTAGATAAAACATACTATGAATATTATAGAAAAGAAGGAAATATGTGTATGTGTGTATGTATGTATATATAT
Source organism: Orycteropus afer afer (assembly GCF_000298275.1). Taxonomy (NCBI): domain Eukaryota; kingdom Metazoa; phylum Chordata; class Mammalia; order Tubulidentata; family Orycteropodidae; genus Orycteropus; species Orycteropus afer. Next base: position 24,842,833 of record NW_006921590.1, read on the forward strand.
AAAGACTAGGAGGAAATACACTAAAATTATTAACTGTGGTTGTTAGCTTTGCTTGATTGGATCATAGAATATTTTTATTTTCTTCTTTGTATTTTACCTTATTTTTCTTTTTTTTTTTTTAAAGTCACACATTATCATTGTGATTGGAAAAATATTGATAACGTTGCCCATAAAGGAGACAAAGTCCTCAGGGAACATTGTTAACAGATTGATTCTTTCTCATCACAGGGAAAAAGAGGAGACCCAGGCCCAGATGGACTTGAAGGCTTACTTGGACTAAAGGGGCCTCAGGTATATATCAGAACTAATAAGAGTGTTAAGATAAAGAGAAGTTTATGTCTTCCCACTTGGGAGTGACCTGAGACTTTGATAGTAACCCTCAAAACCTGTTGCAGAATTACAGATGTTTAAAGTGAATTCAGGGTAATAAGTTTAATAAAACAACCCTATCTTGAGTTGCATAGCACTTGGTCTTCTTTATCTTTATTACCAGTCAAGAGGTTAAAGAATGAACACCTTGGCAACTATCCCTATGCATTAGGTTCAGGCTGACTAGGGTGTCCCAGGGAGACATTGAGCCAAGGAAAATGTTGAACCACAAATCTGGACACTGTGGTAAATTTAGTATAGTAAGAGCTCAGTGTTACATAGTTGGATGTCCATGGTATATAAAAATGACTTGATTCTAGGAAAAATTGTTCCAAATACAGCTGGAGTCTTCAGCAGGGTGATAATAGTGTGACATTCAGCCTGTTTTTTTCTAGCTCACTTTTCCAGGGAGATGCGTCGGGCACTTTTTCCTTTGCAAGGAACAAGCCATGGTTGGCTCTTTACCCTGAACACACAAGGGGAAAGGAAGCCAGTGCCAGAGAGGGCAAAATGCAGCCTAAAATAATAAATGAGAAGAAAAAGGAGGTCCTAGGAAATGCTGACATGAGAGAAGTTTAGACCACAAAAAGCTAGAACATATTTTCCTCCCCAAACTATTCATTTTGAAAACTTGAGAAATAATTGTTCTGTTTGTCGTATGCATGACAACCAGTGGTTCTGCTATTTTTCAAAAGTGTAATCCACATAGTTTGAAAAATAAAAGAACTACAATATGTTGGCAGCTTGGTGCATGGAAGTTGACCAAAATATCCCTAACATCTGAAGAGAAATTTTGTCCACATTTATCAAGATTTTAGAGCGTTCTTCTGTTGGACTTCTGTGTGTTTCTAGCTTTATTCCTTTTTCTTTGTCATTACTGGCCAGTTGAAGAAAGTTGGGACTGGGGTCATAGAGAAGCATTTCAATAAGTTATTTCATGCTACACTGGTAATATTATAATATCCCTTCTTCCATTTTATAGAATATATTCTTTTTCATGACATATTTTAAAGGGAAATGTAAAACACAAACATAATGTGGATGTTGCTCTGAATAGTATATGGAAGCCAAAGTTAATAAGCAATATAATACTCTCAAGTAGAAAATCCAAATTATATCTTACCATATGGCATATCTTATTTGTGATCAGTCTGCAGTGCAGTTATTGAATACAAAATCCATGTAAGTGTTCTGATTCCACATTTATGTAATTAAGGATTTTTTGTTGTTGTTGTTTTTAATGTAAGAAACAGATTTATTTAGAGTTTAAAGATGCTTCGGATAATAATAAAGCAATACTGAAAGACTCAGCTGTTCAGTATTTTTGCAAAGTCCCAATCACTTTAACTACAAATACCCAACCACCTAAATTTCAGATTGAGCCATCCTTGCACAGATGAGGGAGAGCTTGACAGATCAAGACAGAACAAAAAGCAGATTGGAGCTCTGTTTTGGTTCTCTAGTGCTGCTCTAACATAAAATACCACAAATGGGTGGCTTTAACAAACAGAGATGTGTTCTCTTACAGTTTAGGAGGCTAGAAGTCCAAGTCCAAAGTGCCAGCTCTAGGGGCTGGGTGAAAGCCCCTCAACCTTGGGCTTCAGCTCTGCCTCTTGCTCCCGGCCCATTGGAGCTGGAGGCATCTCTTCACTCAGGCAGCTGCTGGCTGCTGAGGCCGACAAGCCCCAGGCCAACAAGTAGAATGGCACAGTCCCAAGATTATCAAACAACATGGCAAACCACTAGTTCAAGTCCAAGAACAATCCTAAGATTGGCAGATAACATGGCAGGCTGCCAAATGAAGACTGGGCTACATGTGGGGTCTGAGAATGCCAAAAAGCTCAGAGACCTTCCTCAAAGCTGCTTGTTATACACTGGAAGCAGACCACATCTCTACAGCAGCTACTCAGCTGCTCCAGTAGATTCCACCATGGAGTTGATTACCAGTCTCCTCATGGAGAATAACTATATCCAGCTGCCCAGCTACTCAAAACCAGGCCCAGCCAAGCTGACATACAACATAACTACCACAACCTCTCTTTCCAATTTCTGTCCATGCCACTCACTTAGTACTTCCATGTGTAATGTCCAAATTATCATTCATGTGTTCTTTTTTAGGGAGAAAATAATGCTTTAATTCTATGTACTTAGGGTCCAAGAGGAGATGTTGGTGTGAAAGGAGAAAAAGGAGGTCTTGGAAGTAAAGGTCCCCAGGTATGTGATGAGAGAGAAAATGACTGCAGCTAGGTTTGTCCTTGGTCTTAATATGAATATCCTTGTTTCTTTCCTTCAGATGGAGTTATTTGACTTCAGAACTCGATTTGGTGGCCACATCAAATCCTAGTCGCCACCATGCAGAGCAGGTGGTTGATCTGGCTAACTCAGAAGTGGGAGATGGTTTCTAATCCCTCTTACCTCAGTTAATCATCAGCTATTATGGGTTAAGATTTTCTTCTGTATGTAAATCAGATCAATCACTCAACCAGAGACTTCCCATATGGTGTATATTCTTAGTGTCAAGGCTATACCCCGCTTGAGTGGTCCTGAACCCTGGCTGCACATTAGAACCTCCTGGGGAAACCATAAGACATTCTACTACCTGGGACCTCCCAGACCACTTAAGTCAGAATCTCTAGAAGTGGGGCCAAGATGTCTAATTTTAAAATCTCCCCAGCTGATTCCAGTGTACATCCAGTGTTGGGAATGACTGCCCCACAAAAGCATTTCTCCAAATTCAAAGAATCACCTGGGAAATTTGTTAAAATGCAAATTCTGATTCAGTAAATCTGCAGTGGAGCCTGGGAGTCTGCATTCCCACTGACCTCCCAGTTGAGGCTGCTGCTATTTGTCGCTGGACCATACTTTCAGTTGCAAGGACCTTGTTTACCTGCTATTATAGTATATATGTATTTGTTTAGTTGTTTTTCTGTCTCCCATTCTAGACTGTAAACTCCATGAGACCCTGGACTTTATCTTGTTTATGTTGTATCCTCAAAGCTTAGAAAAGCAATTCTTGGCACATAGTAGATCTCAATAAATGATAAATTAACCAGTAAATCAATGAATGAGACACAGTTAGGACCTGTGCTCTTGCTGACATGAAGAAAGCAGGAGTCCATGACTTTGTGTCCATTAGTTAAACTGGGCAAGGGCCCAACACTTAAGTGACTATGTTCATCATCAAAATATTTAGGAAGCATTTACATAAAAAGCTTTTATCTCATGACACAATATTTCAAAGCATGTTAATTACTTTTCAGGAGGATATTATTAGTCCCTCGTTTTGATGAATATGCTTCAAAAACATGACAACTTCTTTTTCAATTTCATGGTAGAACTAAATTAATGAAAATAAACTACTTTGTGTTCACATCCTTAAAAGCTTGCTGGGATCATAATTTGAAATTTAGAGAAAAAAAAAAAAAAAACAGTAAATGCCAAGGAAAACATATTGGGCAATGATCTCATCTGTTTATATATAATATTGAGATGTAGATGGATGGAAATCCAAAGGACTTAGTATTTCCCTTGGTCTGGAATCCAAAGTTGTATCCAAATAGCTATCACTCAAAATAAGTTATTCCATTTGCCTTACAGTGTACCCTACGAGTGAGTCTCCTTTCATCTTGCTTTGGCTGTTTGGTCATAGTCATAAATCATTCAACCTTCTGGTATTGCCAGGGTTAATTAAAAGGCATCTCTTCTCTCTCTTCTAATTCTGTTTATCTGACTAGAAAGCAAGATTTTCTTTTTTCTTTGCTTTCTTGAAATACTCTCATCAACATAGTGAAAATGCTGTTTCAAAGATGTATGGAATTTACTATATCCAGAACATGATCTGAAATTGTTGTTTTCAAAAGAAAACCATGGGAGACAAACACAATCAGATACATAATAAGAGATTATTATTCTTTATTGGCTCTATTGATCCACTGCCATAGGTTTCATTTTGTCTTATAGCACATAAAGACCAATTGCTTGAGTGGAATAAATAGGAGTGCTTTCGAATAAATAGGAGTGCTTTAAAGTTTTTCTTAAGATACACATTTAGAAAAGGGGACATGATTTCTGTTGACAGTCTTTTGAAGGTTTCCTAACTTATGCAGTATTAGGAGCTCTCTGCATAAATCAACCATGTGCTAATGTAGCCAAGCATCTAACTATCATACAAAAGAAATGCAGTCCATAGCACAATGAAAAGTAGGAAATATCTTTGAAAGAAATGTTGTATTCTTTTACCTTTCTATGTTCCCTCCTTGTTTAATTTACCTTAAGGTCCTACCTCAACATATATGCTGTTGTATTTGGTTTGCTAGTATTTTGTTGAATTTTTTTGCATCCATATTCATGAGGGATATTGGTCTGTAATTTGTGTGTGACGTGTGTGATGTCTTTCTCTGCCCTTGGTATCAGGTTAATACTGGCCTCATAGAATGAGTTAGAAAGTGTTCCCTTTTTGTCTGTATTTTGGAAGTGTTTGAGAAAGATTGGTTTAATTTTTCTAAATGTTTGGTAGGATTCACCAGTGAAGCCATCTGGTCCTGGACTTTACTTTTTAGGGCGGTTGTGATTGCTGATCCAATCTCTTTACTTGTTATAGGTCTATTGAGATTTTATACTTCTTCTTGAGTAACTTTAGGTAATTTGTGTGTTCCTAGGAATTTATCCATTTCATCTAGGTTATGTAATTTGTTGGTGTAAAATTGTTCAGAAAATTGTTCTTGTAACTCTTACTTCTATAAGGTCAGAAGTAATTCCCATTTTCATTTCTGATTTTAGTTATTTGCATCATCTCTCTCTTTTTCTGTCATTCTAGCTAAAGGTTTGTCATTTTTATTGGTCCTTTCAAAGAACCAACTTTTGGTTTTGTTTTTGATATGCTTTGTTGTTTTTCTGTTCTCTTATTTTATCTATCTCCTCTCTAACCTTTATTATTTCCTTCCTTCTGCTAGCTTTGGATTTAGTTTTGGTCTTCTTTTGCTAGTTCCTCACAATGTAATGTTAGGTTATTGATTTGAGATCTTTCTTCTTTATTAATATATCATTTACAGGTATAAATTTCCCTCTGGGCACATCATTCACTGACTGTATCCCATAAGTTTTGATATGTTGTAATTTCATTTTCATTCATTTTCTAATCTCATTAGAAAATACTAATTGACCTTGTTATTTCTTGTCTGAGATTGGTTATTTATTTTCTACCATGTTAATTTGCTTTTTTTTGTTGTTGTTGATTCAGCATTCATTTGCTTATTATTTATTAGTTCTGACAAAGTTGTTTCTTACAGTCTCTGCTTGCTTTTCAATGTTTTTGTGGGAAGACAGGAGCTTGGAGTTGCCCACACATCCTTTTGCTGATGTTGTTCTCTGAAGATAGGTGATAGCAATGGGAATGGAAGAAGGGATGAATACAAAAAGTGCAACTTGCAGCTGATTTGTTTTGAAATGTGCCCTATAGAGAGAGGTCTAGGATGACTCTCAGGCTCTAGTTTGGATTTCAGGAGGAGTAAATGGTGGTACTAGTGCTTGGAGAATAGAATATGAAGCTAGAAGCATGACTTAGGACAAATATAATTATTTTTGACAATTCCTATGGAATATTCCACTGAGTGCTTTGGGCTAAATGAAACTCACTGCCATCCAGTCAATTCCAACTCATAGTGACCCTATAGGACAGAGTAGAACTGCTCCATAATTTCCAAGGCCATAAATCTTTAACAAAGCAGACAGCCACATCTTTCTCCCACAGAGCAGCTGGTGAGTCTAACCCATCAAACTTTCAGTTAGCACTCAAATGTTTTACCACTGTACCACCAGAGCTCCTGTGGCTTTGGACTACAGATGCACATATTTAGGAGCTATTACGTAGAAATGGTATGTGAATCCATGTAAATGTCACTCAGGAAGGAGAGAAGAAGTGAGAAAAGTAAGGTCAGACTTTTCTTACTTGGGGACATGTAAAAATTCAAGAGGCAAATAAAACAAGGGGAGTCTTGGAAAATTACTGAGAGGAGACCAGAAAAGTGCTAGGAAAACTATGGTATTTTGGGTTACAAAAGTTAATGGAAAAGTTTCAATTGTATCTGATCAAAGTCCAGTAAAGTAAGGACAGAAATATGTCAACGAGATTGAACATGATGGTCATTGGTTCTAGCTTCATGTAGTGTTGGAAGTGAAAGTTAAAAGCTATGATGGTGAAGAAATTTAGACTTCTCTTTTAAGATAAAGAAGAAAGGAGAAGAAAATGAAGGATTGTGTACAGATTATTATTATTATCTTCCTTAATATCCAATCCACTGTTCTATAATCCTTTCTATCGGGAGATGTTTTATGGCCAACTTAATACATTTAAAAAAAAAATTAAGGCCAAAACATAGTGAATGTCACAGTTTCTTTGTTTGTTTGTTTGTTTGTTTGGAGCAAAATCAATTTGCTAAGCACCATTCTTATTACACAGAATTGTTTTATTTACTTTTAAATTATAGCAACCATTCAAAAAATATTTGTGAAAATGAACTCAGTTCACTGGTGTTGAAATTACTTACAAGTACCTGTAAACAGTTTAACCAAAAGAGATTTTTGTTGCCATCTGGCTGGATATCCCAAAGGAAAAATCTGATCACAGTGTAAATAATCGAGGAAGGCAGTTGTGCTTCTCTGAATTGTGATTTGAAAATATTCAACTCTAAAACTGTTCCAATAAAGCATGCTTTCTAGATTGTTACAGGGACTTACTTTTATTTTATCTAATATAGTTTCCATGCAAATGCATAGACTGTGTATCCATTTGTGTAAGTTTTCTTATTTTGTTCTTCAATGAGATCTTGAAAGCTTTCTTATAACTTTATTGTTAAATTTATTCTTAGTATTTTACATTTTTCTCTTTTTGGTAAGTAGGAATTTATTTGCATTTACTTGTTCTAGCTTATTGCTCAAGCCAAAAAACCAAATTCACTGCCAACGAGTCAGATCTTACTCATAGCGACCCCTCCTTGGGTTTCCGAGGTGGTATCACTAGGGAAGTAGATCACCCGATCTTCCTTCTGAGGAGTGGCTGGTGGGTTTGAACCGCCAGGCTTCTGGTTAGCAGTCAAGTGCTACGAGGCAAAAATAAGAAAAGAAAAGAAAAGCAATTTTTGAATATTTATCTTGTACTGCCTTAAGAAATTTTATTATTCATACTTATTGTTTTTAGTAAAGTTTTTGAGCTTTCTAATATATAAATCACATTATTTGCAATTAAAAATAAATTTACCTTTACAAAAATGCTTTCACCAGGGTGAGGGACAAGTATGAGTTTAAGAGAAGTGTCACTTAAAATTCCTTCCTCAAATGCTAGACATTTTACTAACATCAGCCCTAAGAGTAAAACTGAAAACCTGAAATCTCTTTGGTAGAGTAGACTCACAAGGAACACACGCATTTATGCAGCATCTGGCATGAATTGCCTTGTTAATTTTCTTCTATTTACTAGTCTTTATATGACAGCTGCAATCCTTTTTTCCAGAGCAGAAATCAATACAGCCATAACTCTTTTCCCATGTGTAGTTCATTTTCTTCTTAGAAGAGACACGAAGGGTTCAAAGAGGAGTTGCTTTATGTTTTGTTTTGTTTCAGGGCTCTCCAGGACCAGGAGGAGAAGAAGGGAGTCAAGGTCATTTGGGAAGCCAAGGAACTAAAGTAGGTCACATTCATTACCTACTCACCAACATCGAGAATTTCTGCTAAAGGGAAGTGTGTCTGGTGCTATTAACTAAACATTTTCAACACAAAAGAGAACATATCTCATTGTGCCTATACCATGGTTTGATTCTTAAAGAACCAGCAACTTCTAAGGACATGGATGTGGACCAGGATTAAGTCAGAGGTTTCAATTTAGTATAATCTCATAAAGGGTTACACCCAGTCTGAACCAAGAACTCTCAGGGTAAGGAGGCTATTCTGGAGCAGGCGTTGCTTCTTAACTCTTCTTTCTGTCTTCTTTTCTTCCTCTTTCCCTGTCTACCTTCTTCCCTCCCTCCTTTGCTTTCTTCCTTTTCTTCATACATACAAATCTTTGCTTAACACCTTTTAAGACCAAAGCACTGTACTGGGCATTCAGCTAGGCTGGAAAGTCAGCTCCAGGAAGACAGGGATCTTGGTCTTCTTTGTTTTCTGATACATCCCTAGTGCTTAGAAAACTATCTGGCACATACTAAGTGCTTAGTAAATATTTGTTGACTGAATGAATTTCTGTGTGATACAATGTTAAATACCACATAAGCAGCAGTCAAAAAAATCAAACAACATATTACATTTGGTAAATGTGCTGCAAAAGACCTCATTAAAGTTTTAAAAAGCTAAGATGTCACCTTGAGGACTAAGGTATGCCTGACCCAAGCCATGGTATTTTCAGTCACCTCATATACATACAGAAGCTGGACAATGAATAAGGAAGACCAAAAAAGAATTGATGCCTTTGAATTATGGTGTTGGTGCAGAATATTGATTATACCATGGACAGCCAGAAAAATGAACAACTCTACCTTGGCCAAAGTACACCCAGAATGCACCTTAGAAGGAAGGATGGCAAGACTTCTTCCTATGTACTTTTGAACATGGTATCAGGAGGGACCAGTCCCTGGAGAAGGACATCATACTTGGTTAATTGGAGGACCAATGAAAAAGAAGAAGTCGTTCAACAAGATGGATTAACACAGTGACTGCAGCAATGAGCTCAAAACATAGCAGCAATTATGAGGATGGTGTAGGACTGGGCAGTGTTTTGTTCTGTTGCACACAGGGTCACTATGAGTCAGAGATGACTCAACAGCACTTAGCAACAACAACAACAATATAATGTTAAATATGACATGGAACCAACTCCCACAGAATCTGGAATATTTTTAAGAATATAATTTATGCTATAAAGTAGACTGGGATAAGGGGCTGAAAGTGAGGTTTAAAGTGCTAATTTGGGGGTTGGAGGAAGAGATCTCATAGAAGACACAGATTTGAGTGAGCATTGGAAGATAAGGAGAATTTTGGCAAGTAGATATGGAAAATGGATGAGGAATTCCAGGTAGAAGTATTGTGAAGGAAGGCATGGTATTTCAAAGTCCTGGGTGGAGGTATTTGGGGAATGAAAGATGGTCCTGTCTGGCTGGCTTATAAAGAACAAGAAAACCCATGATGACTGACTTTATTCAGTATCCAACCAAAACCAAACTCACTGCCATCAAGTTGTATCTGACTCATAGCAACCCCTCCTTGGGTTTCCAAGGCAATATCACTTTGGAAGTAGATTGCCCAATCTTCCTTCCGAGGAGTAACTGGTTAGTTTGAACCACCAGCCTTCTAGTTACCAGTCAAATGCCTTAGGCACTATGCCACCAGAGCTCCTACTCAGTATCCAGTGCACTGCTATTTAAACTTTTTGAATGACATGTATTAGCACAGCCAGACTTTTAGAAGCTTTTCAATAGGCAGGCCAGTATAGACCAAAAAACCAAACCAAACCAGTCTTCAGAACAAGCAGTGATGGTGTGACTTACCAAAGGCTGGCAGAAAGGGCTTGTGATGATCAGTAGGATTCTTCCAATAGGGACCTGAGGCAAAAAGAAGAGTGCTGATAACTTGAGGCCTCCAGCATAAGTGATAATACTGTCACAGAAATAGGAAAATCACGAAGGTGTAAGGGTGAAAAACAGCCACTTAGTTTTGGGGCTGGAAGAAAGCATTGAGGGCTGGCTGAAGATATGGGAATCATTTGAATTAAAAAAATTTTTCTTTTTTTTAAAGAAAGGAAACCTTTTAATAATGCCTACTTATAAGAAGGTTTGGAAGGAAGGTTGGGCAATCCTACTTCCGTAGTGATACTGCCTCGGAAACCCAAGGAGGAGTCGCTATGAGTCGGGGTCGACTCGACGGCAAACAACAACAACAACAATAAGAAGGTTGTCTTAGTTTGATAGTGCTGCTATGACAAAAATACCACAAGTGGATGGCTTTAACAAACAGGAATGTATTCTTTCACAGTTCAGGAGGCTAGAAGTCTGAATTCAGAGTGCTGGCTCTAGGGGCTGGGTGAAGGCCCCTCGACCTTGGGCTTCAGCTCTGCCTCTTGTTCCAGGCCCACTGGAGCTGGAGGCTTCTTCAGACCCATGCAACTACTAGCTGCTGAGGCTGATGAACCTGAGATTGGCAGATAAAATGGCATAATTCCAAATTTAGCAGGCCACACGGCAGACCACTGGTTCAAGTCCAGGGACTAGAGATGAAGACTCAGCCAAACGAAGGATCCAAACTTGCCAGAAAGCTAGAGACTGTTTTCAAAGCATCTCTTTATACATTGGAAGCAGGCCATACCCCAAAGTTAACTCCCCTTCACTACTTAGCTACTCACAGCAGATTCCACCATAGAGGTGAATATAATCTCATCATGGGGAATAACTACATCCAGCTGACAAACCACTCAAAACCACAGTTGCTCCAAGTCAACACATAACCTTAACTACCACAAAGGGTAAGAGGAAATAAGACAATGAATTATTAGAAAGGAAATAGAAGAAACAGAAAAACACACTGGTTGCTGAGAAGAGAGTATCAACTGAGACAGAAAGTTAAGGAGAGGAAGAGTGTAGAAGCCATCACTTCTGGTGACTAAGACCTTCCAAAGCATAAATCAAGAGTGGCAGTTAAAGGGAAGAAAAGGAAAGGCAAGCAAACTGCAAAGGAATGAACAATGTGTTTGTGGGGAGGAAATGAATACAGTGCTATGCACTACGCTATGGAGAAAATAGACTTTAAAGAAAAGGAAAGAGGAGGACATCAACTAATAGCACTGGCGAAGTCTAGGAAAGATTAGAGTTGGGGATATTTTTTTTTTCAATGATAGGATTGGCTGCAGTGTGTTAAAGAGGAGAGAAGAGAAAACCAGGATGGAAAAAGGAGAATGAAGATGTTAGAAAGCATAGAGAATTAATGGAGAAATTTCTAGACAGGATAAGATTGAAGGCATAAGGAAAGGGGTTAGCTTTGTAATGGAGAACATGCAGTACTGAAATGGTGGGGCTGGTAGTTGAGTGTTAATGACAGTTGATTAGAGTGTGAAATGGGATGCATGGATGGCAAGGATGATTGCCTTAAAAATGGAGAGATTTCGAGAGTCCCCGCAAGATGGTGGACTAGGCAAAAGGACTGCACAGACCCTCTTCAACAAAGAAAAGGGAAAACAATTGACACAGACACAGAAGATAATCTTGGACCCCTGAGCCTTGAAGGGAAGGATAC